>NC_137977.1:25079639-25679639 GCF_963924665.1 Micromys minutus | reverse complement strand
GTGTAGCCTTGGCTGTCCTAGAACTTCCTTTGTAGACCAGGCTAGCCTCAGATTCATAGATCAACCTGTCTCTGCAAGCTAGGATTAAAGGTGTGCACCAGCAGCACCTCAGTACCATGTAAATCAAACATGGTAGTACATTCCTATAACCCCAGCACTCAGGAATTAGAGTGTCTTCGCTTATTTTCCTATTGCTACAATGAAAAATACTCTGACAAGCCAGGCACAGTGGCAAATACCTTTAATGAAAGTACTTGGGAGGTGGAGTCAGGCAGATTTTGTAAATTCAAGACCAGCCAGGCCTGCATAGCAAGTTCTAAGACATCAGGCCTACATAGTGAGATATCTATCTATCTATCTATCTATCTATCTATCTATCTATCTATCCCTTTCTCTATCCATATATATTTGTATGCATATAGAAATGTATATATTTGGATACATAGATAAGATATATTGATAGATAGATAGATAGATAGATAGATAGATAGATAGATAGATAGGGGTTATTAGATTGGCTCACAGGCTGTGGTCCAGGTGGTCCAACAATAGCTGTCAGATAATGGAAAGATTGATGTGCTCTGGTAGTTCTTGAGTCCATGAAGGTGGCTCTCTCAGTAATCCCAATCTAGCAGTAGAATCCTAGAGGATTCCTAGAGAGCAGCTGGTCTTCAGTCTACATTGGAATCCCAAAGAAGTTAATCTTTTGCTTTTTTGTTTTTCCAAGCCAGGGTTTTTCTGTGTAGCCCTGGCTGTCATGGGACCCGAGCTAGGTTAATTCTAATATCAATGAAGGGATACCTCAACAGCAGGATAGATAAACTTGCCAGCAAGAGTGAGTAGAAATAGGCGAAAAGCAGTGTCTTTCCTCCATATCTTTTTACGGCTGCCACTAGTTGTGGTCCAGATTTAGGGTCTTCTTTCATCAAATAATCTGATTAAGAAAATCCTTCACAGACATACCCAAAAACTTGCATTTTTGTTGATTCCAGATACGGTCAGGCCGACAGCCAAGATCTGCCACACACAGCAAGAGATAAATGTCAGTTCTGGCTCACAGTTGAGGTTAGTCCATCATGGTGGGGACATCACAGTGGCAGGATTAAGGGAACTGTTTCCATCACAACCGAAATGGTGAAACAGTAGCTCTAGCAGCACCACAGGGGCTGTACAGCCTTCTTTGCTACTGACCAGCAGACTCAGGTCTGCCACCACCCAGCATTGAGGGAGAGGCTTAAATCACATATCCCCCAAAAGAGCAAATCAAAATTCCAAGCTCTAAACCAGGCCTGGCAGCTCACACCTTTAATCCCAGCACTCGGGAGGCAGAGACAGGTAGATCTCTGAGTTTGAGGCCAGTCTGGTCTATAGAACAAGTCCTAGGATGGCCAGGGCTACACAAAGAAACCCTGTCTCAAAAAACAAAAGAACAAATAAATGAATGAATGAAGCAAAATTCCAAGCAGAGTTTCATTTGGATGTTTAGTTTCATATCCTAAATTGGGGGCCATCTGTCTCACTATTTGTGGTGGTTTGTATATACTCAGCCCAGGGAGTGACAGTATTAGAAGGTGTAGCCTTATTGGAGTAGGTGTGTATTTGTGGGTGTGGGCTTTTAAGACCCTCATCCTAGCTGCCTGGAAGCGGTATTCTCCTAGCAACCTTCAGATGAAGATGTAGAACTCTCAGTTCCTCCTGCACCATGCCTGCCTGGATGTTGCCACGTTCCTGCCTTGAGGATACTAGACTGAACCTCTGAACCTGTAAGGCAGCCCCAATTAAATGTTGTCCTTATAAGACTTGCCTTGGTCATGGTGTCTGCTTACAGCAGTAAAACCCTAAGACACTAGTAAAGGGTCACTAGGCGAACCTTTGGCCTTATTACAGAGCCCTGAAATACCTACTTCCTTGCTTATTCTGGAAGGATAAAAACTGAGGGTTCTCACCCAAAGGGAAAGCAGTGTAGACGTGCGAAGAGACTAACAGAGAAGGGCTTCCCCCCCTTTCTTTTTTAATGTTTACTTTCAATTGTTATTAAATATAGATAAGCTCAAAGTCCTCTTGGCCCATTTCTCTGGCTACCATCCCTTTCCAGAAGTGACCATAGGTGGTGTTTATTTCTCCAAGCTTGTCTTTGCAAGCACGTTCCCATGTGTATACAGATGGAACTGATTTTTATAGAAGCATGTTTCCTACCCCTACCCCTCACCCCCCCCCCCCCCCAGTATGTCCTGGAAACCACCAGCACTCCTAGCTTTACAAGGCATCAGTTTAGGAAGTGCCGAGTTCCATTTCCAGATGTCTCTTCCCTGTGAGGAGTCAGCTGGAGCCAAGAGATGTCTGTGCAGCAACCCCTGCTTATCTCTGCTGCTCCTCTGCCTGAAGCCTCTTACCTTCCACCTGGCCGGGTATGGAGGAAGCTCGGTAATGAAGGCTGTGCCTGCCAGGCACGCATCCCAACTAGATGCAGCTGAGAAAGGCAGACTAGGTGTACATGTGCCCCAGCTGGTTCTTGCTTGTTCTTACTTTATATCCCCTTCTTCTACTTGGCCCAAATTCTACTATCAGGTAAGAAGACAGTGGTGTTACTGGAGAAACTGCAGTTCCCTTTTGGGTCTTGGGACCAGAGGAACCTAAAACTGGGCTCAGAAGGAAGATCAAAGACCATTTTATTTATCAGAGTTTGGATGAAAAATAAAAGGGCAGCTGGTGAGGTGGGGGATGGGAAAGAGAAAATCGGTCAAGCCTTTTGAGTTAGGGTCTAAGGAAACCAGCATGTTCAGCAATGGAGGTTGTCAAACAGCTGTATGCTAGACTGGGGGTGGGGTGGGGGGGAACTTCAGAGAAAAAGTAAGAAAGCCCAGAGTGTCAGAGAAAGCTGACTTACCTTATGCTTGTATTGAGTATCAGAAAGGAAAGAATAGAAAGAAAAACAAAGTTATTCTGTTTGAGTGAGAGCCTGGAAGAGTGGACGGGCTCAGCACTGATACATGCCAGACACTCTGCAGGCCCGTCAAGAGACAGCTTCTGGGAAGTATAGTGTCTCATTAAAGGGACAAGCATTCCAACCATCACCTTAGTTTATCCTCAGGTGAATTATCATTCCTGAGGAGTGGTCTCCTGCCCAGTGATTGGTGGGCCCTGATGAATTAACTCAAAAGGGAGGAGACAGTATCATGTTTAATCTTTTCACCTGATCAGAATGGCAGGCCACTGGTAGAATTGATTCCGCTCTTTTATCAAGAGGAAGAAGCTTTGAGTATCAACGGAACCCCAATGTTTCCATATTTTCATACAGCATTTTAAACCCTAAAGAGAGATGTGATGCTTCCCCTCCTAGTGTCACTAGGGAAACAGTCAGGGACCATCACCAAGCGCAAAAGAGGGGATCATCTTAAATGGCTTTGGAACCTTTCTCACCATGGAGCAGAAACCTAGTGAGACCTTTGACACTCTTCCTCAATGGTTGAAAGCCTAAAAACTATTTAGAAGATGATCCGAAGTTGGAGTGTAGAAGGCTTTAGGATTTCTCTTCTCACTGACCTTCAGGCCCTGGAGTTCAAGGGACTCAGATAAATGGAGGTGAACTGCATCCTTTCCTGCTTGGTGCACAGCAGCTCCTGGAGACCCCAAGGGAAGAAGCCAAAAATGGAACCACACCATAGTAACCCAGAAGCTCATCATGGATATTACATACAGCTGGACAAAGAGGCAGGGTCATCACAGACATAGCAAGGAGGCACGTCATTATTTACAAGTAAGGAAAGAGGTGGGATTAATATATATATGTGTGTGTATATATATATATTATTGTACTACACAGTTAAACAAGGAGACAGGATATTATATAGTTGGTTGTGAGCCTAGCTTTTAACTGCTGAGTCATCTCTCCAGCCTTGGAGTTATAGGGTTATTACACATATAAACAAGGAGCAGCGGTATTATACCCAGGTGAACATTGGGGCAGGTGTAGCTAATCTCTGTAGGAGCTATCTATGTAGGGGAGCAGTCTTTGAGTCTTAAACAGCCTGGGGAGAAATCTCTGACGACTATTTTCTGCACACACTAACAACATTCACACTCAGAACACAAGGGAAGGCTCTGCCCTTTCCTGTCTAAGGTACTGAGGTTCTTGACATGGCTGTACCTAGGCCAACAATACACATTCGCTGGGGACTTTTTTCATTCCCTGCAAAGACCTTGTTTAAAAAGAAGAAAGAGTAAAGAAGTAAAAGAAACCAAAGAAAGAAAGAAATACATAGGACATAGAAAGTATGGCCGATCACATTTCTGGTCTCATGCCTTCCCTGCCTGATTATAACACAATTATTTTCCCATTTTGGGGCTTGAGGTTGACTTGCATTCGCTAATTAGAATTCCCAACTGTGAAGTGACCTGAACTCGAGACACAGTTGCATAGTTGAAGTTGCTCTGCTTTTTTCCCCCATGCAAACAGTATGCCTGAGCCACTTGCTCATCCAATAGCAATGAGAGATGTGTAGTGCAGACCTGGACTAAATCTACAGTCTGCAGCCGAGATCTAAGCAACCAGCCTAGCTCCCTGGACCCCAGCTGGCCAGACAGTTCAGCACCATATGCTACATTTAGTCATCGTCTTTCTTTGGTCTCCTTCAATTTCAAACAGTTCTGGGCTGTTCTGTAGCCTGCAAGAGTCTGGCTCTTTTCAACATGTCGGTCGGCAGGTCCACAGACTGTCTTTCTGTTTGGCCCTCTGATTAGATCCTGGCTGTGTGTCATTCAAACACATTTCAGGAAAGTGATACTGTTTCTCACGGTATCTGAGCATCAGCATGAGCTTGTATTTGCCCCATTGATAATGAGGTTCACTCCAATCACCTGATTAGTCTCAGGTCCCTTACACCCCACTGTAAAGTTACTCTTTTTTTTTTTTTAATTTAAAACCAATTTTAGTCATCAACAATTTCATCTCATCAGTGAGCCACTCCCAGATCTAAATCCCCAAACAGGTGCCTCAGAAGCCCCAATAGACCAAAAACAAACAAACAAACCAATAAAATACTCATGATCAAGGTCACAAAGGAAAAGAAGCTAGCAATGTTAGAGTTAATCTCATGGAAAATGGTTGTTCCGGAGGTATATATATATAAGTCTGGAATCATGCCTTGGGAAGAGGAGGCAAGAAGTCAGTGCCATACTGTGACAGACCTTGTTGACAGCTAGCCTGAAGTATACCACCTTTAAGGGGAGGATGTTAAAAGACCTGGAACCACAGGCTTCAGCCAGAGACGGACCTCTGGGATGTGGCTCTGAAAGTTCTAGTGGAGGCCCAGTTGGAGACTTAGTATCTGGCATACCATGTCTGTCCAGTGCTATCTGTCCTGGCACCCAGGAATTCAAATATGGACCCTGAGGTCAGTCAGGAGTCTGAAAGGGAGTTGGGGGAAGCAGTTTGTGTGCTACATGTTGGAGTGGCCCCATGGGGAAGGAGGATCAGCAACTGTGCTTACAGCTGGTTGAGGACTCAGGGGATTGGTGGGAATGAGCCTGTACTTCCAGCTTGGTGGCTGGCAGCAGAGGGCTTTGTGGGAAGGAGAAGAGGTATCATCCCGGGCAGTCTGCTGCAGCCTGGCCAAGGATGGCCAAGGATGGCTGGATAAACCAAGCCCCAACTCGTTCCTCCTTTAGTTTGAGTCTGGTGGCCATGATCTTTGGAGCCTCGAGGTCTGGGTATGGTTCCACCTTGAAGTGTTCCAGCTCTCCAAGATGCTCCCAACTGTACCTCTGGTCAAGGGGACCCAGGGTGTAGGAGGTCAGAGAATGCGGAAATGCCTCCATCTGGTCTGTGGCTCACTTCAGGTGTGAGGGAGGTCTGTTCTATGAATTTAGAATTACATCTCAGGTCTGTGTTGGGCCCGTTCAGCAGGACCCTTCCACCTCTGAAAAGTTACTTTTTACTCTTAAAATTGTGGGTACACATGGGGAGAGGAACAGGTACTTGAACCCATATGAATGTTTCTTTATATTAGTGCAGCCTTGTGATTTCTTTTATACAAATTTTACTATTATACACAAACTGATTATATGTGTATATGTGTGCATCTGAAAACATATGTGCAACTGCATGTATGTAGTGCCTACAGAGGTCAGGGTGGAGCATCAGATCCTCTATTATTGGGGTTGCAGATGGTTGTCTGCTGCCTAATGGGGGTCCTGAGAATTGAACCTCTATTCAAGCTACAGGTTATAGAACATTAAGCTGAAGGCATGGCTCTGTGGTAGAGAATTTGCCTGCTTCGTGTGAAACAAGCTCTGATTTCGATCCTCAGGAATGCAAAGCCAAAGGAAGGTATTAATGGCATTGCTTATTTTGATTTTGATATTCAAATTGTCACAGCTTTAGCCAGTGGGCAGTCTTTTGGTGGCTTCATTGGTGGCATTAACCTGTTTCCATTATCTATTTATTTGTATCACACCCGTGTTCTCTGACACAATAGAATTTCCCCTGGTCCTTTTAAACTTCTGTGTCATGTTATAGCAATCGGCCATTTCTCATGGGCACTATGGTTCCTGAGATTGTAAAACAAGAAGCCAAGGTCTGGGAGGTATGCCAAGTGCTAGTAGAAGTGCCTCTATGCCCAGACCATCTGTGTAATGAGCTAGGAAGCATTTATAGTTTGTCTACGTGTCTCTCTGTTTTTCTGGACCTTCGTGGGGCTTAAAAGCCATGAGTTCTGATAAATGCTTTCCATTCCAACCCAATTGCTACCACTCTCCACAAACGTAACTTCCTCTCCTGATGATGAGGTGTGGTACCCATTACTTCCCCATCATCATCAGTGTGCTCTCATCTCTCTCCATCACCACCTCTGACTTCCCATCCAAGCCCATCCCTCCCTTTGCTCAGATTCTGCTTGCCAAGGCAGGCTTTCCCCGTGTAAACCATCTTCACTTCAGTCCTTGAGAGTCGAGCTGAGGTCTCTGATCCCCATGGACTCTTTTTTTCTCCTACCCAGGCTCTTCCTGCCTACATAACAGTGCTACCCCACATCACTGGGACATTTCCGTACCCTTCAAGGCTCTGCATGCATCCTTGCTCCTTGTATGATGCCATGCCTTTGCATCCTCTTCCTCACAAGAAGCATCTTTTTGATGTTGACACTCTCCTAACTCCACCCATCCAATGCCTGCTTCTGGACTATGGGAGCTCTCCTCAAGGGCAGCAGGGGTCCTACCCATCTCTGTCCTACTGATTTGGGGACCAATCAGTTCAGAAAGGGATGAGAAATCAGTGGGGAGAAAGGCACAACTATGGTTGGCAGATGGGGACTAGGCTGCAGGGCGGAATGGGGAGAAGGGAGAGCAGCTGGGGGCCTACGGAAACTGTCTAAGGGCGGTAATGAAGCCTCAGGAGCAGTGGTTTTTGGAGGTGAAAAGGTGCTTCATTCTAGATGTGTCCTAGAAGCAGAGCTGATGCCATGAGCTCATGAAATACTTGGGAATTCAATATAAGGATCGTTTATTGTTCTTGCTTAGTTAAGGTCTGTGGTTGCAAGCAGAAACCCACCGAGATGAGCAGAAATAAAAAGATGAACCAATAGAGATTCTGGTTCTCAGAACCCATAGGGAGACCTCGTGAAGGGCAGAAGCCAGGATCTGAAGCCTGCAATGGCCTCCTCATCCTTAATCCTCCCACCCTACCCCCACCCCTACTGTCCCAGGTCACATGGACAATCATGAATACTGTTTCCTGCATGTGCTCCACATTTTCTCTCAGTAGAGCTTCTGTGTTCCAAGAATGTGGTAGAAGATGGCAATGAGGAGTAACAGCTCCTGTTCCAAAGACTGGTGGAGACTGAGTGTCTGACCAGTTTCAAGTGTCCAAAAAAATGTTAATGTTCTTAACAACATCTCGTGTGTTAGTTATTTTTATTGCTATGCAGAGACCCAACGACTACAGCAACTCTTATAAAGGAAAACGTTAAATTGGGCCTGGCTTCGGAGGTTTAGTCCATTATCTTGGCAGGAAGCATGGCAGTATCCAGGCAGATGTGGCGCTAGAAGACCTGGGAGTTCTACGCCTTGATTCACAGGCAGCAGGAGTCTGGGCAACACACTGGGAATAGTTTGAGCATATATAAGACTCCAGAGTCCTGCACAGTGACTCACTTCCTCCAACAAGGCTACACCTACCCCAACAAAGCCATGCCTCTGAATAGTGCCACTCCCTATAGACCAAGCAGTCTATGGGGGCCATACATATTCAAACCACCACCCCTGTGTGAGTCAAGAGCCTATCTTTTGTAACCAAGTGGCAGAAAGAACCTGAACTTGGTTTTTGGACCCTTTCTTGATAGGAATGAGGAAGTTGATAGATTGACCAGAAAGATCACCTTTAAAAATGCTCTACCAGTGACAATAGAGGTAGCTCAGTAGCTCTTCCAGAGGACCAGGGTTTAATTCTCACCTCCCACATAAAAGCTCACATAGTCTGAAATTCCAACTTCAGGGGATCTAATGCTTCCCCCCCCCCCCCCCCGGCCTCCTGATGCACCAGGTTTGCAAAGCCCTCATAAACAGAAAACAAAAATAAATAAAAGCAATTTTATCTATTCACAGATGGTCACACAGTTACAGATAGCTGTAAGCTGCCATGTTGGTGCTAAGAACAGAACTCAGATCTTTTGCAAAAGTAGCAAGTGCTCTTAACTGCTGCGCCATCACCTTTTATACAAAAGGACTTATAACAACCCAAAGCTGTAAAGCACACAGGTACACAGAAATACAGACACCGTGTCCTCAAAGCTAATCCCTAACTTATGAAGGAAACAAGCATCTGAAACAGTAGGAAGAAAACTCAAGACAGCAGGACTTCATGGCAGAAGCTTGGAGAAGCACCCACAGCTTCCAGAAATGATCCGAGCTCTACCTACCCCAGGCTGTAACCCACAGGACTCAGTTCACAGGGCAGAGGCTGTGGGGGAGGTGTTTGGTTACTGTAGTGGGAAGGGCAGGCCAGGGAAAGGCCCCTGAGCTACAGTGCCCAGTTACTTTGCAAGCATTGTGCTCTGCAGGGCCATGGATACCACACCACTGATTTATGACCTGTGCAGTCAGAAAAGTTAGATCTCTTGGTTTCGTTTTTGTAATAGCACTTCCATTAAACTGGCTTTGAGCCTCCCTCATATAAGTCCAATGGAGAGTGGTAAATGGCCCAAGAGGTCCATTCCTGGTAAGCAGGATTTCATGGTTTTCTATAAATCGTTTTAGAGTCCTCCCAACCCAGGCTCTCCTTCCTGTATTGAGGTTGACTTTATTCCCTGGAAAAGTCAACTCAACACATGCTGTACTGCATTTCAGACTCGGGGCCTAGTTTTGTTCTGAAGTTACCACCCCACCCCACCCCACCCCACCCCACCCCACCCCACCCCACAAGCTGGAGTTATCACAGAGAAAGGAGTCTCCCTTGAGGAAATGCCTCTATGAGATCCAGCTGGAAGGTATTTTCTCAATTAGTGATCAAGTGGGGAGGGCCCCTTGTGGGTGGTGCCATTCCTGGGATGGTGGTCTTGGGTTCTATAGAAATCAGGCTGAGCAAGGCAGGGGAAGCAAGCTAGTAAGTAACATCCCTCCATGACCTCTGCATCAGCTCCTGCTTCCCGACCTGCTTGAGTTCCAGTCCTGACTTCCTTTGGTGATGAGCAGCAATGTGGAAGTATAAGCTGAATAAACCCTTTCCTCCCCAACTTGCTTCTTGGTCATGATGTTTTCTGCAGGAATAGAAACACCTGACTAAGATAGTAGGTTTATTGGGAAACTGCTCTTGAGTTAGTTCACTGGTCCTAAAGAACGAGGATAGGGAAGTGGCCACCCCCCTCATCCCTGTGACACATGTCCTCTAACAAGATCAGACCTCCCCCTAATCCTTCCTAAACAATTTAACCAGGAAACAAGAAGTCAAAAAATATGAGCCTGTGAGCCCATGGGGGCTTTTCTCATTCAAACTACTACAGTTACCCATCAAGGAATTTGCTACGATCCACTTCTTCTAGTTAGTTCAACATTTATGACCTTAGCCAAATGGGTTCCTAACAAAACAGGCAGAATTCTGTCACAACTAATTTTGCTTGTCACTTAAAGTCTTAGAGGGTTAGCATATCTGCAACCTACAGTAAAATGCAGCCAGGACAAAGAAGGCAATGCATGTACATTCTTGAATTCTATTCTTTCCCCCTTGTCTTAGGGTTTCTATTGCTGTGAAGAGACACCATGACCATGTTAAGACTTATAAAGGAGAACATTTAACTGGCACATAGTTCAGAGGTTCAGCCCATCATCACCAGAGAGGCCTGCAGGCAGACATGGTTCTGGGCAGGTAGCTGAGAGTTCTGGGTCATCACAGGCTAAAGATGAAGCAAGTGAGCCACTGGGCCTGACTTGAGCATCTGAAACCTCAAAGCCCCCCGCCCCCACACTCCCTCAGGGATACACTTCCTCCAACGAGGCCATGCCCACTCCAATGGTAGTGCCTCTCCCTATGGGCCTGTGGAGGCCATGTTTATTGAAAGCATCACTGCTTTTCTTCTGTGGATGCTTAGGTTAGAGGAAAGCTTTAGCTTTGGATACAGGGAAGGAGACAAGAGTGAGCACCTCCCAGCTCTCAGCCAAGCAGCATATTCTCCATAGTCGACTTGGGGAGCAATGAACTTCCTTCCTTTAGAGGTTCATGAGACAAGTTCTGGGACCCTGGGATTCTCTGCTGACTGTGATATTCATCTGATTTGCTGACTTCTCCTTTGACTCAGGGGCCATGGATGTTCACAAGGAAATAGCACATAATTTAAAAAAATGTAAAACCTCCTGCACAGTTCGCTTTAGGCCGTACTTTCTGGCATGTTTCATGGAATGGCTCACTGGGAACTAATGTTGGGCTTTCGAAATGTATCTCAGTGGTTCAGTGTTTCCCCCGAATACACAAGGCCTTGTGCTTAGTGTTTGCATCTCAAGCATTCAGAAAACATTTTTTCCTTTAGAGGAATAGAATGTAACATTTGGGGCTGGTTACCATGGTACATGCCGGTAACCCTAGCACTTGGAGGCTGAAGCAGGTGGAGCCTGGGCCACATTGCAACCTCAGAACCATTTAGAGATGTATAATGAGAACATGAGAGACAGAGAGGTGGTGAGTAAGTTGGAGAGAAAGAGAAGGAAGAAGAAAGAGAAGAGGGAAACATTTCCCAAGTCTAGGAGACTGGGGAACACAAGCCTCCTTCCCAGGCAACACAATGCACCCCCCAGATCCCACCCCCAAATGAGGACCGGAAGGGACAATCACAAGGGAAGTGTTACCCCTGACTGTTTTGTCAGGAATGAGAATTTGAGGTCACCAGATATCGACACATTCAGTTCACAAAACGGCACACTTAAAAAGTTATGGCTGTCTGTGTGTATGAGTGTGGTCCCTGCATCTTAAAGAAAAAATGAAAGAGAACACAATATTTTGAGAAATTAAATGACAAGATTTCTCTATGTAGCCCCTGCTGTCCTGGGAACTCTGTAGACCAAGCTGGTCTTAAACTCACAGATCTATCTGACTCTGTGTCCCAAGTGCTGAAATTAAAGGCATTCACCAGCACTGCCTGGCCTTAAATATTTTATAGTTAATTTTATTTTCATATCTAAAGTGGAATTTGACCCTGATAAGCCAAACAAATCAAACAGATAATCTATAAGCCTATGGAAGGGTGTGTGAAACGTATAATTAGATGAATTATCTTAAATTCAACAGTGTCTACTACAAACTCCTTTTATTGGCCCAGCTCTTTTGGAGCTAGCTGATGGTATTTATTTATTTAGGTTTTCACGACAGGGTTTCACTCTGTAGACCAGGCTGGGCTTGAGCTCAGAGACCCACCTATCTTTGCCTCCCAAGTGTTAGGATTAAAGGTGTGTATCACCACCATCCATCGATGATGTTTATTCCTTAAGGTTGATCCATGGGTCAAATATGTGACCCAGAAAGTCTCAGAACATATGTATGCATATACTCAAGCCCACACGTGTACACATGCATGCAGTCACTGCAATTCTAGAGACCCCAGATGTTGAACATGGATCTTCCTTAATTTTCATAGAGTTCCCAAGGACCAAAACCAAGTGAGATCTGAAGAGGAAGCCGTGAGGAATGATTTTGGAACCCTTTGCAAACGTTGACCTGAGGGCATAAAAGGAAGAGACTTGAGTTAGAGACTACCAACGGAGAAAAACAGTTGAGTTTGGCATCCCATCTCTCACTGCTTGTTCACTATTCAGACTTAGCTCCAAAGTTGATTGTAGAGGAAGGAAAGGAGGAACCCACCCTTTCCTGCCCAAAGGACTATGGGAGGAGAGCAAGTGTCAGAAGAATCTAGACTAGAGGTAAGGACAGATTTTTCAGGACAGAAGGACAGCAGGTAGGCCAGGATCAGTAAACACAAAGGGGGTTTATAGCTTAGCAAGATGCCAGGCCAGCAGACAGCCAAGGAGCAAGGTCTCAGGAGAGGGCCTCAGTGCCTTCTGCTCGTGGTGTTAAAAGCTGAGGGCAGCTGCATTCTTACCCACTGTGGGAGGGAAGCTGTGGAGGATAAGGGGCAGGAGTGAGCTGAACTGATAGGCATGGACTGGAACCATAGGGGCAGAAGATGCAGCCGATACAGGGGTAGACCGTGGACGGACTCATGATACCAGCCAGCTCTCAGCCAAGGTAGAAAGACCATGGGGTTGGAGGTTGGTCTGTTGCTATGTCTACAAATGCTAAATTCTCAGTCCCAAGATCTGGTTGCTGTTCAGACAGATGAGTGTATTCTCACGTACACCGGCATATGTTGTGTAAACCTTGTTCCCCAATTTCAAGCTGACTGGTTAATAAAAGGCTAGAGCCTGTGATTGGGGAGTAGAGAGAGAAAGGCGGGACTCAAGGTTCAAGTGATGGGGGAGCTCAGTAGAGACCAGGGGGAGAAAGAAGAAGATAGAGGGAGAGAAGGTCATATGCAGAGGAGATCGACCGTGAGCATGTGGCCAGGACAGGCTGAGGAACAGAGGTAGCCAGATGAGACTCCAAGAGTAAGTAACAAGGGGTATGTGGTTTGGATATAGGCAAGAACAGCATAGAACCTGTCCAGTCTAGGCTTAGAGCTTGTAAATAAAACACAAGGTTTCTGTGTCTGTTATACAGGCTAGCTAAAACAAATAATTCCGTTAGACTCCCCTTTATCCCATGGGTTCTCACAATGCCTCCCTATACACTGTTCAGATAGGGAGAAAGGCTGAATTTAGTCTGAAGGGGGGTTGAAAAGCTCAGACCTCATGGGCAGTTGCAATTGCTGGCTGTGTTTGCTCTTCCTGCCTCACAGCAAGTAGGAGCAGGGTGGGGTTTCAACCCGGACAGGATAAAATGTGCACCCTACACTCCCTCTGCTCAGCTGAGAAAGTCTGAAGAAAATCCCATGGTCCTATTACCAACGAATGTGATGTTGCTTTTTATGAAACCATGCTACCTCAGGACAGGATGCAGTGAGCTAACTCACCTACCAGACTAAAAGTGGAGTAGCCTAGGATTGAGCCATTGCTTCTATAAACAGTGAATTGCTTATTTTAATAGGATGTTTTTTATTCTGGAATGAGTTGTCAAGGGGTAGATCAGTGGCTTCCCAGTGCCAGGTGGGTGAGTGTCTTAAGGTTATTGTTGCTATGAAGAAACACCATGACCAAAAGCAAGTTGGGGAAGAAATGTTTTTTTTGACTTACTGACACATAGTTTATCACTGAAGGGAGTCAGGACAAGAACACAAGTAAGACAGGAGCCTGGGGCCAGGAGCTGATGCAGAGAACATGGAGGGGTGCTGCTTACTGACTTGGTTTGTTCAACCTGCCTCTTTATAGAACCCAGGACCACAGCCCAGGGGTGGCCCCACCTACAATCAATCAATCACAGTGGTCCTTGGTTTTCCTCAGAGCCTATAGTCTGGGCATTGAAATCAGGAGGTTCTAGGTATGAATGTGTGTTGTCTACTGCACCCCACCTTCTGACCGTGAGCTTTCTCTCTCTGAGTCAGGTGCTCTGCTGTAGGACAGGGTTTCCTGCTAGGGACAGGCTCTTGGGAGAGCAGAGTCGAGCTAAGGAAGCAGCTGGTACAGGCCCTGGGTCCTGGACACAACAGTGATCAGCCTGCTTGCCTGGAAGGATCGTTACTATTTCCACCCCTACTCCCTTCTTTTTACGGTACTATAGGACACGTGACTGCCAAGTGCATTAAAAACCAAACCAAACCAAAAACCCAAAGTAAAACATCTATGTCTAAAGCCACCTTCGTAGTGTGCTACCTCATCTTACACACACACACACACACACACACACACACACACACACACACACACCTCACTGTTGGACTGACAGCCCCAGGCCAGCACCTGTGTCCCTTGGGGACTGTGCTGAGCTGTGGCATAGCTATCCCTGTATCCCTAGAGCCCAGCCTGAGGCCTGGAACACAGCAAGCGGGGCTCCTCTCTGGGGGCACCTCACTTTTGTTCTCAAGGTTTCCTGGCTTCTTCTTTCAGAGGCCTCTTCAGAGTCAGAGCCTTGAGCTCTGCCACAACTGGTGGTGACGAGTCTTCAACTTTATTTTTAGAAACTGTCCGACATTTGGAGCCCAGATAGGAAAAAAAAAAAAAAAAAAAAAAAAAAAAAAAAAAAAAAAACAGTCAGAGAGTGTGTCAGATAGTGCTGAGTAAGACCATTTTTGGTCACAAGTAGGAGCAGCTGAGGCCCTGTGAACAGAGAACTCTGGCAGGAATGAACACCCAAGTGTGTAGAACCCACTGGAGCTGGTGGTCACTCAGCTGCATTCACCACACCAGCTAGAGATGCTTCTCTAACACCAGGAGCCTGTTACTATGATTAATGATAATAATAATAATGATAATAATGATAATAATAATAGTCTTCTTTTAATGAATTTGTTTTTATGGGTGGGGGTGTTTTGCTTGCAAGTTTGGTGCCCTCGGGAGCATTGCTTCCCTGGAACTGGAGTTCCGGGCAGTTGTGAACCTCCCTGTGTGCTGGGAATTGAACCCGGGGTTTTCTAGAAAAGCAGTCAGTGATCCAACCACTGAGTCATCTATCCAATCCCTTAATCACTTTCTTTTAAAGAACAACGAAAAAAAGAGGATTAATCTTAAAATCTGTGTTTTATGCAAACAGCCATGGACTCTCAGAAGGACACATTGTGACAGATGCCAGGAAAGGCCTCTTCCGGCAAAAATTGGGGGTGGGGGGAGGGATGGAAGTTCCCATGGCTCTGTATTTTTCCATATAGCATTTTGTCTTTCACGTTTCAACTATTTGTGTGTTATAATCTATTAAATTATTAACAGCAACAACACAGGAAAAGCAGGAGGAAGCAGCAGCTCTCCTTTCCTGTATAATAAATATTTAACCTGAGTTTTCACTTAAAAAAAAAAAAAAGAGTAAGCCATAAAAGGATTAGCAGGAGGTTGATGGTCCCATTGGGCCTATTAGCACATCCAGTGCTGTTTCCTAGCCTGGCAAGGAGGTACATTTTGTATCCCCAAATTATATAGGTTTGAGGTTGTCAAAATATAGACTTTGACCTAATGAATAATTTGAGATACTTTGTTTTACAAATATCATACTCTTGGAAATTAAATTTCTAAAGGAATCCATCCACGTTACCTGGTACAAGTCTCCTCTTCTCGTTGGTTGCCTGGCAACCACTCAGATGCCTTTTCTCAATGCCAACAAGAGGAAGCATATGGACCAAGGAGGACCAGGGGACAGCCATTTTGTCCATGGCACCTCTAGAGTCCCCCCTGTGCCTTTAGGAAAGGGTTCCCAGGAGCCTTTCTGCTTCCTGTCTCAAGTGAAGCTCCAAAAACAGAGTTGGAGACTGTGAAAATGGGGTTTACATCTTATTCAGTCCAGTCAGTGTGTCAGATTTGCCAGGCTTCACAGCTTGGAGCGAGGGAGTAAAAAAGACCCAAGGGAAGCAACCAGCCCCGGAGACATGATCTGGGAAACAGCTAGAACCAGGCACTCTCCTTGGCTGGACTCAACCCAGAGAAGGAGGGGTTCACATTCAACTGTCTTTTCCTTCACAGGGTGCTGGGTGAGCAGACTGAAGAGGTGAGCCTGGTGCTGATGAGGGCTTCCTGAAGCTCCTGAGCCCACTCATTCCCTTCTCTGGCCCGAGACAACCTGACACCACGCCAATGAGTGCTGTGTGGCTTTACTGTATCTTATAACCGGATGGATCCTTGTTTGAAGTGGGTATGGTGACAAATCCTTGTAAGTTTGACAAACACTTGGGAGGCTGAGGCAGGAGGATGGCAACTTTGAGCCAGTCTGGTCTAGAGTATATAAGGAGACACTGACAACCCCAAACTACAAGAAGGTCGTATAGATGTTCTTGTGGGAGGGAGGTCTATGAGGCTTGGATTCAAAGCTTTCCAGAGGTACCTGACCTCAGCCATTAAAGCTGAATTAAGTCCCAGGCAATTTCACCATCTTCCTAGGGCCTGAATCTTTTTACTGCCCTTCTCTTGGGGAAGTAGGAAAAAGAGATGGGAAAACCCAAAATGGGTATTAAATAGCAGCTTTTCTTCCCAGTCTTACAGCCTATGCCTTCCTTTGCTTGCCCAGCCTTGGCCTCACACTGCTACGCTGCCTCACAGTTCTAGGAAAGGACAGATCTTCTCTGGTTGGGAATTTCAGGGCACACTGGACAGGCATGTCTGAGTAAGCGAATGCAGAGCCAGGGACAGCGGCTTAATAATTTGCTCACCACATCCTGAAACCCTCTACTACTGAGCCACCTGCAGAGGCTCTGAACGGAGACCTCAGGGATATTTTTATTCTCTCTAAACCCCCTTCCCCACTCTCTCTCACCATCATCTTGTTCCTTGGATGACACAGGAAATACATAAACTTCTTCTCAGTGTGAAGAATAATAAATCACAAAAAGACACTCAAATACTACAATAGAAAGAAGATACAATTATTTATCTATCAGATTGACAAAGATGAAAACACCGGGAAATGTTCATCCCTGGTGAGGCTGTGGAGGAAGGAGTCTTGAGCCTGTCTTATGAAAGCAAACACGTACGGCTATAACCTTGTTGGAGGCCGTTTGGCAGTGGCTAGTGGGGTCTCAACATACCTCAGCACCAATGATTTGCTTTGAGGGCTTAACCTCAAAGCTACCCTTATATAGTCACAGGGGAATGTGAAGAACCAGTCAGCCACTTGGAGACATTGGTGAGATTTCAGCGGCATCCCACAGAAGAACCACTCAGACAATCAGAGTAATGTGAGAAATAAGAAGAAATAAGAAGGTTGGGGATTTAGCTCAGTGATAGAGCACTTGCTTAGAAAGGATAAGGCTGAGGGTCTGCTCCTCCTCCTCCTTCTTCTTCTCATTCTCTCTCTCTCTCTCTCTCTCTCTCTCTCTCTCTCTCTCTCTCTCTCTGTGTGTGTGTGTGTGTGTGTATGTCTGTCTGTCTTTGTCTCTGTCTCTCATTCCCTCCACCTCTGTGTGTGTGTGTGTGTGTGTGTGCATGTCTGTCTGTCTTTGTCTCTGTCTCTCATTCCCTCCATATCTCTCTCTCTCTCTCTCTCTCTCTCTCTCTGTGTGTGTGTGTGTGTGTGTGTGTGTGTGTGTATATAGAGAATTGTTGATATTGAGCCCAGAGCCTTGTGTATGCTAGACAGGTGCTCTTCCACTGGTCTACCCTCAGATTTTACATTTTGATTTCTTTTTATTTATTTACTTATGGAAACAGGGCCTTGCCATGTAGCTGGCTTTAGAGATATGCCTCCTCTAATGCCTCTGCCTCCTGTGTTGCTGGGATTTCATTGGCCACTATGCCTGGCTTGTACTGATTTTTACTTTTCAAAACAGTCTCACTATTTAGACCAGGCTGGCCTTGAACTCACAGAGATCAGTCTGCCTGTGCTTCCCAAGTGCTGAGAGTAAAGGTGTGTGCCACTACACTCTGCGTCAAATTGATTTTTAAAAAACATGTTACAGATCGTTTCTAGGTCCTTTTGTGTCCGTGCCTCACCGACTTGTCTATGACACAGTCTCATGGTTTACCCTCCGTGACCCTGAACTCTGTTTGTAGATCAAGCTGGCCTCTTGTCTTTGCATCTGGAGTACTAGAATTACACACACAGGCCTGGCCTGAATTCTGACACACCCCACCCCCATTTCAGAACTGTATAATCCAATGAAAGATGGAGGATAGATCCTAAGCCTGTTCCCTCTGGTCCCTGGCTCCCTGAGCTCACAGGGCAGGTGGATTTATGCAAGCTGTCCACTACTGGGCCCTTTGATAAATCACATGGTCTATGACTATTTCCCGTTCTCACAACAACCTAGACAAGTAGGCGTTCTTTTTTCCTATATTAGAAATGTGACCATTTAGGTTCAGAATGGACTGATAACACTTCAAGTATCACACATCTGAGCTGTGGAAGCAGTGTTTGAATGAAGGGGCCAAGCTCAGTGACCCCCCCCCCAACTACCACACACACCCCATCTCTGCCAGGGGCCTGATGAGGAAGCCGCTGAGTGCAGCATCTGCTGACCAGGTGTGCTGTCACAGAAAAAGACGGCATCCTGTCTCACTCTTCCATTGAACAAGCCCAGGGACCAGGTGTTGTTCGTGCAGCGTCTCCAGCCCCTTGGAAGGAAAACCCCTGCCTGCTTGGGGCTCATGATATAAGCCAGATATCAACCACGTGAGATAAGTGCAAAGATGAAGGCTAAGTAGAAGAAATAGAGGAGGGGTGCATGTGTAGTGTTTATAAAAAGATAGAGTGGGATATGGAAGTATGGTGAGGTGTGGGGAAGGGGATGCCTCTGAGGGCCCATGCCAAGGTTTCCCTTCCCCCTAAGGGACCAGCCACAGGACAGTATAGTATAGAATAGAGTTTATTTAGGGCATGGGGAGGGGAGCCAAGAGAGTAGTAAAGGCAGAGGGAGAGAGAGAGTAGAGAAGTAGAGGTCAACCATGATCCCTTGAAGAGAGGGGGGAGGGGAATGGGGAGAAAAGGGATAAAGGGGAAGAGGCTAAGGTTGCAAGAAAGCAAGAAAGGGCTGGAAAGATAGATGCCTCGGTGGATAAGAGCACTAGCTGCTCTCTTACAGAGGTCCTGAGTTCAATTTCCAGCTACCACATGGTGGCTCACAACCATCTGTAATAGAATCTAATGCCCTCTTCTGGTGTGTCTGAAGACAGCTACAGCACACTCATATAAATAAAATAAATCAGAGAGGGAGGGAGGGAGGGAGGGAGGGAGGGAGGGAGGGAGGGAGAGAGAGAGAGAGAGAGAGAGAGAGAGAGAGAGAGAGCAAGGTGGGGAGGTGACAAACAGCCTCTTTTATAGTGACTCAGGCCTACCTGGCTGTTGACAGGTGACTGTGGGGTGGAGCTTGAGCTCAGAATGCTAACAGCAGGTGTGTGTGTGTGTGTGTGTGTGTGTGTGTGTGTGTGTGTGTTGGTAGAGTGTTCACTCAACATGAAGCCCTGGATTTGCTCTTTACCACATCAAACAAGAATGGTGGGACATCTCTGTAATCACTGAACTTGGGAGGCAGAGGCAGGAGAATCAGAAGTTCAACATTAACCTCTGCAGTCTGGGCTCCATGAGAGGACCAGGGTTTGATTCCTATTGGGTAGCTTACAATGGCTTGGAATTTAGTTCCAGGGAACCTTAAGTCTTCTCTAGTTTCTGTGGGCACCAGGCATGAAAGCACACAAAACACCCATACACATAAAACAATACTAATAAAACAGTAACGTGAGAAATAATACCCGACAAAGGGAAAGAGTGGTGCTAACGTCATGTGCTGAGTGAACAAACTAATTGCTATGAAATGCTTACAGCTGACTGTACCGTGGAGAACCAATAACTGGGGTGATGTGCTAAAGCCTGTCTGTACAGGCTGTAAAAAAATGTGGGGGTGCAGAACAAACACAAGTTAGCTGAGTGTAACTGAGGGACCACCATCTGGACCAAAGCAGTCAAAAGGAGCCTCTCGGGAAGCTGGAACAAGCTCTGTTGGCAAAGCAAAGTCCTCACCCTGCCCTGAGGGCTATGCAGTGTCCCCACACCAGACAGAGGTGCTGCCAAGCTCCTGCTAATGTGGTTAACTGAGCCTTATCTCAGAGCAGAGCTGGCCTCGATGCCTGACCTGCTGGGCTGACCGCAGGGAAAGCAACCGGAAGAAGCCTGCTGCTGCCCTCAGCAGGAGGGTGGATGGTGGCCTGGGCTTCGGAGGAAGTCTACAGAGTGCATTATTTGTTACAGGGTGAGGAGGAAGCTGTAAGTGGTCCTCTGTCCTCCATTAACAGCAGGCTGGAGTCAGACTGGAGCCGCAGGCTTCACAGTCAGCCTTGTTTTTAAACACACATGGCCAGTCCAGGCCTTTTAACCCCGAACACCCCAGGGTTCCCACAGGAAGAAAACAGTAGTCTTTGGTCTACAAACCCCACAGCTGGGTGTAGCTTAGGGCATTTCTTTTCAGCTCAGAAACAAACAGAAGATAAGAATATTGTAATTTAAAAAGGGGGGGGGGGAGGGCTGTACTTTTAAAATGAATTATTCCAAGTCAGAGACTCTGGACACTTATAATTTGGTTATTCCCAACTTGCTATTGTACATACACAAAGCTAAGAGCATATAAAAATAGATTACTCTTGTCTGCAGAGAAATACAAATTATTTCTACTTCACACCCCACTAGAGTATCTTTTCTCCTTTTCCCCAAGTCCTTCTCACTACTGAAAATCACCTAAAAGTTCTTGAAGGGCTGAGGCTGTGACCTCTGTACAAGGCCACAGAATCTGTTCTTTGGAAAATGTACACCCCACAATACAGCTGTGTCCTCCCTGGTCACACTGACAGGTGGACAATTCTCTGTCTATGATTGATCTGATCCCATTTAGAACAAGAGAAAACCTCTTAGGGGTGTGCCAGGCTTGAAGTCAGAGGCCCGTGGTCTCTCTTACTGAACATGAAGACCTTTGAATGAGTGCCTAGGTAGAGTGTGATCTGATGCTCTCTTGGACAGGATGCACTTTCTTGGACAGGCTTTCCGTGGCCCAGCAAGAGTCCTTCACCTCAAATGTACCTGCAGACATGTGAAGGCTGCTAACAACATTCTCTTTAGGGAACTTGGTCCAAGGCCTGTCAGCTTCTAGACTCCCCCCCCCCCCCCCCCCCCGGAGGAGCAGGGCCCTGTCTCTTAGCAGAGGCATGAGGGCCTGGAGGCTAGTTCAGACAGGTTTCTGTCCTTTAAACCTCACAGGAAAGGAAGCAGTCGACCCAGGTGAGGGACAAAGGGGTTCATTTCCAGAGCCTTAGCGCTTTACAGATTGGAGTTCTGTGCCACCATCTCCCAGCTTTCCCTGCTCCCAAACCCAGAAGAAAGGCTGAGGCTGGAGGATGAGAATCCATAGCAGTTAGTCATGCTCAGTGGGAACTGGCCGGTTTCTAAATGCAAGCTTGATTACTAACAGATATTCAGTCCCAACCCTACACATGGTCCACACAAATAAACTGGAAAAAGAAAGTCAAATTAAATACGGACCAGGAAAGAGAGATAAAGTGCTGTGCGCACAGTGCACACAAACTCACACACTCTTCTAGTTAGCATGGGGAAGAAAGCCAGGGGTGGCGATTTTTAATTAGAAAGGAGGGAGCTAATAGTATCCCTGGGCCATGCCACAGAGTGGCTTTAACTCTTGCCACTCCAGGCTCCGCTCCTTACAGTAATGACCTTGCTGCCGGAGAAAACATGGAAGAAAGGTATTTATTTAATTCCATTTAACTTTAGAAGTTTTGTGTGTGTGGTGTTTAGATAGCTTAGGTGCTTGTATTTGAGCACGCACACACACAGGAGTCAGAAGAGCCTGTTACAAGTCTGCCTGTACTGTTCTCTGTCTTAATTTCTGAAACTGAATTGAAGCTCAGCCTTTTGGGCTAGGCTGTCTGTCTAGCAAGCTCCTAGTATATGCCTGGCTCTGTCTTCCAGTGTTAGGGTTACAGGTGACACACACGGGGTGGGCTGGAGATTTGAACTCAAGACTCTTGCTTTTACATAAGTGTTCTTACCCAGTGAACCATCTCTTCAGCCCCACACCCAAAGAGTTTCTAAGCCTTATTAACAAAAGAATCCTTAAGAAAGGGATGGAGGAAAGACTGAAGAGGGAAGAGGAAATGGAGGGGAGGGGAGAAGAATAAGGAGGGGAGGGAGGCATGTCTTTCAAAGCCTGACAGTGATGGTTCCACCCTCAGCCCTCTGGATTAACAGCCACGTGACTGGGGACTCACCTTTAATCTCGGTTTCCTTGTTTGTGGAAGGAGCCAGTGTGGCGTTGCACAAAGCTGTTGTCAGGATTAAAAGAGAAAG
Organism: Micromys minutus; assembly: GCF_963924665.1. Classification (NCBI taxonomy): domain Eukaryota; kingdom Metazoa; phylum Chordata; class Mammalia; order Rodentia; family Muridae; genus Micromys; species Micromys minutus. The sequence continues at coordinate 25,657,189 of NC_137977.1, read as the reverse complement.
GAGATAATGCATGAAGAGCAGGGTGATTTCCCACTCACAGCCTTGGAGAAGTGGTAGCCACTCCCTGGCCGCTGTCAAATTAGCTTCATTATTACCCCGTCTACTCCTTAACTTGTCGAGGGAGGCGGTCTTCTCCCCTAGGGAACTGAGAGAATGCAATAAGCTTTCTCCCATCCATATTGATTTCAGCCTGTGGGGGGGGGGTAGTGGGCAGAAGTAGTCATTGCCCTTCCTTGAGCAGATTGAAACAACCAATCCCACCCCACCCCACCCCACCAGGTCAGCTGAGAATAAATCAGAACATCCTGAATGAGAGACTTCAGCCTCTGCCTCTATCCAAATTAGGACCTTGGATGAGGCCCCTTGTCCCCGATTTTTCTCTGTTCAGCACCCCTCTAAAAAGCCTTTGACTCTACCTTAACTTGTGGCTAAGATAGCTCAGTCCAGGCAGCCACTTGACCCAGTCTGCATGAGAGGGACAAGCAGGAAAAAAAAAACAGGCCTGAATCTTTCTAAAGCAAAAATCAGTCATCTTAGAGGTTGTTCTTCCGACCCTGTGAGTGCTCTATAATCTCGTTTAAGTAGCTAGCATGTGGATAACAGTGTGGGAGGAACATAGTAGGTATGTATGTCATAAATATCTGTTAAGTGCCTGACTGGGTAGATGAAAACACACGGTGGCTATTCTTAGCATGCACATTAAGACGGAAGAGACACGCGTGAATCGTTCTCCCTGCCACAGTTTCCAGTTATAGGGTCCCCCAAAAGTGGTTTAATTGTGACCTCCAAAAACATTTCTGATCTTACGAAATTCATTTAGAAAAAAAAAGTTTTTGTTTTGTTCCCCTCGCCTTTTTGTGTTCCTCACACAGTGGACTCAGGACTGGACACGCAGCCGCCGTAGGAAGCAAGTGTAGAGTCAAAGGTGATCGATAATTGTATTTACGGATGCCAAGGGCCACAATGTTTACTGACACAATTGTCCGAAGGAGGCGGTGGTGCCCGGAGCCAGGCAGCTGTGTATGCTTCCTGCCACCGGCTCCTTGTCCCGGATATGGCGTCGTAAGAGCAGACCTGGCCTGGAAGCATAGTGTAGTGGTCACTGCAGGGACCTTAAGGAATGCAGGGTGTGGTAATAGTGTCACCAGTGGACATTCAGCATTTGTACGGCAGCACACCCCACGCTGGCTGACTTACATCTGAGATAACCTTTTCAGGGGACCAAGATCTTGCCATGTGTCCCCAAGCTGGACTCAAACACCTGGGCTCGAACACTTCTTCAGTCTCTGCCTCTGGAGTAGTTTGAGGGATATAGCAACAATATAGTCTTTAATGCTCACAGTCTTACCATGTGGGTTTTATTACTCACACTGCATAGAAACAACTGAGGGACACGAAGCAACGTGGTTCCTCTACTCCAAAGAGTTCATTACCTCTGCGATGCCTGCCCGGCCCCATCCCACCCATAGGCATCTGCTGGGCATATTTTCCTTGGATAGAAGGCTTATAAATGGATACCTTGTCCCTGCTGTGGTGCGCTGCAGGGAGATGCAGACATCATACAAATACATCAGACAATCCCCCGGTCTACACAGGGGAGCAGTCTACTCAGCCGACTCCGATCCGGGTGGAGGAGGGCTGTTCCCGAGTCCTACAGCCTGGAACCTGGAACCCTATAACCCAGGTAGTAGCCCTTTCTAAATGCCTCCTTGTCCTTCAAAGCTTTGTTCAAAGGCTGCTTCTTTCTGGAGTCTTCCATCGTCCTTCTCACAGTCAGGGGCAGAACCACTGTTCTCCTCCTGGCCCCTACAGTTAAGGGCATCGTGCCCACAAGGCAGGACTCCACAGGCAGGAATCCGAACTCTCTCCTTTGGCATAGTACCTTCAGCATCTTGCAGAGTGACCAGCCTGACACCTGACAGGCCCTTAGTAACTGCTCTGTGATTAGATGTCTATGACTCCCAGAAAAACAGAAGAAAAGTAAGCCCTCTGCCCCAAGGTACATCCATGTTGCCCTGTCTGCTCTCAGGGAAGCAGCTGCTGAATGGACAGGAAGGGGCGGAAACAGAAGGAAGAGAAGCAGGAAAGACCAGACAGCCCTGGGCAGGAGCTCACTCAAGCAATTCAACGCTGCCCTGGGTGGGCGTGGCCCTCACTTCACAGACAGGCCCAGCAACACTATCTCTGCCCACCTAACATCCCTTTTATTGGCTCCTCACTTGTACTGGCTTCTTTCCCTGTGTCTAAGATGCTACCTCAGATAATAAAATTTCTCTCTCAATCAAGGGAGCCAAAGAAGGTTCTTAACTTGCCGGCCCCAGGCTTTCCAGCCGTGGGAACAGGAGGTCATTCCCCAGTGGGCCCAGCTATTCCCATTTTCCCACCCTCTTCTCATCAGAGGATCTGAGCAGAGGAGATGAAGAGTGAATCTTATCACTGAGAAGGCCACAGTCGCCCTGCCGTGGACTGAGTCCCTCTGGCTGGCAGAGCAGGCGCTCTGCTTACTCAGCAACAGAACAGACAAAAGGTTTCTAGAAGGCCCCTCGGGCCTGAGGTACCAAGATATTTCTGGAGAGAGATCACATGTGCCTACAGGCAGGGGTGGCTGTCATTTATTGTTCAGACAGGGAACCCCTGTCAAGTGAAAGCAGTTCCAGGCATACCTGGGCCTGCCCGAGGCCGGCTGGGAAGCCTGGTCCCTGCACCTGTGCAGTTTGAGGACAAGGAACCTTCCCCAAAAGCCAGGATTACACAGAGTTGAGATTTATACCTGGGGCTGCTACTCAAACTTTCCCGGAAGAAATAGCCACTTTTTGAAGAGCTTAGCAGCCCATTTCCCCGGGGGTGACATCAACAGATACATGATGTCATACCATTAGGTGGCTTTTGCCTGTGTCCCCTGCTCACTGCTGTGGGAGGTCTGCACATGGCACTTGCGATTTCTGGGTAAAAGCAGCTGCTGAGTGGAGAAGAAGATGGCCCCAAACACTAAGTCTACAGAGAGGTTACACCAGGGCTCCTCCTGAGAGGCAGGAAGGTTTTAATTACCTCTTCCCAGGTGGACAGGTCAGGTGCCTTGCCACCAGCCTCTGACTTCTGGGTAGATTCCCTCTGTATAGCATCCTCTGGGGGGGGGTATGGAAGGTGTCTGTAAGGGTTAGCTGAAAGGAGGAAGAGTAAGGACCACGCTTCTCCTGATCAGAATGTGGGCGGGGACTCCCTGCTTCCCTTCCTTCCTCCCACCTGGCTGTACTCAGAATAGTCCTCAGATCAGAGGGCAGGCTCCAGGCTGTGGGACTCAGGAACAGCCCTCTTCCATCCAGCCCTGGGTGAGCTGAGTAGACTGCTCCCCTGTGTAGACTAAGGGATTGTTTGGGGTGATGGCTCAGGAGGCTTCTGTTGTATGATTTCTGCATCTCCCTGCAATGTGCCACACCAGGGACAAGTAGCCACTGGTGACCCCTTTACCTTGTGCAGGTTATTGCAGGAGAGAGAGAGAGAGAGAGAGAGAGAGACAGAGACAGAGACAGAGACAGAGAAGGAGAGAGAGAGGGAGGGAGAGGGAAGGAGAGAGAGAGAGAGGGAAGGAGAGAGAGAGAGAGGGAAAGAGAGAGAGAAGGAGAGAGAGAGAGGGAGGGAGAGGGAGAGAGGGAGGGAAGGAGAGAGAGCGCAGAGGACTGTATGAATCTCTGCAGAGAATGGCTTTCACCAGCCTGTGTAGCACACTATACAACAACCCAGGGAATCTTCTTTGGCTGGCCCTGTCCAGTCAGAGCCAGTGTGCCTGCCGGACACACAGCACCCTTATGAAACCTGCTCCCACTCCCTCCTTGCGTGGACTCTGGCTTCTACCAGGAGCTGCTGTGTCCCTTGTTTCTCTGGCTCATTCACAAACAATCTGTTTATTAAACTCATGTATGTTCACAAGTGTAATGTGTACATTCATCTCGGAACACACAATGATGGCCAAGGCCCCAAGCCAAAAGGAGACAAGGCTCAGGAAAGGCAATCCATATAGAAGAAATTTAAATACTAAACAGATGAAGTAACACTCAATCATCTTTGTAATCGACAATAAGTACATCTATGAAGCACAGTCAGGGTCACACTCCACCTAGTCAGGAACACAGGACAACACACCAGCCCAGGTACCACTCAGCATTGACAAGGCCTTGGCTCATGATGGTTTAGTCTTTCCAGAGAGCAACTTAGCAACACCTGTCAAGTACCATCAAGTGCCAGGTGGTGGTAGCATATACCTTTAATTTCAGCACTTGGCAGAGGAGGAAGAGGCAGAGCTTTTTGTGTCAGGTACCCAACCTCTAGGAGTTTCCCTTAAGAATTTACAAGAGGGTCAAAAGAAAAATCCACAAAGAACCTCACTTAAAAAATATTTATTTATTTGTGTATTTGATGTACATGAATGTTTCGTCTGCATGTACATCTGGACACCAGAAGGAGGCACAGAATCCCGTGGAATATAGTTATGGAGTCTAAGAACCACCTTGTGGGTGCTGGGATTTGAACTCAGGTCTTCTGGAACAGCAGTCAGTGGTTTTAACTGCTGAGCCATCTCCCCAGACCCACTTTCTTTTTCTTTTTATAGCACAAATGTAAACCTGTCCAGACGAGACCTATAAGAGTGAGACTGGTTATGTAAATAATGCTAGGTTCACTCAGTGCAGTAAGAGCCAGTCTGTAACACTGAAAATATAAGGGATTCATAAAAATATTTATAATGCATGTAAAGTCAAACAAGAAAGCATGAAATAGCATCTGTGCTGATCAGTACAACACAGGAATACCAATGCCCAGGAGCAAAGATCTGAGGGAGATATTAAAAAATAAAAGCACTTATTAAATTAAGGTGCTGTGGTTATAAGGCATATTTTTCCCTGTGAAGGTTTTCTTTACTGTGCAATATATTTAATATGTAGTTAACACAATATTGTTTCAATAGTTACATGCAAAATGGGGGAAATCCCAAAGCAACAATGTTACATGGTAACCATGACAACCTCATTTCTCTACACTCCTGTTTCATAGAACATTTGGTAAGAGAACAGTCTGGTGAGCTAGATGGGGTGCAGGTGTGGCTTGAACAGGGCCTGAATGGAAAAGCCACGTGGCTCTGGGTAGGTTGTGTAGTTTTCTTATCAGAAATATAGGCCGATGATATCCATCTCCCAGAGGCTTTTTAGGATAACGGATCAATATATGACAGGAGATCAATAGGTGATCAGGGTAGGGGATTTAGGGGGTTCCACACACCCATTTGGGCTGACATTTCCCACTCCACTTTTTACACTCAAGTATCAATCATTCAAACTGAACAGTGGGCTCCTTAAGGTTGGCCCCCGGAGGGTCAGCTGGGTAATAAACTGAACCACAGATGGTGTTTTATTACCATTAGGTGAATGTAGGACAGATAACCCTTTGGCCTGTTGTTAGTCAGGGCAAAGTAAGTAAAGACTGGAACACACATGGCCATTTGGAAAAAAGACGGACAGGAGCTTGTTCCTTTACAAGCAGAGCCAGAGTGAGGAGGCCCAGGATGGGGATGAGAGTTCCACTCCAAAGATCTTCCCCGCACATTCCAAAGGAATGAAGACCCTAAGTATCTGGGGAGGAAGGAACCGAGTCTAACACCCTTCCTTTCTGCTTCGGTGGAAAACTCTGGAAGCTCTGCAGCTGCCTGCCACAAACGCTCCTACCCGTGAACGTGCGAGAACACGTGTGGCCCTCTGGCTGGTTTTCAAAAAAGTAGGGTGATCTGGGGGGAATGAGGGAAATGAAGTTTCCTCCAGAGAACCCCAAGCCCTAGGTCACATTCATTATTCAGCCCTCAAGACTGGGGCTTCCCTGGCTCCTTCCTTGGAAAATTTGGAATTTAGCCTTTAACCCAACTTGCCAGAAGGAACTTAATTTCAGGGTAATAAGAGAGGGCCATTGTTCTTTACAGATCCACGATGACAGAACGGAAGGCCAATAACTAGGAGGTCACCTTTGCGAAGCTCCAGTGGAGCAGAGGGTTCCTTCAGGGATAATAAAAGACTCAGATGCTGTTGGGGAAATCTTGTCTTTGGTGAACTGGTTACTCAGGTGGCACCAAAGCACTGTACCCTGCACCGTGTTGTGTGCTGACTACAAGTAGAACCATGGCAAAAGTAATTCGACAGTGACTGGACCTTCTTACTCGAGACGGTCTGAACAGCAGGGGCAAACAAGATACGCCTCTTACTGGGAGACTCCAGGAAGGGGAACATGTGACCGTGCCAGAACAGAGTCAAGGTCACCACCCTAACTTCCAGCCTTCCGGAGAGGTGATGGCCAGGGAGGAGTCAAACATCACCTCCGGGAGACAGTCCGACCCACCCATAGGAGCAGGCATCCTGCCCAGAATCTTAACAAGGCAGTGTCTGATATCATAGAAGGAGGAGGGAAAGGAACCAGGAACGGTTTAGAATAAAAGTATCTCAAAAGCGATAACTACCAGGCTCCATGTCTGGTCCTGATTTGAACAAGTCAGCTACAGGCGATACTTTGGAGACAAGGGAAGAAATGCAGACGTGGATCTGGTATCTAACGGTATTTACAGCATTCATAAGTTGTGATACAGCACCGAAGCCGCCGAGGAACACACTCCTGCTTCTTAGACACGCACATGGAAATGTTCAGGGAAACTGCACAAAGCTCATAGCATACTTTAAGAGTTTGGCTTTTTAAAAAGGCCAACAAACATGACCAAATGTTACTGATTCCAGTGGTATCTGTACAGACGGAATACACAACATGTACGAATGTGTGGTGCCCAAGGCACCAGAGACAAAGTGACAGAAACAGACAAGAGAGTAGCAGCGGGGAATGATGTCACTTGTCAACTCATCCTGGCAGAAGGCGGGAGAAACTGGTACTAGAGAACTGTCCTCTGAATTCCACACTCATGCCTGCACACACACACACACACACACACACACACACTATTTAATACATTAATTAAGAAAGAGAAAGAGGACTGCAGAGACGGTTGAGAGCACTTGTAGCACAACCACAAGGACCGGAGTTCAAATCTCAGCACCCAGGTAGCAAGCAGAAAGTGGTCTTCAGGGGGCCTGTAGTTGCAGGTCTGTGGGGAGTGGAGGCAGGAGGACTGCTGTGTGTGACTTGCTAGCTGTCAGTTTAGCTGAAAAAGAAAATACAAGCTTCAGGTTCAGGGAGAGACTTTGGTTCAAAGGAATAAACCCAGTTCCCTCCTCTGGCCTGGGCTCCTGATCTGTCTACACACAGGTGCACAAACACCATACACAGGAAAAATTAAAATTAAATTAGGTAGGAACAACTGGGGAAAGATGCCCGACATCTACTTCTCTCTTACACACACACACACACACACACACACACACACACACACACACATATGTGCATACACATATGCACATACACACATACATGCATGTACATGCACACATGTACATAAATACACAAACACATATGCACACACAAAAACACATGTACATATACACACATATATACACAAACACACATGTACACATATACACATGTACACATAAACACACACGTTCATGCATACACACATACACAAATATGTGTATTAAATCTCAAGGACTGATCTCTTTCCTAGATTTCTGTTTATATGTACATACATGTGTCTGTGAGTGTGTAACACATAGTGTTTGGTGCCTGTGAAGGCCAGAAGAGGGCAGTGGATTTGGGTGCCCTGGAGCTGGAGGCCCAGTTAGTTGTGAACTCTGGAGTGAGCTCTGGGAACTGAACTTAGGTCCTTTGGAAGAGCATTACGTACTCTTAACATAGAGTCGTCTCTCTAACCTCCCTTTCCTGGATCTCTATAGCATTTTGCAGGAAGGAGAAGGTGGGTTCTAAAAAGTCCAAATGGCTAAAAGAACTCTGACCCCTCTGGCCTTAGTAGTCAGGCACTCTGTGTTCCAAGAGCCCTTCAGGAAATCACACTGTTAACCCACTCTTGAGATTAGGGAACAGCTCCGAGAGGGTAAGTTACTGTCTAAAGGTGGCTCAGCCATTGGGTGGTGGCTTTTAGACAAGAAGGCTCAGTGAAGACAGACTTCAGTCCTTGAAAATGAAGTTTGTCTGTTTCTTGTCTTGAAAGGTCCTTGGGGCTAAAATCTTCAAAAGATCTATCACCCACCCCCAACCTGGCCACGAGATTCAGGGCTAACTGGTCAGTTTCAAAGCATGGTTCACCATTGACTATAATCATTGAATCCTGTAAGCTTTTGAAAACCACATATCTGGTTTAAAAGTGCCCACCTTCCCTTGTGAAAACAGGAAGACACTCACTCACTAGAGGTGACATTCTAGCCACAGGCTTCTCCTCAACTGCTGCTACACTCACTGCAAGAACAGGGCTCTCTCTCTCTCCTTTCTCTCTCTCTCTCTCTCTCTCTCTCTCTCTCTCTCTCTGTGTGTGTGTGTGTGTGTGTGTGTCTGTGTATCTCTGTCTCTGTGTCTCTGTCTGTCTCTCTCTCTATCTCTCTGTCTATCTCTCTTTGAGGACCACAATCTCAGCTCAGTTTAGGAGTTCCTGGTTTGTAGGGACATACTGAGTTTGTGGTATACAGAGAGATCTCCAGCCCCCTCCACCCCGCCCCAGACCTCCCCACCACACAGTCTCTGAGTGGGACTTGAGGATCCATCAAGTGTGCTCCTGTTTCCCTCGTTGTTCTTCCAATGCCCCCATCACACTTGAGTGCTGTGGGCTGAATTGTGTTCTCCCAGAACTCCTAAGTGGAAAGCTGTGTGTGACTGCATTTGGAGACAGGGCCTGTGAGGAAGTCGAGGCATTAGTGATGTACACCCCGAGTGACACCTTTATAAAAAAGAGGCAGATGGCTCTTTGCCAGGCAAGGACTTGCTTGCCTTTGACAAGGAAGCAAGAAGGGAAGTCCTCGCCAGGAACCAGCTGAGCACCTTGAGCGAACTTCCCAGCCTCCTGAGCTGTGAGAAAATTGCTTGTGTTGCTTAAGCCACGCTGGCGAGGTATGTTGCAACTGCCCAACCTGGTAATAAAACAGCGCAGGGCGGTCGAAAAGTTTGAAGAAACACTTTCCCATGCGAGCGTGCTATCTGCACATGGAGGCAGTGGGAGACTGGAGGCAGGCTCCACTGCTGAATGAAGGGTAAACCTGCCCTCCCAGTTCTACAGTGGCAGACCTTTCTCTCCCCACGCCCCTGAACAAGCCGTGGTCTCACCCTTGCTCCCATGCCCAAGTCTAGCCTAGGAGATAAAGAAAAATAAAGTGCTGGTTGGGGAGGCGAGGGGGGGGGGGAGGCGGGGGGGAGGGGGGGAGAGGCTGCTCGCCTTGTCGCTGTCCCAGAGCGAGCACGGGGCCTGGCGGGAGTTGCTTTCCAACACGTCCCAACATGTGTTTCCAGTAACGCGGTTTGTGGCCGCTTTCTTGTTCTTATCGCTCCTCCAGTGACCTTTGCTGGTTACAGACTTACTGACTGGAGCCAGGTGGATTTGTTTGATTTCTGTTGATGTCATTAGGAAGAGGAAGTGCCAGAAGGGATTACCTCAAGTTTAAACTTATTTCCAGCAGAGTCCCGGGGCCTTTAATTACACATCTTGGGTCTGTTTGGTAAAGAAGTGGTCAAAGATGTGCTTTTTATCTCCCTTGGGATCTCCTGCGACTGGCAGCATTCCACGTGTGCCTGGCGTGCCTGCGGACTCCAGCCGGGCTGGCGAAGGGGGGGTGAGGTGGGGGGGCGGGGGAGGGCTGGCGGTTGTTCGGAGCTGAGGAGGAACCTTTTGAAAAGCAGGGCTCGGGAGTCCTTGACCAGACCAGGCCATTTTGGAGTGGAAAGAGTAGGAGACTAGGAACTGCACTCAGAGAGAACCAAGCATTTTGTTGGGGGAAGGTTAGAGGGGGGTGGGGGATGGGGTGGGACGGATGCTGGTCAGCTACTGCAGAATCACAAGGAATAAATAGTACAGTCAGAAAGCTAAAGCCAGCCAGGTTCAAAAGCAGACTTCCCTCCCTCCTAACCCACTTCATTTTTTTAATCGGCTCTTCATTCTTTGTAGATTTATTTCCTACTGAAAGAGTAACTCAAGTCCTCTGGATGGGCAGTGGCTGGCCCTGGCATAGACCAGGAGAGATGGAGCTATGGAGCTATGGAGCGGACAAATGCCATCTTCTGCTATCAAATATGCCTGGCCAGAGAGATCTGACCAGGGGAATCCTCTGAAGTTCTTTCCTTCCCACTCTGATTTCTCCAGGGTCCAAGGGGCCTCTTCCCCATATTGCATGCATGTTGTCCTTTATTCAGCTTGTCACATAAAGTCACTTATGGCCCAAGACACAAAAGCTTAACATGTAAAATGTAACTTTATTTGAGGGTTGGGGGTGGTGGCTTGTAATCATTGTAACCATTTTGATGAGGAATGTGGCCCACAAACTCATGTGTTTGACATTTGGTCCCTAGTTGGTGGTCTCTTTGGGGGCGGCTATACAATTTCTAGGGCGTTAGCCTAACCTGCTGAAAAGGATGCTGGGAGTGGGTCTTGAAGGTGGCATCAATGTCAGGTTCTGGCCTGCGTGCGGCCCCAAGAGTCAGCTCCATGGCTGCCTCCGAAGATGCCTTCCCTGCCCCCAGGACTGTCACTGAGCTGTCATCTTTCCTCCTTGAAGTCGCTTCCTATGGTTATCTTGTCACAGGGTCATGGAGGATTTTGCACATTCTGGAATAACCGTGAAGGCAGGAAATTAGAAATTTTTCTCTCCCAGTTTGTGTGCAAGCCAGCGGGGCAGGTTAAACATGCACACAATTTCAGATAACAGGACTCTTAAGTTTCCCTTTAGGTTTTGCTTTAGTTAGGATGGGATTTAGGAAGGACTACCTGGTAAGAATGGAAATAGGGACAGGAGAACCTTAGGATAGGTTCCCTCCATCCTAGGTGGGGACCCTTTTTTTTGTCTGCATCCCACCCCTGGCAAGACTGTTCTCCATTACCCCACCCCCACCACCAAGATCCAGCAATTTCCCTAGGCTACACCACACAGCTAAAGCACAAAGAACCTTTCTTGCCTGTTCCTGGGATAATAATTATTATTACTATTGTTGTCGTTTCTGAAATTATCATTATTACTAGTAATAATCATGATGATAATCTTTGTCCTGTTGCCCCATTAGAGTAATTTAAGCAGGTCCTCAGAGACACAGGCAAAGTCTCCCTCAGAAGAGGTGCCTCTGTGGGGTCAACCCAGCCACTGGTAGGGTTCTGGGCATCTTCGACAGCCCAGCCTACTTCTGAGAAGGAAGAGGGACTGCCGAGGGTGGGGGCGCAGTATGGATGTGATCTTGGTTTGCCCTCATCTTTGCTGCAATAGAGACACGCAGAGCCTTTATAACCTCAGCCATTTCTCCAAGGCTGATGCGACCCGGTGCCGGAGTGCTAGAGGCTGTTGTCACTGGGTAATACCAACACGATACCGGAGTGCCAAAGGATGTGCTCACAGGTGACGCCAAGCACAAGGAGGGCATGCCAAAGGACGTTTCTACGCTGTAACACTAACACAGTGTTGGTGTGCTGAAGGGTGTTCTCATCTTAATGTTTAACACGTCAGTAGCTACTTCATGGATATTATTTAGGATGAGGCTGAGTAATGGCCAATCTAATTAGACAATTTAAATAATAAGCTAATGGTATAATGACCTACAAGTAGCACAAAGTTCAGGAAACAGACATTTCCCCCACTGTGTGCCAGCAAGGTAATTTAACAGTGTGTATGAAATTACTATACTTATTTTAACCCCAGCTAATAACTTATTCTGACTATTTATTGGACGAGGAGTAGAAATTATATCATTTCTCCTCCTCGGGCGGTGGTTTGGTCGTGCAGACACAAACACTGCAGTTCTCCAAGCAATTCTAGAACAGTATTGGAGACGCTGGCTTCATTCTAGCCATACCATGATTTTGTCTAAATATTAACTCTTGAGAACTTCAACAAATCTTTCTAATCAACAATGGGCCTCAGCCCCAAGAGCTGTGAATTTAGAACACCCAGGTTCAGAGTTGGACATTGTAGCACATGCCTGAAATCCCAGCACCAAGGAAACTTTGGCAAGAGAACTGAGAGTTTGAGGGCAGATTGGCAAGACCCCTGTCTCAAACCAAACCAAACCTAACCTAACCTAACCTAACCTAACCAAACCAAACCTAACAAAATCTAACCAAACCTAACCTAACCAAACCAAGTGTACCAAAAAAAGGTTCAGATCCTATTTAATTATCTGTCTTGCTCTGTAACCCAGAGCAAATCATCTCTCTCTCTCTCTCTCTCTCTCTCTCTCTCTCTCCCTTTCCCTCTCTCTGCAACGTCTCATGTACTCCAGGCTGGGTGCAAACTCTCTGTATAGCTGAGGCTGCCCCCAAGTACTGGGATTGCAGCTAATTTACAACTCTTTGAGCTTCAGCTTCTTCATCTATAAGACAGAATTTAAAATCTCTACCCTAGAAGACTGTTCTGATAATTTAGTGAGATAACACCCATAAGGTAATTAGCAGCAACAGGTAAGGCAAGGGCATGGGAAGTATCGGTAGTGATAAGGTAAAAAACGAACAAAGTCCTTGGTTTTAGTCAAAAGGCCAAGGACAGGTGCCTAGGGGTTAAGAACCCTTGTTGCTCCTGCAGACAACCCTGTTGGTGACCTCTGCAGATGCCAGGCACACACAAGGTACATGCAGACAGGCAAACTTCTAACATATGAAAATAAAATAAATAAATCTAAGAAAAAACCTTTAAGATAAATGCAAAGAACTTTTTTTGGTTTTAAGAACTTTTTAAGAAATTAATTTTATTTTGTGTGTGTATACCTACATGTGTGGCATGTAGACATGTGTGAGGGTCAGAGGACAACTGGGAATTGCTTCTTTTCTTCTACCTCTGGTTCAGGCTTGGCATCATGCACTTTTACCTGCTGACCCATCTCACCAGTGTGTGTGTATGTGTGTGTGTGTGTGTAGCATGCACATGCATTTTTGTTAGTTAGTTTGATTTGGTTTGGTTTGGTTTTGGCTTTTTGAGACAAACAGTTTCTCTGTGTAGCCCTGGCTGTCCTAGAACTCAATGTGTAGACAAGGCTGGCCTTGAACTCAGAGATGTGGCCGCCTCTGCCTCCCAAGTGCTGGATTAAAGGAACGGGTCACCACTGCCTCTGTTTGTTTTGCCTTGTTCAAGACTGGACTGTGTAGTCCAAGCTGGCCTCAAACTTACAGAGATCCTTCTGCCTCAGCCTCTGGAAATCTGGGGCTACACCAGGCCTGACCTTATAGAACTCATTTCTAAAATAGGCTACTCATTCCCTTTTCTGCCCTGAGGGTGATTAATTTTCTAGGAAGATTTAACCCATACTGTCCAGAACCATCTTTGCCAGAGAATATGCAAGAGATATGCCCAAGAAATACGCAGAGACATCTACAAGTGTCTCCCGTCTCAGAGCTCACGATCCTCTAGCCCCTCTGAAGACTTCCTTTTTAACCTATTCTAGGATACTGCAGATCTGGTGAACAAGGGCTATCTCGGTCCACTTCCACACTCCTATGGCTTAGAGTCACCTTGCCCCATACGTGCACTCCTTATCAGACTCCAGTTGCTCTGGTGGCCTCTTACCTAGCCCAGACCATGCTGTCTTTCATCTCTATGAGGGTAGAAAGCCAGCTGTGCTTGCTCTGTTGGTACAGTACAGCCTACCGTGCACTGAAGGGGTTGGTGAGTCCAGTTGACTTTTCAATCTACAGGGGAAAGCCTGGGCTAGATAAACTAAATGCTGATGGTGTGGGTCTGCCCTTCTGTCGTTTCTACTTAAACATCATGAAACCCTTAAGTTTTGTGTTCTGGGCCTCCACAGCTGCCATCTGGGGTCCAATTTGGATATATTGTGGCTCACCTGGTACGGTAGGAGAAAGGTGGTTTCCTGTACCTTACCAGACAAATGCAGACAGGGAACACCAGGCTATCTTTACTCCTGGGAACTCACCATACTTATCACTTCACAGATTCTCAGCAACCAAGACTTAGGAAAAGTCTTCTAGAAAATTCTCTACTGATCATTCAAGCAGGACAGGTGACCAGCTCAAACCACGGCCCTCCCCATATCACCCTGGAAAGAGAGGCCTGACTCAGCTCACTGGAGGTGTGTGCTTGCCTATCTCTCTCTCTCTCTCTCTCTCTCTCTCTCTCTGTGTGTGTGTGTGTGTGTGTGTGTGTGCTCGCATAAGCATGCATGGTGAGAAATGTGTGGGGACCTGGTGAGTTTACCTGCTCTTAGATCCTGTATTCCCAAAAGGAAGTCAGAAGCAAGCTTAGAAACACTCCTTTGAAGACAGAAAACCCCAGACAGGGTTTGTGAGGTTTTGGTTTCAGTTTTTCCACAACCACCGAGTACTTACAGCTCTGTACAGCTCTGTGCCTCATGTGAATCTTTCGTGAATATCACTGGGGACCAGAGTTTGGCTCTGCCACCTGGGCAATCTGTGATTTCCTGGTGTGATGGCTTGTACATGCTCAGCTGAGGGAGTGACACTATTAGAAGGTATGGCCCTGTTAGAGTATGTGTGTCACCGTAGGCATGGGCTTTAAGACCCTCATCCTAGCTGCCTGGAAGTCAGTCTTCCACCAGCAGCCTTCAGATGAAGAGGGTGAACCCTCAGCTCTGCCTGCACCATGCCTGCCTGGATGCTGCCATGTTCTTGTCTTGATGACAATGGACTGAACCTCTGAACCTGTGAGCACATACAATAACAACAATAATAAAATTTAAAGTTAAAAACAAACACAAACGGGGGGAGCTCCAGAGGAATGACGCAGATGGGGCTGGGAGTATAGTTCAGGGGTAGAGAGCACTTGCTTATCATGCACGAGGTCCTGGGTTTGAGCGCTGCAGTGATTACAGTAAGTAAGGCCCATGAAGAATGAAGCAGGGTGCTGAGAACATAGTAAATACGAAAAGCCACCTGTTACTGTGACAAGCACCTATGACAGTCATTATATATTTACCAAAGGTTTAATGTTTCACATGGTGTCATTTGATACAAGTTTCCAACCAACAGAGAAACCGCTTGGACACTGTATGGTTGAAGACCCACATCCAACAAAGATCGTCTGTGACCCATCTGGTCATGTTCTGCAAATGGCCTAGGAGGGGCGCTACAGTTTCTGCCTCTATAACTCAGCAAATGAGTGCTTACTGAATTTATAGTGTTTTGATGGGATTGAACATTGAAGATTATTTGCTGGGGGAGCAAGGACTTTGCTCACTTGGTGGGAAAGAATGCAAAATAATCCCTTTCCTACTAATCTTCGAGGATCAAATAAATCCGCACATGAGCATCGACACAAATACTTGAAGGCATTATAAGAAAAGCAGTGCACCACACATTCTCATGGGGGGCCTAATAACAACCTTTGGGACTGCAGGAGTAAGGAAAAGAGAGTGGGTATGCAGCTACACAGTCCTGAGAAGAAAATGAACGCCCTAGATTGAATGACAGGTTGGGGCTTTAGTGTCCCACCCCCGGATTTAATGCAGAAGCTGTCTGGAGTGCTCAGGGCACCTTAATCTACTTTATCTTCTTTTTAGGTTTGTTTATCCCAAAGATGTTTCTGCATGGACATATGCATGTGTGTGCAGAGCCCACAGAGGCCAGAGAGGATGCAGGATCCCGTGAGCCGTATGAGCTGGTCCTGAGAGCTGAACTGTAGTCGGCTGCAAGGGCAGTGGGTGCTCTTAGTGCCCCATCTCTGCAGCCTCTACTTATATTATCCTTATTAAGAACTCAAAACAGCCTTGGTGCTGAGGATGGAGCTCAGGTGGCTCAGCACACAAAGGCCTGGGTTCAACCCCTAGGACCTCGTAAACCCAGTGTGGTACCCTGAGCCTGTGCGCCGAGAACTCAGGAGGTGGAAGCAGGAGAATCAGAAGCTCTCCGTCATCCTCTGCCACTTGCTAAGTTGGAAGCCAGACTAGGCTACGTGGGACTCTGTCTCAACAGAAAAGCAAACAACTAAAGCCCAGAGAAAATAAGCTAGCACACAGACAGGAACACCAAAGTGCAGGCCCGGCAAGCAGATGAGCTGGCTAAGGGAGGGTGTGGAACCCTAGGCTAACAGCTTCCCTCTATAGCTAGTTGGAAGGCCTAGGATGCCAGTCCTAGGGCGTTTCCCTCTGCATCCTTCTAGGCTCTCTCTTCTGGAGCATTTGGCTTTATGAAGAACTTTGGTGAACTTCTAAAGTGGATGATGATCACAGCTTGAAAGGTGAAAGGGCTACTTGTCTGTTGCTCGCACAGAGTAACCCGGCGGAATCAACCCAATGGCTTATTTGAGCTCACAGTCCAAGGTGCATTCCATCATAGCGGGGGAAGCCGCAGCAGCAGCCACACTGAAGAAGAGCACAATGAATGCTTCTGTCCAGCTCATCTCTCTCTCTTCTATACAGCCCAGGATTCCAGCCCAGGGAATGGTTGCTACCTACAGTAAAGAAATCTTCCAACTAATTGGCCTAATCAATATATTCCCCCAGAAGCATATCCAGAGACCATTTCCCAGCTGATTGCAACAAGCCAACAGTTGGGATTAACCATTGCATCAAGTAGGACAGAGAAACATTGTGACAAACTGTCATCCATACCCAAATCAGCTAGTAAAAATGAAATGTTTACAGAGCTGGAGGTAGAGCTTCTAATGCCTGCCTGGTGATATGTTATGAGGCTGTCACACATGCACATGCACGCACATGCACACGCGAGTGCGCATACACACACACACACACACACACACACACACACACACACACACCAATGCTACAAAAAGCCATGTAGAGCCAAGCCTATCAGCTTATGCTTGTAATCCCAGCATTAGGGAGGCCGAGGCAGGAAGACTGCTGGGTTTAAGGCCATGACTTGGGTCACAAAGTGAGTTCAAAGGGCTTTGGGTATACAGGTGAGACCCTGTCTTAAAATAAGCCAGTCAGGTTGGAGAGATGGCTCAGTGGTTAAGGGCACTGACTGCTCTTCCAAGAGGTCCCGAGTTCAAATCCCAGCAACCACATGCTGTAATGGGATCCAATGCCCTTTTCTGATGTGTCTGAAGACAGCTACAGTGTACTCACATAAATAAATAATTAATAAAAAAAATCTTAAAAACAACAATCCAGTCAACAAATGGCTTTGGTTCATTTTACACAAAATAGTTTCTAATCACTTTATAAACAAAACGCAATAGGGAAATGAACTTAACAAAAAGAATGTCTGCCTTTAATCCCAGCACTCAGGAGACAGAAGTAGGTGATCTGACTTACTAGAAGGAAAGGTAAATGTTTTGCAGAAAATACATGGTGTGGGCGCCCGTAGCTGTTATCTAACTGGATGGTGAGGCAGTTACACACTTGGTTTATTAGTGACTTTCCCAGAAAGGTTTTAGGAACAGACTTCCCATAGAAGTTCAAGGCCAGCCTGGTCTACATAGTAAGTCCCAGGCCAGCCAGGGCTAAACAGACCTTGTCTCAAAGCAGTAACAAGGCCGGACTGTAACTATTTTTCAGGAGTTGAGAGCGCTGGACTCAGGCTCTGTTCCTGGCACCCGCATACTGGCTCACAACTTGGAACTCAAATTCTCCAAGGGAATCTGATGCCCTTTCCTGGCCCACACAGGCACTTCATGAACATTTACATGCATGCAGGTAAAACATATACATATAGACCTTTTTGAAAAGAAAGGAAAGAGTGCTTGCAGTTCTCCAACAAGAGCAGTTGTCCCCTGCACCCACAGGCAGCAGTTCACAACCACATGTAACTCCAGGGCCAGGGTTTCTTCCGGCCTCATGGGCACCTTGATAGATACACACTCAGGGACATGGACACACACAAATAAAAATAAATCTAAAAAAAGAAATTACAACTTGCTCATTGCCAACACAAGACCCAAATCTCATTTGTGTTGTTTCTGAGGAGGATGAAGACCACACACGGAGAGAAGATGACCTGGTGACTTGGAGTCTGAAATGTAGGCAACATTTCCTAGCTTCCTTTCAGCTGTCTGATGTCACCCAAGAAGTGCTCCAGGGAGCTGACTTGGATAAACTTTTGACCTCCGTCTGGCCCTGATTCCTAAAACTTTTATGGGAAAGTCACCAATAAACTAAGTGTGTAACTGCTCCGCCATCCGGCTAAAAAATAACAGCTACCGGTGCCCACAACACGTATTTTCTGCAAAACATTTATTTACCTTTCCTTCTAGTAAAATACTCACTGATATATGAAGGACCGTAAAAATGTCCACAGCCTGCAGTTAAATCCGCTATGTTCTTACAGGTTTTCATACAGTTTCTGGGTGGATCAGGCATTACTTGAGAACAAGCACCTAATGAGGGCCTGACTGAGATTAGCACCAAGGCACAAACCCCGTCATTTGTCCAAGTACAATGTCTGTCCTGAGAGTTTCAATGTCTCCATCTGAAAGATCTGATTACCTGTTAAAATGGCCAATATACTTCTAGCAATGAGTCACTTGTGTGAAAATGCCACCATAAAACTCATTAGACTTTTGGGGGTTTTCTGTTTTGTTCTGCTTATTTAACTTTAAACTGCAGTCTGGTGAATTTAATTCATCACGTTCTCACTAAAGTACTGCAGCAGCAAAGAGAACCTCTCCGCAGTATCTAGTGTCTTCTGGGAGGCAGAACATATGTAAAGAAAAATGACCTTACTCGGGACTTTCCAAACTCCTTAGTCTTTCTTTTAACTTCTGCTGACTCCCTTTTATGGGGTCAGGGGGCTTCTGCAATCAGCAAGCAGTACAACCGATGGTCGGGATGATCACAGTGGGACAAAGAACAGAAGGTGTCCATCTGCTCCATCCTACACCCCCGCCCCCAGCCCTTTCTCACACACCAGGCTTTGGTTCCTAGGCTATTGCCCTTGTCAGCATCTCCATCTTCTCCACCTACAGTCCCTTAGCAGAAGGATTCTAAAGGCACATTAAGGAACAGCACACCAATAAAATTCCTTCAGAATCAACAAATGTTTGCAAAGAGGCCAAGGTCTAGACGGTGATTTTTGTCTCCTTATGTTAAGAGTTCAGGATAAAGGGCTGGTGAGAGGTGAAATGGCTCACTGGGTAAGTGTGCTTGTCCTGGAAACTTAATGACCTGACTTTAGTCCCTGGATTCCCAAGACGAAAACTTCCCAACGTTGTCCTCTGACCTCTACACACACGTATTCACGCTCACACACATACGCTTCTCATGCAGAAACAAATAAAAACGCCTAGGCAGACAGAGCCTTTCTGAACTACTGACTCTTTAAAAATGAAGCAACCAGCATGGATAAGCAGACCCCATGCTCTACCAAAGCCCGATTCATTCGCTCTTTTCCCTCGTGATGACGTGATGACCTAGCACTATACTCACAGAAGGTCCCATTAAGGAAAGTGCAGGCTGACAGTAGCAGGCAGCACATCTGTTGCTGTATCATCTGTCACTGACGTGGGCCCATATAAACCTCTAGAACACTGAGGTCTTGCAGAAGCTTTGGTCCCTTTACCCGTGGATCATTCTTAACAGGAGGATCTACCATGCTTCTGTTTGTATTTATTGCATTTTATTTGTGTATGCCCTCGGTATATGTGCAAATAACTCAGCATGCTTCCTCTAGGGTGACTTGTGTTGACAATCAACAAGAGTAGACTGACTGCATTGCCTAGGGTGCCGGTCTTAGTAATCAGTAAGGTAATGGTAATCAGAAGTGATGGCTGTAGTCTTCTCTTCATGGCTCTGGGAGACTGCACACACAGAAGCAGTTCTTAGAAGGGACACAAATGCAAACTCAACTGCAAGCTGCATTCAGGCCAGGCTGCATTTCTCTTTTATGAGATAGTCTCACTGCAGCCCTGGCTGGCCGGGAACATACTATATAGACTAGGCTGATCTCAAACTCACCAAAGCAGCACTTCTAAACCAGAAGGTGGCATCTGGATTCTGCTTTTTCTAACAATGCTGTATCAAGGACTTATTATATTTTCATTAGGCTTTGTTCCACTTTGCCCCGCCAGGCTGTATCACTCTTCAGATGTGAGTTACTCTTCATTGTCACCTTGTCTAGATTTAGAAATCACCCAGGACACACTCCTTTGAATATGCCCATTCTGAATTTCCTTTTACTGAAGGAAAAGGCAGAAAGCAGGGGACACTGCTTCTCTCTTCTCTGCTTCCTGGCCAGGGCCACTGCTCCACCATCCCCTCCCTCCACACTTCCAAGTCTCCCTTCTTAAGCCCCGAGCCAAAGAAATCCTTCTTCCTTTTGGTCACAGCAATGATAAAATTAACAAACACATCAGACAACTAAAGAAAAACAATGACGGTCTCCTTAGCCCTCCAGGACACATCTTCTAAGACTTCAAGGAACCACTTTTTCTCAGTTTGGATATCTATCAGCACATGATCACTAACAGATGGGAAATATCTTTTCATTTCCCACATGAATGACAGGGCTGCTGCTTGTGGTGCTGAATAGTGGTCGCCAGGCTTCGCAAACACCAAGCACATGCTCTCCCACCATGCTGTCCCCAGCCGGTAGGTGATTTTAATTAACTGCTCCTGGAGAAGCAGGGACAATATGCAAAGCAAGTTGGAGGATGTGGGTTTTGCACACCTCCCATCCCAACTGGCAACTGGAGCAACTGTCTGCACAAATCTATGGACACCCCGTTCCTTCACAATACCCTGTGCTTGGTTTAATTTACATTGAAGGCTGGAGAGATGACTTGGTGGTTCACAGTGCATACTGTTCTTGCAGGGGACCGAGTTTGGCTCTTAGTACCTGAGGCAGGCTGCTCACATACATACACCCACACACAGCAACACACGCAAGCACAGTTAAAAGATAATAAAAAGCCAGGTGTGGTGGCGCACACCCTTATTCCCAGTGCTTGAGAGGCAGAGACAGGGATCTCTCAGTTTGATGCCAGTTTTAAGACCAGTCAGAGTTAAGTGGTGCATCTCAAAATCCAATAAACAGGAAAACATCTTAGATTTATATTGTAATTTTAGTGGTCTTAAAAAATTTGTTTATGGAAATATAGAACATTCTTATTTCTTTGAGGCAGAGTTTCTCCCTGAACCTAGGGCCTATTTTTTTTTCCCTCAGCTTGTCTGAAAGCCAGCAAGCCCAACAATCCTGCCTTGATGCTGGGGTTACAGGTATATGCTAGACCCTGGACTCATTTTGTAGGTGCTAAACTCTGGGCCTCATGGTTCTACAAGTAGTCTCAACACCCCTGAGTTGTCTCTCCAGCTAATGTTTTGATAAAATGTTTATTTACTTATTTATGTGATATGTATGCATGTGTGCCTGCATGAGTTTACATGTATCATGTGTGTTCAGAACTCCATGGAGGTTAGAAGAGACCAACAGACACCCCGGAACTGGAGTTATGGTCAGTTGTGTGCTGCAATGTGGGTACTGGTGATCAAATCCAGGTCCTCTGAAAAAGCAACACATACTTCCTTATTGTTTTTTGAGACAGGGTTTCTCTGTGTAGCCCTGGTTGACCTGGAATTCACTTGGTAGACCAGGCTGGCCTCAAACTCACAGAGATCTGCCTGCCTCTATCTGCCAAGTGCTGGGATTAAAGGTGTTCGCTACCACTGGCAGGCTGTAACATGTACTCTTAACTACTGATCCATCTCTTCAATTTCCCTTGTTTTTAATTGCTTACTCATGCCTGTGGGGTGTGTGTGTGTGTGTGTGTGTGCTATAGAATACATGTGTGGAGATTAGAGGAAACTTCAGGTGTTGGTTCTTGCCATCTACCTTGAGTCGGGGTCTTGTTCTTCCCATTGGGTATGACAAGCTAATCCACCCACAGAGCATGAAGGGGTGCTCCTGTCTTTGCCCATCTTCCTATAGAAGCACTGGGCTCACACCCATTACTGCATGGGTCCAAAGAATTTGAACTCAGGTCCTCAAGCTTGCACTCGAACAGCAAATGCTAACCTCCCCGAGCCATCTCTTCAACCTCATGTGTCTTCTGCTGCTGGTGGGGAAGGTGGAGGTAGAAGGCTGTATGGAGATGTGCCCAGCTCCAGTTACCTTACACTCTTATCCCCACCACTCTGCAAATGAGGAGTTTAAACTCAAAGATGTTTTGTTGTTGTTCGTTTTTTTTTTTTTTTTTTTTTTTTTTTTTTGAAAAAGAATAAAAACAAAACAGCCTTTTAAGATTCGGAATCTGGTCTCTGCTCCTCCTGTTCCAGAGATAGTCTTCCCATGCAGTGCCAGCCTCGTCCCATATACAAGATGGTGAAGGTCGGTGTGAATGGATTTGGCTGTATTGAGTACCTGGTTACCAAGGCCGCCTTCTGCTCTGCATATGAGCTAAGTGGAGATTGATGCCATCAATGACCCCTTCATTGACCTCAACTACATGGTCTCCATGTTGCAGTGTGACTCTACCCACGGCAAATTCAATGGCACAGTCAAGGCTGAGAATGGGAAGCTGGTCATCAGCGGGAAGCCCATCACTATCTTCCAGGAGCGAGATCCCGCTAACATCAAATGGGCTGATGCTGGTGCTGAGTATGTTGTGGATTCTACTGGTGTCTTCACCACCATGGAGAAGGCCAGGGCCCACTTGAAGGGTGGGGCCAAAAGGGTCATCATCTCTGCCCCTTCGGCCGGTGCCCCCATGTTTGTGATGGGTGTGAACCATGAGAAATATGACAACTCCCTCAAGATTGTCAGCAATGCGTCCTACACCATCAATTGCTTATCCCCCCCTGGCTAAGGTCATCCATGACAGCTTTGGCATCATGGAAGGGCTCATGACCACTGTCTATGCCATCACTGCCACTCAGAAGACTGTGGATGGCCCTCTGGAAAGCTGTGGCATGATGGCCATGGGGCAGCCCAGAACAGCATCCCTGCATCCACTGGTGCTGCCAAGGCTGTGGGCAAGGTCATCCCAGAGCTGAATGGGAAGCTTACTGGCACGGCTTTCCATGTTCCTACCCCTCAATGTATCCACTGTGGATCTGACATGCCGCCTGGAGAAACCTGCCAAGTATGATGACTTCAAGAAGGTGGTGAAGTAGGCAGCCAAGGGCCCACTAAAGGGCATCCGGGGCTACACCGAGCACCAGGTTGTCTCCTGTGACTTCAACAGCAACTCCCACTCTTCCACCTTTGATGCTGGAGCTGGTATTGCTCTCAGTGACAACTTTATGCAGCTCATTTTTTGGTATGACAATGAATACGGCTACAGCAACAGGGTGGTGGACCTCATGGCCTACATGGCCTCCCAGGAGTAAGAAACCCTGGACCACCCACCACCCAGCAAGGACACTGAGAGCAAGAGAGTGGCCCTCAGTTGCTGTGAGTCCCTGTCCCAACTCAGATTCCAACTCTGAGCATCTCCCTGGCAATTTCCATCCTAGACCCCTCCCCATAATAACAGGAGGGGCCTAGGGAGCCCTCCCTGCTCTCATTAATACCATCAATAAAGTTTGCTGCACTCACAAAAATAAAAAATAAAAATTAAAAAATAAAAAATAAAGAGAGATTTTGGATCAAATTAAACTGAACCTTTGAACAATACACTTAGTTTTCAAGTAGCAAATTTGACAAGGATACATGAGGGGATTAAAACACTATGCAGTAGGGCTGAGTTTGGTGGTGCCCAACAGGCAAATCTATGAGTTTGAGGCCAGCCTAATCTATGTAGCCTGGGCTACAAGGTGAGACCCTGTTTCAAAATATGAAACCGAACAAAAACACTATTCATTAGATGGAGTGCTTAAAATCTTATCAACAGGGAGACCAGCCTGGAATAGCAGGCCTTACACAAAAGCAGAGTTTTCGTAGACATGTGATCACTGGGGATACAGCCTCTTGCTGGAATAGGGATGAAGTTGGTTGTGCTGGCAAACTTGAGAGGCTATGGCAAGAAAATTGCTGCTGAGTTTGAGGCCACTCTAGGCTATACAGTAAATTCTAGCCAAGCAGGGCAACAACAATCTTGTCTCAAACGAAGCAAAACTGGGGCTGGAGAGGTGGCTGAGCGTTAAAAGTGCTGATCAATCAGGAGAACCTGACTTCAAATCCATGATACACACCGATCAGTTCACAATCACCAACACCTTCTTTTGGTTTCCATAGGTACCCCACTCTAGCACATTCAAAGGGACACACACACACACACACACACAAATGAAAGTAATCTTCAGCAAAGTATGAGGATGATAAAATACAAGGTTCAGAAACATCCTTTCTTTCTCTTTTCCCTTAACCTACCCTTTCCCTTTGGGAGTTTTTTTCCCCTCCCCTAGCAGCTTATGAATATACTCAGAGCCCTCCAGTTGCAAAGCACTTCTTGCGGGTGTTAGGTGAGAACTACCACACAATAGCACAGTGTGCACTGAAACTGCAGCCCCTCAATACTGGTTTGGTAAGTGTCCGGTCAGCCCACCTCACTAACTGCACGGGATGCACACACTCTAGGAGCTCTAAAATCGGCAAAACAAAAGAAAAAGCAAACCATCTGTGGAAACACACTTTGCATTCTGCATCTTGTTACACCTTCATTATTTCCCAAATCACCTTCACTGAAAGGTGGACATCTTCCAACTAGATGGAAACGAACCAGTTAAAGGCCAGCAGAGGGGACAGATCAGCTGCATCTTCCCAGCTGTTACTGTTTATTGTTTTTTGTTGTTTTGCTTTGTTCCCCAAGACAGGGTCTCACTATGTAATTCCAGTGTTTACTATTTCTCAATAAGAAAGCTTTATCAATGCCCTTTACTGCCATACAAAGCAATTTAGAGCTTTTTAGAAAAAGAAATTGATAATAAAGAATATTTTAAACACAGCATGCCTACTTCAAACGGCAATGACAGAGCTCCGTGGTCCTGAATGAGGCCTGGTGTTGAACCAAGTGTGTTTATTCCCAGCCCTTCAGCTATTAGTTTCCTTCTTCTTGTTCCAATCTCTATTTACCCTTTATCCTAGTTTATGCTGTTCTGCAAGATGATTTAAATGGTCTCTCTGCTGATTTTTCATACTTACTTTCATTTAGAACCGTAAGAGGTCATAAACATTTCTGAAGTGTATTGCTGGTATAGTCTAGTGGAGGAGGACTTCAGAGACAACCTGCAAGTAAGAATAAACAGCTGGACATGGTGGTGGCGCCTTTGTAAAGCTAGGGCAGGAGGGCGTGAATTCAAAGTCAGCCTGGGCTCTAGAGGAAGCTGCTCATCCTCCTCACAAACAATACTATAGGTTACAATTATTGGCACGTCACTCTAGGCAAGGTGCAGTAATACACACCGTCATTCCTGTACTCGGGGCAGAGGCTTGAGGACTGATACGAATTCAAGGCCAGCTGGGTCTACGTAGTAAGCTTCAGGCCAGCCAAAGCTACATCGTGAGCATCAGTCTCAAAACAGACAGACAGGCAGATATGAACATTTTTAAGAAAGGAAGTAAAATCTCACAACTCACACACATACAGAACAAAGCGATTCCAGGAGCTTGGACATTTCTGTTTGCGGTATACAGACACCCTGACAGACCTCCTATGTTGTTCACAGATATTTATAAGCAGCAGACAAATGAGCACTTATAAATGTGTAACTATCACACATGCTAATGCTGGTTTACTATACAGTTTGACAACCTTGTTGCATTTTTTAAAAAATCAAATGGCTGATAAAACAATCACTGGTCTCTAAACAAGCAAACGGGAATAAAAACATGGAGGGATGAGGACCCTTCTGTCTCAGGCTGGTCCAAGCAGACTTTCTATTGTTGTGGCTACACAATGAAGCCTCCTGGGTGTTTCTCATCAGCTTACACAGGATTTTCATGCTCCTCTTATTTTGGTCCATGGTCATTTGCAGAGGCAATTTGTAGGAAGGTTGTGAGTGGGACTTCTGTTCCTATATGTGAACCAGGAAATGAACTGTGTGCGGAAGTGCAACCGTAATGTGTTGAATAGTTTTATGTCAGTTTGACACAGCTAATGCTGGGAAGAAGAAACCTCGATTGAGAAGACACCCCCAGCTCCAGAATGACTGGTGGGCAAACCTGTAGTGCATTTTCTTGATTCTAAACAGTTCACTGTAGGTGGTGCCATCCCTAGGCAGGTGGTCCTGGAAACTATAAGCTATGAGAAACAAACCAGCAGGCAGCACACTTCCATGGCCTCTACTCCAGTCTCTGCCTTGAGCATTCATTCCTACCTGCACCTCCCTCCATGACAGACAGTGTGGCGGAACTCTACATGGATGTAAACCCTTTATAAGCTGCTTTTGGTCATGGTGGTTTTTTTTGGTGTGTGTGTGTGTGCGCGCGCGCGCGCGTGCATGTGTTTAGGGACAAAATTTCTCTATGTAGCTCTGGCTGGCTTTAACTCAAAGATTCTTACCTCTCTGTCTGAGTGTTGGGATTAAAGGTGTGCACCACCAGACCTGGCTTGGTCATTGTGTTTTATCACAGCCATAAACCCCTAAGACACATAAAGTTTTAATTTTTAGTGTAAGATTAGAAAATGTTTTTTTTTATAATCAGCAAATGTAAACTCCAAAATTAAACACTAATCTACAGTAAAAGGTGCTACACAAGAGACATTTATTAATGTTCTATTGTATTTACAGTTTAATAGAGCAACCAAAGTGAGCTAACTAGCACTTGGGCAGCAAGCACATCATTCTACAGTTATAACAGTTGTAAAAGCTAGGAGTACAGAATGTTAGGGATCCTCTCAAAAGTTCCAAACTAATTCTTTGCTCCTGACCCTCTGAGATTCTATCCAGTTTTCAGAATAATATTTAATATTTAATCTGAATCTGTCTTTGCTTTTTCCATTTTATTTGAACTACACAGAACTACAGAATGAAAGGTAATTTCTGAATATAGACTATGAAAAATTAATGCTTATTTACCAATTGAGAACATTTTTGTTAACATTACAATAAACTTTGCACTATGATTTTGCTTCCAGATGTTCACACAGCACAATTAAACATATTTCTAGATTAATTTGAACAGGAAATATGGATTGTATGCAGAAATACAGTCATAATCAAAGTTTTGACTTCTGAGAAAACCCCTTTTCAAACATCCAGCCTTATACATAGCTTACACTAATCTGTAATTTCAAAAGGCTTTGAGATGGAGGGTGAATAAAGCAAGATTGCCCCCTACTGACTATAGGGACATGGCTCATGCTATTTTAAATGACTACAAACAATATATAAGGCATTATTAATACATCACAGACTTGATTGCAAGAGCTTTTTCAAACATTAACCACTAATGATTCGATGATTACAGAATTCTGCATTAACTATTAACATTTTACACCTAAGAACAAATAGAGAGAAATGATCTTTTTCAACAGTACTTTATTTTTTAAAGCAGGTGACTGTCCTCTATTCTGGTGGTGATTCACTTCCTGCAGGTGCTCTCACTTCTCAGGGACTTCATCAGAGCAGGAAGCCTTTGCCAGAAAACATCTGCCAGAGAAGGACACTCAACAGTCAAACTCTAGTTAGCCTATTATGTTGGTTAAGAGCAGGGTATAGTCAGAGAGGACAAGATGCTTGGAAACACACATGCTGCATTTCAACATAATTTGAAAATTACTATAAATGAACACCATTGTAGCCAATAAAGTCAATTTTCAGTTAACACCAAGCCCCTCCTCCCACTATAAATAACTGGCATGTTCTCTCTGAAGATTTATTTTATGTGTATGGGTGTTTTGTCTGCGTGTCTGTTGGTGCACTGCATGGGTACAGCACCTTCTGAGATCATTAAGAGGACACTGGAGCCTCTGGAATTAGAGTTAAAGATAGTTTTGACTATCATGTGGGGGCTGGGAAATCGAACCAAGGTCCTGTGGAGGAGCAGTCAGTGCTCTTAAACCCTGACCATCTTTCCTGTCCCAGTATGCTCTCTCTTAAAAAACAAGTCAGGGGGCTGGAGAGATGGCTCAGCACTTAAGAACACTGACTGCTCTTCCAGAGGTCCTGAGTTCAAATCCCATGGTGAGTTTAAAAACCACATGGTGGCTCACAATCATCTGTAATGGGATCCAATGCCCTTTTCTGGTGTGTCTGAAGACAGCTACTGTGTACTCATTTACATAAAATAAATATATCTTTAAAAAACAAAACAAAAAACATAAAGAGATTCTCACTTTTTTCTTCTGTTCTAACAAAGAGAGAAAAAAAAAAATGGAAGTGGCGGTTCTTCATCCCATACTTGAGTCTCATTAGGACAGATTAAAATGGACTATTTCTCAATACATAGCTGTTACCATTCATTTGACAATTCTGTCAGATCTCACACAGGAAAAATTCCAGTGAGGATGCCGATGATGTCACCTTCTATGTAAACTGGGGCAAAGGTAGAAAGTGAATATACACACTCACCTGTCCTAGTGCACAAATGTGCACTTTAGAAATTTAAAGAACCAAGGTATTGGAGCTGGAGAGATGGCTCAGTGGTTAAGAGCACTGACTGCTCTTCCAGAGGTCCTGAGTTCAATTCCCAGCACCCACATGGTGGCTCACAACCATCTGTAATGGGGATCTGGTGCCATCTTCTGGTGTGTCAAGACAATTATAGTGTACTCATATACATAAAATAAATACATTAATCTTTAAAATAGTTTTTAGTAAGAAGAAAAAAAAAAGAACCAAGGAATCTAGGAAGCATGTTTTTCAGAATATATGCAATTCCTAGTCAACTTGTAAAAAGTATTATGACAGAAAAATACACTTTTAAAATGGTGTCTGTGTGTGTCCCTGCCCTGTGCTGAGAACTCAAGTCAGGGCCTTGAATGTTAAGCAGTTATGTATCACTGAGCCAAATCCCCAGTCCCATACATACAAACTAGTATAATTCTCAAGGAAATAATGTGGGAGAAAACTTTAAGTAACTCTTTATTGAAAAGCCAAAAGAAGCTCAGAAGTCAGAGGGACAATGGAACCCCTAGAACTGGAATTACAGATGGTTGTAACTACCATATTAAGTGCTGGAAACTGAAACCGGGTCTGCAAAGAACAAGTACTCTTAACTGCAGAGCCATCTCTTCAGACCCCATAGACTACTGGGATCACTCCACAGTTGTTTTGTTACCCATAAGCCAAGCTGGAGGTCCTTTTCCCCAATTCTAGCTTGTGTCAAACTGACATAAAACTATCCAACACACTATGGTTGCACTTCTGTACACAAATCATCTTGTTTGTCCTGCATTCTGGATAGCCTAAGGAAGTCTCTACTCTTTGAACTTTATATTTTTAGACAGAGTCTTTCTATACAGCCCTGGCTGTCCTGGAAATATGTACACCGGCTGGCTTCAAATTCACAAAGATCTGCTTGTGAATATACAGCTTGCTTTTAACTAGGAATATCAACCACCAAAGGTCAGATTCAGTGAAGTAATGCCAAAATACTTCACACAATCAGGTTTTACTGTATCTTCTAACCAAAATATTTGTTGATTAAAGAAAGCAAATATTCTACATGTGAATCTGGATAGGTTTGAGTCTTTTCAATGAACAAAGGTTGTCACTCATACCTACAGAATCTTACTGTTTCCCTCCCAGGGATTCTGAGAGTTAATTGGTAAGAAAGCAATTAGATTTGTAAACACTGCTTTCAAATCCCAGTGCCTTCATCTGGGCTCAAGACACCTGAGTGATTTCATATCAACTACCATATGAGGCTGGGCAGAAAGCAGATAAACGTCTGGTGCCCTCAGACAGGGCCATTCATTTACTCGTGTGCAGGTTTCTGAAAACCTTAAAAGCACACCACAGAAACCCTGCTCAAACCATTCCCGGACCAGTTCCCACAGCACTGTCCTAAAGACTGGTGATACAAATTGTGCCAAGCAGATTCAAGACTTTATAAAACCACTTAGAAATATTACAATTTTTTTTGGGAAGATCAAAGCTACAGAACATAATCCCATCAAAATCCCTAAGAATGGAAAACGGATGGTTATATGCAGTCCCTATCTTGACTAATATTTGTTGTGTACTAGAAGACGAACAAAGTATGCAATCCCCCAGCACACCCAAACCTTCCCTACTTCTCCCTTTTTTCTCCCTGCCCTTTCCAAGGGGGAGTCAAACCTTGTACACTGAGCTATACCCCCAAGCCTTTCAAATATCATTCTATGTAAAAAATGAAGATAGTAGACAGAGAAAGGGGTGATCTCACACCACTGGGAGATTCACAGCTACTATTGAATTCCTACAGGATAGTTCTGTTCGCAAGGATGACCCACAGTCACCCTGAAGTCTGAGCTGCTGTCTGTTTCTGTTCTGTTCTACACCTCAGGAGACTGAAGTTTTCCCACACATAGCCTATTTCCACAAGTTAAGTTCTACTATTATTTAAGATTTGTGACAACTGTTGCACACCTCACAAAAACTTTTCTAGGCCTTTAACTGGACTGGCTTTTAAGTGGTGCTCAAGGTTTTAATTTATCAAATACACAATCACAAAAGGCCAAAGGAGGAAGAATGAAGTATGCAAAGGCATAGCCTTGTCAGGACTCTGCTATACTCAAGCTACCTTACCCTTCAGGTAGCTGCTGGTAAAAGACGGGAGTTAGCCATTGGGGAGAACTGTGTGAATCAGTTCAGGGCTTAGTTCCGGTCAAGGTGTCTGTCTGTCTGTCTCTCTCTCTCTCTCCTTCCCTTGGATCTGAACTCTCTCTCTACCAGAGTGATAAAATCTGGTCATGAACCTGAAAACAGGCAGCAAGAAAGGTCTAAGGATTAATTGCTGTCTTAGTGGGCTTGTCCCTAGAGCAAGCAAGAGGGCCAGTTCCTGACGTACCTGCTGCCTTCCCCCAGGGCCTTCTGGGACTCTGTGAGATTGGGGAAGGAGGAGGAGCCCTGATGGGCACAATCATGCCATCAATACCCTACCCAACAGCCATTACTACCGAGACCTTGCCTGTACGCTGCTAAAATACTTCTCCTTTGCTCTCATCAACAGCCTTCTGCAGACACCACCCCAAGGGGGGAAAGCCAGGACTTTTTTATGGCCTCCTTACAATTTATGTGCCCCATCAGACAGAGTCTCACTCTAAACTGACCAGAACTCTGCAATGAATCACATGATCACAACAGCAAAGGAATATCCCCCCCCCCCCAATACCTTTAATAAATAAAGAGAACTCTGGTCCTGGGGAGATTTGAGAAAGTTTCTGGCATCTTCCGAACTTTTGCATAATTGATAAATCCTCTGAGAAACAGGAGAAAGCCTAATTGAAAAAAGAAAAATAGAGAATGATTTTCTAATTTCTACAGTAAGTCCCTTTCTTCCCCAGAACTTCCCCCATTATGATAGGAGCATGCCATTTCCCTGCTGAAGCCTATTAACATGGGCAATTTTCCCCAACATCTCCAAAAAACTTTTCTATCAAATTATCCAGTGGGATATTCTCAACAGGAAGGCAAAAATCTCAAGAGTAAATGACTGGTTTGTATAGGATCTAATTGGTCTCAAAAGGAACTGGAATGTAAAATGGGCCCAAACATTTACATCTGGAGGACTCACTGGGAAGCCTACAGAACCTCCTGCTGAGCTCCCAAACGACATCCACACAATTAACTCCAAAAGGAAGGATTACAAGTGGGTTTTGTTGTTCTATTTTCCGAAATATGGTCCCAGTAACAGACTGCTCTCCAACTTGCTATGTGGGAGACTCCCAATTTTCTTGCCTCCAACCCTGCAGTTTTCTGGGATTACAGGCAAACACTACCAGAATTCTGCTCTTAAGCTTAATTCTAAGTCTTTTCTGTTATTTCATTTTCTGCCAACAGTACTTAATATTGTCCACTAGGTGTCAGCATACACTTTTGTAGAATTCCAGTTTTCTACCACCCCACCCCACCCCACCCCACCAGGGTTTTTCTTAGTAGTTCAGGAAGTTGTCCTAACTGTCCTGGAACTTGCTCTGTAGACCAGGCTGGCCTTGTATTCACATGCCTCCTAAATGCTAGGATTAAAGGTGCGAGCCACCACTGCCAGGACCCAGTTTTCAATGGGAAAGGTGGTCTGACAGCAGCAGACTCACACATTTACCCTCAAATGATGAGAATCCCCTCAGATGAAAACACACTCTTAACACCATTTTAATAAAACTATTGAGATACAATCTGCAGGTTATAAAGTTCACTACATACAATGCCCTGGCTAAAGTGTACTTATTGATTTATACAAATGACAGCCACCATCTAATCTGAGGCATGCTTGTCACCACCCCCAACCCTTGCACTCAGTAGCTGAATCCCTCTTCTGGTGTGTTTTAAGACAACAACAGTGTACAATAAATAAACTTAAAAAAAAAATATCAATCTATCTTCCATCAAACACTGATACAGAAAATCAAGCCATTAAATTCCTTCAATTTATATTGTAAACAAGCCATCTGAAAACTCCTCCTGTCTCTCCTTTGATCCATCTGGAATTCAGTCTACCTTTAAAGCCAGTAGGTGATCAGCCTTACTCTTCATCATCTTTTTCAAATGGTGCTGTGTATTAAAGCCAGGGACTGAGCATGTTAGGCAAACATTCTAGGCCACTGAGTACTTCCCTCAACCCAACCTTTCTCTCAGAGTCTGAGAGAATAAACAAGCCAAGATATTATTCCTCCTGAGCCACTCATTTTTATAAACTTGTGAAAATCAGGTGGGGAACATCACCCTTTCTCTTCCGGGAGTCTGTAGATTCTAGTAAGGAAGAGTAGCTAGTGCTCCAGTACAGGAGGGCAGAGAATGATACCATGGATGACTTGCATTTTCAAGATGCAGGCATGGTGGTGCATTTCTATAATCCAGTACTTGAGAAGTACAGGCAAGAAGATAAGTTCTAGGTCATCCTCAGCTACATAGCGAGGTCAAGGCCAGCCTGGCCTACAGTGAAACAAACGCAACCAAAAACAAAGGCCAGGTATAGTTGCACAAGCCTTTAATGCTAGCATTTGGAAGGCAGAGGCAAACAGATCTTGAGTTTGAGGCTAGCTGGTCTACAGAGTGAGTTCCAGAATAGCCAGGGCTACAGAAAAACCTTGTCTCAAAACAAACAAACAAACAAACAAAAAAGAAGGAAAGAAGATCTAAATTAGGAAGGATTTTTGGCAATAGCTAAGAGTCACATCATAAGTGCCAGGCTTCCAGCAGACAGTGAGGATGATGTCATAGATGCCTAGTATCAATCCTATCACCTTTCTAGACACTTTGCTTTTAATTATGTGTGTGTCTGTGTAGGGTATAAGCAGATGCTGTCAGTCAGACAGAGGTGCTGGGAATCAAATTCAAGCCCCCTGCAAAAACACAACGAACTTTTAACCACGAAGCCATCTTTAAAAGCTGCTGGGTGGCTCTGCTACTGCTCTGCAGACAGACAGCAGTGCTAAAAACAGTCACTGTAACTATGTCTCATCTTTTATCTTTATAAATAACAAAGCCATATTAAAATAACTCATCCAATACTAATTTCCTTACTTTAACCATTAGGAAGAAAATAACTTAAAATAAACAAGAAAAATAAAAGTGGTAAGTAATCTGGAGGTTAACAGCCAGACTGCCCTCATGTGTGCATGCACAAGTGCGTGTATGTACGTATATATTTACTTATGTATAGGGGTTTGGGTTTTTCATTTGTTTGTTTTTGAGACATGGTTTCTTTGTGTAGCCCTGGCTGTATTGGAACGTGCTCTGAAGACCACCAGGCTGGCCTCTAACTCACAGAGTTCTGCCTGCCTGCCCCTGTCTACCACGTGCTGGGATTAAAGGTATACGCGACCACTACCCAGTCTGAGCATATAGTTTCCAATCTTCCTTTCACTATAAAATAAGTCTTCTTATCAACGGCGAACTACAGAATTCTGGGAACCCTATAATTTCAGAAGTTATGTGTATTAGAGCTATATATACATTCTCTGTGGTCTATTGACAGATCTAACAAAAGATGGCTCACATATATACATTTTAATACATTAATTACAGTATACTTATAGTAAACTTGGGGAAGAGTTTGAAAACCCTCTGTGAAAGCTACACTGTAGAGTCATTAGCATTCCCCACCGATCACAAGTAAACAGGAGAAGCATTCACAGACTCCACTAAAGTGTATGCTACTCTACTGGTGGATAACAAGCCTTTAAGAAAGAAACATCTGGAACCTCATTTTAAACTGATGAATAAATACTGTACAGTGAGATGAGGCTTTGCTAAAGTAATTTTAGCTGACTATTTTAAGACATTAAAAATTTTAAAGATAATTTTAAATTTATTTTCTTATATTAAAAGCACTTACCTAAAACCAAGAACACCCACCAGAGCCAGTACTGGCCATCAAAGTATCCAGGGAAATAGGTGGAAAACTGAAGGAAGAAGAAGAAGAAGAAAAAAAAAAAAGGCAAAGACTTTATTTCAGCCTAACAGAAAATTTTCATATACTAATTTAGGGGCATATAAAACACAACTGCCATCAAGACCATATACAGATATTTTTAAATGTATTTATATAATGTCCATGTTTTACATGTACACAAACACACACACACACACACACACACACACACACACACACACACACACACACACACACTGGTGCCAAGAGAGCATCAGATTCCCCTAGAATTAAGAGTTATAAATGGGGACAGAGAGATGGCTCAGAGCTTAAGATGACTGCTCTTCAAGAGGTCTTGAATTCAATTCCCAGCAACCACATGGTGGCTCACAGCCATCTGTAATAGGATCTGATGCCCTCTTCTGGTGTGTCTGAAGACAGCTACAGTGTGTGTATATATATATATATATATATATATATATATATATATATATATATATATATATACATAAAATAAATAAATCTTAAAAAAAAAAAAAGTTCTCTGCTCTATTACAGACTCTTCCTTATTTTGCAAGTACACAAAAGAATGTCTTTTGTTTGTGTTCAGACCAGGGGGTGGGGGATGGGGTTGTCTTGCTCTTTCTGCTTCAGCCTCCCAAGTGCTGAGATAACTCGCCTGTGCCACCACACTCAGCTCTTAGTTTGTTAGGAAAGTTTTTTTTACAATCCCTGGCATGGTAGTACATGCCTATAATTTAGCGATCCTCCACAAAGTGATTCCCATCTGAATACGTTTCTATTTCTACTGTGAGCACTCAGTACTAGAAGCAATAATTCGGCTGACATCACTGCCTCCATGCTAGTGAGGTCCAATTTGTTCCAAACCTTGACTTCTGACCTTTTTATCATGTAGTTCATGGTAATTGTATACCTTTGCCAGAAACTGGCACAGGGCATTCTTTTGGAAAGTAAGAATTCAAGGCCTCTGGAAAGAGAAAAAGAATACAGATGGCCCCTAACAAAAGCAATTAACTTAACCGGGTATGGTGGTGGTGCATGTCTTTAAACCCAGCACCCAGGAAGCAAAGGTCTACAAAGTGAGCTCCAGGAAAACCAAGGCTATTACAGAGAGAAACTGTCTTGAAAAACAAATTACAAAATGAAACAAACAAAAAGAAAAAGCTGTTACCTTTATGCTAGTACAGGAGCAATACACATTCAGTAAAAACTATCTTTTGCATTTGAGTCTTTCCTCAGCCCTGTGATAGAGGGTAGGATGGGAGTCTTTCAGGATGTGGTGGGAGCCAGCCACAGCGCTCAGTCAGCCTGGATCACAGTGCAAAACAGCCCGTGCACTAGCATGCTATGACATAGGCTGAACCACTCAGCAGGGCGAGTGCATGCATATAGTTCATGTTCCTCTGTGAAACACCAGCTTTTACATCTGAAAGGAACAACTGCTACAGTGACAGACTGAAATTTCAGCTCTCCCTCTTGATGCTGAACTAATGAACTTCTACAGCAGGACTTGTTTATATAATCAACACCCATTAATTAATTATGTGTGTATTGTTTATGTGTACTGTGCATGCATGATGAAGCATGTACCTGTGCTCTGATACACAGAAGCCAGAGCAGGACATCACAAGTCTTCTACCACTCTTCACCCAAGCTCCTCAAGACAAGGTCTCACTAAACCAGACGTTTGCCTTGACTAGACTCGCTGGCCAGCGGACTCTGGGGTCCCCCATTTCTACTTCCAGCACTGTGGAGGCTACAGATTTGTACAGTTATTCCCAGCTTTTTATGTGGGTGGAGACTCGAACTGAGGTCCTCACACTTGAAAGTGCTCATTCTCACTGCACCATCTCCCCAGCCACTGTATGCCAATTTATTGCCATATATTGACTTTAAATATTTATATAACTTTTACTGCTGGGATTACAGGTGTGGGTTGCCCATGTGTGGCAGTAAAGCACACTTTATTGAACCCACTGGTGAATCTGATTCAACATCCAGACTTTCTATTTTTGTTTTTCAAGACAGGGCTTCTCTATCTATCCTGGAACTAATTCTGTAGATCAGGATGGCCTTGAATTCACAGAGAGCCGCCTGTCTCTGCCTGTCTCTGCCTGTCTCTGCCAAGTGCTGGGATTAAAGGTGTGCATCATTACCACCAGGAAACAACTAAACTTCTCAAGTATACTTTGTATCAGATGGTAAACATGCTCAGCAGCTCCATCAAGACCAGGCACTTCATCAAGGAGTATTCTGGACTATTCTGAGAACACTGGGGATGGCCCGAGCCCTGAGTTCTAGAAGACTGAGCTTAAGCATATCCTGGCTTATTAAAGAATTTCTAGAAACCCAGGCCAAGCATCTTGTGGACCTTGACTCCCTCTATGAAACCATTTTAAATAGCTGTGTAGCTTTGAAAAAATTAAAGGTTAGTTTCATTTTTTAAAGACCTTAGATGTTTTAGAATTTAAAGTATTTTATGTAATTTCACCTGGGTATTTCCATATTAAGAAATAAACATTTCTATAAGTTTATTAAAAGAAATTTCCTATAGAGCAGTAGATATTTCTGTATAGCCTTAGTCCTAGACAAAAAAAATTAGGGAAAGATAACACTGTGAGATTAAAATTTCAAGAGAATTAACATGAGGAATGCCCACCTTTTGTAAGATAGCAAAGAAAGCCTTTGTATCATAAACTCCAGACTATAAACATTCATTAACATATCTTAAGCATCAAAACAACCTGTAAGACAGATCACCTGCTTGAATCTGAACATGAGATATGGAGACAGGAACTGTGTGCAGTTGATTTTAGCTCACTTTGTCGTGGAACCAGAACAAAGACAAACCAAATTATCACTTTAAATGTTGAAATAACAAAATGTAAAAATGAAAACATTCAAAGTCATTCTAATTACTGCCTCTCTTCAGTCTATATTCTCTGCTATGCAACTTACCCTGACAATAAGGATCCACTTAATCAGAGAAAGACCAAATCCTGAGATGGC
Source organism: Micromys minutus (assembly GCF_963924665.1). Lineage (NCBI taxonomy): Eukaryota > Metazoa > Chordata > Mammalia > Rodentia > Muridae > Micromys > Micromys minutus. The sequence continues at coordinate 25,619,718 of NC_137977.1, read as the reverse complement.
GCCATACCTTCCCGCAGCTGAGGTGGTCAGGCAAAAAGACAAGAAAAACCCAATCCAGTTGAAGAGGAATGCCACTGTAAGAGCGGAGGGGAAATGTTAGCCAAGAACAGGAGTGTGTTCTGCAGCAGCCTCTGCTTGTGTGGCTTTCCTGAGGATATAAAAGACAACCTATCTCGCCCCACAAGCACCATTTCTTCCATCTCCCTCAAAAGCAAAAGGAAAGACTCTGAGTCTCATGCGTTATCCTCCACGGGTGCTGCTCACAGTACCCAACCTGTTCCTGTCTTTGCTGCCATACAGGTTAGTAAGTAAACTAAACCCTTTGGAAATTAAACTGGAGCTCCAGAGGAATGTGATTCAAGTTTCTCTGCTCTGTTTTCTGACAGCTCTTAGCATCTCTTCTTTTGCACTGCGTTTTCTGTGCTTTTAACAGAGTAAACAAAAAAGTGCTAATTGCAGAGTAAGGTGCATAAAAACATAAATGTGACAACATAAAAAGCAGGAAAGCAGATTGATTTGATTAAAAAAAGAAGAAGCAGCAGCAGCAGCTTACAGGACAAAACTCATCAGACAAAGTTGCTGTGCTCCTACTCAGCCACCTGGGTATGAGCAGGTGTGACAGCAGGGGACCCTGGAAGATTAGATTTGGCCTGTGTATGAATGCAGCACTCATAGCTGCTTTAATCATACTTTCCACTGATGAATTCAGAGCACTCAGGTGTGTAGGAGTATACACTTACTGAAAAAAGTTAACATAAAAATTCCATCATTTCCTATCCTCAGCTGGTCAGCATCATCAAAATCATCCCGACCCACAAAATCTTCATCCTAAATGAAGGAAAAAGAATGAGACACGGTCATAATGAATTACTTCTAGACAAAGACATCACATCAGGAAAAATACAAGGAATGAATACAAGGATATAGGGGTGTGTTTATAACTGGTTCAATTCAGAACTATAAGCATTAACGCTCAGCAACTTAGAGCAGAAACAATCATTTTAGTATCTCCAGAGCCTTCTAAACTAATTATTTATTTCATAGTCCAAGTTACTGTTCTTATTTTTTGAATTTAACTTATTTTTATTTTATTGGTGTTTATGACCTAATGTCTGTGTGAGGGTGTCAGATCCCCTGGAACAGGAGTTACAGACAGTTGTGAGCTGCCATGTGGATGCTGTCCTTACTGACAGATAGGATCTGTCCACTGTAATCTGCAAAGACAATTATTATTATTACAGTCTAGAAGAAACATGGCCCTGGCTAACACCAAGGTATTTGGCTTACCTTCTCAAATGATGGAGACTGTGTATGGAATGATTTGAAAGTAAATTGGATACAACCTCAAAGTAAAACTGACCACACTTTTACATAGCTCAGTAAGGGCTTCATATGGAAGTAAAAATGTCTTTGGGACAAATAAAACTTGTTTTTATAGCAAAAAGGATTGGAAGATCCCTAACAAATGTTGCAGGCATTCCTTCTGGAGATTGGAACCTATACAGGGGCATTGGTACTGGTCACTTTCTTTTGTAATTTGACAATCTTCCTCCACTGCTGGAAATTTTTATGATACATAATTTATTTTATACTTTTAAAAATAGCAAATATCTAATATCCTCACTTATTAATATTAACAGAATGTGATTCCAAATTGAAACTAGTTCTGTTTTAGTATTTATTACTCAAAGATATACTGCAAGAATAGCTTAGGTAACCTCTGAGAGCTGTACCTTTAGTTTTCCTTTGTATCCTCTGTATACCCTGTGACTGCTTCTATACACTGTTGCTAGGTTCATGCTTTCAAAATACCACTAGTCTTTTCATATTCTTGTTCAAAATTTGAAGATTCTCTATAGGCTACACACTAGCTGCAAGTGTCTCAGTTTATTGTTCCAAGGATATGACATACGACAGCTCTGGTCACATCTCCAGACTCCCTTCATAAACTCCTTGCTCACATAAAACTAATCCTTCTATCCACAAAACCCCTAGTTGAACAAATGTATGTTCTAGGCTTTTCCCTCTATCAAAACTCTTAAGTTATCTACAAACCCAATCTTCTCCCTATGGTCATCTAGTAAAAAGACACAGTTCTTGATGGCCACAGCTGTTGTGCAGTATAGGAATATTTGGAAGCCTTTTATCTAAGCTGGATGTTAAGCTCCATGCAAACAAATCTCCTTACTTAACCACTGCAAAATACATCCGCCCTGCAGAAAGTACCTTTATATATCTAGCTTTAAGAAGTTCCTAAGCACACACACTTGCCTAAAGAATTTTAAGTGTTCTGTAACTAACCTGAGCTAATTTCTATATTGATCTATTCTCCACAGATTCCAACAGGTCTTCAGAGTGCACTGACAAACTTACATGGAAAAGGTGAAGGAAACCTAACTCTCACTGGAACCCTGGACAGAAGTTAAGCACCATTAAAAGTGCTAGACCAGGGAGGAAACACTTCACTGGCTGTACAAGTAGGCTGTTTGGGTCTACTTGGTAAGTTGGCTATGAGACAAACTCTCCTGGCTTGCTTCCTCAGTCTGCAATGTCAGACCCATTTGGTCTTTACTTCTCTACTTTTAAGTAGAGCTAGGGGTCCAAGGCTGCACACGAGCAGACACACTAGAAGGTGCTGCCTACTGCTGCCACTTGCTGAAGGTCTGCTTGTTTTTGATTCCTTCCTTCCAGCATCCCATGTATTTCAGGCTGGCTATGAACTCAGTATGCAGCTGAGCATGACCTAAAACTTCTACCTCCTGTGTGGTGGGATTACAGGTATGTGCCACCATATTTGATGTATGTTGTGCTGGGAATCAAACCTGTGCTCTATACATGCTAGGCAAGCACTCTACCAACTGAACTGCACTCCTACTCCTATCAGCATCAATCTTAAATCTCTGCTAGCTCCCATCCAGCAAGCTGAAAGGGATCTGAACTTACAAACGGCATAATGTGAAATGTTTGAGGCACAATGTTTATGTGGATGATGCTAGGTCTCATGAGTTTAATTCAATGATGTCATTTGTAGTTTCTTCTCTTCATAGGCATTCGTAACAGCTAGCAGCCAATACCAAAGTGTACAAATCAAGGCATAACCAGTCTATCTCCTAAATCTTCTCCCCTTACCCCTGGAAGTTGAAAAGGGAGGTAGTAGTAGAAATATCCTTAGGAATACAGGAAAATGAACAGTCAATGATTTTCTGCCTAGTGCATCATATTCAGGAAAAATGCTTAGTATTCAAAAATACATATATGCTTAAAATTAGTGATCAAGACAGTTCTAGTAACTAGATAGTGGATTAATGAAAATAACTGAATTCCAACTAAGCAGCCCAAAACAGCACAGACAAAGAAACTGCTTACCCTTCCAGGAACCAAAGGGATCGTAGCTTCAGCCTTGGTTCTCTCAGCCTCGTCATAACTGGGCAGTGTTGTAGCCACATTATACGATGGGGGCTTTGGAAACCCAGATTCATCTTTGTAGTCAAAATATGCTGCAGAAAAAAAGGAAGTAACAAAATCTATCTGAAGCAAAAGATATTCATAAATGAATGTAACAACACTCAGACTGATTTTTAAGTGTATATTTAAAAACCAAATTCATTATGCCTACTAAGAAAAATTCTAGCACTCAGAAAGCAAAGGCAGGTGGATCTCTGTAAGTTCAAGGGCAGCCTGGCCTACAGAGCAAGTTCCAATCTAGCCAAGACTACATAATGAGACTGTCTATAAATAAACAAGTAAAAATAAAAAAGTAAACAAACCCTCACATTACATCCTTATTCCCAATTGTTTTGGCTCACTATAAATTTAACAGGCATTGACTTCTGTGGAACTGGGAATCAAACCTAAGGGCCTTGTGCACTGTAGGGAAAAACTATACCACTGAACTGTATCTCCAACCAGCTTTTCACTTTTTATTTTGCCCAGGCTACCCTTGAACTTAGAATCTTCCTGTCCCAGACTCCTAAATAACCACTAAAACTGGTAATTTAAATAATTAAAGAAAAAAAAACACATAGGAAACACTTTACATCAGCCAGCATGATGGCACATCCCTGTGGTCCCAGCCCACCTTAGGCAGCAAAGTAAGATCTCCTGTCAAAGGGTTAAAAAGCCTTCACATGTGCACCAAGAGCTATACTGTGGTTTCCACTTATTAACAAATTTAAGAAAACACTTAATATCCATGTGCTCTTGTTCTTACACTCATGTTTTTACTTCATATTGTTCTCTGATGTGCTGAGGTAACTAATTTGGTTATAACATAATTCTATGAAATCCTTATTTCCTCTTTTGAACAGTAAATTTTTAAGCTCACCAACTACTCTTTCAAAGATTCAGCTGTGTTTTCCAGGCTGGCCTCAAACTACCATTGCTCTGCCTTGACTTCCAGAGTACTGATATTAGAGGTGTGAGCTACTATATCCAATAAGTTTAAAATTTTTACTGTAACACATTATTGAAACTATACATCATCAATGACCCTCGCTAACAAAAAACAGAAAGGGAACAATAGTCTCCCTCTTCCTTTTCCTCATATTCCTCCTCATCTTTAACATCTCAAACTGTCTCCAGTCTCAGCCTTCCAAGGACTGTTACAGGCATGACCTATCATGCCCAGTATTCAGGGTGCTGAGTGTGGTGGCTCAACCCTGTAATTCTAACACTTCCCATCCAGGTGGAGGCAGGAAAACCAGAAGTTCAAGGTCATTTTCCCTATACCTAGTTAATGCAGATAACTATAAGAGACCCTCTCAAAATGAAACAAAAATTCAATATCCATTTTAAAAAATAGTAAAAATAAAAAACTTCTTTAATTTGGTCACAAATGTCTAGAAAATACCCACTAGGTAGGATCCGGGCTATAATAACCCAGTGACAAAGCACCTGTCTCATATATATATAAGATCCTAATTTCAACTCCAGTACTGCAAACAAATGCTAAAAGAAAACACAGCCATTGGTAAATTATTAAACACTTTCTTCCTCCAGATTAAGAGAACAAAGAGCTGGAAAGACAGCTCAGAAGTTGCAAGTGCTTTCTGCCACTCCAGAGGCCTCCAATTTAGTTCCCAGAACTGCACTGTCAAGTCATAACCTCTTGTAACTCCAGCCCCAGGGGATCCCATGCCCTTTTCTGGCCTCTGCTGGTACCCACACAAACATGTTTATATAATTTAAAAAATACATACATATATATATAGTTATTGTAAGCCACTAGCTGTACCTGAATATACCAACAACAAGCAAAATCTCAATAAATGGGGGGTGTTTGACCATGTCCCTAAATTGGAAGGCATTACACAGATGCCAACTTTTGTGTGTATGTGGTCTGTGGTATATGCATGTATGTTTGTGCTGAACACTTTTGTGTCTAAGCATACGTACATATGGGAAAGGTAGCACTGCATATCTTTCCCTATTACTTCTCCCTCATTTTATGTGTGGGCTTGTGTGGGAGAAGGTATTTGGTGTGCCATGTGTGCTTATGCACAAGTTCATGTGTGTGTACATACATGGAGGCCTGAGGTTAAAAATGGATACCTTCTTCTATCACTTGGTTAGACTGGCTGTCCAGAGAACTCCTGAAATCCACCTATCTCTGCACACTAGCATTGCAGTTACAGATATATATGAAATCCTCCTTAAACTCAAACTCACTCCGTCTCTGTCTCTCTTTCTCACTCACACACACACACACACACACACACACACACACACACACACACACATACACACACACACACCCTCCACAACTGATAATGACCCCACTAATTAGATTTTTCTATCAGAGATTATATCTACTTATAATCCCTATGTAAAAAGGAAAATCTTTAGAAAAGAATACATAATATAGATTAATAAGGTAGAAGTATTTGAGAAAGGATATCTAAACTGACTAAAAGATGGAAGCAGGGAGGCTGGAGAGATGGCTCAAAGGTTAAGAGCACTGACTGCTCTTCCAGAGGTCCTGAGTTCAATTCCCAGCAACCACATGGTGGCTCACAACCATCTGTAATGGGATCTGATGCCCTCTTCTGGTGTGTCTGAAGACAGCTATAGTGTACTCATATACATAAAATAAACTTAAAAAAAAGTTGGAAACAGTAAAGTCAAGAGTTAAGGCAAACCCCAGCTACACAGAATTGCTTGTATGGGATATGACAGGGCTGGGAAACAAACCCAGGGTCTCATATGGCAAGCAAGCACTCCACCACTGAGCTATATTCCCAATCTCTTGGTGTCCTAGTCTTAGGCTGACCCAATGACATAATTTACAGTTCTTCCAAAGTCTGAAACTTAGCAGGGTAAGTTTCAGGAGCTCACAAATAAAACCATAACTACTATAAGAAAACTGATATGCAAGAAGACCAAGAACAGAGCTTAGAAACTAAAGCCAGACTAGAGGCAAGATGCTGACCTATGTCCCGCACAATTAAAATGGTGGCTTTAGGCAATGCAATCAATCTCAAACCAACTATCAACAGCCTTCCCAAGTGCCAAAATAAAAGGATGCTAAGGCTGTTAAGGCTTTACAAAGATGAATGCCTTCAATTTTCCTATGATGAAGTAGAGGCTGGGGTTCAACAGTAGCACATGGTTCTATCTGCCACTCTGCCACAATCCTGTTTTATAAAATATGGAAGTGGCTATATCCAAACTGATGAAGTAGAGTTAAAGCAATAGCTCAGTGACTGAGTACTTGTTACTCCTGCAGAGGACCTGGGTTCAATTCCCAGCAACCACATGATAGTTCACAACCATCTGTAGCTCCAGTTCCAGCAATTGCATAGGCTGCATGCAAGCAAAATACTCTCACATAAAATAAAATATATAAATCTAATTTTAAAACAAAACTGGTGAACTTTGAAGGACTATAGTAAAAATGATAATCAGAAACTCTAGTTAACAAAAGCTCTACTAACATTGTGTTTTTCCTCATACACATGAGAAGCTTCTCTAGTGAAAAAAATGATGAAAACCAGGTGAACTCAGTTCCTTAACCCTTCTTTCCTTTCTTCTTTGTGTTTTTATTTTGATTTTGTTTGTTTGTTTTTTAAGATTTATTTATTATATATAAGTACACTGTCACTATATTCAGACACACCAGAAGAGGGCATCTGATAGATCCCATTACAGATGGTTGTGAGCCACCATGTGGTTGCTGGGAATTGAACTCAGGACCTCTGGAAGCACAGTCAGTGCTCTTAACACCTGAGCCATCTCTCCAGCCCATCTTTGTTTTTGAAACAAGGTCTCATATAGTCCAGGCGGCTGACCTCCAACTTGCTAAGCACTTCTTCAGGGCTGGTGTTTGACATCACAATGTGAAATGATCCCTCAGTTTCCCCTTCCTTTATAAGTCAGTTGGAATAAACCTGAGCTCTCCAAAAAGGCATCATGGTAAATGGGGTTTGGGGACTTTGGCTTCCAGAGTCTTCCTTTTGTTTTTCAGAGGGGTCATTTTCTCTGTGTGCCGTACATGTGTGTCTGTTTCCTCACCACCAATAAAGTCCTTCTTTACCAGCTGGAAAGAAAAGAAGGGTGTGTTCATCTGCTTTCTAAAGTAAGATAACAATAATACCAGTTTTCACCTTGGGCTATAAACTAAAACTCAAGCCAAAGAAAATGTATGGAAAGCTGAGAGGACAAACACCAACCAACATCTACTGGACGAGTCTATGAGGAAGTGTCAGGTGGCCCTGGCCTCAGCACCCACCTGCACTCTCTGCAGAGATGCTGCTGTATGGTGGAGGAGCGTCACCCGCAGTCTGTTCAGGTTCCCCAGGCTCCTCTTCATTCTGCAACTAAATAAAAACATCAGATATTAACACACATAAGACAAACTGTAAAAATGCAAACCTAAAGCCAGAGTAGCCTGTCTGGAAGGCTGCCTGGAATTGTGTTTGTTTCTTGTACCTTAAGTGTGCAAACTCTTCTAAAGCATCCTATTCCCAGGAAGAAATACTTTATGGCAATAATCAGACAAAAAAAATGACATAAGAATGATACTCCAATAGGGATGGTACATCTACATAGACCCAGCACTTGAGAAGCTGAGGCGTGAGCATCCAGAGTTGTAAACAGGACTGGACTACATAAATATGAGGCTTATCAAAAACCAAAAAAAGCTAAATGTAGTCCAAGCTTGCCCCAAATTTGTCAAGAAGCTGATAAAGGCCTTGAACTCCTAACCTTGCCACCTCTGCTTCTCAAGTGTTGGGATTACAAGTGTGTGTCACTATGCCCAGCTATCAAAAATAAGATTCAGGAAAAAATATAAATGAAGAAAACCTGACAACTTGGATACTTATAGAACTGTTACATGAAAAAAAGGCTGATTATTTATCACACTACACATTGTATAATTTTGTTTGCAAAAGGGTAATTATATAAATGGGAAGGTCAAAAATGACACAAAGCTACAATTCAGCACTATCTCTAGTAATGGAAGTAGAAAGGATTTCTTCTTGTTTACATCTAGGCTCTAATTTTCAGAACATTCATCACTTGCATAATTTCTTTAAACTCAGAAAAGCAATCTGGTAGGACAGATAATGAAAACAGGCAAACCAAGCCTTACCATTCTATTTAGCTTGTGTGCAAACATTTAACAATAATGAGACAGTTCTGAAAACATAAACTCCTAGGCTTGTGTCAGCACACTGTCTTTTCCCTATCTAAGTCTTGCTCTTGTTTTGGGTGGCTAGATTTTCAGTTATCTAATTCCGTGTTTTAGGGCTAGGAATCAAACTCTGGGTTTTAAGAATCCCAGACAAATAGTCTACAGCAGAGCTGACTCTCCAGCTCCTCCAGTTATTTTAAATGTCTGTCTGTCTGTCTGTCTGTCTGTCTGTCTGTCTCTTTCTCTGTGTGTGTGCCTGTTGCTGCTGCTATGGATGGCCCAACCAATTCACTGTCATAAAAACAGAGATGTTTCAATAGACTATAGTTTTTAAATGAGCTGTCCTAGACTGGAGTTAAACGATAAAGGGGATTTACTGATGTAAGCAATAAAGCCTGATCCTGTTTTCAGTATTAGCACACAGGAAGTCAACTGAGGTGCTTGTGAAACACCAGCTCTGAAGCACACTTTACAAAGCAGTCCACAGTGAACTGAGACAGAACAAAGCTTGGGGTTCTGACATGAAGCAGAGACCATCTCCAAACATGTACTATATAAAACTAGATAGTACAAAATTTAGTTTGACATTTTTTAAAATTCTTATCTATTTATTTATAAGTACAGTGTAGCTGTCTTCAGACACACCAGAAGAGGGTATCAGATCTCATGGTTGTAAACCACCATGTGGTGCTGGGACCTCTGGAAGAGCAGTCAGTGCTCTTAACCACTGAGCCATCTCTCCAGCCCTTGACATGGGTTCTTAGGCCATATTCTTAGCAGCATTTATCATCCAGATGATTTTTGTCCCCACCCTATCCCCTGCCCCCAATCCTCACGCTGAGTATGAAATCTAGTACAAGCATTTTACCACTGATTTTCATTTCCAAGCCTTGCTTTTTTGAGACAGAGTTTTCCTCTATACCTTGGGCTGGCCTGGAACCACTAATTCTCTTGTCTCAAATACTGGGGCTACAGGCATGTGTTAACATTTCTGGCTTGAGCCCATTTTTTAGCTCTAACAATCTAAGCTTAAGCTTACACTTACTAAGGTAAATTTTCCCTCAGAAATGAAAACACACAGGTAAAACAGCTATAGGAAAACAGATGTTCCAGGGACATCAAATAATCAATTATTCAAAGAGCTCCTGGAAGCAGGGGTCTCCTCAACCAATGGTCTTATCTGAAGCCCTAGAAAGATGCTCTCAGCCTCCTCATAACTAATCAGCACGGTATGAGAGAAGATAGCACCAAGCAAGAGAGAACAAGGAAGAGCAAGATGTAAGAATGCAGACTTAACTGTAGCAGTTGGTATTTCTGTATTTCAACCTAGCTTGACATTTCTAATCTCCTTTAAAATTCTGGAGTCTGGTCAAAGCAAGCATGTTTTCTCTACATAACTTGGTTTCAGAAAGGAAGCCTGGCAGTTCTAAGAAGCACAGACATTCAAAAAACTCAGGAGGTAAAGAAGTCTGCCATGCCAATAGCTCTAAGATAGGTTGCCTGTCTCCTAGCAACCTGGAAATGTGATAACTCTTCAGCACTGTAACAGATAACAGATCAGAGAAATTCCAGCCTTCTCAGAAACACCATCTCGTTGGCAAGGAAAAGAGAAACAATACCAGGTCAAGATTCCCCCCCCCTTTAAATTCTTTTATTATTCTTTTTAAACAAATGGTCCCAGGGATAGGGGACCAGGGGAAGAGAAAAGGAAAAGTGAGACTCCAGACTCACAACCTCTGATCCCCCCCCAAAACACAGCATTTTAGAACCATACATTTTCAACTAAGAAGAGAAAAAACAAAGCAACACCCTCAACATTATGACTACGAAGGCCCCACTTGTTGGGCTGACAACCAACTCCCAGCCTCCTCCTCCTCATGCAGAAATCTAATGACTTCCACACTGCTGGCGATTAGGCTCAGGAAAGCCACTCTAAAACACAACCCTATTTGGAAGAAGGAGCAAAGGCCACATATGCTGATCACCATCTATGTTCAATGATCATTTGCTGAACAACAGAAACTTAAGCATTTGCACTCTTACACTTTAGGACCTCAACTATCACTTGCCAACGAAACAGTGAAATATGCGCACCACAACTGAAGTGCAGAATGTGCTGGGGAACACTTTACTTGGTTCCCTAATGGATTTTGCCCACTTTCCTGTTCTGTCCCTGGAGACTTTTCTGGTGCAGCCTACCCATCCATGTCCCTCTGGATGCTCACAGGGAATGAGCATGTTTTTTCAGGGTCAAGGCTGGAAAGGATCCCACTCAAATGAGCCCAAGTCTAGCTTAACTATCACAGTATGGGCCTGCCTGTAGTGAGTGGGTCTTCGAGGCAGGTCTAAAACGGGGAACTTAACTCAGAGCACACCAAATGCTACTGAGGAAGGTCTCAGATGGTTACTCTGGAGACTCACAAATACCATTAAAGCTTGGTATTTCCCCTCATTACATCGTTTTTGTTAAAATTCAAACCAGTTTTATCTATATTGTGATAAACAATATATTACTTTTTAAAAAACAAACAAAGCCAAAACATTCCTTGCAAATGTACAGAGAAGGCCAGATGTAGAGGTTGACACCTATAATCTCAGTACTTGGGAGGTTGAAGCTGGGACATTAAGGACAAGCCCAGACCAGCCTGGGCTGCTACACACTGAGATCCTGCCTGCCTGACTAAGGAGCCATATACAAAGTGCTAAGTTTAACATGAAAAAAGCTTAATATGTTCTCTTTCCAGCAAGATGAAAATAAGCCAATAATGCAATAATCTGAAATTTTCAGTGGTTTTTTTGCTTTGTCTTACACTGTGTCCTGACTTTTCCATAGTCCCACTTTGTGTATGGTCTTAATCTGACATGATCTTTTTTGGTCTAGGTAACATTTGATTTACAAAGTATGTATTGTGGGGCTGGAGAGATAGCTTGGCAGTTAAGAGTACTGACTTCTCTTCCAAAGGACCCAGATCCAATTTCCAGCACCTGCATGGTGGCTTACAACCATCTGTTAACTATGTATGTGGTATACCAACATATATGTAGGCTAAACACACATACATACAAAACTTTAAAATTTTTAAAAATTTATCTTAGGACTAGAGAGGTGGTTTTTAGTACCCATGGCCACATGGCTTACAATCACCTGTAACTCCAGCACCAAGAGCTCCAATGCTCTTCTCTGACCTCTCCAGGTAACTGTGCACACCTGGCATATAGGCAGAGATAGACACAAAAACACATGCAGACAAATAAATAAAAATAAAGAAAATTATAAAAATAAATCTAAAAAAAATAATCTACCAAGAGCTGCTATTGTTTTGTTTTTAAAATTAAGTCTATAGGGCTGGAAAGATGGCTCAGTGGTTAAGAGCACTGACTGCTCTTCCAGGTGTTGAGTTCAATTCCCAGCAACCACGTGATGGCTCACCACCATGTGTAATGGGATCTGATGCCCTCTTCTGGCCTGCAGACATACATACAGGTGAACACTGTATACATAATAAATGAGTAAGTCTTTAAAAAAATGTCTATAAAATATAGTACATCTAAAATAAAGGGCTCATTCTCCTTTGAATCTAGGTACTGTGCCTATTAGAAACAAATATAGCATTTTAAATGAAAATCTGAGCCCAGGTACAATGACACTTGCTGGTAGTCTTAACTTGTGGGGAAACTGAGGCAAAAGATTCATTTAAGATGAGCAGACTAAGGCCAAGCTAAAAATCCTGGAAACCAAGTATCTTCTAATCTCCATAAACAAAACAAAACTGCTAGTTATGGGTGGGAACACAGGCCTATAAATCCCAGAAAGTTAAGAGGGGGGAGAATCAGGAAGCCAAGGTCGTCCTTGGCTGTATAGTAGTAACCAAAAATTCTCACTGCATATCAGCAATGCTCTAAATCATAGCAAATGAGACAATGTAATTACCAGGAGGCAAACATGCATTTCTGTAGATAAACACTGAATATGGTATATTACTGAAACTCAGACATAGCCAGAGAGTGAGAACTGTACATTTTATATTAGATCTAATGTAACTAATACACTTTAACCTCATAAAATTCTTTACTCTCTCTCTCTCTCTCTCTCTCTCTCTCTCTCTCTCTCTCTCTCTGTGTGTGTGTGTGTGTGTGTGTGTGTGTGTGTGTCACACACACACATGCAACTCTACTAACTTGATATTGTTATATAAGGTATATTTTAGGTAATTCTGAAATGGTACAAGAAACTCAACTATATAAAAGGCAATCTGATCTAAAAACGAGCAAAAGAAGGCTGGAGAGTTAACTCAATAGGTAAAGTGCTTACCATGCAAGCATGAAGAAATGAACTGAGCATGGTGGGTGTATGCCTGCAACCCTAGCAGTGGGGGTGGGGAAATAAACAGAGGCTGGCTTGGGCCCCTGGCAGTCTACTAATGGCAAGGGGAAGCGCCAAGCTCAGTGAGAGACCCATCTCAAAAACTAAATAAAGCGGAGCGCAAGTGAGAAAGGCATTCTGATGTCAACATCATGCCTCTGCACACTGTCTGCATAGGCAGGGCACCTGCACACGTGTGCACACACTCAAACACACTGCAACACACACAGGAGTTAAACATCTTTCTCTAAAGACAGTATACAAATGGCCAGTAGACATAAAATACCCAAAACTGTTAGATCATCAGAGATACTGTGACATAACAATTCATATCCACTAAAAAGACAGAAAGGGGTTCTGATGCATATAGAAAGATTAGAACTGCTGGTGGGGGTAGAAAGAGTGTTTCTCAAGTCGTGAGCCCAGAGTTAAGACATATGTCCACACAAAATTTGATGTTACAGAACTACTTGTAATGACCAAAAATTCATCAACATACAAATGGATACAAGATCTGTGGTTTATCCATACAATGAAACACTATTCAGCCAGAAAAAAGATAAACTGCTATGAAATAAATAAGCTTTTTATAAAAGCATTATACTAAGAACAAAGCCACTAACAAAATACTATATGTTGTATGCTTTTATTTATATAAAAATGTTCTCAAACTGCATTTTCATGGGGAAAGATTAATGGTTGTTGGTAGCTAGGATAATTCGGGAAGAGTGACAGCTGACTGTTGATATATCTGAATTTCTAGCAAGGTCAGGGAAAATAAAAAATGTGTTTAGAAATTAGATGGTGTAATGTTTATTCAGTCTAATGAAAAAAAACTTAAATTACTCTATACTTTAAAAGAATAAGCTTGAGTTGGAGAGATGGCTTGAGGGTTGAGGGCACATACTACTCTTGCAGAGAATCTGGGTTTAATCCCTTGGCCCATAATTATCCATAACTTCAATTCCACTAGATATTTACTCTCTTCTGACCTCCAAGAGTACCAGGCATACATACAGTGAATGTACATACATGCACACAAAATATTTATTGTATAAACATAAAATAAATCTAAAAGGATTTGAAAAGAATTTTAAGGAAATAAATTTTAATTTAAAAAGGTAATTATGTTTTCTATTTTTCAAAAAGCTAAATCTACACTATTAATTTTACTTAAAGCTTAAAATTAACTATTCTACATCACTGTTTACTTGCTAAGTCAGTATCTGTCACCCTCAATGAAATGGATCCCATCAATAGTCCCACAAATGACCATAGAACATGTCTGAACAGGTGAAAATTAATTGCACTGCACACATGGGGTGCACAAACATGTAGACAAAAGTACCCATATAAAATAGTAATTTTAAAAATTGCTTCTTTAATATTCAGTGTTCCCTGGGAGAAAAGCAGTTGCAGGATATTTATTCACACAACAGTCCCCAAGATGTATTATTTACTGGAAAAACCCTGTTTCTAGTTGTGGTGTGGCTCAGCTCTTAACACACACCTTTAACCACTCTGGCTGGAATATAGTCATGCCCTTAGTGAACATTTTAAATCCAGAACAACAGAAGTAAAGTGAGGTGGAAACTTAAGGGTTCTTTGGAAAGTCAGTCATGTTGGATGGATGAGGTTTTGCTGAGGCAAACGGGTGAAGGAGTGTTTTCCTGAAGCAGATACAGGTTTTGAAAAGATGTTCTGCCAAAGCAAGTACAAGAAAGGGCAGGTGATGAAGGATTCTTCACAATGACATGCATGTATTGGTTCACCTTGCATTGCATAGTTAAGCTCCATTTGTTGGGACTCCATTGAGAGGAATGCACCAAAAAAACTTCTGGTGGTGTGCTAGAGTTTCTTACTGCTGACTCGGGCTGATTGGCAGAGTGATGTCAGCTGAGACAGATGCACGAACTGAGAGGCAAGACCAGTTGGTCTTGAATCTTCACTGATCTTCACTTCTCTAAGAAAGCCATAGCTGAGAACTTTTCCTGGCATGCCTCCTGGTCCCTCCTGCTGACTATGCAGAGGCTAAGGCCCAGCTACCTATGTTAGGTAGTGCCACCGCTGTTGCTAACCTGACTCTACCGAACCGGACCGCTGGTGTATCCATGAAGTGTTTGCTGCTGACCTGTGAACTGAACTGCCGACTTCCAGACATCACAGACGGGAGTTGCTCCAAAGAACCTTTCTAAACAGGTCCACTTCCCTTGTATCCTTTCTTTTCCACAAAAGATGGTGGGTGATGGGCTAAAAGGGAGGTTAAAGCATTTAAGAACCATCATTAAAAGTAGATCTTAAAAAAAATTAAAGTTACAGTAAAGTTAGTTTGTAGAAGAAAGCAGCCATGTTTAGAAGTGATGTCTGAGTGTCAAAGGGATGAGTCAGAGAAAGATTTGACAGGATAGGATACGCCCAGCTCTCAGGAGGAAAAGGAAAAAGATACAACACAAGAGAAAACAGCACAGAGGAAGGGAAGGAGGAGACCGTTTCACCAGGGCAGTTTCACAGAGACAGATTGAAGAGAGAA
Organism: Micromys minutus; assembly: GCF_963924665.1. NCBI lineage: Eukaryota > Metazoa > Chordata > Mammalia > Rodentia > Muridae > Micromys > Micromys minutus. The sequence continues at coordinate 25,604,193 of NC_137977.1, read as the reverse complement.
CAAGTTAGACACAGGTAAAGACAGAATGAGCCAGAAGATTACAACAGATTGCCAGAGTTAGTTTTAGGCCAAGGAGAGCAATTCAGTCAGAAACCAAGAGAAAAGCCAGACTGAACCAGTCAGCTTGGAGAGGACTTTGAACCAGCCAGCCAGAATTCAGAAAGAATTAGAAAGTGAGCTTATTAAGCAGTAAGTCTCAGAGGCTGAAAATATTCTAGACCTAGGTTAGCAGATTTGAGGCAGTAAGCAGAGGTGACAATTACTTCTGGAGAATAAAAAAATGCTTTTACCAAAAGAACTACAAACAAGATATCAAAAGACAACTAGGCTGAAATCCCACTGAAGATAAAAATCATAATTACTGTCTTTTCTATTTTAAGAGCTGTTGTTTAATCCCAGCTCTCAGGAGGCAGGAAGCAGAATGTCTGAATTTGAGGTTAGCCTAGTATACAGTGAGCTCCAGATCAGCTACAGCATACATAGTAAAACTGTCTATATGCACAATTGAGGCATTTAGACTACCCAACAGTGTCAGAAACAAAAGATAAATGCTTCACTCTAAGAGGCGATCCTCATGTTCATAGAGCTTCTGGTTAAAAGCTGTGTGGCTGTCCCTGGTAATATAAATACAGCAAATGAACACTTGGTTTGGCAGGGGAAATGAATCCTTAGAAATGAGAGCAAATACAGCCAACTGTGATCACCAACATCATTTACTTTAACCCATCATTCTCCATTTTCAGTCATATTGACCAGACAACAAGGTAAATACATAGTAGGTAGACACATAGTAGGTACTCAATTCCAATTCAACTTACCTAAAAAGACAAAACTCTGAACAAAGTCACTATTCATCTGCAAAAGCACTAAACAGCTGCAATTATGGTGCCAGATGTACCTTTAGCTTACGGACCTATGGGATCAGTGTATTTTGTTCAAATTATTTCCAGAACTGATGGCTCTATCAAGACACTCAAGTAAATGGCACCAAGCTTTAGTAAAATCTGAAGCCAAGAGTCTTCCAGGCTAATGGCTTGCCTTCAGTGGGCTAGTATTTAATAAAGACTGGAAATGTGTCAGGTCTAAAAGAAACTCCATTTCCCCCAATTCTAAAGGCAAAAGGGAAATTGGTTTTCGGTCATGCTATTAGCATACTAAAGCACTTGGCCTCCAGGCTCTCAGTATCACAAGTGCCTGTTAAACATTTCAGAGTCCAGGTTGGCAACTAACTCTTCCCTCCTCCTCCTCTAGCCTAAACTTCCCCAGCTCATGGGCTTCTCTGCCCACTCCCTTTCCAGCTACTCATTCTCCATAGAATCCTATCTCAGCTATAGTCTTTCTCTGCCTGTCTCCCTCTCGATGTCTCTCCCTCCCTGACTCTGTCCCTCTATCTCACTGCTCTGTTCCTGCTTCTCTCATGGCCAAGTCCACCGAGTCGGCAGTAGTGGTGGTTTGGGTGTCTTGGCCCAGTAAGTGGCACTATTAGGAGGTGTGGCCTTGTTGGAGGAAGTGCATCTTTGTGCAGGATAGGATTTGAGAGGCCCTTCTGCTAGTTGACTGAAAATCAGTCTTCTCTCCGAATAAGATGTAGAACTCTCAGCTCCTCCAGTGCCATGGAAGCTGCCATACTCCTGCCTTGATGATAATGGACTGAACCTCTAAACTTGTAAGCTAGCCCCAATTAAAAGTTGTCCTTCCTTGGTCATGGTGTCTGTTCACAGCAATGGAAACCCTAATACAATGGCAATGTTCAGTCTATTACTTCTCTCTCTGCTCTCAAATCCTCCAGATGCCTCTGTGTGTTCTCTCATATCTACATTTAAAACTTTCCCTTTAACCATACCATGGGGACACAACCTCATAATCTTAGCCTTGGAGGCTGAGATAAAGGATAGAGAATTTGAGGATCTCAAAAGAAACCAGTCACACTTCACATATTCTAACAAGAATAATGCTTTTATAAACCAGTACACAAAGATTTTTTTAAAAATACCTTTCCTACATTATGACATGCTGAGAAGAAACTGTGTCTAATAAAGAAAAACACATAGGAAATAAAAATTCCCAGAATTCTTTGAATCTTTCGGAGATGTACAAGCTATAACATTCTCTACTTACTGGGCAGGGTATTTCCTTTTATCACTAAATACTGTTTTATGATGTGACTGTAGTGGCTGAAATTTAAAATATTTAAAGAGGAAAAAAAGTTCATTTCTCAGAAATAGTTTTTTTTTTAGCTCTAAAGGATAGCCTTAATTAGGGATAGCTAGACACAACAAGTATAGCAGCAAAGAACTCAGCATCTGAATACACAGAGCAAAGACCAACCCCAACAGCCTTAACTAGGGAAAGCTAGATGACAACAATTTTACCAGCTCACTTTAAAATTCAGTGAAGATATGCCTACCACTGCTGAGGGCCTTTCCAAGGTAGTCAGGAATTCTCATCTCAATATTGTCACTAAAATGGAAAGTCTTAGATCTAAAATCATTTGGATTAAATTTATTTGAAAGCTATGAGCTCAAAGCCAGACTGGCCCACAAGAAAGGTGGAAGAAGAGAATCAGCTCCACAAAGCTGTCCTCTAGTTTACACACATGCATCATGACATATGTGAGAATCCCATCCTGTTCCTTCCAAACATACACACCTACAGCTGATTTAAAACAACAATAACAACATTATTATAGGGACCTGGAAAGATGGTTCTGTGGTTAAGTACTTTTCCTGTTCAGTTTCCAGCACCTACATCTGGTGCTCACAAATGCCTGTAGCTCCAGCTCCAGGGGATCCAATACTCTTCTCTTCTCAGTGGGTATCCACACACAGATAGCACAAATATACACATAATTACTTTTAATTCATAAACTGACAGACTAGACAACTAAAGGTAATACACACCTGTAAGAGCAGTTTTTTAAAAAGGTATTTTCTGTCTAAAATTATGCACCAATTTATAATGTTTCACATAAACTTACCTATGTATACTTTAGTGGCATTAGTCAGGGCTGGGAATGCACTCAGTGGTGGAGCATTTGCCTTACAGGCTACAAGGTACTGGGTTTGATCTCCTGGCATGAGGAGTCTAGAAAGACGTTAATATTCTTACCATCACTCAGCTGCTTCGTGATAGAAGTGGGACAGTTGCCAATTCGATGTTTCAGTAATCTTTACATCCTCTTCAGTTATCCCCGTTAGATAAGGCCCAAGGTAAAACTAGACACTAAAGTATATATCACAAGCTTCAAACCTGAATGGAGCTCAGTGGTAGAGCACTTGGCCTACCGTGAGCAGGCCCTGGCTGAGATCCTCATGGTAGAGAAAGGGAGGGAAAAAGTATTTATTTAGGAGAAATTTTATGAGATGTCTGAATGCCATAACACAAAGCTCTCACAAAGGGAGCTTCAAAAACCTGAGAGGACTACTGTTAGTTCCCCAGTCTACAACATTTCCCAAGAAATTTACAAAGGCAGCATAAGTAAATTCTCTAAAAGTATGTCCCTTTTAAAAATAGAAAAGGCTGGGGCTGGAGAGATGGCTCAGCACTTAAGAGTACTGGCTGCTCTTCCAGAGGTCCTGAGTTCAATTCCCAGCAATCACATGGTGGCTCACAACCATCTGTAACAGGATCTGATACCTTCTTCTGATGTGTCTGAAGACAGCAACAGTGTACTCATAACATAAAAGAATAAATAAAATGTAAAAAAATAGATATATTTAAAAAAACAGAAAAGGCAAACATGACCATTAATAGGAACACGAGGAAACTCTGTTTATACACACACACACACACACACACACACGCGCGCACGCGTGTGTGTGTGTGTGTGTGTGTGTGTGTGTGTGTGTGTGTATATGTATGTATGATATATTTATATGTAAAGAGACAGGTGTAAAATCCTATAGACCTTTATAACACATAATAAATCTTAATAAAAATCCATTTAGATGAAGCCAAGCATAGTGTGTACTCTTTAATCCCAGGTAGAAGATAGATCTCTGAGTTCAAGGGCCAGCCTGGTATACATAGAGTTCCAGGACTGTCTCAAAAAAACAAAACAAAACAAAAAACAAATAAAAAAAATTAATTTCACTGGCAGGATGATGGGCAGCCCATGACAAAACTATGTCTTATATATGCAGAGAGTGCCTTATATCTCAAGAAAGTAGGGGAAGGTAATTCTAGAACCTAGTAGTTGACAACTATGTGTGTGCCCTGTCTTCTGCAGAATAAGAGAGTTTCCTACATGAGTTAATCATTCAGATACCACTATATACATAAAGAGAGTTAGAGATAAGAGTGTCAAGTTAGCTTTGGATAATTTATTTATGCAAATATTGTTTATAGGGCTGAGGGTATAACTTAATGATGAAGCACACATGCAGCACACAGAAGACCAAGGGTTCAACACCCAGCACTTAAAAGAACAAGTGCACAGGCATTTTCTATCTTTGCTACCTTAGAAGACCAAGAACTAATGATATCCAGGGTAGATCTGGTTTCCAGTATCACTGTCTAAAAAGAAAGTAGCATTTCTTGGGCAACATGAGTTGTTCTAAGATGGTGTAAGAAATGATGAAATTTGTCCTAAAAGGAAGTCCTTTAAAACAACACAAAGATGTAGGTATGTCAAGAAGAACAGGTATAGGATACAGGACCAACTGAGAATCCCAATGGTCAGCCCCACCCCTTCCATATGAGCAGTACGTATCATCCTCTCACACAACCTTGTTCTCCACACAGCATGGAAGAGGGCCAGAGGAACTTTATAGAAAACCTGATGAACACAAAAGCCTTGCTGTGTACATGTCTTTGAGCATGTGTCTTCGTCCATATCGGGAGGCCAAAAGTGGACAGAAGGTGATTCCCCAACCACTTTCCATTTGTCACTTAACTTTTGAGGCAGTATCTCTCAGTGAACCTGAAGCTCATGGAATCAGCATGGCTGACTGGCCAGTAAGTCTCCAGGGATCTTCCAGTCTCCATGCCCAACTCTGTAGGTAAGCCACATAAGATCAGCCTGCACTTTGCATGTGTGCTGGCATTTAGAGCTCAGATTCTCATGACTGCAGGTGCTTCTACTGAGCCATCTCTTCAAGTTGTTGGCAAAATAAGAAACACATAGCCTGGTGTGGTAGTGCACACCTTTAATCCCAGCACTTCAGAGGCAGGTGGATCTCTATGAGTTAGAAGCCAGCCTGGTCTACACACTAAGTTCCAGGGCAGCCAGGACTATATAGACTCTGTCTCAAAAACCAAATCAAAAAGAAATTATGTGTTCAGAAAATTGGGTGAGAACCTAATTTACAGGCAAGGTATAATAGGTGATTTCTATCACACCTGTTCTAATACTACACATGAATTAATGCAAACTGTTTTTCTACCTCCAGCCACCAGAAGCAACTGTCACTAAAAGGTTTACAAAACCCAATAGATCTAATACATGTTTACCAGCTGCCTAGTTTATTGGCAACAATGACCTGAGGGGGGAAAAGATTATCTTCAACTTTATTTTCAGCATTAACCTACAACTAACTTTTTTTTATCTAAATGGGTATAGTTATTTACAAGAATATGATTCTCACAAAGCAGTTGTATTTATTAAAAAATAACAAGATAAAGAAATATAAGGATTCATTTTAAAGCCTATGTAATCCTAGCACTATAAAAGTTAAAGCACAAGGGTCCAAAGTTCAAGACCTGTCTGTGCTACACAGTGAGACCCAGTCTAAAGCAAAACATCAAAGTCATTCTCATGGTAAGTTTTATTTTTATAACTTAATATAGTAGAGCATATTGTAATTAATGTTTGAAATAAACATGTATGTCCAGGACCAGCAGTGAAAAGTCCTTAGAACAGAATTCCCTGGGGGCAGCTAGCTCAACTGAGTCTTGGCTTCTGTCCAAACCAGGAAGTTTTGTTCTGTTTACAGAGCACAGAGCTATGAAGCCAATAATTCTCCCTTAACAAATGATGGCCAGTGGACCCAGCCAAAAAGCAAGAATAGATCAAGAATCCACCAATGCTACAAAAAAAAAAAAAAAAAAAAATGATGCAGAGAACAAGGCTTGCCAAGAGTGAGCCAATTCAAACACATGGGACAATCACAGTTCTGTAGTCAGTAGTTCCTGACATTTACAAATACTATTTCCACATTTCTAACAGATTAAAAAGAGCTCTCAGGGACTGCAAGATGGCACTAGCTACCAAGCCCAATAACCTATATTCCATCTCCAGGACCTGAATGATAGGAGGTTGTCCTCTGACCTCCACCATATCCACAAAAGATAACATAATAAAGGTTTTTGTTATAGTTCTTATGATGCTAGCCCCATGTGATATCCATTTGAAATACCATTCTTTTCTATATTTCACATAAAAATGTGTATACATGAAATAACAGCATAATGGTATATGCCTATAACTCCAGCTCTTGGAAGATTGGCGCAGGAGGACTGTTCCAAGTTCAAGGCTAGCTAGAGTCTCAGGCAGTATAAGATCCTGTTGTCTCCAAACATATAAAATGAAAATAACAAAAAATTTAGTTGATTCAAAATATAGTATGAATATAAATGAAATAATAGTGGCTATTTATTGGTATTTACTAAATGCAGGTGATGGTTTCTATAAGGTTTATCACACTACACTACTTGGTATGTATTTGAAATACCAATAATAATCCCAGAACTTGGAAGGCGGGGACAGGCAAGTCTGTCTCTGTGAGTTCAAGGCCAGCCTGGTCTACATAGCAAGTTCCAGAACAGGCAGGACTACATAGTGAGACTTCCCCCTGCCCCCAAAGTTAAAAAATATAATACCATTAAAAAATAATTTCAGTTTAGATGTGGTGGTATACACCTCTAATACCAATTTATGGGTGACAGATATAGTCAGAGTTCTGTAAGCTAACCTGATCTATAGAGAGTTCCAGCCCAGCCTATCTGAAAAAACAATTATAGCAATAGCAATTTCTACAAAGGCAATGTACAAACAGCCAATATACTGTACTTAACTAATCATTTAGGAAACAGAAATCAATACAAAGGAGATGGCTTCACAACCCATCAACAGATAGCTAGTACCAAGAAGTCAGAAGAAGGCTGGTGTAGAGTGTGCCTGCCATTAACAAGGCCTGGCTTCCATCCCTAGCACTGCAAAAAATAAAATTAAAAATTAAATATAATCAAACTGTTGTTGAGATTATGAAGAAACTGAAATCTTTATACAGTGTTGGCAGCAATGCAAAATGATGTGCCTATGATGGATAACAGAATAATAGTTCTAAGAAAATTTAAAAAGGATTATCAAACTTTCCAGGAATTACACTTCTGGGTATATGCTCACAAAATTCAAAATCAAGGACCAAGAGAGATTTTTATACCCATGTTCTCAGTGCATTATACACAAAGACTAAATATCCATCAGCAAATGAATTTATTTTTTTAAATGTAGCATAGGCAGGCATGGTAGGTGTAGCATCAGCCTGTAACCCCAGAACCTGAGAAGTGGAGGAGGCAGGAGTTCAAGGTCAGCCTCAGTGTGTGCATGTATGTTGTGTGTAAAATGAGGTCAGGCCATGGCACAAGAGATTCCATCTCAAAACAAACATACAACAAAATACTGTTCAGCCTTAAGAAAGAAATTCTGACACCAACTATTTGGATGAGCCTTGATAGGACCACGAAAAAAGAAAGCTACAAAAAGAAAAATAACTGACTGCACTTACAATGGAGTCTAATTGACAGGCTGGAACAAGCAAGGCGGAGTATTGTTTAATGGGTGCTAGACACAGGGCTGGTTTCAAACATATGTGAATGTACTTACCGCTGGCAGACTTTGTTCTTAAAAATGCTTAGGATGGGGCTGGAGAGATGGCTCAGTGGTTAAGAGCACTGACTGCTGTTGCCAAGACCTGAGTTCAATTCCCAGCAACTACATGGTGCTCACAGCCATCTGTAATGCCCTCTTCTGGTGTGTATGAAGACAGTGACAGTTTACTCAAATAGATACAATAAATAAATAAAATCTTTTAACAAATGCTTAGGCTGGGAGGTACTCAGTGGCAGAGTATACAGTTACTCTAAATTCAATCTCCAACATCAAAAGAGACAAGGGAATAAAGAGTTAATATAGTATATTTTCTATGTGTCTTACAGAATTCTAAATTTTTTTTCAAAGATACAATTTATCTATCTTCCATAAACAATGTACCTATGTTTGTTTAAGACGGGCTTTCACTATGTAATCCAGACAGGCTTAGAGGCTACCATCCTACTGTCTCAGCCTCCAAAGCACAAAATCACATTGTGTACCAAACACTGTGCCCTGCTTCAATATCTTTTACGAATTTTCTTTGATGACTAACAATTTGGCCACAAATACAGCAAATAATCTTTAAGACTGACAAGACACAAGAGACAACCTGTGATACAACGGCAGCTTCTGAAACTTTACAACAGCTCACACAGGGCACCACCCAGCTCTTCCAAGATCAAGCCTCACCAAATGCATAGTTTCACCTGTTATTTCCCTCATCTATCAAAATGTCCTTGCAGAATACTCAAGAGAACTAAACCCAAAAAGCTGTCATCCCCACGCCTGGTTTGCCGTCTGGAATGCTATACAAACTGACTGGCGATGGCCACAAATAAGCAAGTTCCTCAGCAGGCTGTGAGCTATGTCTAAAACAGCACATTCTGTGGTGTGCTTTTAATGTATATTAAAGCACTGTCTATATATAGAATTCAAATATCTCAAAACATCTGGCACAAGGTAGCAAAATTCATGATACAGAGGCAAAGATCTGTCACAACTGCAATAAGGAAAATGGATGACCAGCAATTGATGTCCTCCTTGAGCTAGCCACAGCTGGGCATGAGCCTACCTAAACCTTTCTGAAACACTGCTCAACATATATTGAATATAGTCTACGTTTTAAAACTGCAAAAAGGAGGGAAAATCATGCTACAGGGAAACTAAGCCCAGCCTGTCTATAAACTGTTAGTATACTAAGTTCAAGTTGAGCATACATCAATAAAGACCCATAAAAGCAAAAGAGGCCAGCAGTGTTAGCAATTCTGAATGAACCCTAAGGCTTTCCATTAGAGTTGCTTGGCTGGAGGATCACCTCAGAACAAATCAAAGTAAGTGACAAAAGCCATGTGTGACAGTCCAAAGAGTAGCATGTTCCTATCAAGTAGCCTGGACAATTCACCAGCATTCTATAGTTCAAAGCCCTTTCAATGTGCATAATCTATTATTACACACTACAAAAGAAGTTATAGGTGTGTGAGATAACAAACGCCAGGAAATGTTAAACTATATTCTTAGGAACTACCAATAGTCATGGCTCAACCATACAATTACATGTCACATAGAAAATAGCTAATAGAGGGACTAGAGATGAAAGTGAACAGCCCTGGGAGCTGGAGAGACGGCTCGGAGGTTAAGAGCACTGACTGCTCTTCCAGAGGTCCTGAGTTCAAATCCCAGCAACCACATGCTGACTCACCATCTGTTATGAGATCCCATACTATCTTCTGGTGTGTCTGAAGACAGCTACAGTGTACTCATATACATAAAAAATAAATCTTAAAAAAAGTGAACAGCCCTAGGTTGTAGGCCCTACTGTCAATACTGAACAAAAAAAAAAAAAAAAAAAAAGAAAACTAAGAGATTTGAAAATCCAATTTTACTAATGATCATGTGCCTTTGTACATGCATATGTGCAAAAACACACACATGAAAGTGAATGCACATGCCTGAGACTATGGACACATCAAACTGTGATTATGAGCTCGTGGAATGGCATGAATGTATAAAGATGTGCTTGTCTATATTCATGAGTATATAATATACATGTATACATACATTTCTGCTAATGGATACAGCCTGTCTTTGGGCCATGAGCCTCTTCTATAGGTGAATAAATGAACAAACACTCTTGTTTTCACCATTCAGCAGTTTTGTGAACTTGAGCAAGTCACTGAGCCCCTCAGAGTTGACTCTGCCATCTACAAAATGAGAACCTTGACTCATAAAAGTATTATTTAGGGCTCAATGAAGATAGATGTAAACCGTGTCTGCTGTGACTTGTACACAGTAAATCAACCAGCACTCCTTATCTGAGCACATGCATACTGATCACACTTTTGTATATTTACATAGCTCTAATCTACAAGAATATGTGCCCATGTATGAACTTTTGGGAATAGATTTGTATCTGGCTAGACTTTTTCAGTTTTGATGTTTTATAATTTCTTCTAAGATTGTTTCATGTTTTATTGAATTATTTTCTCAAATTTATTTTGTTGTTGCCAAGGCTTCTATATCTCAGGTTGGGTTGCAATTAATCTGGCAATGCAGGCTGGCCTAAAACGTTCAATCTTCCTGCTTCAGCCTCCCAACTGCTAGGATTATGGACATGAGCCACCATGCCCAGCAAATTGCTTTGAGAATAATGATACAAAGATGGCACATCCCTAACATAACCTAAATTCTGCATAATTAAAAAAAACTAAACACCAAGCCGACAAAAGCATAATTTTGTCAAATTTTCTGTATTATAGAAGCCAACCAATATTACCCCAAAGGTCTGTAAGATGGCAATACAAAGAAAATCCATAGCCCTTCTGCCCATCCAAGCTGAGAATGGAAAGACCGACGCTATAAGGTTCGGGGGTCTGTAAACACGTCGATGAAACTAGTGACATCTGTGACTCGAATTTATTAAAGCAGGAAGCACACGGAGTCTCATCCAAGGTCATAGAATAAAGGCGGTGAAGACGTAAAGATCAGTCTGCACAGCCACAATTTGGGGCGTTTATGAAACCAAGAGGCTAAATTCTTAACTAGTCATTTCAGGAGTCCAGGGAGAGGCGGGGGCGGGAAGAAGGGAGGATTACAACACAACACTGAAGACAGCAAAACAAACCAGCAACTGATCGCGACAGGGTTAATCTGCAACACGCGTTAATCGTCCCGGTTTTATAAACATAGATCACTTAATTCACGCCATTTTATGTCGAAAAAAGCAGGACTAACATTTTTGTATGCAAGTAATACTGAAAACATTTGAAACTGACAAAACAGAAGCAGCTGCCCGCGGTACGATCAACAACTCTCTGGCTTAACTCCCAGGATTACGTTATATTTTAGATTAATACCTAACCCCCCCCCCAAAAGTCTCTAAATTCCCGAGGAAACCCAGTCACACACCGGGAGGGGGAAAAAAATCTCTTTTCCCTAGGGCCTCAATTTACAGAATCACACAGCAGATAATAACCCAATCATCTGGATATATTTCCTCCCTCGATATGCTATTAAATCTCTTAAACGTCATTTCTAAGCGTGCAAAATACACCCGGGCACACGCCCTGCAGCTTCAACGAAGCCCTACATTTTGGGGCCTCTCCAGCCAAACATCTCCTCTTCCAAATCGATTGAAAGCTGCGGGCTCCTCTCTGGCTTCATTTTTTGACTCGAATCTTTAAAGGGAGCTGGGGGTGGGGGGTGGGGGTGGGGGGGATGGGTTTGGACAGAAACGAGGCTCTGAAACCCTGAGTAATCGCACCTTGCTGCGGACAGCCGCCGGCAGAGGTACCGGTGATTACGATCTTTTCTTCTGAACCCATTTCCTTTACCTTTTTTTCTTAATTTTTTTCCCCTCGCCCCCTGACTTTCCAATGACATCAAACCAAAGCTGAGAGAAGGAAAAACCGATGCCTCTTGGTCGCAGCGCCTAGAGCGCCACGAGTTCAGCCTCCGGGCCCCACCCGACCTGGGAACTGGGGTTAACGAGGTCCCGCCCGGCTGGCCCGAGCCGCGACAGGCCCAGGCCCAGGCCCCGGGGTCCAGCCCAGGCCCGGCGCGGCCTGCAAAGCCCCGGCGTCGAGTGGCCGGCGGAGGGCGGGGCAGGCCCGGGGCCGCTCACCTGCTGGTACCCAGGGCCGCAGGCCGGCTCCACGGCCGCCAGCGCCGCCAACGCCAAGGCCATGGCGCAGCAGGCCTCAGGGAAGGAGGGCGAGCGAGAGAGCTGAACGAGAGCGGGCGCCGCGGCTGGGGGTCGCCGGGAGGCCGAGAGGTACGCGCTGCGGCGTGTAGATGGCCGCTGCCGACGCTAAGACGCTCTCCTCCCGCACTGAGCACCGCCGCCGAGGCTCCGCCGCGGCCCCTGGGGAGAAGGCGGGGACGACGATGACGACAAAGCTGCGCCGCCCCGCCCTCTTCGCTCTCTGCCCGCCCCTCCCCGCCGGGCCGCGCCCCTCACCCCTGGCCGCAGCATCCCGTAGTCACTGAAGTCGCCTCCTTGCAGGGTTGAGGTTCCTTTCCGTTTCCTACCTTATTGCCATCCTCAGACGTGAGGGGCCAGTCAGCCACAAAGTAGAGGCCTTATCCCGCCAGTCAAGACCCTGAGGATGTATGTACATTCACATTCAAATATTCTCAAGTAAAGTTTTATTGTAACATGGCCTCTTCCTTCTAATATGGACTGCAAACGCTAAAGAATGTGTTTTACCCTTACAGGAAATAATCGCTGACCCTATAGATTAGGTTATTTTAATAGGGCCTAATGTACTCAGCCGATTAGTAGTTCTTCTGTTGATACAGAAACCATATTACCTGAAACAAAACTCTCCGAGGAAGTGATATGAAAGGCAAAACTTGAAGGATTTAATCTAGATAACAGGAACATGTGCTGAGATTATGGCAAGAGAGAACCAGCCTCGTCAAACTCAGAGCTCTCCTCGCTTGGGTGTAGGTGTTCCTAGGAGCAGTGACCCACAGATGAGGAAATTGTGCATGCAGATTCATTATTTTACTCACTGACTCTGAGCTGATGGGGGGAAAGTTGGAATGCAAGCCAGCTCTCTTAACCATTATGGCACAGTTACCATTGTAAGCTTGATGGTAAGAGTGTTTGTCTTCCATTTTCTACAGCATACAAATAGCATGGCTATATGGCAGGCAGAGACTGTTTCTTTTTATCACATCTCGCTGTGATAAAAGAATCGTCACTAATCACACATCCAGCAGGGATGAGGGACTGGGAAGAATCCTTCACTCCTTAAGGCACGTTATAATTTCTATTTCTTTTTCATCATTTTCCCAAGTTAGTATTCTGCAGTTGATTACAACAGTAGGGCCATCTTGACCTCTAATTTTTTAACTTTAGATATATCTTTATGTATTAGTTATATTTTTTAAAGCATAGCTGCTTTGAACTACCCTAGGATTTTCATTGATAGGAACATGTTATAATTAATTTTTAAAATTGCCAGGCAGTAGTGGCACTTGCAGCCGGTAGGAGTCAGATCTTTAGTTCAAGGGCAGCCAGGGATACACAGAGAAACACTGTTTCCAAAAAGAAGAATTCTATAGAGCTGGAGAGGTAGCTCAGCCGTTAAGAGCACAAGCTGCTTATCCAGGGGACCCAGGTTCAATCCCTAGCACCCACGTGGTGGCTCCCAACCATCTGTTTTGTAACTCTAGTCTAAGGAGATCTGAGTCCTCTTTTAGCCTCTCAGAGCACTGCAGGCACATAGTACAGAAACATTAATGCAGAGAAACACCCATACAAAATACATATTTAATTACACTTGAATAACATCTAGATGTGTATATTTTTCAGTCTGTGCTTCCACATCCAAGTCCCTATATAGCTTCCTGTTTCTAAGTATTAGCATTGACTATTTGTTTATGTGCAGAGAGTGGAGATAAATTTAGAGATATGTGAGAGAGGAGATAAACTTAGTGATATGCTAAGCTAGGATGTCTGCTAAGCTACCTGGCCCTTTCCTTCTTTTTCCTTTTTCTCTTCAGTGCTGGGAATGGAAGACAGTGCCTTGTACGAGCAAAGCAAGTACTTTGACTCTGAGTAACATGTCAAGCCCATAAAGACAAACTTCAAATGTTATTTGCTACAGTTAACTAGACAAACTCAATAAACCAGACAAACATAATGTCCTTCCATGTGGTCTTACATAAGAAAGCAGGGGGAGTCTGGTTTGAAATTTAAAAACATATATCATCAGTGGAAAATAGAAATCAGGCTACTCTTTCTAAATTTATAAGTAAGAAAAAAATGAAAAAGCTTCTGTCTGTCCTGTCACATATGGCTGTTACAACAACTGCCACCATCTTGCTGGCTGGTTCTGAAGGAGTTCCTGTCTTCTATATCTTATTTTTCCCTTAATATCTATATGCTGCTTCCATTTGAGTCCAATATGTAAAAATTATATAAACAATAGCCTTTCTCACAGGATTTGCTCTCAAAACCCAAAGAAAATCTTTCATTTCTAATTCTCCTTCCAAACTCTTTTTTTTTTTTTTTTTTTTTGATACCCTCAACCATAATTTTTTGAGTAACAATATTTTGGTCTCTATTTTTTTTTCCTCTCTGAGTTCCTTAAGCCTTTAGTACACAAATCAAGATTATTTATCTTGATTCAGTGAGTGCCTAAACTGGAAATTGGAAAACTTTTTTTTCTCTCCCCCTGACTTTCCAATGACATCAAACCAACACAGAGAAAAGAATGGTGTCACCAGGTTGGAGACCTCAGGACACTGGAGTCGCAGCTGCAGAGGCCTCCAGTCAGTGCGCAAGAGGCCGAGTGGCTTGTCCTGTGGACCCACCCTGGCACACACCAAGCAAACAGGGAGGGTAATCGAAGGCTGAGAAAACTGCACCCGGCTTCATCTCCAGATGTTGCTAAAAGAACTTCCACTAGGAAAGTTATTAATTTCAGCTTGCTGCACTTAGAAACTTATTTCCCTAGAGAGCCACAGTAATATTTTCCATGCACAACACTCCTTATGTGACTTGCTGGTGCAGACTCACTCATCCGTCCTAGGAGAGAAAGAAAACATTATGGAAAAGTGGGAGTTCGGCTTATGTCTGCATCACTTTCCTTCTCTAAGTTAGATAAAATCTCTGAAGTAGATGTGGCCTTCCATGTGCACAGGAGGCTTGACCTAGGCAACGCTCGGCTCCCCAAGTAGTCGAGGGTCTGTTCCATCTGTTCAAAGCCTCAGTGTCCCATGTGAGCGGCTGCGGCTGCTCTTACAGAGTTCCAGCTGAACCAGGCCGTTTCACTTCTCCTGGCTGAGTGTTTTCTTTTAGTCACACTGCCTCGCCATGAGTTTTCTTAAGGACACTGGTGGCTGCTGCTGCTGTAAAGCACTTCCCGGGACTTGGACACTCTCATGCGCCATCTCTCTAATCCTCATAACATCTGCACTCAGCAGATGACCAGGTTCAGGAAATCCATAGCTCTTGTTCAGCTAGGGAGAAATAGAGCCAAAGTGAAGATTCAAGTCTGCCTGACTTAAAATGTGCGCGCTGTTCAGTGCATGCAGAGAAATACAGGGCATTGAAGGACCAACCTTTTGGGTCTTCGCAGTGAAATAGATAATAGGCACATATCAGAGATCAGGTTTAATGTCAAAATTCCAAGTTGGAGCTAAGGCCCACAGCTCAGTAATGGAGTACCTTTGTAGCACGGGCAAGGGTTTAATCCCTAGACAGACAGGCATGTACACACACGTACGCACACGCACACACAGAGTACTACTTAATTGCAGCCCCGTTGAGCTGAGGAATCGTGAAGAGAGTTATGTGACCAGGTGGGATAATTAGGTAAGGACAGGAAAGAAAGAGTTTTAACTGAGGAACAGGCTTCTCTGCATTGGGAAAGGAGAGAACACATAGAGTCCTGAGCATGCCTGCACAAAAGCTTAGCTCAGCGCTGACCCTTTATGTAAAGGGACAGAAAATAACTAGCCCAGGCTCTGTGGACCACAAGCTGCCTCTCACTGATACTCTGTGTACACTCGGTTACCACTGGATCACAGAGGCAGCCGTGGATGTTGCTGAGCAAACTGGCATAGTTGTTGCTAAGGTTTAAATGTTGCCCAAACACCATTCCCAATGTACTTGTATTGAGTCAGGCATGGTGGCACATGCCTGTAGCCAGAACCTGAAGAAGGGCTGAAGCAAAAAGGGTCACCACTCCAGAGCCAGTGCAAACTACTGACCAGAGCCTGTCTCCCAAACCAAACAAAAGGTTATCAATGGTACAAATGCACGCTAGACTTGGAATAATCTAATTAGAGGCCTTGTTGATTGCATTATTGATAGTGACCCGGAGATGAACGGAACAAGAGATAACACCAAGACCAAGGGAAAATCGTCCAAAATCGTCCAAAGATACTCCTTTATCATGAACAAAGTATATGCTTTATATTCATCTATTTTATGCTTGTGAGTGTTTTATTCACATGTGTGTCTGTGCATTACACATGTGCCTGGTAAGAAGAATGCACTGAATCCCCTGGGAATGGAGACAGAGCTGGTGGCTGTGAGTCAGCACATGGGCTCTAGAAAATCAAACTGAGGCCTTTTGCAAAAACAAGTGCTCTTAACTACTGAGCCATCTCTCCATTCCGCCAAGTATATACTTTAAGACTGAGTGGTCCTGTGTCCCAGAAATAATGCTATAATTGGACCATAAAGGTTGCCACACTTGATAATGCAAATGTGCATTGTCTACCTCCAATGTCAATTTGGCTGATCTGAAACTCGCTTGTGTAACCCAGGCTGCTTTTGAATTCGCACAAATCCTCCTGCCTCCACCTCTGGGTGCTAAGGTTACAGATGTGCACCAGCACACCCGGCTCTGAGTGGTCCTTCATACGCATAGACTTGAACCTGCCCAGGAGCACACATGGAGGCCAGAGTTTGCCTTCCAGTACCTTCTTCCACGGCTCTTCGCCGTGTTTTCCGAGACCGACTCTTTCACCGAACCCAAAGCTTGCTATTTGGGCTAGATTGTCTCCACCTGCCCCCTGGCCAGTACTAGAGTTACAGGCACAGGCCCACACCCAGCTTCTACCTAGGTGCGGCGGATCTGAATGCTGGTCCTCAGGCTTGCTCTGCAAGTATCTTACCAACTGAACTATGTCCCTAGCCCAAAATATAAGTTTTTAAAATGAGGATTACGCAGAGATCAGGCTGTGCCATGCCCAAAGATATTCTATGTTGTATAAAACAGTGACTTTTTTTTCCAGACTGTGCCTTGCCCTGAGAAATTCCATCTTACAAGCAGCAGTTGACTCTGTTTAGAAGATGTGGGATGACTGCACCTGAGTGGACATGTGAACAGTGCCATCTGTCTGGCACCACTCACATGGCACGGACTGATATATGACTTATTCCTGGGAGTAGAATGTTCCCTATAAACGTATCTGTTTGAGATGAGATTTTAGAGACAAATGTATGTATTCAAAGCCCAAGAACTCAATGCAACTCTCCTTCCCACAATCCCCCACGCCTGTCCTTTCCAACTGGAGCCAGGCAGAATGGCTCCTGCAAAGAGTGGCAAGAAGAAGGGTCGCTCTGCCATCAACGAGGCGGTGACCAGAGGAGACACCATCAACATTCACAAGCGCATCCACGGACTAGACTTCAAGAAGCGTGCCCTTTGGACACTCAAAGAAATCTGGAAATTTTCCATGAAGGAGTTGGGAACTCCAGATGTGCACATTGGCACCAGGCTCAATAACGCCGTCTGGGCCAAGGGAATAGGGAATGTTTTGTATCGCATCCCATTATGCTTGTCTGCAAAACACAGTGAAGATGAGGATTCACCAAACAAGCTCTACACATTGGCAACTTTTACATTAAAAAAAAAAAAATCTAGATGTTATTTATGTGGATGATAACTAACCTGCTGAACATCAAATAAAGTTAGGAAGGAAAAAAAGCCCAAGAACTCACTGGACACAGCAGACCAAGGGAAGTGTGTGATTCTCTCATCTGGACCCAATAAAGGAGTGAACTGAGAACACCAGGGTGTCAATGGCACCCACACACCTGTCATCTGACCACCCTGCGTGTGCAGCAAGGGGCAGACAGGCAGAGACCTCTCAGCTACCCCAGGAGCGGCAGCCTGACTTGGCCTCACTTTGATGTGCCTTACTCAAATTGCTACCTCCTTATCTTAATAATTAAGATTAAAAATAAAGGGGTCATTGACAGGGCTCAGCAGGTAAAGGCACTTGGGACCCACATGGTGGATGGAGAGAACCAACTCCTGCAAATTGGACAAGTGTATACACACACACACACACACACACACACACACCACATCATCACATTAAATAAATAAAGATGTAATCAGAATTGTTTAAAATATTGTAATAAAAGGATCTGTATTTATGTATTCAGGGCTATTGAAAGCAGAGCTGTCTGGCAAATTGCTGCCATCCTACCTTCTGAATTTTATTGTTAATCAATAAATTCCAGCGTTGTGTATGTTCTGTGTTCTGGCATACGGTGCTCACAGTTATTTCAAACTGATTGTTCTATGAAATAGCAGGCACATGCTGCTGTGAAGGTAGAAGTGACTCTTTTGTAAGGGGAAATCACATCTGTAGGTGTGGAGATCTGGCTGTGTTTTTCTCTAAGTTACTCCTCATTGTAGAAGTCAGAAGCTCCTAAGCTATGCCTCCTCCTAAGTGACTCCATTTTTAAAAGCTATGCAAATAGGAAGGCAGAATGACGCTGCACCTAGTTTTGCTTGTGAACAGTCACCATCTGCTAGCACAGACCGTGAGACGCAGACTGACGACTTATTGATGCCAATGGAGCATCACAGCCTGTGAACTCAGCCATTTACATCAGACACACATGGACACAACAAAAACCATGTCAGGAAACACCAGGCCTGTGAGCTCATCACTAGATTAACAAATAATGTAATGTCCTTATGTGCATCATATAAAAGGAAAAGTGCCTAACACCACAGGGTACATTGCCTCCTCTCACAGCAGGTGTGCCTTCCAGAGCATGCGTCATAGGAGTCCCAGATCACAAATTCCCAACTCAGTCTCTAGGCCTTCAGCTGAGCCTATAATGACCCAGAAACTGTCATCTGTGCAGATCCACTGTGCTTTGACAGTCCTTTCCCTGAAGAGTATGGACTCATTATGTTGATGACTAACCACCTGCAGTAACTCTCCTTTTCCATGTATCAGCTCTCTGGTACCTTCAGTGATGCTCCTTTGGTCTCTGCAGCCCCTTTAACCCCATCTCAACCATGATATAATCCATATATCAGGATGTGACATGTAAACCAGTATACCTGGGAACTGAGAGCCAATAATCATGATTGGAACAGAATAAGAGAATGAATCCATGTCTGCCCGTGGTCACATGTGTCAAGTAAAATTAAAAATAATGACTTAAAGATAATGAAATTGGCATATCTTGTGTATATATTGTTTTTAAATAAATCCAGACACCATGGAAAGCCACAATCATAGCCTCTATATGATTGACACAGCTCCCTTGAAACAAACAAACAAATCTCTATTTGTACACTCCTCTTCATACCCTTGCCAGGGAAAGGAGTTCTAAATCTCAAGAGACTCTTCATCAATGAAGGCCCCAATTATATCTGTATTAATCCTGTGTTTGCTTTTCTGTCTTGCGCCCCACGTCCCGCTGGCAGGAATGATGTGCGACAACAGGATTCTTCTGCAAACAAACTTTATTGTACAGTACTCTGAGCAGGGGTCCACATGGAAGAAAAATTCACTGCTTATAAATGCCCAGAAGACTCGTGTCGCTACCTGATTGGTGCGCCCTCCAGTAACTCATTAGCATGCCCTGAGAGTGGGCTGTGACATCTGTGGTACATGCACACTACGTCTCTCGGTCTGGGCAACAGCTCTGTTTGCTGAGTCATCGGCGGGAAGCTGACGCCATCTTTGAGTGCGGCACAAACGGCTCTCAACACTTTTCCTGGTTGTTCTCCTAATTTACCTGAAGTTCTAGGTTCTGTTCTATCGCTATGAGGAGATACCGTGACCAAAGCAACTTTAAAAAAAAAAAAAAGCATTAACTTAAGGACTTGCTTACCATCCCAGAGGTTTGATATGCTATCATTAGACAGGGAGCATAGCAATACACAGGCAGACATGATGTTGGAGAAATTTGTGAGAGCTCTTAGTCCCGATCCACAAGTTCCAGGCCTGGCATGGACTTTTGAAACACCAAAGCCTACCTCCAATGACACACCTCCCAAGTCTTCCCAAACAGTTCTACTAATTCAGGGACCAAGCATTCAAATGAGCCTATGGGGGCCATTCTCATCCAGACAACCTCCCGTACCTAATCTGCTTTTTTAAAAACTTTGATTTAGCCAAGAATATTATTGCAAACTGAACTCCAGGACACCCTATGACAATTCCTCATTCCCCGGGGAATCTCCCATGTACACGACATGAGCCTATTAGTCACCTTTCATTTGTTCTCCCCTTTAATGTGTCTTTTGTTACAGGAATTTCAGCCATCAATTTAGAAGACTATTGGTGAAATTATTTCCAGTTCTTGGTTTCTGTGGCTGACCAAGAAGTGTAAGAGAACAAAACCTCCAGACAAAGTCAAGCCTGATCTCCATCTTTGGATACAATGTTCCCAGCAGCTGAATTTCAAGTACCTTGAAAAAGAAAGAAAATCAGGGAAGAAGCTTGACTCCTCCAAGCGTCAGGGCTGAGTAAGAAACTAAAACAATAGCTTCTCACATTTCCCAGGGTGGTAGTTTTGCTTGCTGCATTTAGGGAGTTTGCAGGAGAAACACAATTACCCTAGGGAAATTACTAAAGCTTGGAGCTATTGTGTTCCCTAAGATGTGTCAGGGGGAAAGTGGTATGTGCTCTTTATGTGCTCTTTATGACACAGAGGAGGAGCTACCTTCCGGGCTCCCACTGGAGGAGCCTCAGGTTGGTTGCAGTTGGGCTATAGTCCGGGGCCACACAGGCTGGTTGCTACAGGCTTCCATAAGATGACTCAAGGCCACAAAGGACACCTTGACTTTTCAGATAGGTGGAAGCTCTGCCTAATGACTCAGACTTCTCTTTAACATTATCCCAAGAAGGCAACATTTTCAGTAGCCGAAGCCCAGGGACAGGACAAAAATAGGCCCCTTCCATTTCTCCTTAGAGTTAGCAGTGAATAAAGTTGGGCTCTTATATGGACCTTAAACTCTAGACAGCCAAGTGGTAAAGGCTTGTCACTGAATGTATTACAAGGTAGTGGAAACTTTCAAGGCAGAGAAAAAAAAAAATTCAATTCAATTAAACTTTTTAAAAAGCCAGACACCACGGGCCTGCCAGGAAGAAGTTCAAGGCTAGCAACTGGGCAACATAGTGAGAGTCTATCTTAAAACAAAACAAAAATGAGAATTGGGGCTTAATGGAAGCCATTACAGATGTGTCCACAGAGGGACTTGTGGAACATTTCTTTCTCTTCTCTGTCCCAGCTGTGAGGTGAGGAATACCATATGCAATCACCACAGTGTGCTACCTTGCCACACGGAGGCAATGGAGCTAAGGAACCACAGGCCAGGACTGCCAAAGCCAAAATCAACATTTTCTTACCCTAAGTTGTCTGTGATAGAAGGGAAAGCCAGCCAACACTAGCGACAGCACAGCATGGTATGGCCTCCTGGAAATGAGTCAATTATACAAGTCACAACTCCTCCCAGTTCATCTTCAAATGGCTTGATAGACACGTGCTGGGGCTGAGGCTATATCACTGGCTCCTGACACGCTAACCCATCTCAGCTACTGCCTTTCCTTCACCTCGTGAGCCAGTGTGTTAAACCCATAAGCAACATGGTCAGAGGCTGACTCATGCCTCCTTTATCACACTAACCTCCCCCAATCAAACAACCCATCTCCCAAAGCTTTCAGTTCAACGCTTTAACAAAGGTGTCTCTGATACCACTGCCCCAAGAACACTGCTTTAGGAACACCTGCATAGAAGCTTACTTTGTGTCAGGGACAGTGCTGGGCAGAATATACTTATTCTTCCTACTGTTCTTAGGGAACACATAAAGCAGGGTCTATTTCTATCTCGTTCTGTGAATGAGGAAACAGGGAATATAGACAGAAGTTAATTATTGTGTGGAGTGAAGCATGCAGGAGAGGGAGATGGAGAGAGAGAGAGAGAGAGAGAGAGAGAGCATGTCAGAAGATTAGAATCATTGTATATAGGTGATAGTAGAAACTTACAATTCTACCACTTGGGAAGCAGAGCAGGAGATAGAAGAGAAGGAGAACTAGGCCCTAGAGGACTTTGGAAATTATTTAATCATTTAACTTGAGCCTTTATTTCCTACAGATGAGGCACTTGAGAGACCAGGTCGCATGGTCGTGATAGGACAGCCAGAAAGTAGCTGTGAGTTACCATATATCCTTGAAGCCTTTCTGCTCCCTGCCAGGCTGAACTTTTCATGATCTGAAGCTATGTGTCATTCTCAGATGACAACCAAATATGATTTATTTTTAAAGGTGCGTTCTGTCTGTCTTCATCAGACTGGTGCGGTCAAACGCTAAGTCGGGGACAGCAGAAGCCTTCACCAGCTCAAGAGCTTAGTTACCTCAGCGGTGCTCTGAGCATTTCAGAAAACACATCTAAATATAGATTTGTCCACGGCTCTCCCAGAAGAGGTTGGTAACTCCAAAATGTCACCCTCTCACCTTTCAGAAATACAGCTCTGCGCGTCTACCTGGGATTGTGCACGGCCCTTCCTTTCTTGCCCCAGGAGAGGACTTTTTTCTTGTGTAGGGGAGAAGAGTGCCTCTCACCAGGCAGAAAAAAAAACCCTTTCCTAGGAACTTGGACAAAAACTGCTCTCTAAAGCAAAATGACATTAAGGTGGACGGAGCCAGTCTCTTGCTGCTTTTATGTCCTGAAAATGAACTAAAATGGAACAAGGTACGAAATCCCCGGAACTAACATGCACCTCCTTGTACCATTTCCTGCCTCTTCAAAATGATGTCAGGTGGGCTGGGGATGTGGTTCAGCAGTGGGGTACTTGCCTGCTATGCGTAAGACTCTGGGTTCAATCCCCAGCACACACACACACACACACACACACACACACACACACACACACACACACACACACTCCCAGTGAGTGGGAGATGGTACTAGTAATACCACTAGTGACATAGATTTTTCCAGACATAAAAACCAAGGGAGTTTCCCTGGCCTAGCCCTCCTGCCAGTAACTGTTTGTACACTGAGCTTAGAGCCACTGGCAGCTGAGCTGGACTTTGAAGTAAGCCATAGTACTTCCAAGAATTGGGGAGACAGGGAAAGAACTCGATTTACAGTGGGAGGATTCTGCATCCTTCAAGCCAGGTCTTGCCAGAAACACTTGCCTGCTGGCTTCTCGTCAAAACCAAGAGGCGCTTAAGGTCCACGGACACTTAATATCTTATTGGTGTTTCCAGCCTTTTTTATCTTACTCATGTGTTCAGAGTTTCAGTAGATTCTTACTCCACAGGCAGATTTCCCTGTTTAAAAATGCCATTTTAAGGACGAGGCATGGGAGTCAGTGGAGCACACGCTTAGCAAGCACAGGGTCTGTCCAAGACCCCTCTACCCCTCTAGCATGTGTCTGTGGTGTGTGTGTCTGTCTGTCTGTGTGTGTGTCTGTGTCTGTGTGTGTGTCTGTGTCTATGTGTGTCTGTGTGTGTGTCTGTGGTGTGTGTGTGTCTATATGTCTCTGTGTGTAAGATACAGTGGTTCTCAGAAACAGAAAATATCCTTACAGAGAGAGACCTGTGACTTTGATTGGGAGCAGAGAATGTGGCAGGGCATGCTGGACAGAAAAGACACTGTACGGTTTGCCTTCGGCCTTTACACGTGGTGTGATAGCACGGACCATGTACTCACTGAACACTACATTCCTGGGAAACATAAAAGCCATCCCAGCATAAATCAACAGAACAAGACCTGTGCTACCTGTTTCCTCAGCAAAAGCAAGTCAGTAGAAGTGGGAGGCACAGAAGGGACGCCTTTTGAGCTTTCAAGGCCGACGCAGTGCTGGTAGACACAGGAAATGCTACTGTCTAAACCACACAGTGAGTGCATGCAATCCTCCCTCTCAGTCGGAACTGATAACAGCAACCGATCACAGTGCTCCCAACAAGGCCAGACGCAGTCTGAGGCCTCCCCAGTCCTGTGTTCTGTTCTGTTCTGTGAGCAGTCACTAACGGAGGTGACAGGTAAAATGGAACAAACAGAGATACCTCTCTTTCCAGCTCTGAGTTACTTACAGAGTTCTACAGAGCTTCAGGAAAGGATGGACTGGCCCAAAGGGCTGTAGTGGCAGTAGAAGAAGCCACAGAGGAAGGCAGTTTTAGCTGGTTCCTTATAGACTGATCACACTTGGGTGGAGTGGGTAAACTGAGGTCAGAGGCTTGCTGAGGAGAAGATAGCCCATTCACTGAGAACAGATGCTTTTCAAAAAGCCTTGTTGCTTTTTTCTCTTCCATTAAAAAAATGATTTCTCTCTTGTTCACTCTCATCTAATATAATTATTATGCGGACTTGAGAGCCGTTACAGTGTGCTTAATGTTGAGGGAAAGGTGTCCAGCTAACAAGTCCTCTGATTCTAATTTGGATCCCAGCAAACCTCGGGTAGCACTGAAGGTCCATTAAGGGAAAGCAGTTAGCTCCTAACCAAAGGGACAGGATCTACATCTCGGTGAAGATAAGTCAGCATCTCTTTCCTTCACGGTTAAATCCAGTTGTTGGTTCATGACCTGTCTTAAGCCACCACCCTTCAGGAGGGTAGACTCACCTAACACTATGCTAAAGAGATGAAAGGAATAATTATTCTTTTTTTCCCCAAAAAAGAAAACTCTTATTTTTTTGAGATTATAGTATAATTACTTCATTACCCCCAACTCTTTCCTTCCCCCAAACCCTCCGATCTATACCTCCTGGCTCTCTTTCAAATCCACTCCATATGGTTTGTTTGAGAAAGCATTTTTCTCTCTTTCTCTCTTTTTTAAAAAGAGTCTCATATACCCCGGATTGGCCTCAAACTCAATGATGTGGCCCAGGATGACCTTGACTCTCTGATCCTTCTTGCCTTCAACTCCCAGTTCAAGGATTGCTGCTTTTGCTACCATACCCAGTTTACTCGATGCAGGGGATCGAACCCAGGCTTTTTCGAACACTGGCCCCAGCCTCCTTGAGTGTGATTGGTTCTCACATGGAAATGCACGTCAGACAGAGGAATGAGAGAGGAAATGGAGAAAATCGGCTTACTGGGGAAATATCTTATATTGCTACCCCCCACCCCTCCCAAATCTCATATAGTATAAATTGGCCTCCAAGTTATTCTTCAGCAGCCAAGGCTGGCCTTGAACTTCTGATCCTCCTGGCTTTGCTTTCCAAGTGCTGTGATTACAAGTGTGGGTGACTGTGCCCAAGGGCTTGTATATGCTAAGCAAGTAGGTACTCTACAGCCCTTCCCTTACTAGATGTTCTGGCTGCACTACAAATTAAATAGACATAAGGCATATTAACAGAGACTTTAAAACATCTTAATGACCTGTATACACAAAAAAAGTCCTTGTAAACATGGGACTGAGGAATGTCAGATGATTGAAGCTGATACAGCATCCTGAGCTGCAGAGAGGACAAGGGCGGCTGGTTTGTAATCCCAGCATGGGAGAGACAGGGGCAGAAGAGTTACAAATCCATTGCCTGCCTAAGCCCGGGGCTTCTGTGGAGTAGTAGGGGCACAGTTACAGGACAGCGAGGAAAAGGAATATGTGGTTGATAAAAGCTGTCTTATGCAGATGAAGTCTTTTAAACAATAGTTGTCTGAAGGGAGTCTTCAGACCCAGTCACTAGGCCTGAATTCAGCTCCTTGTCTCCTCTCTTGTAACCCAGTTAATCATTGCTTGTTTATGAGATTCCTGGACAGGGGACTTGTGGCAACTGAATGCCATTTGGAGGGTCCATCTTTA
This sequence comes from Micromys minutus, assembly GCF_963924665.1. Taxonomy (NCBI): domain Eukaryota; kingdom Metazoa; phylum Chordata; class Mammalia; order Rodentia; family Muridae; genus Micromys; species Micromys minutus. The sequence continues at coordinate 25,578,353 of NC_137977.1, read as the reverse complement.
GATATATAAAGATAGCTCAGAGAGAGCCTGGAACCAGCTCCTCAAGCAATAACCTTTAAAAGGGTCATACTTTGGATAGTATCTTCTGAGCTGTTTCACTACTTTCCTTGTGTGTGCATGTGTGTGTGTATATGTATGTGCATGAATGTGTACATATATGTATATATGTATGTGTGTATGTGCATGCATGCATATGTATGTGTGTGTGTGTATGTGTGCGCGCGCATGCGAGGGCGCCTGCTCAAATGTAGGAAACCGTGTATGTTGGGCAAGGCCTATACCACTGAGCTACATTCCCAGGCTGAACGTAACCATTTTATTTATTTATTTTTTAACTTAACCATTTTAAAACATACAATTCAGTGGCTTTTTTTTTAAAAAAAACAAGAGTTTATTTTTATTTCATTGCACTGGCGTTTTGCCTGCATGTATGTCTATGCACTAATTACATGCAGTGCCTGATGAAGGCCAAAGAGGAGGTTCCTGGAACTGGAATCACACTCCATGTGGGTGCTGCCAACTGAACACAAGTCCTCTGGAAGAGCAGTTAGTGTTATTAAACACTGAGCCTCATCTAACTCCTTTGTGTTGCAAAATCATTACCAACTATTACTAGTTCCAAAACATTTTCATCTCCCCAAAAGGTAACTGAGGACTAAGCCAGTCTTTCGCCAGCCACACCATTCTTCCAGCCTCTCTACACTAATGAGTTTCTGTGTGACTTTGTGACTGCTTCTTTTTCTTAGCACAGTGTTTAAAGTTCATTCACGGCCCAGTATGTGTCTGCCCTGCAAATGTCCTTTGTTGTCAAATATTCCATAATGCAGATGCTGCAGCTGGTATATGGGTTTGTCAGCTGATGAACATCTTGGCCAGTGTCACTTCTTGCTTAGGAACAATGCTGCTGTGAATATTCATGAGCAAGCTTCTGTGTGAGCTATACATTTCTTTTCAAAGAAGTATTAGCTTTTATCTGAGCCCATACACTTTATACAACTATTGGACCGGTGAGCCATCTTGTCAGGAGAATTAGGAAGTCTATTTCTTCATAGCCTCCTTTCATTAAAGCCCAAAGCAATTTTATTGTAAAGGTTTAAATCCTACCAGTCTGCTATTTAGGTTACTAATAAGGATGCTTCATTAAGAAATTACTTAAGGTAGGCATGGTGAAATTCGCTTTTATTATTAGCTCTTGGGAGGTAGAGAAAGATGGATCTCTGTGAGTTTGGGTCAGCCTGGTGTATATACCAAGTTCTAGGCTAGCTAGTAATACAGAGTGGGATCTCTCTCTCTTTCTCCCCCCCCCCTCTCTCCCTCTCCCCCCCCTCTCAAGAAAAAAAAATATTACAGGAATTACAGAGTTGGCTTGATGGCTCAGTGATTCCAGAAGACCCAGATTCAGTTCCCAGCACCCACATGGCAACTTACAACAGCCATAGCTCTCCTCCAGGAGATCCAAGTCCCTCTTCTGGCCTCCAAGGGTACTGCCCACACATGGCATACAGAAATTCATGTGAGTAACATACCCATACACACAACATTGTAGAGGAATTTTAATCCAGCAAGATGGCTGCTCTGGCAAGAGATCACATTCAAAGATAAGATCCAGCTGGAATGCAGACACATCCTGAATTACAAACCCTTAGTACACACTCTTAGTACACACCTTCCATCCCCAACAGTGAAGGTAAGGTTAGTCTGTAGAACGACACAGCCATGTTTGAAAGTAACATCTAATTGAGGGGTAGAAAAAGTGACAAATCAGAGAAAGATTTGACAGAATGAGTCAGAGATAGGATCTGCCCAACTCACATGGAAACAGCAGAGGAAGAGAGGCAACTTAAGAGCAGCAAGTGAGGAAAAAAAGGTGTGGTGTAATGTGTGTGTGTGTGTGTGTGTGAGAGAGAGAGAGAGAGAGAGAGAGAGAGGGAGAGAATGTGTGAGTGACTGTATGTGTGTGTGTGTGTGTATGTGTGTGTATGTGTGTGTGTATATGTGTGTATGTGTGAGAGAGAGAATGTGTGAGTGTATGTGTGTGTATGTGTATGTCTGTGTGTTTGTGTGTGTGTCTGTGTGTATGTGTGTGTGTGTGTGTGTGTGTGTGAGAGAGAGAGAGAGAGAGAGAGAGAGAGAGAGAGAGAGAGAATGTGTGAGTGAGTGTATGTGTGTATGTGTGTGTGAGTTTTGCCAGGTCTGTTTTACAAAGACAGGTTACAGAGAGAATAAAGCTAGACATGGCTGACACAGAACACGTCAGAGAATGAGAAGGAGACAGAAGAGTAGAACAGATTACCAAAGTTAGTATGAGGCCAGGCAGAGCATTTCAGTCAGAAGCTGAGAAAGGCCAGACTGAGTCAGTCATCTTGGAAGATTAGGTTGTATGGAGGCTAGAAGCTTTCCAGGGATAGGCCTGGTGACAGAACAGAGAAGAAACTGCTCCAGGCTCGGCCCAAGATGAGTGAATATATAGCTTGGGCACAGCTCACATCTTACTCCTTCACCTGAGGAAGTAAAAGCGACATTTACACAATATAATAATATATTTTTAAGTTTTAAAGAGTTGCTTAAGGGGTTAGGAATGCGGCTCCATCAGTAGAATGCTATACCTTCCAGGACTGTCTGCCCAGGGGTGGCACTGCCTACAATGGCCATGCCCTTCTACATGCCACAGAGACATGTCTGATGGAGGCTTTTCTCGTTGAGGTTCCATTTTTCCAGATGACTCCAGCTTATATCAAATCGACAAAGAACAAATTAGTGCAGGAGGCCTAGAAAACATGAAACGTGGAGAAAGGGTATAACTCAGAGATGGGGTGTGTGCGTAGATGTGGTCCCGGGCTTAATCCCCAGCCTCACAAAAACACAAAAAGGTCACGTGGTTGAATTTTGAATAGCTTTCCATGCTGAGAGGGGGAGAAGTTAATGGACAAATTCTGGACAGCTTCATTGGATGTGTTTTCATACTCAGTGTCTCCCCAAAGCTCATGTTCTGGGGTTGGCCTTAGGAAAGCAAGTGGTTCATAAGGACTTTGACCTCATGAATGATTTAATCTACTTATGGTTTCAGCGCTTAAAAGATTTCCTGTGAAGGGCTTTGATTTTCAAACAAGCTCTCTCTACTCCCTGACCTCCAAAAGAGAACAGCTTTCTCTGCGCTTTATCACAGGCCTGAAGACGACAAGAAGCGATCTTGGACTGAAGCCATGAGCCAGGTACACTTTTGTTTCTTCTCATTGTTTTCTGCCAGGCAGTTTGTCGCCATGGCTCACTAACATAAGAAGGTAACATGGCATGCTCTTTGGAGAAATGACTGAGCCTGGAGATCAGATGGCACCAGAGAGGGTGTTCCTACAGGCCGTAGGGGACACGTATGATTTGAGTTTCTCTGTGACATGAGACTAGTTGTCTGTGCCCAATGATATCTTAGCTCAGAGAATGTTTCTTCAGCTCAGCACATCAAATTACCCCAATTTCGGGATGTCATGTGCTGAGCCTCACCATGGTGTGAAAATAACCAATTTTTTAATTTATGTACTACAGATTCAACTTTCTCTTTAATTTAATCCTATTTCAGTTTAGAAGTAATTTTTAATGATTTATTTATTTTGAGTATGTGCACTGTCATTGTCTTCAGACACATCAGAATAGGGCATCAGATCCTATTATAAATGATTGTAAGCCACCATGTGGTTCCTGGGAATTGAATTCAAGACCTCTGGAAGAGCAGTTAGTGCTCTTAACCGCTGAGCCATCTCTTCAGTTCTAGAAATAATTTAATTTAACTTCTCACTTCCCTTTCCTCCCTCCAAACTTTCCCATATATCTCCTTCACATTCTCCTTCAAATTCATAACCTCTTTTTAAACAAATTATTTGCATGCATATATGTATGCATATATATATAAAACCTGTTCAGTCTGTATAATACTACCTGTATGTATGCTTTCAGGGCTGACTGTTTGACACTGAAAAACCAACTGATTTACTCTTTCTTGTAAGTTTTAAAATTTTATTTATTGTTGGGAACACAACACGAAAGTCCTTAGGCCCACAGATCTCCAGGGAGACCAGAAATGTTAACAAATTTCCAATAGGAAAGATGTAAAAGCTGTTCTTCCATCCAGAAATCTTGGAATTGGAAGCAATTTATAGCCCAGTGATCTGCATCCTTAGTCGGGTCAAGTCATATCAAGCTCCTACAACCAGGACCAGACGTGGCTAGTAATCTAAATGACTCTTACAGCCAGGGACTCTCTCAGGCTTCCACAACCAGAACCAGAGGTGGCCAATCACCCAAATGGTCTCTACATTATATGACTGAGACCATGCTAGACCCTTGCTTAGACCCTTAGGACAGTACAGGTAGCCTATCTCTCCAACCCATCTTCTTGGAAAAAAAATTACATGTACCCTGAGTTGAGTTTCTATGTAATTACATTCCCTTGTGGACCAGTGATTGTGTTACACGAGGAAACTTTTTTTCAAATTACACTATGATTAAATTTGTTGGGAACAAACCTCCCGGCATCAGATTACCCAAAGTTGTGATCAAGGTTGATGATATCAAGCTGAACCAAGCTTTCATTCTCGCCTCTTCAAGGCTTGCTTTCCTGCCTGCCGGTGGCCACCTACAGGGGGGTCCTTTCAATTTGTTTTGTTTGATGACTCATTGGTTTGTTAAGGCAGGATTTCTCTGTGTATCTCTGGCAGTCCTGGCACTGGCTCTGGCTGGCCTCAAACTCAGAGATCCATCTGCTTCTACCTCCTGAGTGCTAGGATTAAAGTCACACACCACCAGCACTCAGAAATGTTATTTATTTTTAATTAAATTTGTATTTATTTGTCGTGTGTGCATGCATGCACAGTAACACTCACATGAAGGTCAGAGGACGACTGGAGAGCATCGGCTCTCTACCTTCCACCACATGGATTCTGGGTGTCAGGCTTCGTAGCAGGTACCTTTATCTTCAGAGCTATCTCCCTGCCAGAGGTTCAGCTTTTGAACGGTCATGAACATCTACTGTGTTTGCTGATGGATCTTGCGGCTCAACAGTTGCAGGATCACCACAGAAAAGGGACGATATGGCCCAAGAAAAGAAGAACGGGGCAGAGAGGTGTTTGATGGACCAGACACCCCCCTGAAGTCGTCAGTTCTGGAGAATAAGGATGATGTTTTGTTTGTAGTTGGGTGGTAGGTGCCTCGTAAGTGCACTGAGCTTAAGTCAGCGTGAGAGAAGGTGCATGTAGCGTGAGATTTCTCCAGCTTTTGCCTGTCCTCAGCCTCCATTCTTCCCACTCATTTCTGAAACACATGACACATGGCAGGTGATGTAGCAGGAGAGTGACCACCTGAAAGGGAAGTAGCCATCCTTCATCTGAGGATAGCTCCCGGGAGGGTGCGTGCCTGCGAGCTCAAAGCAGCGCAGCCAAAACGACAAGCTACACCTTTGACCCACTGACACTCAGACTTCCTCTGCTTTGAGCGTCTGACGAGGCATTATCACCATGTCCCAGGATAAGACTTCATGACATTTCCCTACGCTCGCTGTTAATTTCATGCACTGTTAGGTTTCCTGCTCCCCCTCCCCCCTGGGATGCCAGGACACCACCGGGAACACAGTGTGATCTGATGACATGCTTAGGTGGAAGAAGCCATAATTGACTCCAGAGAGAACTCATCTCTTAGCAACTGCCACCCTCAGAAAGATGGCTCTCCAGGTGAGAGAAATCCACGCACTCCAGTACCCACTGCCACCCGTGGCATTATGACCGTGTTTACCAGCCACCACTAAGCACAAGATGGCCACTGTGGTCCTGAGGCAGCACTCCCGGCAGCAGCCTGGTGGCGTTTCATGTCACTGCTTGGCAATCTTACATGATTTATCACAAACACTAGAAAAGGAAAGATCATCTGTTCCCAAACTCGACTCAGTCATACGGTGTCTCAGATCCTTTCTGTCCTACAGTACCTCAAAAATATAGTGTCCCTTTCTCCTAATATCAAAAGTCTGCAAGGTCAGAGGGTCCTTTGTTTGCCCAAAAAGAAAGAAAATCTCTACAAAGATACTTTTTAAAAATAAAATTTGGGTTAAGGAGATGGCTGGGTGGGTAAAGTACTTTTTGAGTAAGAATGAGGACCCTCAGCATGCACATACATGCTAGGTGGGTGTGGCCACCTACCTGCAATCCCAACATGTGGGAGGGGAGACAGGGGACCCCAGGATCAATCCCTATGAGTGACCCTGCTTTAATACATAAGGTAGATATTAGGTTTATAGATACTCACATAAGTACATATACATTTGCATACATATATGCACCCACATACAGTGAACATGTACACTTATGCATGGGTACAAACACATGCACACACACACACACACACACACACACACACACACACACACACACACACACAAATAAAATTTGTCAGGTAGAGTGGCCCATGCTTACACTGCTAGCCTTCAGGAAGCTCAAGATTGTCCTACCCTGGTCTAGGACAACCTGGGCTACACAGTGACACCGTCTTAAAAATGGAGCAGAGACTGAAGGAAAGGTCATCCAGAGACTGCCCCACCTGGGCATCCATCCCATATGCAGCCACCAAACCCAGACAATATTGCTGATGCCAAGAAGTGCATGCTGACAGGAGCCTGATATAGCTGTCTCCTGAGAGGTTCTACCAGAGCATGACAAATACAGAGGCGGATGCTTGCAGCCAACCATAGAACTGAGAACAGAATCCTTAATTGAGGAGTTAGAGAAAGAACTGAAGGAGCTGAAGGGGTTTGCAATCCCATAAGAACAACAATACCAACCAACCAGAGCTCCCAGGGATAAAACCACTATCCAAAGACAACACATGGACGGACCCATGGCTCTAGCTGCCAAGGCTTGATGTCCCAGTGTAGGGGGATGTCAGGACATGGAGGTGGGGGGGTAGGTTCGTGGGTGAACACCCTCACAGAAGCAGGGGGAGAGGAGATGGGATAGAGGATATGGAGGGGAATCTGGGAAAGGGGATAGCATTTAAAATGTAAATAAAATCTATCCAATAAAATCAGTAAAAAAAAAAAAAAATCAGAAAAAAATGACCAAACTAAATAAGTGAAAAGATAAACTTTAAACTTAAAGGTTTTTCTCAGTGGTAGAATATATACTATGGACTAGAGGCCTCCATTCAATACCCAACACCGAAAAAAGTTAAAAAATAACATCTAGTGCTTTTGAAGCACAAAAAGAGAACAAACCATGGTGGCTCACAGGGCCGCTGCATAGGCAATTCTTACCAGTGCTAGATAACAGTTATCATATTACATTAGTGATAAGGAGTCCCAGGAAAGGTGCGGTTTGCCAGGTTCAGATGGGCACACCTTTAGTCCCAGCTCTTAGGAGGCAGAGGCAGGCAGATCTCTGAGTTTAGGCCAGCCTGGTCTACAGAGTGAGTTCCAGGGCTATAAAGAGAAATCTTATGTCAAAAAATAGAAGGGGGGGGGGAGAGGGAGGGAGGGAGGAAGGCAGGCAGGCAGACAGAAGGAAGGAAATGTTAAGCTTGAGAGCATTAAGGAGAACCCACAGCCTGTTTTTACACTTTCTAATAGTAATAGTAACTATTATGTTACATGAATAAAGTTTCTTCTAGAAAATACTCACATTGTCAAGTGAAAAGTACAGGGGGCCATTGTTCTAGATGGGCTTCTGTGCTAGAGTTCGTCAGATTAGGCTGAAAAATCAAAACGGAGTCGCCTGTCTTGAACTTTGACATTCTGAACTAAAACCTGAGCTTTTCAGCCTTTTAGGAAACCAGCGGAAATGAGAGGTAAGAGCTAAACTACCCAAGCAGTCCACTTTCGACTGAGGAGAAGTTCATTTGCGTTAATCCTCACAAAGATGGCCCTAAGTAACCTAAGTTAGCCAATCTTCTCCAGTGTTCTGTCTCTGGTCTCCTCCAGTAACCATTACTGCTTTCTGCAGCTTCTCTGTCTGAAAAGGCCTTGGCAACTTGGCTCATTGGAATGCTTGTTTTATTGTTTGCAGTGAAGTGCCGCCCATAATAATACTAATACTAATACTAATAATAATAATAATAATAATGACAAATGAGATTAAAATAAAATGCTTTAATTTTGTCCTTTAGTGGATCATATATATTCTTTTTAAATTTTTACCAAAAGGGGATAAAGAGCCAAGCTTGGAGGAAAAATTTAAAAAACAAAACAAATACCCCCCCCCACACACACACAAAAAGTTCATGGTAGAGCACATGGTTCAAGACTGAAGGAAAATAAAGAAGAGGAGGAAATGAAGGTGAGAGAGAAGGGGGAGGAAGGAGAAGAGGGAGAAGAGGAAGGGACCCTACACTGATATTTGGTTGGTCAGTAGTGACAGGGTCTCCATATATAGCACTGGCTGGCCTGGTACTGTATAGCTCCGGCTTGGGTCCATCTGGCAATATAGCTTCCCAAACACTGGCATGAGCTGCCATAGCCACCTGTGGTTATTTTCTTTCAGTTGAGTAACACACTTCAGCATTCTTTTCTGAGCCCCCCCGACTCACTCATCCACATGACTTTCCAACACACGGATGTGTCCTCGGAATCTGGTGGGTCCCTTGATCCGCTTGAACACCGCCACACTTGAAAGTGACCGATCGCTTCTAATGTAAGTTCCAGACACTCATTCTGTGTCCGGCAGCTTGAGGTCATCTGGCAAACACCACTACAAAACAGAACATCTGCAGAGGTGGGGTGGGAAGGCAGGACGCCAGGATAAGGTATAAATGTCGCCATGCACCAGAGTGAAGATCATTTGTAGTGAGTCCTAATCGGCAGTGTCACGTGATGGGGCTAAGGGGTATCACAGCATTGCTTCATGCAGAGGCTTTACATTAACGGCATTGCCTAAAACTATCCTTTATTATATTCATGGCAGATATAATGGTACACCTTCTGAGTCTACTGGGCCAGTGTGTCTTTCTGTAGCCAAGATGCCTGGACAGCAGGGCATCTTAATCTTAATACAAATGTGTGTGTGTGTGTGTGTGTTATATGCAGGTGCATGTGAACGCCTGTGTCTGTGGAGGAGGCTAGAGGCGAATCTCAGTCATTATTCCCCAGGTGCCTTCCTGTCTTTCCCTTTGCAGATCCACCCAGAACCCCAGTCATCACTTTGTAGCGAATGCTCCCAGAGTAGCGTGCTGATTGGCAGCCTTCAGTCACATATTCACCACGTGGCAACTCAGATCCGCCTACCTGAGATCAGGGGAAAAATCAGTCACCTATAAAAGAGTACAGACTCGTTGGATTATACTCAAGAGATCTGTCTTGTCCCAGCTCCTAACCATAGAGGAGTCAACTCTAAAAGAAATACAAACCACATGTGCTAGTTTTAAATATTTGGGGGCTGGAGAGATGGCTCGCTGGCTTCTTCCAGAGGACTGAAGTTCGGGTCACAATGCCCGTGTCAGGTCGCTCACAACTATTTATAACTCCAGTTTCAAGAGATCACTAGCTTCTTTGGACACTCTGTATTCACACCCACACACTAACACACTAAAAAAGAAAAAAACCAAAACTTTAACATTTCTGGCAAAGAAGTGTTAGCATATTCTCTGAGCTATTTTATTGGGTTCTTATATCTGTACCTCCCTTCCAACCTTTATTCCACCCTAATCCCTTTCAACCTCCCAACACTAGGTAGGAGAGAACGAGGGTTAGAGGGAAAAAGAGGGAAAAGGCATAGATCTCTTTTAGCCAACAAAATGGACTACTTCCTGTTGATTAGGGCCGTTGGGTTCCTTGGGGCAAGTCCAATCTTTGTTGTCAGAATATCCAGCAGTCCAGTGAACCAGAAACCTAACAATAGCAAATGCAGCAGCAGGAGCCAGCAGTATCGGGGACAGCCACCTTCATAGGCCCACTCGGGGCTCTCCCATTTACACCCTCTCCAGAGTCCCCAGAATTAAACTATCTGCAGCTGGCACTAAATAAACAAACAAACAAACAAACAAACAAACAAACAAATAAATCACACCCTGCTAGTGCAGGAGGCACATCATACTCACCTGCTGTGAAGCAGTCTCTTATCCCACACCTGGGATTAAAACAAAAACATATAACATATTGACATAGCATAACTGGGTTTTTAAAGAAACCGAATTCCTCACTACAAAGAAGCTCAAAGAAAAGAGGTAAGATTAATTTTGACAATTTATCATATTAAATCCAGCACATCTAAAGTATTAGTGACTTAATGTGCACTCAGTTAAGAAGGAGATATTTTATGTTTTGGATGTGGGAGGAACAAGGTCTTCTTACATTGCCTAGACTGCCCTCAAACTCACAATCCTCCTGTCTCAGGCTCCCTAGAAACTAGGATTGTAGGCATGCATCACCATGGGTATAAAATGATATTTGACATTATTTACAACACACTTTGTCTCATTTCTGCTCTACAATTCTATTTGAACTAGTCACATTTCAAGTGCTTAGCAGCCACATGTGACAGGGGACTACCTCAGCGAACCAACAGATCTGGATTTCTTGGCTGGGATCAGCTTGCTGCTGCTCCCAGCATGCACCTAGGCAGCCTGGGTCTGCAGTACTCCAACCCAGCCATTCTCTTGCCTAATTCAGTTGTCATTATTGCATGTCTGCTTTTGGGCTCAGATAATTGTGCAGGATTAATCATCATTGGCTTTCGCAGTGCACATAGCAGAAACACATTTGTTGCCAAATTGCAATTACAGCATTCTTTCTTTAATGGAGGCAGAGTTAATGTCTTTGTGTTTCCTTTATTGCAGAAATGAAATTAAAGCCGCACACACATGGCTCACAGAAACCCACAGCTCCATCAGGAGATCGTTTAGGCTTGGAGGGAAGATCATTAGACTGGTTTTATCTGAAGCCCAGAAAGCATTAGGAAAACAGATAGATGTCAGAATGCTGGTTGATCAGTTGCACTTCAGCTCTGCTTCCCAAAGGTAATAAATACATCCCTCTAAAGTGTTAGTGTGTCCACATTCTCTTTATTTGCTGTATCCAGGTAAATGGTTCTATGAGGCATATACCTTTCTCACATGAAGAGGGTGGGAAAATACATGCTTATATACATACATATATAACACATACATGGATACATACACATAGATCAAACACTGGGCTTTGTGCAAATATATATATATATATATATATATATATATATATATATATATATATATATATATATATATATATATATATTTTCTATATAGAGGTATCTCTCCATATATTTATCTATATGTATATAGATATTCATTCATACACACACTACATATAGATAACTCTCTCCACATATGTATGTATATACATGTATACACACACACACATACACACACAAGTATACATATGCCTATAATATCAGTACTTCTGAGGCAGAAGAAGAGGGATCAGGGGTTTAAGATCATTCTCAGTTACATAGTTTTAGCATGAACTGTTGTGAAGCCAAAACATGAGCCACATTGTTTTAGTAGCCACATTGTTATACATTGTTATTAAGTCTTTATACCTTACAAGACTATGTTTCTGTTTCCTATACCTCACGTACCCTGTGAATCATTTTCAACCTATGATGAACCTGCAACCCCAAGACATATGCTCACCCATTTGCTTTGCCAAACTCTGGAACACCCATGATGACTCCCCTTCCATGTGATGAATTCTTACATTTATCTACCCACAGGTGACCTTGAGTCCTGAACCCCACCTCCAGGTGCTAACAGCCAATTATCTCCAGAGCTGTTTTCTAGGATCCCTAACCCTTCTTCATAAAAGGGACCTCAAAACCCAGTGAAGGGCTGCTCTCTGAAATCCTAACTTTGGAAGAGACAGGAGGTTGCCTGATTCTAGATATAGCTCGCTTTAATAAGTCCTAGAATTGTTCCCCTCACCCTCAGGTCTAACACTGCACTAGGACCTGTCTCAAAACCGCAGAACCAGGGGGCTGGTGACATGACTCTGAGGGTAAAGGCATTACTGCCAAGCCCGATGACCCGAGAGTGACACCCCCCCCCGGACCCATAGTGTAGGTGAGAGTTGACTGCCAAAAGTTGTCCTCTGAACTCCACATGTGCACAGGCAAACTAAATAAGTAAATAAAATGTAAAACACACACACACATGTTCACACGCATGCACACCCAAGTATTTGTATACATGTCCCCCCTCCAGCAGAAATGGTTACAAATCAGACTTACCCATAACATTTTAAGAACCTATATATTTTCTATAGTTTTTTTTTCAGGTGAAGAAGAGCAGTAACAGCTTTATAAGTCTCTTATGTTTCCTTCTAGAGGCGACTTGTAACAGTTGCCTAGCAATTTTCTTTTCCCCTGGAGTGGGCACTTACTGGGAACTGGAGTTGCAGTGCTGGGGTTCGACACTGAGCTTTGTGCATGGTAGGCAAAAATTTCACCAGCTACACCCCCAGCATGTGCTGGGCACACACTCTGTGCCACTTCAGTGCCAAAGGATAATAAAAACGAAGTCATTAACTCTTACAGCAGTGCCGTATTAACATAGCCATTTCACAAAGATGAAAACCACGTACGAGAAAGACTAAGCAATAATAGGCTTAAAGCCACGTGCCCACTAAGCAGTAAGATCAAGATTCAAACCAAGGCCTCCCTTGCTGAAGTTTGGATGCAATATGAAATAATATCTGAGACAGAAGGCCGCCAAACCTTGCCAACACTCCAGTGGTCTTGGGGAAAGGAAGGATGGGTGTCTGAGAAGGGAAGAGAGGAGAGATGAGCAGGGCTGGGAAGTTGTTAAGTGGGAATACCTCAGAAAATAAAGAGATGTGTAAGTGTCTGGGAGGGAAAGCATTGGTCAGCCCTGACACAGAAGACCTAGACTCAGGTTCTCTGTAAGTCACCTCTGACCTCCTTAGTCGACCTTGAACAAACCACTTGGTTTCCATCACTGTAGAGATAGTGGCTTTGCCCAGACTCCCTGAGGACCTATTCGATTTAACTAGTTAATGGTTATATACTAGTTTGAATAAGCAAAGAACCTTATATAGGTCTTGTTAGCACAGAACTAAGGTCTTGGTGATTATATGTGACAAAGGCAGAGCAAGCCCTCTTCTGTTTTACTGTTTTAATTAAACCATTGGACACTGCTTGGCCAGACCACCAAAAAAAAAAAAAAAAAAAAAAAAAAATCATAGCATACCATATTCATTAGCCAAGTTGACTCTGAGGGACGAAGTCAGTGATATTTTTGGAATCTGAGTACTCAAGAGCCTCATGTAGAGAGGGTGGGCATGGGCAGTAAGTAAATAAATATTCGTTGAATGATTAAGTCAAAGAGAATATGATGCTTGCTCACAAACTGACCATTATAAATGTCAAATTTCAGGTTTTTCGAGGAAAAAAAAAGCTATTTTATTTCATGTGTACAAGTAGTTTACCTACATGTATGTCTGTACCACTTGCAGACCTAACACCTATGGAGGCCAGAAAAGGAGTTACAGAAAGTTGTGAGCTGCTTCATGGGCTCTGAGAATCGGGCCGTGTCCTCTGGAAGAACAGCCTGTGCTCTTAACTGCTGAACCCCCGCCAGCCCCAGTTTTAGGTTTTATGGGCCTCCAGTATGGTGTCAGTGGTTGGCTTAAGGGTTGGGAATGTTCTCCCCACAGAGCGCTGTGGATCTCTTCATCAGCAAGCACACAAGGAGTAGGAAGGCCAACCCCCAATGGCTGGCCATTCTATAGCAACCCTCGGGCTATACCTCACAGCAAAGAGGAATGAAAGAGTCCACAGTTGCTCTTGTGACAGGATGAACCTGGAACAAAGAAATCTTCATTTGTCCAACCCAGGGTGAACACACAGAGTGGAATTCAGAAGTTATTTTAGTAATAAATGCAAGTAGAAAAAGTATGAAGAACATTCTCATCTTTAAAGGACCTCAGCTGCTAAAATAAAGCTGCAGTTAGAGATCAAAGCCACATCTCAGTCACAGTCCCCTCAGGCTGGGAAGATGGCTCAGAGGGCCTTGGGTCAGTGCGCTGTGTATTCAGATGCTGTTTTCAGTGCTGGGAGGAAGCCAAGGCTACACTGGGCAGAGGGTGTTCTCAGTGAGCTGGTAGTGAATGCCTCACTGCGTAAACCTCAAGAACTCTGCTGTTGAGAATCATCCTTAACCCTCATCGTCCTTACCGGCTTCATCTGGCCTTATTCTCAGACCTCCGGCCTCACAAAAATGCAACACCCCAGGCAGAGAGCTTTTGCTGGTTTATTTTGAGACAGGTCTGGGTTGCTATGAAGCCTGGCTTTGCTGAGTTGCAACCCTCCTGCCTCAGCTTCTTCAGTGCTGGGATTACAGAAGTGAGGCGCCATGTCCAGCCTCTGAAAAACTGTTCTCTTTCATTTGGAGGCAGCGTCTTATGGAATCTAGCCGGACTTTGATCTCACTATATAGACAAGGATGACCCTTCTGTTCCTGATTGTTCCACCTCCACCTTCCAAGCTCTGAGATTATAGGCATTTACTACATCTCCTGTTTATGTGGTGCTAGAGATTGAGCTCAGGCTCTGCCTGTTAGGGAAGTACTCCAGCATCTGAGAACCTATTAAAAAACTATTTTAGTGTGAGTGAGTAAGTGTGTGTGTGTGTGTGCGCCTGCAAGAACGACGCGGCACACGAAATAGAATCCTTCTGCGGTAAACTTTATTATCCTCGAGAACCAGCACTTGTTACACGTGACGAAAAAGACGAAGAAGACCAAGAAGTCCAAGAAGACGAACAGGACGAACAAGACGAACAAGACGAACGAGATCCACGAGACGAACGAGATCAACGAGAGAGCGGAACTATCTAGCCCGTCCCCTTATAAAGGGATCAGTCCTCGCCTTGGACGCGGAGCCCCCTGATTGGTTGAAACTCATCAGGCCCTATGACGCCACGGGAGAGGTAGAGCTCAAGAAGTGGAAAGTTACCCAGCACGTGCGCACATGGCTTGTTTACTGCTAACTCCAGCCGGATGTCGGCGCCATCTTGTAATGGAGAATGTGCAGGCGGCGCCCCACACGCGCACGCGCGCGCTCGTGCCATGGCATGTATGTGGAAGCCAGAGGACAACTTTGTAGAGTCTGTTCTCTCTTCCACCTTTCTACTGGTTCCAAAGATCAAATTCAGATCACCCGGTTTACTTAGTGAGCAATCACCCCCCAACCCAAGGACAGCATTTTATATACCAATAATACCAATCTCACCATGCCATCCTCACTTAAAACCCTTCAAGATCTCCCCTGTCAGCAGCGCTATAGGAGGGAAAACCACTCACGAAGCACACACACACACACAAACACACATACACACACACACACACACACACACACACACACTCAAAGAAGAGTGTTTCGAAGTATTTAAACCGGGATGTGGCTCCGAGATGGAACCCATCTTACAGCAATTATTTCCTCCTGTACATTTATTTAGGGTCTGGTTTGTCCACGGAGGAGCTGGCGAGGCTGTGTATGTAACAGCTTGTTTCCTGAGCAGGCAACAACAGGAAGCTTTCTCAGCTACATTTCAGAGACATCAATCGTATGATAGGAATAAACTACAAAGCCAAGTGATAAAAACTGCTATTTCATTCATCCTTAAAGTCTCGAAAGGGAAGCAAGATGAGGTGCCTGCCAAGGAGCTCAGTGCAACTTAAGAGGGATTTCTGGGTCATGAAAGGGGCATTCCCACAAGCTGTAGGAGAAACTGAGTCACTACTTAGGATGACAATTTCAGCTGTGGGTCATCCCATGGGCCCTTCATGTCACAATTTACAGGGCCCTTTCTGACAAATCTTCTTGATGGATACACACACACACACACACACACACACACACACACACGGTTATGGAGCTGGAGTGATGGCTCAGCAGTCAAAATCATTCATACCTCCATGTGGTTCTCAGCACCCACATGGTGGCTCAAGGCCATGCAGAATTCCAATTCCAGGGGATCTAACACCATCTTTACCCTGTTAGAGGGCACACAGGTGATACACAGACATGATGCAGGCAAAACATTCATATTTTAAAAAGTATAATAAATCTAAAATGTTAATTTTAAAGTTAACTAATTTTTGAAAATCACAAAAAAAAAAAAAAAAGAAAAAAGAAAACCTGGGCTTGGTGACAAGTTCCTGTAATTCCAGCATTCAGAGTTAAAGGCAGAAGAATCAGGAGTTCAAAGCTAGCCTAGGCTGCATGAGACCTTGTCTCAAAACTAAAACAAGGGCCAGGGAAATGGCTCAGTGAAAGCCAAAAACAGGCACTGGGTCCCCTGAAGCAGGAATTACAGACAATTGTGAGCCACCTCACCTGGGTGCTGTCATCCAAATGCAGGTCTTCTGAAGAGAGCAGCAAGCACTCTTAACCACTGAGCCCTCTCTGTGGCCCCTCACACCTATGTACTTGCTGAGAAGGAAAAACAGATGAAATAATTCAGTTGAAGAAACAACCAATTTGAGTCCCTAAATACACACCACCACTTTTGCTTCCCGGTACCTCAACTAATTGATTTGGTATTTTGTGTGTTTAAGTTTTTTGTTTCGGGGGTAGGGCTGAGGGTGAGGGTGTTGTTTTCTACATGTCATCATATTTTTTATTTTGTTCTCTACTTCTCCATAACTTGTTGTAATTTTTTTTTTTGAAGCAGGATTTTGTTATGTAACCCTAGATGATGTTCCTGATTCAACCTCACAAGATTACAGGCGTGTGCCATCATCTGGCCCTACAATTTGCCTTTTTCATTTAACATGTTGTCTCAGCTTTATTCTGGTCAATACACATAGATCTACTTAGTTCAGTGTAACCACTGTTTACTATTCTACTGTATAGATATAAAACGTCCTTGTGTGTGGCATATGTTCATGTTCATGGTATGTGCACCTGTGTGTGTGTGTGTGTGTGTGTGTGTGTGTGTGTGTGTGTGCGCTTGAGTGTAGACCAGAGATCAGTGTCAGGTGTTGTGGTGTTTTGAAGAAAGGTCCCCAGAAGATCAGAGATCTGAATGCTTGGTCATGAGGGAATGGCACTATTAGGCATGGCCTTGTTGGAAAAAGTGTGCCTATTGGGGTTTCAAATGCTCAAGCCAGGCCCAGTGTTTCTCTCTTCCTGCTGCCTGCAGATTTTGATGTTGAACTCTCGTCTACCTCTCTAGCACCATGCCTGCCTGGATGCTGCCATGCTTCCCACCATAATGATAACGGACTGAGCCCCTGAACTGTAAGCCAGCCCCAGTTAAATGTTTTCCTTTATATGAGTTGCTGTGGTGGTACACACCTTTAATCTCAGGAGACGGAGACATGTGGATCCCTGAGTTCAAGGCTAACCTGGTCTACAGAGTGAGTTCCACGACAGCCAGGGAAACACAGAGAAATCCTGCCTCAGCAAACAAAAAAAATAAAGGAGTTGCCTTGGTCAGGACCCTGCCTCTGTGCACAGTGCTCCCCCACCCCAAGTCCTCCGTCACAGCAATAAAACATTGACTATGGCGGTATCTTCCTTTCTATCTTATTCTTCTGAGTCACAGTGTCTCGCTCACCACCCAGGCTGACTGACCAATGAGATCCCAGCCTCACCGCTCCCCACCCCCGCCATGCGTACTGTGTTACCGATGCTCTTTGCTGTGCTGGGTTTTCACAGGATCAAAACTTGGATTCCAGTGCTTGTTTAGAAGGTGCTTTACCATCCAAGCCACCTCTCAGCCACAGAGTATTCCTCTTAATGAATATTAGGTTGATTATATATATTTTGTTATGGACAATGTTATGTGTGAAAACTGTGCAAACATAATTTCTATAAAACAGAGGCAGAATATATGAGTTAAGGTGTATATATATTATGTATATATATAATATATATTATTTTTAAAAGTGTGTGTTTGTGCCTCTCTCTGTCTGTCTGTCTGTCTGTCTGTCTGTCTGTCTGTCTTATTCCCTAGAGCTGAAATCACTGGTAGCACTGAACCTCCAGGAACTGAACCCAGGTCCTCTTCTTTAACCACTGAGCCATCCCTCCAGTCTTATATTTGATTTTTTTTTCTTTCCCTTTCCTCATAAATAATTTTATGCAATATATTTTTATTGTATGTTTTCTTTCCTACAACTCTCTCTACATCCTTCTTACTCCCATACCCTCCCCCTCCCCCAACCCATCCCCACTCCTTCTGAGATACTTCTAAATTATCCTCTAAAAAGAAAAGTTCTGGAGTCTTTTTCTAAACAGGAATATAGAAAACGATCCAGGACCGTGCTTTTCTGCCTTTGGACATGTGACCAGAAACTGCTGTCAGTGTTCAGCAGCAAAATGAAGCCTCAGATCCACAGGACAGTGAAGCCTCACAGCAAACTGGGCACTCCAGGCTGCTGTGAAGGATGGGTCAGAGAAGGGAGCACAGAGGGGGCTTGTCCTCATCCCGGCCTCCTGCAGGCTGGCTACTCTGCTGTCCCAGGCTGCTTTAACAGCCATGAAGACATAGCACAGAGACGGGAGGACTTGGGGTGGGGGGCAGCATTGTGCACAAAGGCTGTTTGTTTCCCTACAGACCTCAGGAGACTGCCACTCAAAGCCCCCTGGGGGAAACAGATAACTGCATGACTCAGACATGCTCATCCCACTGAGCATCTTTCTGAAGGATGTGATGTAAGAGAACCAGGAGTGACCTGGTTTTTATTCACATCCTGCAGCCTGCAAGCACGAACTACCCTTTCTTTCATTCTCCAAATTAAAGATTAAGATAGACTCCTTGCCAGAGTTTCTGTGAACTCCAGGGTGGTTGCTCTTGTGTCCTGGTCACCTCTTGCCCCTACTTCCTGCTTCTTGATTCACGATCAGTCTCTGTTTTCTCACCCCATCATTATTGTCTGAGACACAAGTGGTTTTACTGATATTCATGGTAAAGAATTATAATGTACCATGCAAGGGATAAGGGGCTATAATACTACAGGCAGCATTACAAGGAAAGCCAAGCATCCCCCTTCTGGAAAATTCTGCCTCCTCTAAACCCTGAAAGATCTGCTGGCTAAACTTCCCAAGTCCTAGCCTTCTGGCCTTGCCTCTACTACAAAAGTCCTCCGCCACCTTCCCAAATTGCTTCCCAAATCTCCAGCACACAACTTTCTAAATTCCTGTTGCTTTAGTTGGTACAGTAGTTTAACTGTCTTAGAATTACAGAGCATTTAACAAGACTCGTATTTAAATAGAGGCAGACTAACCATATTCTGCTTACTGCCTATGTAACTAACGTTCAGTGAGTTACTTAACCTATCTGGGCAACAGTTTCTTATGAAACAAATGTATTTAAATTTGTTTTTGTTAGAACAGTAGCATGGTATCTGGCAGGCAGAAGCTTTATAAGCGGTCTACTTTCAACCTGGGAAGGTATACATCCAGGTGTCTTCTTTGGCCATGGCTCATCACCAATGTCACCGTAGCACTCCAGAGCTGAGTTTTGAGTTGGAGACCAGACAGAGCTACTCACAGAATGATGACACTTGCCACCACCTTTGGACAGCCAGGAGTTAGTTCACAGTTAGGAAAAAAAATCTTTTTGGTTCACATGAGGTTAAGGAACCTATGAACTGCTTCTGCCCACCAAGGTTTCCTGGAAGACATGAGGAGGCTCTTGGACAACTTGAACTTGGAAGTGATTCTTGCAAGTCATAGCCAAGATTCAACTACTCCTACAGCCCTTTGCGCACATATACAAACCTTTTACAGATTGCTCTCTTAGGCCGGACACTTACAAGTCTTCTTTCTCCTACATTCTATCCTCAGTGCCCAACACCCTGGCGGGGTTCCCTGAAAATTCTCTATCTGTACTTCTACTGTCCCGCCATGGTGTGATAGTTTGTAATTGCTTGGCCCAGGGGGTGGCACGTTTAGGAGGTGTGGCCTTGTTGGAGTAGGGCATGGGCTTAAGACCCTCATCCTAGCTGCCTGGAAGTGAGTCTTTCACCAGCAGCCTTCAGATGAAGAGGGTGAACCCTCAGCTCTGCCTGCACCATGCCTGCCTGGATGTCATCATGCTCCCACTCTGATGATAATGGACTGAACTTCTAAGCCAGCCCCAATTAAATGCTGTCTTTATAAGAGTTGCCTTGGTCATGGTGTCTGTTCACACCAGTAAAACACTAAGACACCTGGCCATAAGCTTTCAAATGGGCCATTGAAGCCGTCTCTATAATGGGCTCTCTGCTTCAACTCTTGCCTTCTTCTATGTGCACATATGTGCACACATGCCTTAGGATGTGTGTGGAGGTCAGAGGACAATCATGGGTGTCGGCCCTCAACTTCTACTTTGTTTAAAAAGAGTTTTTCATTCTCCCACTGTATACAGGCCCATGAGCTTCTCAGATTCCTCTGTCTTCACCAGCTTGTATATGGGTTCTGGGGACTTGAACTCAGGTTGTCAGGCTTATATGACTATCTTTTTACAGGCCATTGTCCACTAGGCTAGTAGTGGACATAAGTCCTTAAATTAAAAAAAAAAATGGTCATGAGTTATGTAGTATTTTGGATCAGAATGGTCTCTGTAGGCTAATAATATGTTTAAATACGTGGTTCCCAGTTGGTGAAACTGCTTGGGAAGGATTAAGAGGTGTGACCTTGTTGGAGGAGGTCTGCCACTCAGCGTGGGCTTGAGGCTTCAAAAGACTTGCACCATGACTAGTGTGCTCTCCCTGCCTTCTGCTTATAGATCAAGAAGTGAACCATCAGTTCCTCTGCCAGTATACCTTCACTCTGCCACCACGGATTCTAACTGTCTGGAACTGTGAGCCCAACTCAACTTTCTTTTCTGAGTTCCATTGATCACAGGGTTTTGTCACAGCACTAGAAAGGTAAACAAGACAAGTGAGGACAGAGGATATAAAGCTAATTGTCTTTCTAAGTTTTATTCATACTCTGCCACAGAGTTCCTGGGGTTGGTAGGTAAGTGCATAGAAATATTTGATAGTAAGACTATAAAGTCCAATGTGAGGCTCCACAGCTTCCATTCAGAATGGCTACTTTTACTGGATCGAGTTCATTGAGATGTGTAGATATTAGGCCTGGTTAATTTCAGTGTATAATTGTTTTGCAAATGTTTTATAATAAAGCTTATTAAAAATAATAAATACATTTCAAAAAACTGTTAGAGTATTACATAGTGGTCAAGCATATTGCCTTGTGAGATTCTAGAGTCAATCCTCACAGCACATATAAACACACAGACAGACAGACAGACAGACAGACAGACACACACACACACACACACACACACACACTTGTTCTTTTTTTCTTTTTCTAAAAGAACCCATTGCTTCTATCACCTCAGGACTTAAAGCAGGGCAATACTGTCTAGGCTTTCTCCATCTCACCGTCATGAGTCCAGGCTCCAACATCTGCCGCCTGCCTGCACTTCATGAAGGAGTTCTGCCCCCTCCCCACATCTGTGGCTCTTTCTTTCTTTTTAAAAATTATTTATTTTCTATGTATGAGCACACTGTAGCTGTCATCAGACACACCAGAAGGGGGCATCAGATCCTATTCCAGATGGTTGTGAGTCACCATGTGGTTGCTGGGCATTGAACTCAGGACCTCTGGAAGAACAACCAGTGCTCTTAACTGCTGAGCCATCTCTCCAGCCCCCTATAGGTAGTTCTTCCTATCCTCAAAAGATACCTTCCCTGGTCACCATTTCAAATCAGCTTGCCTTTCAACTTCTCTGGCTCCTACCAATTAATGCATTCTCTTTAGCCTCTCTTCTCTTCTCTTCTCTTCTCTTCTCTTCTCTTCTCTTCTCTTCTCTTCTCTCTTCTCTCTTCTCCTCTGCTCTTCTCTTTTCTAGCCCTTTCTTGCTTCTCTCTCCTTCCCTTCCCTTCCCTTCTCTTGTATATAAACCATACTCTCCATGAAGGCAGAGCCTCATCTGTCTTGTCACCACTCTGACCCAGCATTTTGCACCTCATATAATTTGAATAAGCAGATGAACATGTGATTGAGTTCATAAAGAAAATGAAATTGAATCCTGTCTTAGTTAGGGTTTTGCTGCTGTGAAAGACACCATGACCATGGGAAGTCTTAATAAAGGACAACATTTAATTGGGGCTGGCTTACAGGTTCAGAGGTTCATCCAGTATCATCAAGGCTGGAAGCATGGCAGCATCCAGGCAGGCACAATGCAGGAGGAGCTGAGGTTCTACATCTTCATCTGAAGGCTGCTAGCAAGATATTTCTTTGCAGGCAGCTAGGAGTAGGGTCTTTTAGCCCAAGCCCACAGTGACACACTTACTCCAGCAAGGCCACACCTCCAAATAGTGCCACTCCCTGGGCCAAGCACTTACAAACCATCACAGATCCCTTAGGTGAACATGTGATCTAAGGAAAGATGCCTGAGGTAGGGGTGATGGCAAAGGAAGTCCTGCTTTGTTTTCATCCTGTCATAAACTCTACATCCATGAAAAGGAAGAGCTACAGCCCTGAGTGCTGATCTCCATCAGCTGCTGCCTTCTTCCACCCACCAGAGAGCACACCCAGTTGCCATAGCAACAGACGACTGCTCCAGAATCCAAATAGTGATGTTTGTATCTCTTGATACTTCTGGCTGGAGAGGAAGGATGTGGGCAGCCCACAGCTGTGTCCTTGCTCAACCTGCTTCTGGCCTGTCCTGGTCACTTAGTAAAGTGCCCTCTCCCACCCCTCCGTCTTCATCTCACATCTCCCTGTGAGACTCACTAGAAGCACCCACTTCAGATTCCTTACCTGTTTCCCTTCTCCTGCTCGGGCAGAAAAGAAGATGACCAAACTCATAGGCATCCTGTCTAGGACTATGAACTGGCAGAAGAACAAAGGCTTTGGAGTCTCTCGTGGCTCACAGCTCTCTAGACTGCCTTGAGAATACTTTCTTTCTAATCCCACTTGGTTGATCTAACTACTCTCCCTTCAACTTTTGGGTCTCATGGGCAGCCTTTTTTGTAACCTCTGCTAAAGGATCAAATATGGCTTTCACTCACCCAAAGCCTTTTGGTGAGTTTTTTGTCTCTCTGCAAAACAACCTTTAGAACTGCATTCTTTTAGCTAGATATGGTGATGCTTGCTTTCAGTCAGAACACTGGAGGAGAGGAGGCAGGAGGATCTCTGTGAGTTGGAGACCAGCCTGATTTACACAGCAAGCTCCAGGGTAGCCAGAGCTACACAGAGAAATCCTGTCTCAAATGATTAAAAAAGAAGAAGAAGAACATATTATTCTGTGGAAGGAAACTGAGGTAGGATCACTCCCAGGTTACAGCGTGCTAATAGGTGCAGCTGTGATGGGAGCCCTGCCTGCTCGTACTCTAAACCCACGCACTGGCCACCACCCTACAGGGAGGCACAAATAGTTCCATGAAACATATTTAACTTCTCCATCTCCAACTCCAGCTGGTTTCCTGGGCCTTCACGTGGCTCCCTCCCGGTCACGGTGGCCAGCAGTTGTTGGCTGTGTCCCTGAGGCATCGCACGGATTTGATAGCAACTCACTCGAGTGAGAACAAAGGAAGCATTTTTAGTCCCTTCTTTAGAAACCTTGACTCCTCGCCATAGGCACAGCACCTCGGATTGGCTGTTACCATGGTGACTGGCTGCTGATCTCTGTCCAATTATGTCAGCCCTGAACTGCAGGACCACTGTGCCCATTTCCTGCTCCCCTGCCAAAGCCCACTAGCCCAGCCCCTCTGACCTGCAAGCAGTCCTGAATGCCCATGCTTTCTAATTACAGCTTCCCCTGCTCGCTGAAACCCCTGTGATCTGCATTGAACTTCTCCTCCCAACAGCACATTTATCATGCCCGGCCCCTGGTTCTTTATCTGTGTCTTAAGACGCATTGATTATGCATCCATCCTTGTACTAAGCACACTCACACACCCCACCGGGCAGACGGCTTGGACACACAAACTTCGCACAGCTCACATTCAGTGTCTGATGTTGAGATGATTCTGAGGCAATCACAAACTAGCAAGAACCTTGCCCTTTCCCTGGCAGTGACAGTAAACACCCACACAAACAAAGAAGTAAACAAATGCAGACTACACTGACTATGATGAAGGAACAAAGTGGGTTTTTCTGCTGCAGCTGGGTAACCTGAGGACATGGCTGCTCCGAGGAATGGTCGAGAGCAAGGATTTTGTTGTAGATGAGAGAATGTAGCCAGAGGCACCTGGAAGAGTCCAGAGCAGAGAGAGAACTCGGGAGACTAAACATTACCAGCAAAATGGACTTGGCCACTCAAGAGGAAAGGGAGAGGCAAAGAGAGAGAGAGGAACGAAAGAGAGTGAGAACGAGGTGTGGTTGAGAAGGGTTTTAATGTAGAGATGAGGGAGAGAACAGCCAGAAGTGTCTGGAAGGATTCAGACTGAACAGGGCCATGGGGGATGGGAGAGGGGACTAGGAGCCAAGAGCAGGGGACAAAGAGAGGAGCCAAGGACCAAGAGGAAGCAAGACTGAAATGGCAGGTCTATATAGGAAAGTGAAGCTGGAGAGGGAGGTAAGTACCGGGTGGAGCCACAGGTACTGAGTGAGCCTTGTCCAAGGTTTCTCTGGGATCTGACAGAAAGGGAAGAAAGAGGGGGAGACCCAAGAGAGCACTTGGCAGGAAGGCAGGGTTATACAGAAGCTGAGGGGACCCCAGGAGCTGGAGGCTCCTGAGAAGAGCCAGGACGCCAGCATAAGCTCTGTCAAGCGGCTGAGTCAGGACTTGAGCATGAACTTCAGTATGCTAATAGGCTCAACAGTTAGCCATTAGTCCCCAGTTTCTCTTGGACTTGACAGGGATAGCAGCTGGGGAGTTCAACCCTTAACTCTACCCCCTGTCTCTTTGGCATGGCTTAAAGTGAAACCAACTTCCTAGGGGTGGGTGGCCCTTTGGCCGCCTTTCACCAGCAGGAGTCTTGCCTCTTATCTAATTGCCTGATTGCAGTCCTCAGGATAATCTCCTATGAAGGGTATGAGAAGAGAATCACGCTGGGGTTTATAGCTAATCTGCCCCCCACCCGTGTCTCTTAAATTGTAGTGAAATTGTTCTTGAGCTTCTGTTTGAGTCCATTCATTCGTTTTTTATTAGTGAGACCGAAAACTCTAAGAGAGGATCCTGATTTCTGCTGTACCAGCCTGGGGTAACAGAGAGAACATTCCTCCATAGCTTACAGGTGCAACTTAGGCTCTGCCCACAGAACAATTTCTCCCTACCTCAGACTGGGTGTTGCAGCTCTTCCTGGACCTCTCTCCCCAGAGCTCGCAGCAGGCACCCCAGGTTCCCCCAGGCACCCCCTAAGTTGTGACGCTTTCTATGGCAGAAGAATTCTGATGTCAGCTGCCACCCAAATCCAGTTTCTGGGGTGATGTTTGCATACCCCAAAAACACAGTAGGGCACTTTGCTAAGCTAAACACTCTTCAGCATGAGCCTTCAGAGAATGCAAGAATCTTGAGGAAGATGTTTATTTAACTTACCTCCTATCAGATTCCCAGGGGTCTCACTTCCAACAACCTGGGCCAAGCCTGGGGTGAGTGTGGATGGGGTTGGGGTGAGGTAGGGGGTGGGTAGGGCCAATCTCAGATTCTGATTTGGGAAGAAGAGCACGCCTCTCTGTGCTGAATGAGTTCTTACAGGGTTGAATAGGAGAATCATATGTTATTCCCTGCTGCGTGTCCTTTGAGATCAGAATGGGGTCACATTCAGATTCCTGATACTGCCATTGAATGTCCAATAAGCACATGCTGACCTAAGGCTGGGGATAAGGCTCCTTGATAGACTGTATGCATAGTATGCATGGTGCTCTGAGTGCAATTTCAGTGTCACAAAAACAACAGAAAACTAGCCCAGCAGCCTGACAGGAGCATAGGAAGAAAGGCCTCCTAACGATGGAGGTCAGAGATTCTGTAAGGGCCCGTGATTCATCGAAGAATGATACCCCAGACTCAAATGTATATAAATACAAGGAGAGTTTTATTCTGCAGAAGTCCAGCATGCTGGGGTCTACCATCTACTCAAAGGCCCCATTTAAAGCACATTGGGGGAACTCTGGGGTAGGTGACCCTTGTCTTGCTCCATCTCTAGGGACATTCCAGAACCATTGTTGGAGCCTGGGGTGCTGGAGTCTGTTGCTATAGAAGTCAGGAAACTACTGCTGACCATTGTCCTTGTCTCAGGCCAGGTGGAGGGGGCAGCTTCAGAGACCTGGACCTGCCTGGATTTGCCCAGTTCTTGGAAAAAGAGATTTAGGCCTCTTCTCCTGAACTGCCAATTTGAAGCCTGTCACGGAGTCAACCGAGCCTTCTCAGTACCTCATCAAGAGGAGCAAGGCTTCCAGTCAGAGAAGAGGAAAAGAACCGACTCTCTTGTCATTCTTTGTCTCTGTTTGCATTTCTAATGCCTGCCCTTTTTACTGTGGGGATCAGTGAAGACTAGAATTCAAAATCTCCAATGCTGGATTTTAAAGGATTCAGTGACAGCCACCTGAGAAGCTGTAGTCTTACAGGCAGGATTCCAGCTTCCCAAAGCGATTTCTAGTGAATAATCATTGCCCTCTTTGTGGACTCAGAAGACCTGTGTAGGATTGGCTAGTTCGGGGGGGGGGGGGGGGGGACTCACATACAGGCCCAGAGCTTTAACTGAGAGTCTGTTACCTCTAGAGGGATGGGGTACCCACTGCCATACTGCTTCTCCCTCTAAAATGTTATGTGAAGAGATCACTGAAAGTATTGGTTCCCTGAAAATCTGATTTCCCTTTTTCATCTCAGGCCAAGCAAGCACTCGACCACTGAACCATTTTACCACCCTGCCTTCTCACGGAGTCAGATTTCTTAGGGTCACATTCTCTAATGTCTGACCTTGAACTCCTGATCATCTTGTCTCCACCCCACCCCCAAATTCAGGCAATTACAGAAAAGTTTCAGCACACCTGACTTACACCTTTCCAGTGCTAAGATTGAATCCAGGGTCTCCTGCATGCGTGCTAAGTAAGCTTGCCAACACTGAGTGACACTTGTCGTTTCTGAACATCACCTAAACTGTTATATGCACATTATTTTCTGAAAACAGAAGGCTCTTTTTATCTTGGTCTCATTTGAAACACTGTATCTAAGAAATCACTTCTAAATGCCTTCACTCCTGTGAATTCTAATACTGTCAACAGGAAAGGTGATGGTTTCAGAAATATACACATGCATACAGTTTCCTGAGCCAACAACTAAAATGACCCTTGGAACAAAAGGGTCATTTTGTAGCTTTGTCTTGTTCTATCACAATTATAGAACCCCACCTCAATTCCCATGTCCTGAGCCTGAAGAGGACTCCGTGTACTGAGCTTCCTGGGGAGAACCACATAGTGCTTCCGATTAGCCTGCTGGAGGCCTCAACCCCAAATTCCCAAAGACCTAAATGTATTTGAATTGCTGCTATCCTGTGAGAACCGGCTTCCCTAGCCTCACCCAAGAGACTGGAGGATTGGCCTCTTTTATCCTACAGGAGCAATCCCAGAACTACAGCAAGTGTAGCTGCCTCCACAGCTCCCTTACACCACCACTGATTCTTAACTTATCAGAATGATGCAACCCAACACACTCATGGGGTCTGTGGTGGTTAGGGTATACCTGGACCTGGGAATGGCACTATTAGGAGGTGTGGTCTTATTAACATTGAGAAAGATATCATATACACACATATTGTGAAAATTATGTCACCTGCCACAAATATCAGGCTATAAAAGCAATTTAAAAAATCAGTTGTTCTGTTAAAAAAAAAAAAAAAAGGAGGTGTGGTCTTGTTGGAGTAGGTGTGGCCTTGTTGGAGTGGGTGTGGCCTTGTTGGAGTGGGTGTGGCCTTGTTAGAGGAATTATGTCACTATGGGAGTGGGCTTTGAGAGCTTCCTCCTAGCCCCTGGAGGATACCAGTCTCTCTCAGTTGTCTTTGAATCAAGACACAGAACGCTCAGCTCCTTCAGCACCATGTTTATCTACTGCTGCCATGCTTCCTGCTATGATGGTAATGGATAACCTTTGAAACTGTAAGTCAGCACCAGTGTTTGCCGTTATAAGAGTTCCTTGGTCATGATGTCTTTTCACAGCAATGGAAACCTTAACTAAGACAATTGTTGAAGCAATTTTCAACTCCAGTAAGAAAAAATTGGTAAGTAGGAGGGGACAGGTGGACTGACTCCTCTGCTTGAGACAGAGCAAATAGAACTTTCCTACTGAAGGCTCTTGCCTCTATCACCTGTACAAGAAAATGGACACCGAGCAAGTAACCCATCAGATCAATGAAGCTGTGCTTTCACTTCCCGGTGTCTTAATTACAATCCCTGTGGCTATGACAAAATAGCCTGACCAAAACAACTTAAGGGAGGAAGGGCTCACGGTTCAAAGCTACAGTCCATCACAGCAGGGAAGTCACAGTTGGGCATGCAAAGCAGCTGGTCACATTTCCTCTATAGCCAAGAAAAAGCATAGAGCAATGGATACCTGTGCTCAGCACCCCTTCTTCCTTTGTATCCAGCCTAGGATTGTAGAGAATGGTGCCACCCACAGTGGACAAGTTTTCCCACCTCGATTAACCTAATCAAGGCAGTGTCACACAAGCATGACCAGAGGGCTGCCTTCTGGGTGTCTCATATAATTGACAATTTAGCTATGGTATTCGGAATCCTCAGATGTGACTGATCCCTAGGTACATCGATGTACACGTGTAACCCTAGGTCCTCAAGAAGCTGAATCAGGAAGATTGCTTGACTTAAGAAGGTGGGACCAACTTGGGCAGCATAATGAAACCCCATCTCCAAATAAAAGAGTAAAGTAACATTGACATACTCTTATGCTGTTACCCAGCATCCTATTCCTAAGTATTTATTTATTATAAATGAAAGCATATTGTTTTAGTTAGGGCTACTATTGCTGTGACAAAACACAACCAAAAGCAATTCGGAGAAGGGTTTATTTGGCTGATGTTTCTACATCATTGTTCATCATCAAAGGAAAGTAGGACAGGAACTCAAATAGAGCAAAAATCTAGAGGCAGGAGCTGATGCAGAGGCAAAGAAGGGATGCTGATTATGGGTTTGGTCCTAATGGCTTGCTCTGCCTGCTTTCTAATACACCCAGTACCACTAGTCCTGAGTGGCCCCACCCACAATAGGCCGGCCCCTCCCACATCAGTCACTAATTAAGAAAATGTCTCTACAGGTTTGACTAAAGTTCTAGCTTATGGAGGCTTTTTCTCAATTGAGGTTCCCTCCTCTCAGATGACTTTAGCTTGTGTCAAGTGACATAAATCCAACCAGCACATGTCTATAGAAGCTTTATTAATAAAAACAAACAACCTTTACCAGCTTGTATAGGTGAACAAATTTAGGAATAGTCACGTGGTAGAATACTACTTAGCAATAAGGAGTGATTGGTTGCTGATATGATACATTCAGCAGTGAAGATGAATCCCAAGACAGCATAAGAACCAAAAGAAACCAGGCACACAAGAAGTGCATGCATGCATGTAGACTAAGTGATCGTGAACAGGCAATCCTAGTCTGTGTAACTGAATTAGTTACTTGTCTCACTGCTATTACAAAACACCTGCCAAAAGCAATTTAAGGGACGAAAGGTTTGTCCTGGCCTACAGTTAGAGGAGCTACATTCCATTGTCCTGGGGAAAGGCTTCCTAATAGGAAACTAGTTGGTTCAAAATCAGCAAGCAGAAAGTAAACAGGAAGTAGGGGTCAGGCTCTACCACCTTAAGCCCGCCCCCAGTGAGCCACTCTAGCAAGCCTCTACTTCCTAAGGTTCCAAGAGCTGTTCAAACCCCACTGCTAGCTGGTGGATTCATAACTTTCTGTTACTGTGATTAAAAAAAAAAAAAAAAAAAAACACCCTAAGCAAAGGCATTTTAAGGAAGGGCTTATCTTCCTTTACAGTTCCAAAGTGCTACAAATTCACAGTGACAGGGAAGGGCATGGTTGTAGGAACCGGAAGCTGACATATCACCTCTCAACTGCACACAAGAAGCAGAGAAAGCAAGAAGTAAGTGGGGTTACTCTATAAACCCTAAAGCCTGCTCTCATTAAGGGATTAACTCCTACAAGGCTGCACCCTCTAAGGGATCCATAACCTCTCCAAACAGTGCCACCAAGTGTTCAAACACATGTGCCTCTGGGGACATTCCCCATTTAGACTTCAACAGTAACTGAAATCAGAAAGATGATTATCCCTGGGTAGTGAAAAGAGGAAATAGCTGTTCTCTGTCGTGATTTGAGTTTTGGACGTTTTGTTTGTTTGTTTTTGTGAACCCGACAAAAGCTAAAGTTATCTGAGAAGAAGGACCTCGAAAAATGCCCTCACTGGGTTGGCTTGTGGACAAGTATGTGGGCCATTTTTCTTGATTGACATAAAAGGCCCATTCTACTGTGGGTGGCACCATCCTTGGGCAGGTGGTCCCTGATATGTATTGGAGAGCAAACTAAGTGAGCCAGGGAAGCTCACTGAGGAGGAAGAATTATTCCCCATTGCTGCTATCTTAGTTCCTAACATGGAGTTTCTACCCATAGTTCCCTCCATGATGGAGAGTCAGTCAGCTATCAGATGAGATAAATCCTTTCCTCCCAGAGTTTTTTTTGGTCGTGGTGCTAATCTCAACAATAGAAAACAATCTAATATAGATGTACATGTGAATGCATTTATCAAAATTCATCTCATTGTAGGTTAACTTAAAATACTTTTTGAAAAATTCTACTGAGTTTGAATCTTTAGAGCTTAAACATTTGTGCTGTTTTTGCTCTAAGGCGGGGTCTCCCCGTGTAGCTCTGGCTAGCCTGGAACACTCTAGGTAGACCGGTCTGGCCTTGAACTCACAGAGGTCCACCTGCCTCTGCCTCTGGAGTGCTGAGTGAACACCACCACACTCAAGTAAATTTGTATTTCAACATCATCCCAGGAGGTTCATCTATGTGGCCCTCCTTGGGGACGTTGGCTCCCAAGCCAACTCTTGTTGGATCCCTCAGCTAACCGTCCTGAGCAAGTTTTATAGCTGTTACTAGGAAGGACAATCTTAGAGTAGCCATTGCTTCCTGGGCCTCCAATTCAACCACCCAGCAACGTGATGAAACAGTCTTTGTTTCACAGAGAAACAGAGAATGTGGCACTTGGGATCACTCAGTCTCGTAGCAAAGGCACTTCGTTCAGCCGTCCCCTTGTTCTCTGCTATCTGTTTGTTCATCCATTAACAGTTAAAGTAAGTACTGTGTGAGGTGCTCTCTGTTCCCATCCCCCACCCCAGCAGACTGTGGTGAGAAGTGATAACGTTAGTTTCTACCTTGGCCTGGCCTTGGGGAAGAATGCAGAGCCAGGGCTCTTTTGGTTTTAATTATCCAAGTGGTTAGGAAGACAGGCAGGAGGGTTATGGTTATATAAGCACAGATAAAGGAATCCTCTGTGCTGTTTACTTTGGGAACTTTCCAGAAGCTAACATCAATAGCTTGCCGTGTTAAAAATGGGTTAAAATCATTATCAGATTATGAATAATTCACCAGGCACCCCTGCTACCCATTACATTTTGTTCTGCATAATTGCTTCCTGGAAGTCTATTCCCAGAGCAGAGAATTGGGAGTATCCATGAAATTGAACATTTCTGCCTTTGACAAGTAAATTTAAGCAAAATTATAAATTAGTTTGAGTCTACTGCTGCCTGTCCTCTTTGAGCTGATATGACTAGTTTTTTTAGTAGAAGAATGAAACACCCTTTCATGCCTTCGGGCACTTACACTGGTACTCTCACACACACTCACACCCTTCAAACAGGAAATTAGTCACCTATAGTCCCAAGGCTTCCAAGTATACTGGAAAGCTCAGGATATACTGGGGCATAGATGGTACTAAAAAAAAAAAAAAAAAAAAAAAAAAAAAAGTATGCCTAAGGGGGAATCAGAGTCAAATCACAAAAATTTCTCTGCACTACCAGGATACAATAATTCTGTATTTTGAAAAAAAAAAGATATGTAGTTCATACTACAGAAATTCACCCTTAAAAGTGTTAAAAATAGGGTTATTTATGTATTCACAAGATCGGGTATAGGGGTACATGGTTCTAGTTCTAGCTGCTGAGGAGGTTAGACAGGGAAATTCCTTGAGCCTAGGAGCTCAACACCATCCTTGGCAACATTGTGAGACATCATTTCTTAAAAATAAATAAGTTACGACAAGGCCTGAAGACACCATATCTGTTTCTTTAAACAAACAAACAAACAATAAATTATTACTTTAAAAAATGTGTATGAGTGCTTTTCCTCCATGTGTGCATGTGTATCAAGTATGTACCTGAGGAGGTCAGAAGTCAGGAACTATAATTATAGAGGGTTGTGAGCCACACACACTATAAGTATGTGCTGGGAATAGAAGCCTAATATTCTTTACAATCAGCAAGTGCTCTTAAACACTGAGCCATCTCTCTATTCCCAAAACACCATTTCTCAAAAATAAAGTACAAGCGTGTATGGTGATTCACGTCTTTAATTCCAGCCTTCAGAATCTGTATAAGTGTGGGGCGCCGCCCACACATTCCCACGCATTCGCCATTACAAGATGGCGCTGATATCTGGCTGGAGTTAGCAGTAAACAAGCCATGTGCGCACAGGCTGGGTAACTTCCGCTTCATGAGTTCCGCCTCTCCCGTGGCGTCATAGGGCCTGGTGAGTTTCAACCAATCAGGGGGCTCCGCGTCCAAGGCAAGGACTGATCCCTTTATAGGGGAAGGGCTGGATAGCTCCTCTCTCTTCTGCCTCTCTTCTTCCTCTCTTCTTCCTCTCTTTCTCCCGTTGGTTTTCGGCCATCTTGTGGAGCTTGTTCGTCCTGTTCGTCTCCTTGGATCTCTTGGTTTTCTCTGTCTTTTCGTCACGTGAAGCAAGTACTGGTTTTCCAGAGCAATAAAGTTTACCGCAGAAGGATTCTATTTTGTGTGCCGCGTCGTTCTTGCAGGCGAGACGGTTGCGCGGGACATATAAGTTTGAGACTGTCTGATCTATAGAGCAAGTCCTAGGCCAGCCAGGGATATATAGTGACACCTGGTCTTCCAAAAAATAATTAAAATTAAACAAATCATTGTCTGGGCATTTGCATCTCCATTTTCTCCCTCTGCTAGCCGCTGGCAACCAATAATCTTTCTGTCTATACATTTTGGACATTTCACACAAATGGAATCATTCAGTGTGCTCTCTTTTCTCACTGTCTTCTCTTGCTTAAATAACATTAATATGGGCTGGAGAGATGGCTCAATGCCACTCTTCCAGAGGAGTCAGGTTCAATTCCCAGCACCCACTTGGAAGCTTACAGCCATCTCTAACTTCAATTCCAAGAGATCCAATGCCCTCTTTTGACCTTAGTGAGTATTGCATGCATGTGGTACATAGATATACATGCAGGCAAAATACCCATGTACATAAAAATAAAAAGATAACATTGACAAAGCTCATCCATATTATAGCATAAACCATTCCTTTGTATTGATGACTGACTTTCCATTGTATGGATATATACTATGTTTATTCTCTTATCAGTTGTTGGTCAGTTGGGCTATTCCAACTGTTTGGCTATTATAAACTGTATTGCTGTAAACACTGATGTTTGAATCTTTATGTGAACATATGCTTTCTACTTTCTTGGGTCTGTTCCTAAGATGTGGAGTTGCCAGGTCAGATGGTACCATCTGTGCCATTTTTGAGGTGAATGCTTTTCACAGTGGTTGTTCCATTTTACATCCTCAGCAGCAACATATAAGGGTCCTGCCCTTCCCCAGTAATGTCTTTTTTCTAAGAATGCCCTTACTTCATCATCTTTATCCGAGCCTGTCTGTTCTAGGTGCCCACCACAGCTCCTGTAGGAAACCTAGTCAATGTTACCGGCTCCCGGAGTCATTTCTTCTGGGTAACATCTTGAAATTTAAGAGCTATAACCCTCCAGTCAAGATGCTCCCATATTCAAATGCCTGAAGTGAGTCTCCTGACCCTGTTTGGCCTCATTCAATGGTGCCTTAGTTACTTTTTTTATTACTGTAATAAGACACCATGACTAAAACAACTTATAGAAGAAAGAGTTTGTCATGGGCTTATAGTGTCAGAAGATTGAAGTCTTAGTTAAGGTTTCTAATGCTGTAAAAAGACACCATGACCATGACAATTCTTATAAGGAAAAACATTTAACTGGGGCTGGCTTACAGTTTCAGAGGTTTAGCTCATTTTGATCATGGCAGGAAGCATGGTGGCATGCAGGCAGACATGGTGCTGGAGAGGTAGCTGAGTTCTATATCTGGTTCAGGAAGTAACAGAGAGACACTAGGCCTGGCTCAAGCTTCTGAAACTTCAGCCTGCCACCCCTCTCTCCTACCCTTATCTTCCTCCAAAAAGACCACAGCTATTCCACACCTCCAATAATGCCACTCCCTATGAGACTATGGAAGCCATTTTCATTCAAGCCATCATAGAATCCATGACCATCTTGGCAAGGAGAATGGCAGGTGCTGGGCATAGTAGCTGAGAGCTTATGTTTTTATCCACAAAGCAGAGTTAACAACTTCTTCAACAAGGCCACACCTCCTAATCCTTTCCAAATAGTTCCATTAACTAGGGACCATGTATTTAAACATATGAGTTTATGAGAGCCATTTTCGTCACACATGGTCAGTTTCTTCCATGCATCAAATGATGCCTGGCAAAAATTTTCTACCACCCAGTTTTGCAACCCCAGGGACAGACTCTTTATCTCCCAGCAACACCTATACCATACCTATGCTTGGACCAAGCCGGTGTCCAGTAATAAATCTAGGGCTTGGCCCTTACTGGTTCCAATGTTAACATCTGCAGTCAGATCAGAAAAGGCAGAAATGGATATGCCAGACTGTGTGGTGGGAGGCACATGCTAAGCAGTCAAAAATAATTGCTGCCAAAGGCCTTGATTTAGAGGAGAACACAGTATCAGGAATGCATGGCAGGCAGATAGGAGGATATTTCAGGCCCAAAGAGAGTAGAAACCAACCCTTCAGCTTCCTGGGCTGTGAAGCCTGCCCTGCTCTGACAACCTCAGGTAGGTAGGTGGTAAGGACTTTGCAGTTTAAATTTTCTGTTCCTCTTTTGCATGGAGGTCTGCGCCTAAGGGAGCGATCCTGGTTGGGCTCAGCACTTCACTGAACCAAGCTGGAGCCGCCTGCCTGGGCCTCTCCTCCCCCCCATTCTCTCCTCTTCTTTCCCTCTCCCCCCTTTCCTTCCCTTCCCTAACTCACTTCGGCACAGGAAGTGCCTTTGTGTGAGCCGAGAGTGCCTGGAGGTGGAAAGGAGGGGGTGTGTAAGCCCGCCGAGAGGCATGAGTGTTTCACTGACCTCAATCTGAACACCTAGTGCGAACTCTTCTGTGATCAGCAAGGATGCGGCAGATGAAATCCTGTCTGTAGTTTTACAGCCCAGCTACACAGGAGGAGGAGGTACGCTGCTGGGACATGTTGGGGTGGGAGTCCCTACCCTGCCCCTGTCCGCTCCCCCCATGAAATGCTAAAATCTCTTTAAGGGTTTAGGATTTAATTCTCTTCCTTCTTTTTCAGACTGTCCTTGATGGCAGAATATGACCTTGAACTTCTGTGCACTGCCACGCCCCATTTTTACTGAATGGCTCCAACCCAAGGCTTTCTGCTCAGTGGATGAGCACTCTGGCCACTGAGCTGCACCCCAGACCCTTACCTATTTTTACAGGTCGCAAACATTTTTCTCCGGCTTTTATTTGTCATTTGATTTGTTTTTCTCTTCCAGAGATTCATTCACTGCAGTACTAGAAACTGAGCTGGAGTCTCTGGACAGCCTAGGCAAGCAAACACCAGAGTGAGAAACTTCCTTCAAACAGATGATCCTCCTGCCTCAGTTTCCTGAGCAGCTGAAATTGCTATTGCAGAGTTTCGTATATCTGTCCATCTTTTCTTCGGTGCTGCTTAAGCGCTGGTGTCATGAGCACGCCTGTTAGTACATTCCATCTAAAACACAATGTCCTTTTCTACCGCAAATTTACTCTCTTTGGTTTTCTGAGACAAAAATCTTACTGTACAGGCAGGTCCTGAGCTTTAGCTCTCTCTGCTTCAGCCTCTCGGGTACTGGAATTACAGGCATGTGAACTGGAAGAAAAGCAGGAAAATACATTTTCACAGAAAGTGGCCAGCTTCCACATGAGTGGCCATATTCCTGAAAGGAAGATGGTGAGCTGGGACCATGGAGAGTCACCTGTCGGGTCTGCCTATGTCATGTTCCTCCACAGGCCAATGTGTCCTCTCAAATAGCGTCCCCCTCCCAGTTTCTCCCTGTGACCCACTTGACTGTGGACTCCATAACCCATGCTGTGCCACAGTAGAAACTCTGCCCCTCCTCACAGAGTTCCCTCTCGCCCTGTGAGAGCAGAGATGCTCTATCCTACGGTCAGCAGGCAGACCCCCTCATCTCCAGCCCACATCTCAGTACTGCTAAGTCTCTTTGAAAGAGGTTATCCGGCCTCAGCCTTCATGAGAGGCCACGACTCTTCTAAGCCTCATGGAGAGATTGGATTCCTCCTTCTGAGCTATACTGGGTCACCTGGGCCCTTGAACATCCCTATTTTGTCCTGAATCTTGGGAAATCCATCCTGAATTGTCCCGTCAAAATCTAAATTCTGACCCTGTCTATTTCAAGAGTGCTCTATGTAGCATTCTGTGAGTTCGAGGCTATCCTAGTCTACATGGAGAGTTCCGGAATAACCAGAGCTATCTTGTCTCCAAATAATAATATTAGAAGTAAGAAAAAGAAAAGAAAAAGTTATATAGGATATAAACATGGTCTCACTATGTAGGTCTGGTCAGCCTTGAAATCACTACAGAGACTGGGCTGTTTTCAGACTCACAGAAATCTGCCCGTTTTTACCTCCTGAGTGTTGGGATCAAAGATGTGCCTCACCACACCCAGCTTTGATGAAGTATTTTTAAAATATTTAAAAATCATATTTAGTTGTTAATAATGAATATCTTTGCAGATTTTTATATAATGTATTTGATCATATGCGTCTGTGCTGAATAGTTTTGTGTTTTCTTCAGGCAGGGTTTCTCTGTGTAGCCATGGCTGTCCTGGAACTCCCTCTGTAGACCAGGCTGGCCTCAAACTCACAGGAATCTGCCTGCCTCTGCCTCCCAAGTGCTGGAAATAAAGGCCTGCACCACCACCACCTGTTTGTGCTAGATAATTTTATGCCACCTTCACATTACCCCCTAGCATTGTCTGAAAGGAAGGAACTTTAATTGACAATATGCCCCATAATATCCTGCTGTAGGGAATTTTCTTTTTAAGATTTATTCATTTTATGTATATGAGTACCCTGTAGTTGTCTTCAGACACACCGGAAGAGGGCATTAGATTCTTTTACAGGTGGTTGTGAGCCAACAGTTGGTTAGTGGGAATTGAACTCAGGATCTCTGGAAGAGCAGTCAGTGCTCCTACCTTTCAGCCATATCTCCAGTCCTGTAGGGCATTTTCTTAATTAGTGATTGACAAAGGAGGACCCAGTCCACTGTGGGTGGAGCCACACCTGGGCTAGTGGTCCTGAGTTCTGTAAGAAAACAGACTTAGCAAGCCATGGGGTGTAAGCCAGTAAGCAGCACCCCTCCATGGCCTCTGCATCAACTCCTGTCTCCAGGTTCCTGCCCTGTGTGAGTTCCTGTCCTGACTTCCTTGGATGATGAAGTATGAGCTTCTTCCCTACAGTTGCTTTCAGCATGGTGTTTCATCACGGCAGTAGTGACCCCAATTAAGACATCATCCCTCCCAAACTCTCCCCTTACTACCCTCTCAACGCCCCATCCCTTCCCACCCAACTTTGAAATTACTTTTTTGTTTGTTTGCTTTTTGCTTTCCCCATTGAGTCTACTTTGTGTCATCTAGCTAATCCTGCGATTGGTCGATTGGTATCTTCTCTGGTGTGTAGTCAACCTACCAGGAACCACATCATTAAAGAAAACCGACTCCTCCTCCTCCTGCCATTCTCATATGCCAATAGGTCCTCAGCAAGCGGTGGGATTACATGCCCCCCTCTTCCAAATGAGTGCTGGGATTCTGTCCTTCTGTGCATGCTGTTACAATCCCTGTGAGTTTATATGTGCATTTGCCCTGTTTGTGTCTAGAAAACAGTTTCTTTGATGTTATCTGTCATCTCAGGCTCTTACAAACTTCCCATTCCCTTTTTCACAAAGATTCTCGAGCCTTGTGGGAAAGGGTATGATGTGAATGTCCAGTGTATGGCTGAGCACTCTGCCTGTTGACCCGTTGGGGAGAGGGGCCATGTGTGTTAATTGGTATCTCCTGGAGGAGAAGCTTCTATGAGGAGGGTTGAAAGATGCTCATCTATGGATACAACAATAAGTCATTTTATTATTGTGTCAATTTAGCAGAATAAAAGCATTGTTTTTTTTTTCCCCTAGTGCCTATGACTTATGTAGCCATAGTTCCTTGGCCCCTTTAGTGGTGTCAAGCACGTGTTCCATCTCATGAAGCAGGTCTCATCCAAGGACAAAGTGGTGGTTACCCCATTAAATCCATGCCACTATTGCATGAGTAGGTCTGTCTTGTCAGTGATTGTAGCTTGTAAGTTTCCCAGCTGAGAGAGCTTGAGGCTTACCCTCCTTGTCAGCATGCACAACCCCTCCCAGCACCATAAATGCTATAGCCAGTCGGAATGAGGCACAACCCCTCCCAGCACCATAAATGCTATAGCCAGTCGGGATGAGGCTCACAAAAAAGTACCAGCTCCAGGTCACCATGTTTGTGATTTAGATATGGCATGTCTTCAGCAATACAGTATTATCAACGAGTTCTAAAGGATAGCCAGGGGTATTGACAATAACCTGTAATGCTTGGGGTGGGCGTGGGAGGCTATGTGTCCCCACTGGCCAACAACTAAAAAAGAGGTAATAAACTCTATTCTCAAATTTTTTTAAATTTATTTTTTGAGACAGAATCTCACTATGTGTCCCTAGATGGCCTGAAACTCGTAGAGATCTTCTTTCCTCTGTTTCCCAAGTACTAGGATCAAAGGTGCTTCAGCACACCCAGCCCTGCTGTTGGAAAAATTTAAGAACGTGATTAAAGATTCATTCTGTTTATTATAACACTATAATAGGGAGGCTGTTGCTCCACAGCAAGGGAATTGATTCAGCTATGACACATCTACCTAATGGAACATTATTTAGCTTTTATAACTATGCTATAATGAATATTCATAGACATGGAAAGATGGTTATAGTAAATTGTTGGAAAAAAATAGTTGCACTATGGTGCCATTTCTATCAATATGGACTCAGAGAGATGTAGGATGTATGTGTAATGTGTGTGTATGATATGTGTATGTGTGTGTGCATTGCTAGTACCAGGTAAAACCTGAAATCACTAGAATTTTAATCTTTCCTTTTGACTCTCTTTCTGTCCTAGTTCCCTTTCTGTTGCTGTGATGAAACACTCTGACCAAAAGCAATTTAGGGGAGGGAAGGCTTTATTTCAGTTTGCAGGTCATAGTTGTAACTGAGGCAAGATGGGATAGAAACTCAAATGGGACCTTGAAGCAGAAATGAAGAATGCTGCTTCCTGGCTCACTGCCAGGCTTAGCTACAGTTCATACACACCCAAAGTGTGTCAACTAGAGTCAAGACAACCTCCCTCGGATATGCCTAATGGCTAATCTGAGCAATCTCTCAGTTGGAGGTCTCCTTCCTAGGTGACTCTAGGCTATGTCAGGTTGAGAGTTAAAGCTAACTAGGACAGTGTCCCTTAGAGGTGAATGTCTGTTTCCTTGTAAAGAGAAGAAAACACTAAGAATTAATTTCAATTCAAAGCTAGACTATGTGCTAACAAGACTGGGGGAAAAACGTTGGTGAGGATGTGAAAGAGGTAGACTGGGGCCTTTTGTTGCTGTTGTTGTTGCTGTTGTTCTTACAAGGTTTCTCTCTACCTAGCCCTGGCTATCCTGAAACTCAATAAGTAGACCAGGCTGGCCTTGAACTTGAGATCCACCTGCCTCTGCCTCCCAAGTACTGGGATTAAAGGTGTTCACAACCAAGTTCAGCTAGGACCTGGCATTCTTCCCCCACACCCCACCAACATAATATTTTTATTAATTACTTGGGAATTCATACAATGCACCCTGATGACACTCCTCATTTTTTCCCAGGGTCACCCTACCCCTGCCCCACAAAAGAATAAAATAAAAAAAAAAAAAAAAAAAAAAAAAAAAAAAAAACAAGTAAATTTGAATTGCCCATGTACTCACTGAGCATAGTCAAACTCCCAGTGGCCAACCCCTTAAAGAAAACTGAGCTCTTTCACCAGAAGCCATCAGGGGAGAAGCGTTACAGTCCAGCATCTTTATCACATTTCTTAAGGACTCTCTTCCTTCTAGCCCATTTCCTTTTCTTTTTGCAGGATGTGGGAAGAGAGATTGTCACAAAAAGCCTTCAACAACTCTCATTCTCAGTTATGAGTGTGTAGTCATAGAAACCACCACAAAAGAAGCTCCTTTGCCCATAGCAGCCAGTGGCAGCATGAATCACAGACGTCCACGTGGTCTCCGGTGGCAGTACAGACCACGAACATCAACATGGCCTCTGGCAAGACCCAGGTAGAGAAAAGTATATTGCAAGAGCAACTTTGAAAAATTGTTTTGTTTTATTCTTAATTTCAATTTTAATAATGCTGACATAAAACTATGTTAACATATTTATTAGCAAATTATAAAACCACACATTATAGAAATGAAAATGACAAAATGAGAGTTTGTATTATTAGATACCTTATAGATTATACTTTAGGTTATAATTTATAGGTACAAAGTTGTTTTCATAAATAAGACAGAAACTCCAATAGTTTTATAAGTAATTCTTGACTAATTTGTCTATATAATCATATGAAATTATCATAGAAATATAAAGTAATTGTTGAAAATGTTAAATTAAGCCAATAAATCTTCAGCCAGGAATATACTTGCAGGAATATATGGGGCTGATGATTTCTTTGGTTTATAAGTTACTTGTACAAATCAATAATAAATGTATATCTCTCTCTTTTTTTGTTTTTGTTTTGGTTTGTTTTTGTTTTTGTTTTTTCTCCCATTAAATGTTTAATGGATGCAGAATTGTGTGCTTTTTTTATTAACACCTTTATTTTACAAAACAAAGATAAATGTACAGATTTCAAGCATTTTTGCGTAAAATTATACAATACATTTTTGTCAGTACTTTTTTTTCAGATTTTAAAATAATTTTTACATAAATCTATATGAATAGTCAGTACTTGATCTTTTTAAAGGTTTGACAGTATGCATCAAAAACCCAATAGTTACGATGAGCACAAAG
Source organism: Micromys minutus (assembly GCF_963924665.1). NCBI lineage: Eukaryota > Metazoa > Chordata > Mammalia > Rodentia > Muridae > Micromys > Micromys minutus. Next base: position 25,536,929 of record NC_137977.1, on the reverse strand, counting down.
TACATGCAAAACAAAATGTAACATGAAAATAGTCAAACTTTTCTTGTTGTGTAAAGATTTTTTTGTTTTGTTTTGTTTTATTTTATTTCTTGGACTTCCTACAGTCTGTGAGTTGTTTCTGGGGCAGTGCAAGCCTCTGGGTTTAGCATCCCACTATCAGTGACTGCATATTATGTCTGTTCTTTTGTGACTGGGTTATCTCACTCAAAATGATATTCTCTAGATGCAGCCATTTTCTTAAGAATTTGGTCAAGTCATTGTTTCTGGTGGCTGAGTAGTATTCCATTGTGTAAATGTACCACAATTTTTGTATCCATTCATCTTCTGAAGGGCATCTGGGTTCTTTTCAGCTTCTGGCTCTTACATTGTGGTGCATATATCTTTGTTGTGTACTAAGGTGTCTCTGGGGTATATGCCCAGAAGTGGAATAGCTGGGTCTTCAGGTAGTATTATGTCCAATTTTCTGAGGTATCGTCAGACTGATTTCCAGAGTGGTTGTATTAGTTTGCAACCCCACCAACAGTGGAGAAGTGTTCCTCTTTCTCCGCAACCTCGCCAGCATCTGTTGTCATCTGAGTTTTGGATCTTGGCCAATCTGACTGGTGTGAGGTGGAATCTCAGGGTTGTTTTGATTTGCATTTCCCTGATGGCTAAGGATGTCGAGCACTTCCTCAAATATTTCTCAGCCATTCGATATTCCTCAACTGAGAACGTTTTGTTTAGTTCTGTACCCCATTTTTTAGTAGGGTTATTTGATTCTCTGGTGTCTAGCTTTTTGAGTTCTTTGTATACCTTTGATATTAGGCCTCTATCTGATGTGGAGTTGGTAAAGATCTTTTCCCATTCTGTTGGCTGCTGTTTTGTTTTCTTGACAATGTCCTTAGCCTTACAGAAACTTTGCAATCTCATTAAGTCCCATTTGTTAATCTTTGACCTTAGAGCTTGAGCCATTGGTGTTTTGTTCAGAAAATTTTCTCCTGTGCCTATATGTTCTAAAGTTTTCCCTACTTTCTCATCTAATAGTTTCAGTGTATCTGGTTTAATGTGGAGATCTTTGATCCACTTACACTTGAGCTTTGTACGAGAGATAAGAAAGGGTCTATTTTCATTCTTTTGCATGCTGAGTGCCAGTTGGACCAGCACCATTTGTTGAATAGGCTGTCTTTTTTCCATTGAATGTTTACAGCTCCTTTGTCAAAAATCAGGTGACCATATACATGAGGGCTCATTTCTGGATCTTCTATTCTATTCCATTGATCCACATGCTTATTTCTGTACCAGTACCATGCAGTTTTCAGCACAATTGCCTTGTAATATAGCTTGAGGTCAGGAATAGTGATTCCCGCAGATGTTTTCTTGTTGTTGAGGATGGATTTTGCTATTCTGGGTCTTTTGTTGTTCCATATGAAATTGCACATTGATCTTTCCAATTCCATGAAGAACTGTGTTGGAATTTTGATGGGGATTGCATTGAATCTGTAGATTGCTTTTGGTAGGATGGCCATTTTTAAAATGTTGATCTTTCCAATCCATGAGCAAGGGAGATCTTTCCATTTTCTGAGATCCTCCTCAATTTCCTTCTTTAGAGGTTTGAAGTTCTGGTTGTACAGGTCCTTCACTTGCTTAGTTAGAGTCACACCAAGGTATTTCATAGTTTTTGTGACGATTGTGAAGGGTACCTTTTCCCTAATTTCTTATTCCACATGTTTGTCCTTTGAGTAAAGGAAGGCTACTGATTTGTTTGAGTTAATTTTGTATCCAGCCACTTTGCTGAACTTGTTTATCAGCTGTAGGAGTTCTCTGGTGGAATTTTTGGGGTCACTTAAGTACACTATCATGTCATCGGCAAAGAGTGATGTTTTTATCTGTTCCTTTCAGATTTGTATCCCCTTGATCTCCTTTTGCTGTCTAATTGCTCCAGCCAGGACTTCTAGTACTATGTTGAATAGGTAGGGGGAGAGTGGGCAGCCTTGTCGAGTCCCTGATTTTAGTGGGATTGCTTCAAGTTTCCCACCATTAAGTTTGATGTTGGCTGTTGGTTTGCTGTATATTGCTTTTATTATGTTTAAGTATGGACCTTGGATTCCTGTTCTTTCCAGAACTTTTAACATGAAGGGGTGTTGAATTTTGTCAAATGCTTTCTCAGCATCTAGTGAGATGACCATGTGGTTTTGTTCTTTGAGTTTGTTTATATGGTGGATTACATTGATGGATTTCCTTATATTAAACCATTCCTGCATCCTAGGGATGAAGCCTACTTGGTCATGATGAATGATCGTTTTGATGTGTTCTTGGATTCAGTTTGCAAGGATTTTGTTGAGTATTTTTGCATCAATGTTCATAAGTGAGATTGGTCTGAAGTTCTCTTTCCTTGTAGGGTCTTTGTGTAGTTTAGGTACTAGGGTTATTGTAGCCTCAAAAAATGAGTTAGGTAGTATTCCATCTGATTCTATCTTCTGGAATAGTTTGGAGAGTATTGGTGTTATGTTCGCAATAAATGTCTGATAAAATTCTGCACTGAACCCATCTGGACCTGGGCTTTTTTTGGTTGGGAGGCTTTTGATGACTTCTTCTATTTCTTTAGGTGTTATAGGGTTATTTAGATGGTTTACTTGGTCCTGGTTTAACTTTGGGATCTTGTATCTGTCTAGGAATTCGTCCATTTCCTCCAGATTTTCCAATTTTGTGGAGTATAAGTTTTTGTAGTAGGATCTGATGATTTCTTGAATTTCCTCAGTTTCCGTTGTTATGTGTCCACTTTCCTTTCTGATTTTGTTAATTTGTATACTCTCTCTTTGCCCTCTAGTTAGTCTGGCTAGGGGTTTATCAATCTTGTTGATTTTCTCAAAGAACCAACTCTTGGTTTTGTTGATTTTTTTCAATGGTTCTTTTTGTTTCTATTTGGTCTATTTCTGCCCTAATTTTGATTATTTCTTGCCGTCTACTCTTCTTGGGTATATCTGCTTCCTTTTGTTCTAGGGCTTTTAGCTGTGCTGTCAGGTTGCTGATGTAAGCTCTCTCCAGTTTCTTTTTGGAAGCACTTAGGGCTATGAATTTTCCTCTCAGTACTGCTTTCATTGCATCCCATAGGTTTGGGTATGTTGTGTTTTCGTTTTCGTTGAGTTCTAGAAAATCCTTAATTTCTTTCTTTATTTCTTCTTTGACCCTGCTATCGTTTAACAGAGCGTTGTTTAGTTTCCATGTGTATGTGGGCTTTTTGTTGTCTTTGTTGTTGTTAAAGACCAGCTGTAGACCATGGTGATCTGAGAGGATGCATGGGAGTATTTCAATCTTCTTAATCTATTGAGGCTCGTTCTGTGTCCAATTATGTGGTCAATTTTCGAGAAGGTGCCAAGGGGTGCTGAGAAGAAGGTGTATTCTTTTACTTTAGGATGATAGGTTCTGTATATATCTATTAATTCTAGTTGGTTCAAAGTCTCTGCTAGCTTTGCAGTGTCCTTGTTCGGTTTCTGTTTCCATGATCTGTCCATTGGTGAGAGTGGGGTATTAAAGTCTCCCACTATTATTGTGTGGGGTGAAATGTATTTTTTGAGCAGGGTTTCTTTTATGAATGTGGGTGCTTTTTTTATTTGGAGCATATATGTTAAGGATTGAGAGTTCCTCCTGACAGATTTCCCCGGTAATGAGTAAAAAGTGTCCTTCCTTATCTTTTTTGATAACTTTTGGTTGGAAATTTACTTTATTCAATATTAGAATAGCCACTCCAGCTAGCTTCTTGGGGCTGTTTGCTTGGAAGTTTTTTTCCCACCCTTTTACTCTGAGATAGTGTCTGTCTTTGTCTCTGAGATGAGTTTCCTGTATGCAGCAAAAGGCTGGATTTTGTTTATGTATCCAGTCTGATAGCCTATGTCTCTTTATTGGGGAGTTGAGTCCATTTATGTTAATAGATATCAAGGAATAGTTGTTTCTGTTTCCTGCCATTATTGCTTTTGTGGGTTGAGTTGTGTCTGTGTCTTTTTCTTCTTTTAGTTTTCTTGTTTAGGAGTTTTCTTGTTTTTACTAGGCTGTATTTTCCCTCATTGTATTGGGTTTTCCACCTATATTTCGTTGTAGTGCTGGGTTTGTGGTCAGATATTGTGTAAATTTTGATTTGTCTTGAAATATCTTCATCTCTCCATCTATGGTGATTGATAGTTTTGCTGGGTATAGCAGCTTGGGCTGGCACTTGTGCTCTCTTAGGGTGTGCATGATGTCTGTCCAGGCTCTTCTAGCTTTCATAGTCTCTGTTGAGAAATCGGGTGTGATTCTGATTGGCCTGCCTTTATATGTTACCTGACCTTTTTCCCTTACTGCTTTTAGTATTCTTTCTTTGCTTTGGGCACTTGGTGTTTTTACTATTATGTGTCGGGAGGTATTTCTTTTCTGGTCCAACCTTTTTGGAGTTCTGAAGGCTTCTTTTATGCTCGTGGTCATCTAATTCTTGAGGGTAGGGAAGTTTTCTTCTACGACTTTGTTGAAGATATTTACTGTGCCACTTAGTTGATACTCTTCTCCCTCTTCTATTCCTATTATCCTTAGGTTTGGTCTTCTCATTGTGTCCTGGATTTCCTGGACATTTTGGGTTAGGAGCTTTTTGTTTTTTGCATCTTCTCTGGTTGTTTTGTCTATGTTTACAATGTTGTCTTCTGCCCCCGAGATTCTCTCTTCCATCTCTTGTAATCTATTGGAAATGCTTGCTTCTGTGACTCCTGATTTCTTTTTTAGGTGTTCTACCTCTAGGGTTATCTCTTTTAGTGTTTTCTTTATTGTGTCAATTTCCATTTTAAATTCCCTCTTCCATTCCTTCGTCTCTTTGGTTGTGTTTTCCACTAGTTCTTTGAGTTCTTTGAAAAATTTGAAAAATTGTTTGTCTGTATTGTTAATGCAAAATATGGATTTGTTCTATGACCCAGTAATTTCTTTCCTAAATTCCAAGAGAATAACTGTTTACAGACAGAAGTTCCTTGTCTTATAACAGAGTTATATCCCTAAAAGAACTCAACGTAAATGAAAAATGTTGTTCCAAAAATGTTAACTGGCTGAACCTCATAGCTTAGTAACACAGCTTGATGTTGAGTTGTTCCCCATCATTATCACTGTTTGGCAGGAGCAACAACTTGATGTTGCTTTCCAGTTCTGTGGAAGCATTTTAGTACACCCAGCAGCCTGGGAAAAAGACCAAATTTCAAAGGACTGGATATATTTGCTGTGGTAAGCAGTGTGAGGCTTCATTTTCTTTATTCTACCATTTGGTGGTTGGTAGAATGCTTACCCTGAGATCAGTCCCCAGTACCATAACTTTAGGTCACAAGACTGTAATCCTAGCACATAGTAGTAGAGGTAGACCTGTCAAAGATTCAAGGTCATCCTGACTTGTTTATTTTTTTAAGATTTATTTATTATATATAAGTACACAGTAGCTGTCTTCAGACACACCAGAAGAGGGTATCAGATCTCATTACAGATGGTTGTGAGCCACCATGTGGTTGCTGGGAATTGAACTCAGGACCTCTGGAAGAGCAGTCAATGCTCTTGACGATGAGCCATTTCTCCAGCCCCATCCTGACTTTTAAAGCAACTTAGGGGGTTAACCTTGCCTGTGCTCAAAAAACAAGCTAGCAGCAGGAGCTGCAGGAGCAGCAACAAAACCCCAAACAAAAAAACTACTGTATAAAAATTGAGTTGCCTGTCTAATTTAATACATAAAAGTTACATTTCAAAAAGTGTAAATATCTGGCTTAAAAAAGAGAGAGAATTGAATTAAAACAATCAAAAAGCTGCCTGTGGCTACTCAGATCAGCTACTCTTAGACCCAGGACATAGTTCAGTGGTTTAAAGGCAACCCTTCCTGTAGTCTAGACATGTGACCCAGGGTATGGCAAAGCAGGTTGAAACCAATGTCACTAAAAAATGTATGATCAGACACTCAGGAGCTCTGTATATTTGCCTGGAACTCATGAGGCCCTGGGTTCAATCCTTTGTGCTTGTGTTTAAGAGAACACTCTAGGAGTCATACAAGCTCCCCATATGCTAACTAAGAAGGGCAAAACACTGTTGGTCCTTGTACAGTTTAAGCCTGAGGGGAGCCCATCTACATCCAACATACCTCTATCCAATCTAACCAGACCTGACCCTGCTTAGCTTCCAAGACCAAGTTCCGTCAGGGAGGTTCAATCATAGGCTGGAACTACTCCAAGCATCCCTAAGGTAGAGTATATATATACTGAAGAATTTTGCTGGTACATTAGCAAATTTTTAATTAAAAATTTAAAATGTATTTATTAAGCTGGGTATGGTGGTGCATGTCTTTAATTCCAGTACTTGGTAGGCAGAAGCAGACAGATCTTTCTAAGATTGAGGCTAGTCTGGCTTACACAATGAGTTCCAGGATAGCCAGAGATCTGTAGTTAGATCGGGTTTCAAACAGCAACAACAAATACATTAATAATAAATTATGTATTAAATGTATATGCATTTATTTTAAAATTGAGCATAGGATTGGAAGTATAGCTTAGTGAAAGTACCTTTTTTTTTTTTTTTTTTTTTTTTTTTTTTTTTTTTAGCATGTATGAGGTCCTGGGTTTGATTCCAACACTGAAAGTAAATGTGTAGTTGTGTGGATTTAAGTGTGATACATGTCTAAGTGTCAACATAAAAACAAAGCCTGTGAAACCAAAACAGGAGCCACATTGTCACAATTGCTATGGAGTCTCCATACCTTACAAGACTATATATCCTGCAAATGGTTTCCAACCTATGCTGAACTTGTAACCCCATGTCATACGTCCACCGCTTTGCCTTCCTAATCCCCCACCAACACCTGTAGTGACTCCCCTTTCACATGATGTATTCTCACACTTATCTTCCCCATAAGTGGTCTTGAATCCTGAGGCCCCCCACCTCCACTCTTCTGACCAGTTGCTAACTGCCAATTATCTTGAAAACTATCAACCCTAACCTTTTCCCATGAAGGGAACCTCAAAATCCAGCGAGGGGCTGCTCTTTAAATCCTGACTTAGGGTGAGACAGCCATCTGGACAATCTCTTGTGCACCTCTGAATAAAGCTTGCTTGATCGGACAGTCATGGGTCTGGAACCAAACATGAGTGACTGTGGTCTGGGAATCATATTTGAGTTACTTCAAATACCATGTTCCAACATGGCAACAATCCCATGTCATTTTTACAGAGAGAGAACAAGAGGAAGTTCTAGATCAAGGTGCTTTCCGATCAGTTGGTGAAACACAGGGTGCTAGCAAAACGGGCACCTTTCTTGGAGACTTCAGATGCTATTTAATGACACTCAGCCTCTGGGCTGGTGGAAGACAGGGGCTCATTTGCACGTTCCAAAAGGATTTACCTAATAGGCTCAAGGATGTTGGGTCATATACAGAGGAGCATAAATATGGCAGTTAGAGGACAGAAGATAGTTGAATATAAGATCTTTTAAAATGATTAGAATATTCATGTTATGTGTATTAAACAGGTAAAACAACTTCATGTTACAAAAGCTACCATGACATACGGGGAGCCCTAATATCTCCCAGAACTTCTTACCTGATCCGGGGGACATACAGATTCCCCGAGAAAGTTTGATAGTTCCCCCAGTTTCTAAGGCAATGCTGCAGGCACAATATGAGTACACAGAGCATGGGCACAGCCCATGGGGCCGGCCATTGACACAAGGTGCCTCTGTGTATGCCTTCTTCTGGGTAAAACCGGAGTAGCCATGCCTACGATTCTTCAAAGTGAAAAGACCAAGTGTGCCAAGTGCTCAGAACCACGTCACGACCCAGTGAGTGCTCAGAGGCTCTGAGGAGGGTGGCACAGCATTTCTGCCCTACCTTGCTGTCACACAGCTTGTACTGCAGAGACCTAGTTCTTGTAGGGAAGGAGTTACTACCTCAGGCCGACTCCCAAGCATGCTGGTGAAATTCCTAGCAAGCTCTGGAGACTCCCTTGTGATTTTTGCCTCCATCAGCAGAGGAGTGTTGCCAGGAAGTGATCACTCCACACAGTAATTAAAATGCTTTCTGCTTCTTTGGTGAGTGTGGATTCAGAACACTTTCAAGGAGCATGACACTGTGCCCTGAGCATAAAGGGTCTTTCCCACCCAGGATCTTTCTTGTGTTCTTGCCACCTGGACAAGACCCTCCCCATCATGGTCCTTAACTCTCTATGTCCCCCTAGTCCACTCCCATCCCCACCCCCACCCCTGCCCTGTCATAATGCTTCCCCTTCATCCCCTGGCCACATGGCCAGGCTCACATGACCAGATCATTGTGTCACAAGGCACCATACCATATCTCCTGCCTTGGCAGCACATTTTATTTTTAAATCATTGTTTCTCAGGCTGAAGATGCAGTTCATTTGGTAGAGTGCTTGCTTCCCACACAAGAGGCCTTAGATCCATTCCCCAGCACCGCATAGACATTTTCAGCACTCTGTAGGTAGAGGCAGAAGGATCAGAAGTTCCAGCTTGGCCTTAGATAAACAAATTTGAAACTATCAGTGTAGAAATCACTCTCACCTCAGAGATGGTAAGAGTTTACTCTGGAGTCAAATACGGATGACTATATTCTTGAAACACAGATTTAGGTTACCCCGAATGTATTTCAATATGGCAACAGTTTCATGAAGCCTTTATAGAAAGAAGTAAAAATTAGTATGTTATAAAAACCAGGTGTAGTGGCGCATATCTTTAATTTCTGCACTTGGAAAGCAGAGGTAGATCTCTGAGGCAGATCTGAGTTTGAGGTCAGCTTATTCTACAGAGTGAGTTTCAACACTCAGCTCCATGATGAGACCCTGTGTCAAGAAACAACAAAAGAAGAAAAAGAAGAGGAAGAGGAGGAGGAAGAAAGAAGAAAAGAAAAAAGAAAGTTGTAAGCCAAGACACCTTTCAAAAATTGGTAGAAATACCAGGTAGGTGGGTACAGCAAAGTTGGAAAATCTTTGGTCTAGGCCTTAGGCTCTGGCTGATGATGCTTGTAGCCTTGGGATTGGTAGAAGCTAGGGATATATTTGTATATCACCAAAAGATTTACAGAATAGTCACAGGATGTTAGGTTGCACACAGAGGCTGGCAATAAATGTCTGCTATGGAGACTGAAGATAGCCAAAGACAATTTGGCTTCCAACCTCTGCTATCCAGGTCTGCACAATCAGGGAATTAATCAATCAATCAGCCTGTGGAGTGTTCTATACAATGTGGGTTTTATCTGGGAATTTTAGTTCATAATGGCAAAGTAAGGAATTTAAGTCTCAGTCTTGGGGGCTGGAGAGATGGCTCAGTGGTTAAGAGCACTGACTGCTCTTGCAGAGGTCCTAAGTTCAAATCCCAACAACCACATGGTGGCTCACAACCATCTGTAATGAGATCTGATGCTCTCTTCTGGCATGTCTGAAGACAGCTACAGTGTACTTATATATAATAAATAAATACATCTTAAAAAAAGAAGACTCAGTCTTACGCAATATGTCACTGAGCATAAGTAGATTAAACAGCATCAGAAGGACTCAGAGTCCTCTGGTCTCTGCTTGTGGTCCTCTCGTCCATGTGTCTAATATCTTTACAGACTGTATAGGTATCCAGAATCATTGAGGGTTCTCTTACTTTTGGCCCTTAATCATATTTTAACATTCTTATATAGTGAACATTTTGGTTTCTTTAACAATCCAGTTATGTTACGTGAATGTGTTTTTAATCCCAAGTGTGGGATAAGAGGCTGTTCACTGCAGGTGATTATGATTTGCTTCATGCACTAGAAGGGTGTGATCTTTGCCAGCTGTAGATAGTTTAATTCTGGGGACTCTAGAGGGAGTATAAAATGGGAGAGCCCACAGAGGGTCTGTGGAGGCTGCTTCTCCCACTATTGCTGCTGCTGGTTCCTGTTGTTGTGGGTTGTCAAGTGGTCATGAGCAAAGAGACAAGAAGTTGGAGATTTCCCCGATGATGAAGATTAGGCTTGCCCCCCAAAACATGATGTCTCTAATTAGCATAAAGTAATCTAAAAAGATCTCTGCCCCCTTTTTTCTCTAACCTTTCTGTCCTACCTAGTGTTGAGGGGTTGAAAAGAAGGTAGAGGTGTAAGAACCCAATAAAAAAGGAAAAAAAAATGCCAATATTCTTATGCCGAACATTATCCTCACAGATGTTTATAGAACCAAGCCCTTTGATTTTATTTATTAATCTGCTTATTTTGCAGCTGTGATTGAACCCAGGGTCTCAGGCATGTTAGGTAAATGCTGTTGCACTGAATTATATCTTCAGCCCATTTTTAAAATTTGATTTTTTGTATGAGTGCTTTGCCAGACTACAGTGTGTGTGTGTGTGTGTGTGTGTGTGTGTGTGTGTGTGTGTGTGTGGCACATGTATCTGGAGCCTGTAGAAGTTAGAGAAGAGAGTAAAGGATCCTCTGGAACTGGAGTTACTGATGGCTATGGGCCACCATGTGGATGCTGGGAGTCAAATTCAGGTCCTCTGCAAGAGCAACAAGTACTCTAATCTCTGGAGCCATCTCTCTGGCCCCACATGTGTATGGTTTTTGTTGTGGTGGTTGTTTTGGGGTTTTGTTTTGTTTTTTTTTTTAATTTTGAGATAGGGTTATTAAGTTGCTTTAGCTGGCCTCGGGCGTACTCTGTAGATCAGACAAGCCTTAGATTTACAATTTTCCTGCTTCAGACTCCAAGTAGCTGGGAGTGTAGACCTCCATACCTACATGTCATTCTGTGTGTGGCTTTCATGCAGGTGCATATGTGTGATTGCACATCAAGGCCAGATGATCATCTCGGTTCTCTCCTTATGCACTCTTCATCTTGTTACCGGAGCAAAGCCTCTCATTGGCCGGAGCTTACCGAATAGGCTAGTTCACTGGGCTAGCGAGCCTCAGGTATTAGCTCTCTTGCCTCCTTACCACTGGGATTACAAGCATGAGCCATCACACCAGGGTCTTCATACTTATAAGGTAACCACTATGACAACTGAGCTTTCATACCACTCCTAATTGTGACCGCTGGCTGCATTTTATTCTATATTATAGCTGCACCAAACTATTCAAGTTTTGGTGGACATTTTCAGCTCTTCCACTGTGTTCCTTGAACAAGCCTGGTTCTTTCAAAGGGAGATAAGAATCCTCTTTGCCTTCTGTTGCCTTGACATCCTCTACTTCCCCACCCCTTCCTCACACAGTTGCTTGCATATACTGAGTATGTCCTGTATTTTGTCCTATGACTTGCACTGACTTTTATCTACACACACGCCCAATGCATTCGAAAAATCTGTCCGAATTTTTCTTCCACAGTAATGGGCACTTAAATCACTTTAGTGGCTGTGCTTTGCTGAAAAGCTTATTATCCCCACAAATAAAGTTCCTTCTGCTCTGAAGCAGATTGGGCCAGGGAAGAACAGACGGGGAGACCTAGAATTAAATCCATATTCAGGAAGAAAAGCGCTGTTCTCAGCAGAAATCCCAACAGTAGCCACCCTTAATTAAAGAAGATAACAGCGCAGGCGTAGGCGTCCTCAGCCTCAGCCAGTCAGAGACAGCCTCACTCCAGTAACTATGCAACTATGCTCCCCAGCCAAAGTTAAAAAAAAAAAAAGACAGCCAATCACACAAGCCCCTTCAATCTCAGCCAATAAGCAACGACTTCTGGTGACGTCAAAGGTAGCCTTGAGCCGATGAGCTAACATGGCTGAAAGACCTGAGACGCTTCAATACATCCTCTTTTGAAAGTCAGCCAGGCTCTGAATGCCAAGTTCCCCAAAGCCTCATAATACCAATTCTGGGATCTTAAGGAGACTTTGAACATGCGCAGATGTCTCTTTCTGGCAAACAGGAAGTTCTTTTCTTTTTGTTTTTTGGGGTTTTTTTTATTTTTTATTTTATTGCATTAAATGCCAACTTCAGCTTTATGATACTCTTGACAGCTGGAAACCTCCATCCTTCCGCCATCCCTGTTTATGGTTTACTGCGAGTTATGACTTGTGAGTGACTAATGAAAGAAAACACTCTGCACTTAGCAAATTCAGTATATTCCATTCTTGCAGTGGCTTCTATTATCTATTATCTTTTATTTGTACTTATAGGAACCCATAAATGCCAGTGGGAAACATATTTTCTTAGTTATGGATATTTATCAAGTGCAGAAAGAGTCCCATTATGCTCCTAGTTCGTCATGCAGTTGTTCATCTAATTAAAAAAAAAAAAAAAACGGTAGAAAGACTAAAATAAACTATCATATATCAACAGGCATAAAGAAAATGCATGGGTTTGGGCAGAGGCGTGCAGGCCTTTAATCCTAACACTTGGGAGACAGAGGCAGGCAGATCTCTATGAGTTTGAGGCCAGCCTGGTCTACAGAACAAGTTCTAGACCATCCTATGCTACACCGTGAATTTACAACACTAACAAAGAAATGTATAGTTTCCTTGTTTGTACCAAGGGAGCTTCAAATCAGATAAAGTTTTGACTAAGAGAAATCCAGGTTAAGACAACAGTGAAAGTCAGGCATGACGGTACAAGCCTTTATTCCCTGTTCTCGGGAGTCTGGAGCAAGAAAACTAAGTTCGAAGGTTTCCCGGGCTGAATATTTAGACAGTCTTAAAAGAGGAGGAGGATGAGGAGGGGCGGAGAGTAAGGGAGGAGAAAGGAGAGAGGGGAAAGTGGAGGCAGGGGCTGAAAGGGCTCCCCACCTCAACTGCTAGAAGCATTTCCTAGTTGTTTGGGGGGGATGTTTTTGTTTTATGTGCACAGCTGTTTTGTCTGCATGTGTGTCTGTGCACGCATGTATGCCTGGTGCCCTGGGACTGGAGTTACAGAGAGTTATAAACTGACGTGTATGTGGGTGCTAGGAATCGAACTTGGGCCTTCAGGGAGAGCACTGAAGCCATGCTGCCAGTCCTGCATTTTCCTCTTCTAAAACTGGAAGCACATTTCAAATGCTGAAATAAGAGCTGTTGCCAAAATAAAAGGAGCAGTGACCCCATTTCTTATCACCATATCACAGAATGCTCACTTGGCATGCGGTAGCCACAACACAGGTGATCGCCATGCAGAGACAGCTTGTCCTTTGAGCTGTATTTTTTTTGTCACAGAGAAAGCTTGCTTATATGGAAGGCTATTGCAAGAACCCTTTCCAGACGAGACTTGAGAAACTTAACAAATTTCAGTCTTTGGCTGAGTTAACAGTTAATAGGAAAACGGTGCTCTCGTGGGCGAGAATACAAGGGAAATCTTTGGTGAATGTTTGCACAAAAGTACACATAGCGGCTGTTCTAAGTCGAAGCAAAGCATGAATGGTTTTATAGACGGTGTCAGCTGTCGCTCCATATTCTGCGTACTGCTGCACAAATAGCACCCAGTATCTTCCATCAAGACTGTGGCAACTGTCGTGAAGCTTTGCCTGCATCAGCATTTCTGGTTTCTAACCGAGCGATTCTGAGATTTTAATGATGTCATTGGCATTCAGAGCTTTTCATTTCCCTCACACCCAAAGATCCAGGACAATCTTTAGCAAATGCTATTGACAGAATGCTTTACTTATTTGAGGCACTGTTAATTCTAAGTGAAAGAATCCCCAAATTTTTGATCTTTTAAATAACCCATTGAATGAAGCCTGCTTACTTGTTCAGAGCTTTCTCCAACCTTTTAGCAATAGGATTATGCAAACTGAAGAGCAATGAGTGTCGCTGGAGCATTCCACTGCTAAATGTGGAGTGGTGACAAAGATCCTTTTTGTCAGGAGACATTTTAGAAAGTCATCGATCCGGAGAGTTCCCGTAGCCTTGGAGCACAGAAAAGAGAGTTATGCTCCCCAAAATGTGTTATGTGCCTCAGCCCATCAAAGCCAGACCACATTTCTCAGAACTGTTAAGTTTAAGCTGGTGTGTGACAGTATTCTGTCTCCGGTGCTAATCTTGAGCGTAAGGAAGTGGTATGCACCCATTTCCCAGGATGAAGAGTTTCCAATTGTTATGGACCGACATGGATAGTCTCTCTCATCAAGAACCACTATGGGGAGCCTGGGTGAATCCTTTGTCTACAGAGCTGCACGGTCTAAGTCTCCTGCAGAAGGTCCGACCCTCTGTGCTCTCAATCACTGCTAAACTAAGCCAGAGTCCTGTCCCCCCCGCACCCCCAATTTGTCATCCTCAGCCTGAGGGCCCTCCCTATTTAAAAAAAATGCTCCACAGACTTGTTTAGAGTCCACCTTTTTTTTTTTTTCTTTTAAAGATCTATTTTATTTATTTTATGTCTGTGAGTACACTGTCACTCTCTTCACCAGAAGAGAGCATCAGATCTCATTACAAATGCTTGTGAGCCACCATGTGGTTGCTGGGATTTGAACTCGGGACCTCTGGAAGAACAGTCAGTGCTCTTAATGGCTGAGGCATCTCTCCAGCCCTGTTTAAAGTCCATCTTATGGAAGCATTTTTAAGTTAAACGCCTTTTAGCCTATGTCAATTTGACATTAAATTAACCAGCACAGAAGTCTTCTGCCAGTTGAAGGCATGTCCTTGAATAGAATTATAAATCTTTCTTTCTTTCTTTCTTTCTTTCTTTCTTTCTTTCTTTCTTCCTTCCTTCCTTCCTTCCTTCCTTCCTTTCTTTCTTTCTTTCTTTCTTTCTTTCTGTTTTTGAGGCAGGGTATCACTCTAACACTGGCAGCTGGCCTAGAATTCACGATTTGTTGTCTAGCCTTGAGCTCACATGCCTATAATCTTAGCACTTGGAAAGCAGTGTCACTATGAGTTCAAGGCTGTTAAGACTTTGTACTGCTTTTGTAGAGGACCCAGGTTCAGCTCCTGGCACCTACATCAGGAAGTTTCCAACTACATGTAAGTTCAGCTCCAGGGCATCTGATGTCCTCTTCTGAAGGCCCCCCGAATTCACGTGCGCACACACACACACACACACACACACACACACACACACACACACACACACATGATATAAAGCTGAGGCATACAGCCAGCAAACCTTAAAGCCTACAAAGCTCTGTGCTCTTTGGTCTACTGTTTCCCAGGGGATGTATAGGTTAGCAGGCCTCATACTGTTACAGATGTATACTACAGTTGATGGATGGCAGATGACAGCTAGACGCATGTTATATAAAACGAAACATTACTGTCTTAGGAGAAAATTCCGACCCACACTTCAACACAAGCGAACTGTGTAGACACTTGTATGAAACATGCCAATGTAATGAGACTTATCTTCTGACTCCCTAGGTAACTCAATTTTGTTGCAAGCTACAATTTATGTGACCTGCTTGCCAGCCGGCAGTGAAAAAAAACATCCTCCCCATAGGCAGACAGTGTTTGCTGAGACCAACAGAATCCCCATAAGCGAAAGGGCAGGGTACTTGTGAACATTACCTTTGCCAGAGGCTGACTCTATCTGTGCTGCTCTAACTCTGGACTGTGGCCTACGCTAGGCCGCCTCTTGAGTCATAGAAAACAGAAGCTCAGTAGACGCAAGCAACCCTAATAAACTCATTTTGTCCACCAGGTGAGCTTGTATGAGTCATTCTTTTTGGCTGTTGGTACCATCTCAGTTTGGAGGCAGATAGTAATTTTACACTTTCCCTGGAGAGACACCTAATAGCATAAGAAATAACTAAACAATACATTATGTGCTGATTACTTCTGAGAGCAATCTAGAATAGCCAAAGACAGAGAGTAGAAAGGTAGCTGTCAGGGACTGGGGGAGGGAGGGTCCAGCAAAGAGAAAACGGAGACTGGTATTAGTGAGTCTACTCTTCCAGTTCAGCCAGATGAGAAGGTGTATGTCTGGTTGCAGAATAAAGGCAGGGGCCTGTAATCCCAGCCCTTGGGGAGCTGAGGTGGGAGGAGGAGGACTGCAAGACCTTGAGCTGAGGAGTGGGTAGTGGGTGGGATACAGCTCAGTGGGCAAGCGCTTACCAAGCAAGCATGAAGCCCTGGGTTCAATCTCCAGGACTTCAAAAATAGGCTCTGTGTGTGTGTGTGTGCGCGCGTGTGTGCGCGCCCTCAAAATCAGCCTGAGCCTAGACTACATAGTAAGACCCTGTCTCTCAAAAAAGCAAAGTTCTACAGATTGGCTATAAAGCATTGTGAACATATTTAACAATGTTAAACAATATAGAGCTGGAGAGATGGCCCAGTGGTTAAGAGCACTGACTGCTCTTCCAGAGGTCCTGAGTTCAAATCCCAGCAACCACATAGCGGCTCACAAGCATCTGTAATGAGATCTGATGACCTCTTCTGGTGTGTCTGAAGACAGCTACAAAGTACTTATACAGAATAAATAAATCTTTAAAAAAAAAAAAAACAAACCTACTGTAGATGATAAATGATCATTCACTTGAGTTACTGCCTCATGAGTATGAGACCATCCAGATCAGTCAGAACCCTAGATATTTCTGATTAACCTCAGAAATGGCTGGCTGGCTCCAGGGCTTCCAGGCCTAACAAAGGCCAGAGGGATAACTCAAGAGAGATGGGGTCAGCTGCATAGAGTTGCCCTCTCCTCTTGGGAAAGATCTGGATGTAGATGCTGCAGACCAGGCCTATGCTGCCGATATCTTTGGAATTTGAGGCTGGGACTTCCCTATGGAGCATCTTCAGTCCTCACACTGCGATGTGATTTCTGATTAAGTTCAAAAGCAGGTACAGTGACTGTTAGCATTCCTTCTAGGCTGGGCCCCACAGTTACCTGGTAAAAGCCAGGTGTGCCTTGGGGCTATTTGCCCCCTCCTCACTCTCTTTCTCTCCAGGTGTTCCTCGCCATCTTTACTCCCCCCCTTCCTCCCTTTCCTCTCTTTTTCCCTCCTCTCCCCTCCTCTTCCTTCCTCTGACTCTACTCCCTCCCCATGCTCTAAATAAACTCTATATGCTAGTATATCTGTCATATGGCTGGCCCCTCGTGGGAAGGGATGCCTCAGCATGGGCCCGCAGAGGCACCCCCTTCCACCTCACCATACCTCACTTCTACCAAACATACCCTGGTTCTTTCTTTTTTTTTATAAAACACAACATTAACGCCTTTAGTGCGGTCAAAGAACAAGTCTCTCAGATTGTAAAGGTCTACTACATGGACTGCGCCACCTCTGGTCTTAGCAGACAAAGCTCCCTTGACCAGGATAGTCATGCATACAGCCAGAGGAAGAGACAGGTGAGCCCCTAGGTCAGTCCATTAAATGTAGCCACTGTATAAACTGACCACATGACCACTTCGTGGAATGATTAAGGGGAAGGTTTTTATTGTAGATATGAGAGACCAGCCAGAGGCATCTGGAGGATTCGAGAGCAGAAAGAGAAAGAAAATAGATTGAACATGGTAAAGGCTGGCTATCAGTGGGAGAAGAGTAAGGGAGAGAAGATAGGGAAAATGTGGTAAGAACAGAGCGTTTTAAGGAGAATGAGTGACTGGGGTGGGGTGGGGAAGCCTGTGAGCTGAAGGTAGTTTAGGACGGGGGTGAGAAAGGATGCTATCATGCACTTTGAAATGTGTAACAGGTATGTATGATGCCAGCATGAGGTTTGATATCCTGATGAGCCAGCCCCACCTCTCTGCCAAGAGTAAGGGAGATAACTTCTGGCAGATGGGAACCATTTTCACAGTTTCTTGAAGAATGCTGGCTTTTATCTAACCATGGGGAGTCCTCCTTTAGTCTGGTTGAGTTCCTTTCTGGATATTTGGACTGCTTCTAGAGGTTGGGGAATTGGCGTTTCCTTTGGACCTAACAGCTACCTCGTGGTTTGAGAAAGGCAATGTCACCAGGAGCCAGGATAGCACTCCTTCAGATGGCAGTTGACGGTTAGGTAGATTTATGGACTCTCTTCCCTATTATAAAGAACTTACCAGGATCTAGAATGTTCCAGACTGTGAGCCCATGGGTAAGGTACACATACAAAATGTTAACAGTCACACCTGAATCTTGAAAGGGATCACCTGAAATCATGCTCTTTAAGTTTTTTAAAAATTAATTTATTTTATATATACATACACATACATATATGTTGTCACTCTCTTCAGACACACCAGAAAAGGGCATCAGACCTCATTACAGATGGCTGTGAGCTACCATGTGATTTTTGGGAATTGAACACAGGACGTCTGGAAGAGCAGTCAGTGCTCTTAACTACTGAGCCATCTCTCCAGCCCCCATAGTCTTTAAGTTTGTAAAATATTTTATATTGTGCTGTTTTTATTAATGTGTAATCTTGGGAATGGAAAAGGTTGTAGGTTAACAGTGATACATTTGTGTAGCAAGTTGATACGGGTCAACTGTGCCTGACACAATCTATAGTCATCTGAGAAGAGGGAACCTCAGCTGAGGAAAGGCCTCCATAAGACCAGGCTGCAGGCAGGTCTGTAGAGCATTTTCCTAACTAGTGATTGATGGGGAAGGACCCAGCCCATCGCCAGTGGTGGTTCTGGGTTCTATAAGAAAGCAGGCTGAGCAAGCACAGAGAAGAAGCCAGTAAGCAGCACTCCTTCATGGCCTCTGCAAAAGCTCCTGCCTCCAGATTCCTACCCTGATTGAGTTCTCATCCTGATTTCCTCCGATGATGAACAGTGATGTGGAAGTGTGAGCCAAATAAACCCTTTCCTCCCCAAGTTGCTTTTGATTATGTGTTTCATCACAGAAATAGTAACCCTAATTAAGACATATGGATACCAAAGCTCTTGGCAAAGCCCTATATAATAGAAGGGGTAACCAGACAAGTTCGTCCTCTTACCCTAAGCATGGGCATTCCCTAAATGTTTGATGTACTCCGAAGTAGACAACTGGAGAGGTGGTTTAGTTAAGAGTGTTTGCTTCCTCTTGTGGAGAATCTGAGTTCAGCTCCCAGCACCCAAGTCGGGGAAGTTCACAACTTCACCACCTGCGGATTCAGTTTCATTTTCTGGTCTCCTTGGGCACCTACATACATGAGACTTACACACAGAGAAACATCCACATAAGTCCTTTTAAAAGACTATCTTGTCTGGATACTACAAACTTTAAATGCAGACAGGAAGTAGGGTAGACTTAAGACTAACAAGAGCCCTCCTTATTCTCCTTGTTCTGACTTCCGCTCTGGCTGACTCACACCCAGTAATTTCGACATAAGTAACCAACCTGACGCTGCAAGACAACAGCAGATCCCTCGGAAAGACATCACAAATGAGATCATGTGCCTTTTGCCCAGCTTTCTTGTGACTTGAGCATACGGAGCCCCTTGACTGAACGCTGTCTTATCTTTGTTCTGATATACAATTGGGAGTCTGCACAACTATACAGTTTTAAAGTCTCCTTTTCACTTTCCGAATTCTGTGGATAAGAAAAAAAAAAGCAAAAACAAAACCAGAAACCGCGTGCTTTTCCTAATAGCCAGACTTAGCTGTGTCCAAGGTGCCCGCGCACACAGCCAGGGCTCAAACAGAACGCATCCACTCCTAAGGCCTACACCCAGGCATCTTGTCCAGGGCTTAGTGGACGACCGGCCTCTTCTGTGTCCGTGTGCACCCCACACCATGCTGAGAGGGGCCGCGGGCCGCACAGTCAGCATTCCACTTTGCACTTTGCATCTAAGGGACACACCCAGGTCAGGAGGCCACACCCCGCCCTAAGTCAGCTGGCGGCGCGCGCACCGCGTGACCCAGGGCCACGTGACGCGCGCGGGCCGGGCCGCCAGTGGTGTAGCCGCTGCAGCCTCGGGAAGCCTGCGAGTAAGTGGGAGCGACCCGGAGGGATCCCGGACCCCCAGACCTGGGTCACTGGCGGGCCCGAGGGGCGATGCAAGCGCAGTCTGGGTGGGGGACGCCAGGCTGCGCGGACGGACGGCGAGCCGTTAGCCCTCCCTGCGTAGGGTCACCTGTAATCCCTTGGTGTTTGGGGGGACACTAAGGACCTTGGAAGCTCTGGCAAGCTGGAAGGGGGGACGTGCCCCATCCCTCCCCGTGCCTTGCCACCTTCTCTAAGTGCCCCAAGGTGACTCCGCGGCACCTCTGGTATCGAAGGGAGCCGGACCTGCCCCAGGTGAGGGTGAGGATGTGGGCAGGAGCAGGCCCAAATGCTAGGTGACAGTGGCCCGCCGACTGTATGCTATGTAGTTCACGTGCTGCCGAGAAACCGAGGAGGCAGGTACTGCTGAATCCAATTTTACACTGGGAGGAACGGGCCCAGAAAATCGGGTGCTTTGTAAGGTCCTCCCCAGCCAAGGACTGACCCCACAGTATCGCCTCCTGGTGGTTGGCGGAGACAAGCGGCCCAGCCTGTTCACCTGTGAGCTGGGAGAAGGCTATCCTTTGGCTAAAAGGGACTCTGTCCCCCTCCCCAGCCTTCTCTGTCCCTGCTCGCCCCCTAATTCAATTTGTTATCTCCACACCGCAGGTCGAGATGAAGCTCATTATCCTGGAACACTATTCACAGGCCAGTGAGTGGGCGGCCAAGTATATTAGGAACCGCATCATCCAGTTTAACCCAGGGCCTGACAAGTACTTCACCCTGGGGCTCCCCACCGGTATGCTGTGAAAAAGAGAGGGTGGTGGGTAGGGGGTTTCCAATTGGGGGAAAGTAAGGAAGGTTTACAGGAGCAGAACATAACTGGTGGTCAAAACAAGGTAATTACAACTAAGACAATTGGGGTTGTGTGTCATAGAACCTTTTGAAATAAAGGGAGCATACCAAGATAGTTATAAATAACTTTTTGAAATAAAGGCACGATTGTCATTCCTGGAACAGGCAGTAAAGAACCAGTCCTGGGTAAAATTACAGGTGAGGCATAGCCCAGTCCTTGAAAAACAGAGGTTTAATCATAAACAGGAAGCAGAGGTTAAATCCTAATTCAGCCCTGCTCAGAGGAGAACTGAGAAGTTAATCATTCAGATACTTTTCTATAAAGTTAATTGGTTATAAAATCCAATTGTCTTCTGAAAAAAAATCTGAATGTTACCTTTACAGGAAGATATTTTGGCCCAATGCCTCAAAAAAGTATCCTAAATATTTCTTTCACAAGTGGGGAGATGGGTCTTGGTGCTTTTGTCTGACCCGTCCACTGTAGCGAGGCCTTCAGACTTTTGAAGTAAATATTTTGGGCTTCACTGTTGTAGCTGCTCATTTTGCCACTGTAGGTAGGAAAATAGCCACAGGTGATATGTGTGTGTGTTTGTGTGACTAGGTGTCCATAAGACTACTTATAGACACTGAAGTTTGAGCTTACATACTTTTCATGACATGAAATATTCTTTTGATTTAAAAATATATTTAAAAACGTTGAAACCATTCTTGGGCTGGAGAGGTGGCTCAGCAGTTACAAATACCGCCGTTGTTTTGTTGTTGTGTCTTGAGACAAGGTCTCACTAGGTAGCCTGACTTGGAGCTGGCTATGTAGACCAGACTGGGCTCACACTCAGAAAATCCACCTTGTTTCTCCTCAGTGCTAGGATTAATGGTGTGCACTACCACGCCTGGCAAATAAACCTTTTTAGCTGCTGAGCCACTTCTCCAGTCCTACTCAGTAGATAATGTGTGCAGTTAAGGTTCTGGGGGGACAGCAACAACATTTTTGAAAAAGCATAAATGCCTATGTACTGGCTGGTTTTGTGTCAGCTTGACACAAGCTGGAGTTATCACAGAGAAAGGAGCCTCAGTTGGGGAAATGCCTCCATGAGATCCAGCTGTAAGGCATTTTCTCAACTAGTGATCAAGGGGGGAGGGCCCAGCCCTTTGTGGGTGGTGCTATCCCTGGGCTGGTAGACCTGGGTTCTATAAGAAAGCAAGCTGAGCAAGCCAGGGGAAGCAAGCCAGTAAGTAACATCCCTCCATGGCCTCTGCTTCCTGCTTGAGTTCCAGTCCTGACTTCCTTTGGTGATGAACAGTGATATGGAAGCTGAATAAACCCTTTTCTCTCCAACTTGCTTCTTGGTCATGATGTTTGTGCAGGAATAGAAACCCTGACTAAGACAGCCTACTTCTTTAAGTGTAAATCATAGTGGGAAAGACAAAGTAACCAAATTAAGGAGAGTATGCTAGAAGGCAACAGGAGAAAGTCCGGGGATGTGCCTAGGAGAGCTGTGGCACTTGTGGCAGAGAAGGTCTCTGGGAAAGAGGCACTGAGGGAAGGCCTGAAGCGAGCTAGCCATGATGTGCCTTGGAGGAATAGCATGGCCTGTCGAGAGGACAGTGGTGTAGAGGCCTTAAGGTAAAGCCCATGACAGGCTGGAACAGCCTTTGCAGGATTATATTTATGAGGCAGAAGGATGACACTGTTGGGTTTTGAAAAGGAGAATGCCAGTCTCTGCTGGATGAGTGTAAATTTGAAGGTTTCAACTCTTGAGAACTGACATCCGCTGTTTGTCCAGATTCACTGGTTAATATGTTGGCATATTTGCTCTTTTCTCTGACTCTTGTTCCCTGTCTGTCCTTATGGTTTGTTGTTGGAATCACATGAGAGTAGGTTCTGGGCATCCTGACACTTTCAATCTTGCAGCCCTAACCTCACAAGAATAAGAATATTTGTCCCCATAACCACTACAGACCCAAGGGCAGGTCTGTGACGGCATGTTTCGGTATCATCTAATACACAGCCTGTCCTCAGACGCTTTCCCATAGTCTACATTAGGGTTTGGGGCGTGGTGTTTATTTCCTTCTCCTTGTCTGTACACCTGGCGAGGGACTATTACTTCATCTTTAAGCCCCCCTCCACCACACCCCCATCTCGGAAGGTTACTTTTCAATTGACCCACTCTCCAGTCAGCGTTCTTTGGGCCCCTCGCCGAGCCCTGCCCACAGTTCTGCTCTTCAGTCTTAACTCTCTGTGGTCTTCCTGCTTGCCATGTGCTTACCTTCACGAGACTCCACTCAGGACTGCTGCTGTTCTGACAAATAAGCCTTCCCTGAACTCTGAAGCACGGGGTGACCCTGCCACAGCTTACTTCTCTGCTGGGTCCCCATTTCTACAGTCTCTCCTAGGCTAGTTGTCTGCCTTCCCATCTAGAACCCAGTGCCTTGTGTATAGTTGAATATCACATCAGCAATCGAGTCTGGTACTCACGCAGATGCTAACCAGTGACTCCTGTTGGCTGTGTGGCTGCTCCCCCCTGGGGGGGGCCCTCACAGTCTTGCCCTAGAGCAGAACAGTCTAGGGGGTGTTTGACACCAAGCACAGAGTCAGTAGGTGGGGCTGGAATGTAAGCGAGACCGCAGACCTGACAGTCGTCTTGATCCTCCTGGGAGCTGAAGGATGTTTGTGGCTGTGGTGACATTCCTAATTGCTTCCCACAGGGAGTACCCCGCTTGGCTGCTACCGGAAGCTGATTGAGTACTATAAGAATGGGGACCTGTCCTTTAAATATGTGAAGACCTTCAACATGGACGAGTATGTGGGTGAGTTTCTTTCATGTTCTTCCCGATTCTTGGGGAATCATCTCCTCTTATCGGCTCAGCCTTGGAGAGGAATGGCTTATTGATACTCGCCTCTTACAGCCTTGCTTGCTGTAAAATGGTGCTTACCTTAGTAGTACTGCTAAAAGGTGCCATGTTTGATACAGAGGCATTGCAGACATTTTAGAGAATACTTGCTAAATATGAAGGTTCTTTTTCCCTCTCCTTGGTCCCCAACTCCATGCCATTTCTCTCTGCAAATTCAATCCTGGAATCCACGTTCTGTGTCTAGACTTTTTCCTCTTTCTGCCAGGCACCCTTGGTAGAGGCTGGGACTTGTGACCTTGGTCACCTCCTCTGTCACCCAATCATTTTGTGATGGTTTCATTTTAAATGATAAAAAAACAAACAAAAACCTGGTAAAATACATAAATAACCCTCTTCAAAACTGGGTATTTTGAAGTAGCCCAACTACTTGGGGTCTAGGGAAAGGGCTAATAGGCAGGAGGTTGCATTAGACCAAGGAATAGAGGGCACTGGGAAACGGGCATTTTTGTCTAAAAAGCTCAAAACCAAGGCTGCAGAGATGGCTCAGTGGCGAGGAGCACACACTGGCTTTAAGCCCAGCACTAGGAAGGCAGAAGTAGAAGGATCTCAGTGAGTTTAAGTGGTAGCATGTTTTCAAGATCTCAGTGAAACCAAGTCAGCCTGGTCTACATAGCAAGTTCCAGGATAGCCAGGACTCCATAGAGACCCCGTCTCAACCCCACTCCCTACCAGAAAAAGAACACACACTGTTCTTGTGTAGAACCCAACCTCAGTTCCCAGCACCCACCTCAGGTGGTTACTCTTAACTCCAGCTCCAGAGATCCAGCACCCTCTTGTGACCTCCAAGGGCAGTACCTGTGCCTTCACACCACTGTGAGACTCCTATGCAGACCTATGCACTCACCCTGCTGAGTTGTGTCTTCTGTCAAACAGCCCCCCCATCCTGTTCCCCCTCTTTCAAAGTGCTGAGAACCACTGTTTTCACCCTGTTCCCCGAAACTGACTTCCCCAAGCACCTCCTGTCGGTCCTGTGTTCATTTGGCTGTTTGTACCTGGATGTTGGGTAGCATGTTTTCAGGGTTTATCCATGTATGGTATGAGGCAGAATGTTTTTCTCTCCTTTTGGTTTTCTGAGGTAGGATCTTGTGTGGAGCTGAAGTTGGCCTGGAACTTGTGATCCTCCCACTTGACCTCTCAATGCGGGACTGCAAGTGTGTTCTGTGCACAGCCTTTCAGTTTAAAGACTAAATGTATTTTGAAAATTACATTGTGTGTGTGTGTGTGTGTGTGTGTGTGTGTGTGTATCGGGATTGCTTGCTGGAGTCTGTCCTTCCACCATGCAGATCCTGGAGATCAGTCTATCGGGCTTGGTAGTAACCAAACCCTTAACCACTGAGCCATCTTGCCATTCCTGCTTTTAAATATGTTTTGAGACAAATTTTCCTTTGGTTTTGGCATAGCTGAATATTGAACCTGAGGCCTGGGGTATGATTGACAAGTACTCCACCACTGATGAACAATCTCAGTCTGATTTTTAAAAAAGAATTATAGTGTTTTTGAGACAGAGTCCCTCTACTGGCTGGTTTTGTGTCAACTTGACACAGCTGGAGTTATCACAGAGAAAGGAGCCTCAGTTGAGGAAATGCCTCCATGAGATCCAGCTGTAAGGCATTTTCTCAACTATGATCAAGGGGGGAGGGCCCAGCCCATTGTGGGTGGTGCCATCCCTGGGCTGGTAGACCTGGGTTCTATAAGAAAGCAGGCTGAGCAACACAGGGGAAGCAAGCCAGTAAGTAACACCCTCCATGGCCTCTGCATCAGCTCCTGCTTCTGACCTGCTTGAGTTCCAGTCCTGACTTCCTCTGGTGATGAACAGAGATATGAAGTGTAAGCTGAATAAACCCTTTTCTCTCCAACTTGCTTCTTGGTCATGATGTTTGTGCAGGAATAAAAACCCTAAGACAGTCCCACTATGCAAACCTTGGCTGGCCTGGAACTTACTGTGTAGATCAGGCTGGTCTTGAACTCGTAGAAATCTATCTGCCTTTGTCTCCTTCTTGTTTGTTTTGAGACAGGGCTTCTCTGTGTAGTTCTGGTTGTCCTGGAGTTCGACCTGTAGAACAGGCTGGTCTCAAACTGACAGATTCCACCTGCCTCTGCCTCCCAGGTGCTGGGATTAAAGGCATGCACCAACACTGCCAGGATGACTTTACATATTCCTAACACTGAAATTCTTCTGGTTAAGAATAACAAGTTTTGGGAAGCTCCTAAATTCTCCCCAACCACTTAATACTTGAGTCAGGGTTCTGGTTTAGTGGGAATAATGGAATGAGGGGTGGGATAGAAAGGAGAAGATAAAGGATGTGCTTGCTATCTTTCTCCCGTGGACTCAGTCTTGCCACCCAGGTGGGCAGGCTACCCCTAGCTGCACAGTGTCCCTAGACTGCAGCCTGTAATAATTTTCTTATGAAAAGGTGATGTGTGTGCCTCCCAACCCCAAGCCAGTGCTAGAAACCAAACTGAGGGTCTCACACTGTAGGCAAATGCTCTTCAGGTGAGCTACAGTGCAGGTGAGAATGAGGATTCCCAATTCCCAGCCTCACCCCACCCATATGTAGCTACAGCCAATTGCAGATAGTGGCTGTGGTTGACTTCACACCAGCTCAGCCTGTCCTGCATGTCAGGGAACAGATGAGCTGTCTCCCAAGTGACCCTGAAGCTACTGTGGTCTCCTGTATTCTCCTTGGGAGGAGGGCTCTGGCTCAGTCTCAGCTGAGTGAATGTCCCACAGGTCTTCCTCGAGAGCACCCAGAGAGCTACCACTCCTTCATGTGGAATAATTTCTTCAAGCACATTGACATCCACCCTGAAAACACCCATATTTTGGATGGGAATGCAACTGACCTGCAGGCTGAGTGCGATGCCTTTGAGGAGAAGATCCAGGCTGCAGGAGGAATTGAACTCTTTGTTGGAGGTGAGCATGGCACATTTCACAGTGCATATCCAGGCCCGGGCCTAGGGCGTCTGTAGTATGTGGGTGGGAGAACAGGATGGCCTATCTCCATGTGGTCCCTCAATGCTGACACACTGGAGTTATCTGTCACCATGTGGGCCTAGGAAGGCATAGAGTGGGAGTCCTAGTTCCTGCCTCAGCCCTTCTGCTCTGGAACTGTGTGACGTGAGGTGGCCTCTTCATGCACTCAGTGCCTCTTTGAGAGGTTTGGATGTGGATCCTGGTATCCTCAAGACTGCCTTACCAAGCATCCATGTAACGTAGCTAAACACTTAAAGTCATAGACTCCAGTTCCAAAAGTATGTTGTGTATCAGTTGAACCCCAGGGAAGCCAGGAGCCTGGGGAGAACGTGGGGACCTGGTTGTCTACCTCTCTGGATGCCTAGCGTGACCATGTGCTGTCATGCTGGGAGTCACCTTGGGTTTGAAACTGAGTGGTATCTTACTCCTTAACCTCAGAAGAGAAGCAGGAAGGCCAGACATTGTGGCACCATCTTTAATCCCAGCACTTGGAAGATAGAGGCAGGCAGATCTCTATGAGTTCAAGGCCAACCTGGTTTACATACTGAGTTCCAGCACTACTAGGGCTCTATAAAAGACTCTGCCTTTATGTAAATTAAGAAGGAAAGAAAGATAGTAGCAGGGAGGAATCTGAAGCTTGCCGGTCCTGAGCACTCATGATTTCAGCCATCCAGGGAGAGGTTTGTTTGCTGGGTTCCAACTCGGGAAGAGGGGGAGAGAAGTTGTACTTCTCCACAGTGCGGGGTGAGGGGGAAGCGATCTTACACCGTTCTGAGCTGTCTGAGGATAGAAAAAGTTACCAGAGTCTTGTGTGTGCCTCAAGTATGAGAGATGGGGAGGGAGGTCACACGCGTGAGGAAGATCTGACCTAGAGGACAATGAGAAGAAATGCAGTTTTCAACAATCTTTTTGCGAGCAGAGGACACTGCTTTGAAGTTTTGGTCCCTGTAACTCAGAGCTGCTCTGCCATCTCCGCAGGCATCGGCCCCGATGGGCACATCGCCTTCAATGAGCCAGGCTCCAGTCTGGTGTCCAGGACCCGTGTGAAGACTCTGGCCATGGACACCATCCTGGCCAACGCTAGATTCTTCGATGGTGATCTTGCCAAGGTGCCCACCATGGCCCTGACAGTGGGTGTGGGCACTGTCATGGATGCTAAAGAGGTAAACGTCCCAGGCTCAGGCCGGCAGCTTCTGCTAAGGTTGTGCGAGGGTTATTTGATTGTAAATTTTAAGCTGTGCACGCACCAAGTATTCATTCTTACTAAAGCTGAACTCTTGATAAATAAAGCCAGCGTCCTAGCTAGTCTTGACACTGAGCTCTGCTTTTGGAGGTAAGGTCATTCCTGGGGTGAGGGTAATTCTCTGAGCATCTTGTCTGTGCCTTAGGGCCAGGGGCTGGGCTGTGTCTCTGCTTATGTATTCCTTTCATACAGCTTATGAGCAGACGCTCCCCACACTGATGGGGGAATAAGAACTTGTACCTGCCTTGGTTCTGAGGAGACACATTTGGTCCTTGCAGTTGGATTGAAAGTACGGATCCTGCAGCCCAAGTGTGCTGTGTTAGTAGCCCTGTGCTCGAGGGCAGTCAATTGTAATTAAATGTTTTGGGCTGAGTTTAGTGAGTTTTTCTCCTAAAAAGTCAGATATCGTTTTAATTTAGTTTTATCTTTGTGGTTCCAGTTTCCTTACTGTGTCTGAATTTTACTTTATTTTTCAAAATCATATTTCTCATGATTGTCTCTCTGTGTGTATATACGTGTCTGCAAATGCATGTCACAGTACCCTCGTGGAGTTCATAGGCTACCATGTGAGTACTTTGTACCTCCATGTGAGACCCAGAGATGACCTCAGATTGTCAGGATGCAAGCACTTTTACTTGCTGAGCCATTCACTGGCTATATGTTTGAATTTTGAGGCATTCTTTGTTTTTCTGAAGTATTATACTCAGTGGGAAATGTCTGAAGATGTTTACTTTCCGGTTTCTTTGCTCAAGTCCATAAGTAAGCATATAAATCAGTGAAGAGTTGAACTTTAGTGAATTATGGTATCTGGATTTCCACTAGGCGGCCTGAATTTATCCCTGGGGCCTGCTTGCCTCTTGAAAGCATGGGGGTTTGCAGGCCAACCATAATAGGGAGGGCATCTGATCTGGAAATGGAACAAGGGCCGGAAGTAAGTTAGGGCTTTAGTCATCTCCCTGTGCTTCTTCGTTCAGTCCTTTGAGACGAGAGTAGTAATGCTTTTCTTTAATCCCAGCACTCAGGAGACAGAGGCAGTCAGATCTCAAGTTCTGGGCCAGCCAAAGCTACATGTAGTGAAACCCCATCTCAAACTGTCTATTCTATGAGGCAGGAGTAGAGGACTTGAGATGAAAGGACAGTCTGTAGAGCTGAGCTCTTAGGGCCACCTCAGCACCTGTGCTCTTGGTGTCTTAGCTCCAGTGGGGCTATGCCTTCGCTTTCTATAAACAGAGAACACTGCACTGAGTAGTCACACCAGCACTTCCAGTGTTCTGAACCTGAAGGAGAGCAGACAAGGGGTCGCTTTTTTAAGAGTCGACCTCAGGGGCCCACCGATGCCTCCCCCTCGGCTTCTGCAGCCGGCCTGCATCCATCACTGGCCTGTTCTCTGATCCCCAGGTGATGATCCTCATCACAGGTGCTCACAAGGCTTTCGCTCTGTACAAAGCCATTGAAGAGGGTGTGAACCACATGTGGACAGTGTCTGCCTTTCAGCAGCATCCCCGAACCGTGTTTGTGTGTGACGAGGATGCCACCTTGGAACTAAAAGTGAAGACAGTAAAGTATTTCAAAGGTGAGGCTAAGGCTTGGGTGGGAGGGAGGCATGGATCTGGCTTTCTGGGTTTTATTTTATTTTTATATATTTGAGTCAAGGTCTCACTGTGTATCTCTCTGGCTGACCTGGAACTAGCTTTGAAGATTCATATTAATTTGCCTGCCTCTGCCTACTGAGTGCTGAGATTAGATGTGTACAACACCACACCCAGCACATGTTTTATTTTTTATTTTCAGACAGGGTCTCACTTAATAGTCTCCAAGTCATGATCCTACCTCAGCGTCCTGAGTGCTGGAATTAGAGATATCACTACCACATCTGACTTACTCTGGACATTTTAATCTGCACCTATGCTTTTGTGTGTGTGTGTGTTTGTGTGTTCATGCGTGGAATACATGTGAAGGTCAGAGGACAAGTTTGGAATTTGTTCTTACCAACTTTATATGGGTTCTGGGAATCAAACTTGAGTGGCCAGGATAGTACAAGCACCACCCATGGGCCATCTTTACCCACTGCCTGTGACATCAGCAGTAGTCACACCCTACTGCTCCATGCTATTCCTTTTTCTATTCATGACTGGAAGGGTTTGTTTCTGGAGATCTGTTACTGAGGAGACAAGGAAATGCACAGACCATAGGCTGGTAACCTTGCAAGACATGGAGCCTTGAGTTTTCTCTGTCAGACATCAGACAGACATTTCTGGGGCACTAAACCAGCTCTCTGGGGAACTTTATTTTTTTTACAAGATGCTTGCTAAGACAGCTGAGAGGATAGCTTTTCTGGAATGCCTGCCCAGTAATTATGAAACCCTAGTTTTAAGCAAACTTACATAGCAGTCCTCATTGGTTAAGCAGAGTTTTCCCTTTGCTGAAAAGATGAGTCTCTTTTGGTTTTTTTAAGACAGGGTTTCTCTGTGGCCCTGGCTGGCCTGGAACTCACTTTGTAAATCAGGCTGGCCTTTTCAGGGATCTGTTCAACTCTGCCTCCCAAGTGCTGGGATTAAAGGCATGCACCACCACAGTGGGACCTCTGTCACTCCCCAGAATCTTAACTGCATTTAGTGTTTGGAGATCACAGAGACCAGTTTGCTTTGGGCCACTTGAGAGCCTCACTGTGTCCCTCTTGATAACTGGAACTTTTGCCTCTGCCTACTTTGACTACTGTTTGTTTTAAATTTGTTACAGGTTTAATGCTTGTTCATAACAAGTTGGTGGACCCCCTGTACAGTATCAAGGAGAAGGAAATGCAGAAAAGCCAATCTGCTAAGAAGCCATACAGTGACTAGCCTGTGCTGGGACCTGTGCTGAGTACCACAGAGGGACAGGGTGTCTGTAGGAGAGAGAGTAGGGTTACTTTTCAATCCTCTATGGCTGTTGCAGATCCTTGGCTAGGTACATACAGTCTGGGGAGCTTTGCTGTGGGAACACTGTTTATAACTTCCACCTTTTTCAGTACTGGGGTCTGAACCTGGGGCCCATGCACATGCCAAGGAGGTGCTTTGCTAACTAAGCTGTGTCCCCAACCTTCTGCCCCTGTTCATAATGTTTTGTAACAGAGAACTCCATCACTGACTGTCATTATACCCAGGTGAGGACACTCGCTTCCCTTCTGCACCTATGGGCATGGCCTGCACACTCCCATCGAGAACTCTGTATGCGTTTCTTCCTGAGTGGGAAGGGATTAGGGCTTGTGCACTCTGGACATCACTTTTTTGGAGTCTTGAGAGCCCTCTTTTGGCAGCCTTTCCATTGAAAATTTTTGTTTTAAAGAATATACTTCCAGAACCTGAATTATGCACAAGGAAGCAGCCCTTCCTGCCAGAACCAAGTACCTGGGGGAGAAACCTGTCCCATTTTCATTGTGTAGATTGTCTTTCTGTTGTCAATAGCTAGCCCCCCCTTTTTTATTTGACCACCTTTATTTTAAACTTAAAAATACATATATAAGGGGAATAGGGGAAGATTAGGTAAAAAGTAGACTATGCTAAAACGAATACTTAAAATCCTGTCAGAGTTAAGACCAACAAGAAAGGGCCAACTAATGTCTGAAGGAAATAACTACAGAAGTCTGATTAAAGACTAAATGAGCGGCGTCTGTGTGAAGTCATCTTTAAAACCGCTGGCATCAACAGTTGTCAGGTGTCTCTGCCTGTGCTGCAGATGCAGCTTCTAATGGAATAGAACTTAGGAGACGGGGGCACAGTCAGAGGCAGCTTACTGGACTTCTCCACTGCTGAGTACTTGTGAATTAAATTTGCCTTGTGCACCATTTCTTTCCGGAGCCTGGCTAATAGCTAGCCTTTCTGTAAACAGGTTTTCTGGGTAGGACTGGGCATGCAAGGCTAGGATGACTTACAGGTAAAGCTTCCAAAGGCCTGCCAAGTCTTGTCTCTCAAGATTCCAACAAGAGAACAGTGAAAAGTCCTCCTGTCTGAGCTCTGTTCCTCAACGGATTCTCTATACACTCCCTAGTAAGGAGATGCACTCGGGTCACAAACACAGCCATGATTTCAGTGTTTCTCATCCGAGGTGAAGAACTGGCACCTGTACTTCTGTGCCATGCTCTCCTGCTCCGCATATCTGAGTGCCAACATTATACAAGCTTGTGTTGTCGCCTCGCTTAAGCCGCCCTGTGATCCCACCTCTCCGGGTTACAGGGTGCTCTCCGGTGTTCTCAGAGCATCAGAACTACAACCTGTCACCCACCTGTCCTTCAAGCTCCCTTCCCAGGCTCCTCTGCTTGGCCTGTCTTTATATTTTCTGTCTCTGTGAGTGGTCGCTGCCTCTTCTAAAGTCCTCGTGCCTGTCTGAAGCTAGAGCCGCCTATTTTCTAGGAGAGGTCTTTCAGATCCTGGCCCAGGCCCTTCCAGAAGTACCGTTTGGTACCAGTATTTGTAGTTTTTATATGTGATTGTGCTGTTATTCTGTGTTAAGCTAATGGATCAATGGACTTGTTTACAATGTGGTATTTTCTATTAAATTTAATATTTTCAAATAAAATGTCTTTTATGGATTTTGACATTCTCCTAAGTTTACTGTTGTTGTGATGACACACATGGCCAAGGCAACTTGTACGAGAAAGAGCAGTTAATTGGGGACTTGCTCACAGTTTTAGATGATTAGGCCATCATCTTGACAGAGTATGGCAGTGGGCGGGGCATGATGCTGGAATACTTTCTACAAGGTGGAGGGAGAAGGGGAAATACTGGCCTGCTGTGGGCTTTTGTAATCTCAAAGCCCACCCTCAGTGACACACGTCCAACAGAGCAGAACCTCCCAGTTCTTCCTAAACAGTTCACTAACTGGGAACAACATTCAAATAATGTGTCTATGGGGCCACTCCTAGCATAATCTCCCAGGGTGCAGCAGGTTATCTAATGAAAATGTATTTGGGGAATCCCTGAAAACATGGTGTTAGAAGGGAAGAGGAGAGTGTGGCTCACAGCCTGTGTCTACAGCCTGACTTTTGTTTTCTTGGCCCTGGGGGTAATGGATGAGTGGCATCTGGATGCCACACACTGGACCAAGTCTGCTCACAGTGCCTTCATTCTGAGAAGTCTGGCTGAATAACAAAATGGCACTATGACGGCAGGAAGTCGTAAACTGTGTAAGGAGCTTGAGGGTGTTTCCTGAAGCCTGAGGTTGGACAAACTGAAAAAGCAAAATTAGTGCTTCAGAAAGTGTGAAAGCTGTCACTGAGCCAGTTTCCACCAGGAAAGTAATGGGAATCAGGAGTCCTCAACAAACGGTGAAGATGTTTGATCAGGTTGACATTGAACCACTATTCAGAACTGGTAAACTTATGAGCAGGAACATCATCTAATATGGAGTGAACATGGCACCCTATCATCCCATTGATTAAGAGTGGTCCCATATGTTGGGGTATACAGTGTGAAGTATCTCTGTCCTTCCTCATCTACCTATGGCATTCTCTGATAGGCTTTAATAAAAATCTGGTAGCCAATTATCTGGGCAGGAAGTAGAAGGGGAGACTTCATGGAAGAAAAGGACTCTGGGAAGAAGAAATAGGGCTTTTTTCTCCAAGAGACATGAGAGGAGATGGATGGATGTGACTAAGGGCCTGGAAGGTATAGTTAGCCATGTGGCTAGGTGGTCTGGTTAACTTAGATGAGCTAGTTGAGAGTCTACCCAGCTAAGGCCTAAGCTTTTAAAGGTCTCTATGTTATCTGAGGAGCTAGCTGGTTAAGGAATAACTGCCTCTATATTCATTTCCAGCATTAATAAATACATGATATTCTTTTTACACTCATAGGCTCATGTTTAAATGCTTAGTCACTAAGAAGTGACACTGTTTGAAAGGATTAGAAGGATTAGGAAGTGTGGCCTTGTTGGAAGACTTATGATGTCACTGGAGGTAGACTTTGAGGTTTCAAAGCCTGTGCCAAGCCCAGAGTCTCTCTTTCTCCTCCCCCACTCCCTCTCTCTGTGCCTCCCCACCCCTCTGCAGATGTAGCTCTCAGCTACTGTTCAGTGCCACGCTGCATGTCACCATGCTGCCCACCATGGTGATAACGGACTAACCCTCTAAAAAATAAGCCCCCAATTAAATGTTTTCTTTAATAAGTTACCTTGGTTGTTGTGTGTCTTCACAGCAATAGAACAGTGAGTAAGACACACTAGTAAAGAATAAACAAAACATGACACAACTTCTTACTCTATTCACAAGCACAGCAATTATCTGCTGATATCAATCTTAAAGGTGAAGACAGAATTAAGCATATGGTGAGAAACACAGTTGAAGTAAACAAGTGGGCAATACACTGTAATGTTCTAACAGAATCTACACAGGCAATCAGCTGTTAGAAATAGGCAGGGAGGGATGGAGAGATGGCTCAGTGGATAAGAGCACTGACTGCTCTTCCAGATGGTCCTGAGTTCAAATCCCAGCAACCACATGGTGGCTCACAACCATCTATAATGAGATCTGATACCCTCTTCTGATGTGTCTGAAGACAGCTACAGTGTACTTATATGTAATAAATAAATCTTTTTAAACAATTAAAAAAAGATAGGCAGGGGTTGGAGATGCTGCTCAGTGGATGCTGGATGTCTTAGTTAGGGTTTCCATTGCTGAGAAGAGACATTATGACTAAGGCAACTCTTATAAAGGACAACATTTAACTGGGGCTCACTTAGAGGTTCAGTCCATTATCACCAGGACAGGAAACACTGCAGTGTATAGACAGACATGGTGCTGGAGAATGAGCTGAGGGTTCTACATCTTGATCTGAAGGTGCTCAGGAGACTGGCTGGCATCCACAGGCAGCTAGGAGGAAACTGTTTTGCCTACCTCACAGTGACTCACTTCTTCCAATAAGGCCACACCTCCTAATAGTGCCACTCCCTGGACCAAGCATATGAAACCACTGCACTTGCCTAGTACCATGAAGCTCTGGAGTTACCCCAGTACTACCGCAACATTAACAATTGCATGATATGTTTGAATGAAGTCAACATTTGAGTATTTTGAACCAACATAACCAATTAAGGAGGTGGGAGCCACCTTCCTTTGATCCTAGCACTTGGGGACATGTGTGTGTGTGTGTGTGTGTGTGTGTGTGTAACAATTTTTAAGGTTAAAATAGACATAGTATGAAGCAAAATATGAATTAGGGGAAAGGTTTAATTATTACAAGTTGGATACATTAGATACAATGTGGGACCTTGCAAAGATTTGGCTCGAGGGTCTATTATTCCTGGTAATCCCACAGTAGTCACCTTGTATCAGTCAGTGCCTTTGTAGGTCAAGTGGGACATGTACCCCTGTGCCAATCTGTGCTTCTTGGAGAAAAGCACATCATACATTTGGGACAGAGATCATGGTGGGCCTGAAATCATTTTAGAAAGACACTTTCAAGATGTGTGCAGCAGTGTTGAGAGGGTACAGATGCAAGCCTTACTAAGTCAGGTTTACGAAGTCAAAGGTAGCCTTTGCCACACAGCAAAAGCCTTACTAAGTCAGGTTTACAAAGTCAAGGCTAGCCTTTGCCACACAGCAAAAGTCCACCTCAACAATACAGAAGAGACAAGCTGGGTCTATACAACAGCTTATTGCTCTCGGTGTCTACCAGGTTCTCAGGAGTTGTGTGGATGGCCCCTACCAGAGAGGGGGGACATTCTAGAAGTTTTTATTAAACCTCTTCTGATTGCCCCATCCCCATCCATTCCCAGTAGGTAAAAGCACTTGGGTTGGGAATTTCCTAGCTTTCTCTCCCAACCCCTACCAACCTTCAGACAGGAGGCCAGAGAGGCCTTGAGACATCCAGTTGACCTTGTAGTAGCAGATCAAAGGGTCTAGCAAAGTAATAGTCCCTGAGGTCAGGCTTCTAAGAACAAAGTCTGGAGCTACTGCAAATATGTTTCAGTGGCTCCCTTCCCTTCTTCTGCCCAAATCACAAGAAGGTCTGTGGTGTGTGTGTGTGTATTGTCATGGTCCCCATGGTGGTGGTATTCCCAAACCTTACCCTGTACACGCACTGTTTCAGTGAGAGCTGTGAGGTGCCTAGAAGCAGATGTCACCGAGGGAGGTGTGAAGGGCCACTTGAGGAGGGCATTTTCCTATCCTTTTAGAGTAGAGGTTGATCTGTGACCTCTGTCCTCTGAATGACTTAAGCAGAGCTGTTATGACACCCAATTCTTTTTCAAACATACTCCCGATTTTCACACATACCCCACTCAAACTTCAGTCTCCAGTAGATTGCTTAGGGTCAGTCATTAGAGGTCATGTTACTGACCTACGCTATGAGATTGATCACGTCTCCCTTTAGATGTGATATGACTTCTACATCACATCGCTGGTATCAAGATGGCTGGCTTCTCTCCCTGTCTCCTTTGCTGGCTTGGATTCTTTGGGCTCTTAGCATTTAGAGTGCCCCAACAGTCCACAGTAGGACTATTATTTATATGCAGTGCTACATAGTGATACCTCAAAACAAAACACATTTCACCAAAAAGGCACATCCCAGTTTTCTTACTATGAACTCTCAGGCCAAATTTAGGCAACAGCATCAGCAGGCACCAGTGTCTCTTCATCCCACCTGGCAGTTTTACATATAACTTAATTGCTGAATATCACAGATGTGGCACTTTGCTACATAGAAATTGTATAAGACCGTGAGAATGTATCTAATACACTTTTGAGTGTCTTTAATAGTTTTCAGCAATACTCTCCTTTCTGTTTTGCTGTTATTTATTACCAAGGAAATCAACCAAGGAATCTACCAAGGAAAATCAAAATCCTAGAAATTAAAACTGCTTTTGCCACAGAACACTGACAGTTACTGTTTTGTTATCTGTTTGAGTCAGTCTTGGTATGTCACCCAGACTCCACTGGAATTTCCTAGGTTCAAGCTCAGCCCATTCAGGTCTGATTAGGGCCAGCAGCTCTGTTTTTAATGACATAGCAACTGCTGACATCTGCTGGCCATGTTAATAACAGTACTTGGGAGATGGGATTTCTGGTCAATTTCTGACATTCTTTTTTTTTTTTTTTTTCCAGAGCTGGGGACTGAACCCAGGACTTCAAGCTTGCTAGGCAAGTCCTCTACCACTGAGCTAAATCCCCAACCTGCTGACATTTATTTTTAAAGCAATGAGCATAGGTATAGCGTTAAGGTTCTTCCCTAATTATTCTTTTGGAAGAAACATATATTAAAGAGATTTAAAATGTTAACTAGCACTACTACTACAAATGACCCTAATTAACCCTGGTGTGTTGATCTACTCCTTTAATCCCAGCACCTGGGAGGCAGAGGCAGGCAAATCTCTTGAGTTTGAGGCCAGCCTAGTCTACAGAGCAAGTTCCAGTACAGCCAGGGCTAGATAGAGAAACCCTGTCTCAAAAGAGTAAGAAAAAGAAAGGAGGAAGAGGAAGAGGAGGAGAAAGCTAGAAGGAAGAAGAACAGCCCAACTGATCATGTTGCAGATCTAGCTAGCCAGATGGAGGCTTTTCTTTCACTGTAGATTAATACGCTTTAATCTCCTTGGTGGGGGGGGGGGGGTTGTATGCTCGCTACAGGCCCCAATGCTCTGGATTCTCAAAAGACACACACACACAGCCTTATATTTAATAGGCCTTAATCATTAATCAGCTCAATGGCTAGGCCACTCGAAAATTTCCTCGTTAACACCTCCCCTCCAATACTCCCGAGTTCTTACTAAAATCTGTATTCCACCTTTACTACCCTAGACCCAATCTTGGGGTTGGAGGGGGGGGTGGGCTGGGGCCACTCTTCCCTGGCTCTTACATGGTTTGTTCAATGTTTCTTATGCTGCTTTGAAGTCTGGATCTTACCCCATTCCTGACATGGCAAACCTTTCTTTCTCATGCATTTCTTGTTCAGGGATCCTACAGGTCCCACGTCTGTCTCCCTGCCCAGTCATTGGCCATTGACAACTTGATTTACCAATCAAAGCCAACTTGGGGCAGGGTCCCTCATCTTACTTTCAGACATGTAAATTCCCATGTAATTTTGGGAATCCAATTAACATAAACAATAAACCAAATCTAAATCCTTTCGTGCCATGCACATCCTGGTCCAGTTGAGACGATAGACTTGTGTTTTCACAATTGGGAACCACTATAGGCTGACCCCCGTGTATTGATTCACTTGTTCAATCAATATTTAAATGCTTCTTCTCCCTTTAGGTAACCAAGCAGGGAAATGACTAACAAGAAAACAACTTAAAACTGGAAACAAAGCCAGTGAAATATCCTGAATGGTTACTAATTTATCAAAGCTACTAATAAAACATAATTTCATTGGCTTGCTGAGCTTGTAGCTTTCAGCCTCTGATCAATCGAGATGTTTCAATAGATATAGATATTTATCTATATAATAAAAATGGACGGGGAAACTATGACAGCCAAGGGGTATCTAAGGAAACGGACTAAACATAATGTGGTATGCAGAGATGAGATCCTGGAACAGAAAACATAAACAAGGAAAGATCTAGGAAAATGGTGCAAGACATGGCCAATAATCATGTCTGCCATTGATGGTGACACATCACTAACACACAGTATCAACAATGGGGAAACACGGGATATAGAGAGACTTGAGTACTGTCTTTGCAGTATGGGGTAAATTCCTGCCCTGTTTCTGAGACAGGGTCTTAAGTAGCCCAGGCTGGACTTGAATTCTTGATTTCCCAGTCTTTCTTTCCTAGCACTGAGATTATAAGCATGGACATTACGTTTCACTTCTTTGAAGTTTTTCTATGAATCTAAAATTAAATTTCTTTTAAAAAATAGATTACACAACATGCATCTCATTTAAGAAAGTCACAAAAAGTGATGGCCTACATTTCAAGAAAAAAAGTTATTTGGAAAGTTACCTTCTTTTATCAGCCCTAGACCTGCAGGCATTTTACAGTAAAAAGTCAGGAATCGGAACCTCTTCAAACTCACAACAGAAGGTCTTCCAAAGCTCATGTCAATTTATGTCGCATATCAGACCTTATGTTAGCCTTACCTCAAACAGTGTGGTCCTGAGATAGGGATAAACCACTATTCCATCAAGCATTCCCAGACTTAGCAATCTTCCAGAAGTTCATTCACAGGGCAATCTCCTACTTTATTCACTGAATTAGAATTTACTGAGACTGGAGAGATGGGTCAGCAGATAAGAACACTTATTGCTCTTCCAGAGGACCTGGGTTCAGTTCCTAGCACCAACATGGAAGCTCACAATAATCTGTAACCACTACTTCTAGGGGGTCTGAAAACATCTTCTGCCCTCCATGGGCACCAGGCACACATGTGGTGTACAGCAACATACATGCAGGTAAAACAGCCATACACATAAAAACAAAACAACAGAAACACAGTTTTAAACTTGGTCAGTGCTTTGGTGACAGAATCAACAGGACATCATGTCGACTTCAATTACAGGATGATTTTGAATTACTTTATTGTT
The DNA here is from genome assembly GCF_963924665.1 of Micromys minutus. Taxonomy (NCBI): domain Eukaryota; kingdom Metazoa; phylum Chordata; class Mammalia; order Rodentia; family Muridae; genus Micromys; species Micromys minutus. The sequence goes on along the minus strand of NC_137977.1, from coordinate 25,497,755 downwards.
AAGATTAAGCATCCTCATTGACAATCCAGAAGCAGTCTGAGCTGACAGTTAAGCAGTTCCTTAATTTTCAGTGTCAAAGGAGAAAGCACATGTTCACAAGCTACAGGTGAATTACTGTCCTTTCCAAAACATCCACCAAGTGACTACCAAGCCACTTGCTGAATCATAAGGAAGACAGTTTTCCAAAAAGCCAATAAAACCAGAATTAGGAATCCAGCTATTAAGCTACTATTATCACACCAAACACTGCTGTCTAGGAGGGGAGGGAGGAAGCCCAACTCCCGGGTATTCAGAAGGCAAGGCAGAACCAGGATGCTGTTCACAGGTTCACAGAGCATTCATGAGGAATATACTGGGCTCTTCTATTCTAGCAAAGGAAATAAAGACACACACTGCTGGGATCAACATTAAAACTGTCCTTAACAACAACAGGTGGGAGGCAAAGGGAGCAAGTTGAGAACAAAACGGGGCAGAGACAGCTCTGACTCTGAATCTGGAGGAATTCTGAGCCAGAATCCTAAGTTCTACATTTGGCTCTAAACCAGTGGATTCAATACACTATAAATATTAAGTGACCCACAGGGACTATGGTACTAAAAATATTATTTATTATAGATTTCTATTCTGGCAAGCAGAAGGACAGAACGACACTGGGACGTGGGCAGAGCAGAGCAGAGGCCAGCTCTGGAGCACGAATGGAAACAAGCAGTGCACAGAGAATGGATCAGGCTCCCAGACAGTGTGACTGGGGCTGTGACTGTCCCCAGCTGCACGGATGGGACTGAGAGTGACCCAACAATAGCAGGCTTCTTGGACATGGTCTAAAAGCTTAACTCTGGACCTTCTCCCTAACCTAAGGCTTGGGGAAGAAAATAAATATTTACTTTTTAACTATTCACAGTTTTGGGCATATTATAATATTTAATCTCCTATAGTTTTCATTTCTGATCCTTTGGCATATAATTTTATCAGATTATGTTACATGGAAAATGTACGTGCCTTTATCAGTAGAACCAAAGGAAAGTATTGACCCTGTTCTTCCTTCTACACTGGAAGAGTGAACAGATGGAACCCTAAATATCCTGCACGGTCTCTTTCGTACTTGTCAGAAGATCAGGGCAAACCATTCCATTTCTATACTGTGAGCAGGAATGAACTAGTCCTCAATTTCATCTTCCCAAATATCTCCATTAACATCCACGGCATGGAACAATCTGAAAGTATAAAACAAGGCATACACTTAGGCAGATGGACAAAACAGTATAACTGTCTTTCCTTCTCTCAAAAGCAGTCTATTCTTCTAGTGACATCTCTGCATTTCACCATTTCTTTAGGAGGGCTGAAATCTAGGTCCTAGCTAAGAAATGTTTGTGTAAGAAGACGGTATCAGCTCAGGACCCCCAAACCAAGTTTTCAACCAAAGGAGATTTACTTGCCCCAGAGAGACAAAGGGCAAGAAATAAGAGAGACAGGAGATAGACCTTGGTGGCTAGCTTTAGGAATGTAATCTAATGGTTTTGATGAAGGCTGGGGAATGGGGAGAAAGGCAAGGCTCTTCTCAAAAAATCAGAAACAAAGCTGGTGGTAGTAAAGGCTTTAATCCCAGCACTTGAGAGCCAGAGGCATATGGATCTCTAAGTTCAAGTCCAGCCTGGTCTACAGAGGGAGTTAGTTCCAGGACATCCAGGACTACACAGAGAAACCCAGTCTAAAAATAAATATAGCAAAATACTGGTTACTGTATGCTTCTTGCATGCCTGAAAACTGCCTCTAAGTTGTACCCCATTTCTCTTTTCAGTTTATTTGCAAAACATGGGGAATGGATATCACCAAACTGAGAATATATATAGTTGTGAAATAAACAATAGGGAACCATGCAGACTGTAAGAAACTGAACTCTTTCTGGAAACACCCAGCTATTAGAATGCTAATCTTCCCATTCTCTCTCACAGCCTTGCATCTTCATGGGTAGTGTGCTGTGCAGAAACCCGCTGTCTTCTTTCCCTTATATGCTCTAAAGCTGGTGCAATTTCCAACACTAACTTGCAGCAGTTCACTGCAGGCCTAACTTTCTCCATTTCTCTTACTCTTGTACAATGATGAATGTAGGTACTACAGAAACCAATGGAGAAAAACACCACTGCTGAGTTAGGAGAGCTTCTAAACAATAAGCCACACTGTGTCAAAGAGTCACCTCAGATTCCTTTCTACTAAAAGGGAAACACTGAGAAACCTCGTCTTGAAAAACAAGCAAACAAGCAAAATAAAAACAAAACAAAAAGGAGAAGTACTGAGACTTCAGAGCTAGGGCTAGCATGATGGCCCATCAGACAGAACTGCTTGTCCTGAGTCAGGTTCCCTGTGGAGCGTGGCAGAAGCAGGTAACAAGTACTGAAAGCTGTCCTGACTTCACATGTGCACCATAACACAAACACACCTATATCTAAACCCTCTCACACACAAATAACTAAAACATTTTTTTTTAAGTTCAAGGCCAGCCTACATCACATATGCTTTGTCTTTAAAACGAAGGGTAGAGGTGGGCTGGAGAGATAGCAAAGCAGTTAAGAGCACAGCTGCTCTTCCAGAGGACCTGGGTGTGATTCCTGGCACTCACATAGTGGCTTCACAACCATCTATAACTTCATTACCAAGGGATACAACATGCTTTTCCAGACTCTGCAAGCACCAGGTATACGTGTAGTATAGACGAACATGCAAGCAAAACACCCATAAACATATTTTTTTTCTCCTGAGGCAAGAATCCTCTGTGTAGTCTGGCTGTCTTAGAACTCAATCTATAGACCAGGCTAGCCTTGAACTCAGAAATCTGCCTGCCTTGGCTTTTCCAAGTGCTGGGATTAAAGAAATATGCCACTACTGCCCAATTAAGCATAATTTTTTTAAGGTGAGGATAAAAAGTAAAAAAAAAAAAAAAAAATTTCAAGAGGTGTATACTCTGATCATAAACCCATTTTCAAGAAGACTTAAGAGTTCTCCAAGTCTAGCTACTTTAGATAAACAACTGGTATTCAGGAAATAACTAGCCTGCATACTGGTATCAAAACATCCCAGATGGCCAGGCAGATGGCTCAGTGGTTAAGAATGCTGTACTATCATGAGGACCGGAGTGTGGATCCCAATACTCATGTAGCAAACCAGGCATCCTGCTAGCAATCTGCACTTGTAGCTTCAGCTCTGATAGAAAGAAGTCTCTTGGGTCTCTGCCCATCCAGGGTACACTTGTGCACATATACACCCTCATGAAGGCACACCTGAGGTTTTTTACATGCTAAGTCTAAGGAACCCTGTGTGTACAAACCTGTTAAAGCATGGAGAATCAGGATCAGTGAAATGTTTGTAAGGGTTTGCTCTTGAGAGAGAACCCATGCAAACCCAGCAGAAATACTGCATACAGCCGGTACAGGTCATCTTGTTGCAGCCGTCTAGCTTCTGTGGGAAGGAGACACAAGAACAATATTATGGTGGTAAAGCAGAAGAGGAGGCGTGTGCCGAAAACAACACAGCACACATTTCCCGGTCTTTTGTCTTTTTCTTTTTTTAAGATTTATTTATTATATGTAAGTACACTGTAGCTGTCTTCAGACACACCAGAAGGTGGCATCGGATCCCATTACAGATGGTTGTGAGCCACCATGTGGTTGCTGGGAATTGAACTCAGGACCTCTGGAAGAGCAGTCAGTGCTCTTAACCACTGAGCCATCTCTCCAGCCCCCATTTTTCCTTTTTCAAGGAGGACTGCTGCACAGGCAACAAACAAAGTGACAACCACTTATGCTTACAATTTTGCATTGCAAGTAAAATACAAAAATATCAAGCAGGTGTTCCTACAACTAGATATTAGCAAAACCTCTCATAAATATAGACACGAATGAAGCATAGGAGAGGAACGCACAACCAGGTTAATATTAACATCACTTTACTTTCAGTCCTAGGGATAGAATCTAGGTTCCTTTACATGCCAGGCAAGCATTCTACCATTAAGCTTTCCTCTTCTACTTTTTGTTCTTAAGACAGGGTTTAAGTTGTCCACTGGCAGCCCTCCTGCTTCAGCTTCCCAAATGGCTAGACTACAGAATATGCCACCAGACTGGGACTGAGTTTTACACTTCTATACCAATCAAAATTGTAAGTGGAGTCTTATCTTTCTTATACCATAGGGCTCACGCATGTGAGAAGTGGTCAAACTTGATGCTTTCCCTAATGATGCAACTAAGAAGTCATCATTCATTTCAGTTACAATGTACAAGATTAGAAAAATCAAATCAAATGGAAGGCTATACTTTCATTTTATTTTTCATTTTAAAAATCCATTAAAATTTTGGCAAAAAGAAATAAATGTCCATTTGGCTCAGAGTAATAGAGATAATGCCTCTACTTCCTGACTACATATTTGTTAAACACATTAGGTATTCTGAAGGATAAACAGTTCTGAAAACTCAGAACTGTTTTTTTTGTTTGTTTTTAAGATCAAGGCTATGTTGGCCTTAAACTTGCTTCATAGATACGGATGACCATGAACTTCTAGTTTAATGCCTCCACCTCCCAAATGCAAGGACTCCTGGTGACCATTCCTCAGAGTGAGGTGGACAGATCTGACTTTTGTCACGTCTCTAGTTTGTTGTATTAGGGACCAAACCCAAGGCCTCCTGAATTCTAGGCCAGCACTCTACCAACTGAGGTATGTCCCCAGACCCAGATAAGACTGTTTTAAAAACACAGATTAGGGCTGGAGAGATGGCTCCTTGGATAAGAGCACTGGCTGCTGTTCCAAAGCACACAGGTTTAATTCTCACCACCCACATGGGGGCTCACAATCACCTGTAACTCCGGTTCCAGAAAATCCAAAGCTGCCTTCTAGCCTCTGCAGGCACCAGACATGCACACGGTACTCAGACTAACATGTGGGCAAACAGCCATACACACAGAATAAAAATAAGCCATCTTTAGAACCACAGATAGTAAGAGTTGCCTGTAGCTCTTTATGTTCTTGCTATCAAGTTTGTCCCTTTCAAACCTCAGGCTGGAAATTTACTCCCCATTGTGAGGTATTAAACATGGGACTTGACCTGTATATTATATATCTAGAAGCAGGGCCCTTAGAGAAGATGAGGTGAGATTAGGCCATTAGGGTAGAGCTCCATCACTGGAGACTGGTGGTTTTACACAAGCGAGAACTACCAGTGGAGACACAACTTCCCACCATCCTATGCTCTGCATGGCCTCAGGACAGAACCAGAACAATCCAAAATAAACTTTGTAACTAACCCAGCCTGTGGTATGGTTATTAACAAAAGAATGCAAAATAGTGCATCAATCTATTCAATTCTGAGGTGTGCACAATGTGAGATAAATTGTCTTTGTATAAAAGCAGTTTGAATAGAGGAGCCTTTGTACACTTAAGGTCAGTTACAGCATTTACTACAGAAATTTATCTTTCAGTCAGAAGGCTGAGTAGGTACCCAAATGCTTTTTCCACAACTATTACAAGACCAGTGGGCCTGAGGGTACCTTTGTGCTCCTGAGTCTGTTCTATAGAGATTACCTGTATGGGTGTTCCGCAGCAGGGGCAGCTCTTGGAGTTCTTTTCCAGCCAGTCTTTACTTTCCATCTCCTCCAGGGCCTTCTGAATCACCCTCTTGCCATACCTCTGTTCCAAGAACCTTTTAGTAGCTTCATCTGCTTGTAGGTATTCATTCCGTAAGTCTATTAATTTCTCTAAAAAAAAACATTGAAAATGGCCATAATGGATATGGTGGTGCACAGTGTGAGCCCCAGCACTTAGGAGGCAGAGGCAGGCAGATCTCACTGAGTAAACTTTAAAGGCTAACCTGCTCTGCATAGAGTTCCAAGTCAGCCAGAACTACATGGTGATACCCTGTCTTGAAAACAAAACAAAAACTCCATACACACGCACACACATACAAAAACCGTAATATTTAAATATAAAAAATTTGATCAATGGAGGAGTGGGAGAGACAAAAAAGGGGCAATGGAATGATTATGATAAAAAATATATACATGTATAAGAATTTCATAATGAAAGTCAGGTAGTGGTGGTGCATTAAGAGTGGGCTTTTAATCCCAGCCCCTGGGAGGCAGAAGCAGGCAGATCTCTGAGTTTGAGGCCAGCCTGGTCTACAGAGGGAGTTTCACAACAGCCAGGGCTACCCAGAGAAACTCTGTCTTGAAAAACAAAAACAAAAAGAAAAAGAAATAAAAACTCATAGTAAAACCCATTATTGTTTATAATTAATATGCCAGTAAAAACCATAAATGTTCACATAAACTATGTGAACAATCTTCTGTAGTTTAGATCTGTGTATTAGTTTTCAACATGCTAAAAAAAAAAAAATCAAGATGCACACAAAAGACTTATGATTGGAGTAGATACCATTCAATCTAAATCATAAGATCCAAAAAAAAAAAAAAAAAAAACTTACATTACAGGTAAAAGTAACTTATGCACCATGACAGAGGAGGGAGGAACCCATCCACTAGAAGAGTCGTACTTGTTAAGTGGCAAGTTTTCCTTTGACTTTGAGTTCTCAATGTCAGTACGTTTATGTAACTGGCAACATTCAATTAAAAATTGATTTGTCAAACAAACACACACAAAAAAAAAAAAAAAACAAAAAAACAAAATAAAAACTATGGAGCCAAGTGGCAGAGTGCTTGCCAAGATTGAATTCAATCCCCAATGCCATACCAAAATCTCTTAAGTTGTAGACACAGATTCTATAATATATAAACACCAGTCATCAGAAAACTCCAAATTTTGACATACAAAAATAGTGACTAAATGTTGCTTTGTTACAGGTGCTGAAAAGCTCTTCCTGGGGCAGGTAAGATGGCTCAGTGGGTGAAGAACTGGCTGCCAAGCCTGATGACCTGTCTTCAGTGGTCAGGTCCACATAGTGGAAGAACCAACTCTCTCAAGTAGTCTTCTGACCGCCGCATTCTCACCAGGATATGAGTGTGCTTCCCACCACGAGAATAGACAGACAGACAGAAAGGCAGACTGATGGACAGACAGACAAATGTAAATTTTAAAGCAGTATTTCCTTGAGGCTGGAGAGAGCTATTAAGAACACTTGCTACTCCTCCAGAGGACCTGGGGATCTGTTTCCAGCACAAATGTCATCATGAAGCTCACAACAACCTGTAAGTCCAACTCTAGGGCAATGTACTTCCCTCTTCTGGCCTCCACAGGCACTGCACTCACATTACACTCATGTTTAAAAGAGTTCTTTTCTCCATTCCCCCCAACATTTAACTGGCTTGTACTGCTTCTCTACTACTTAAATGGATTAGGCAACCATTTGCAAAGGTTCCAGCTATAGATAAAAGCTTCTGTTCACAACTGTATTCCATCAATTTCTCAATACAATTGAAGAGCTCTCATTAAAGTCCCAGCTCCTTAATTTTTATTTGGGGGATGTGTGTATAGTATGTGTAAGTGAGAGTACAGATATGTGTACCTGTGCACACAGATGTGGAGGCCAAAGGAGGACATCCGCTATCTTCCTCTATCATTCTCTGCCTTATTCTTCTAGACATGAAACCAGAAGCACGCAATTTAGGGTAGGCTGGCTGGTCTGTGAGCTCCCAGAATCCACCAGTCCTTGTATACAAAGATGGGGTTTCTGGTATATGTGGTCATTCCCAGATTTTTACATGGATGTTGGGGACTCAAGCTCAGGATCTCATGTTTACACAGCATGCACTCCTACCCACCGCATCAGCTTCCCAGCCCTGCTCTTGTTATTTATTAGCCTACTTTCCTCATTAGCTCTGCTCCTCTCCAACAATTCCTGTACTGTTTCTCCCTTTACCAAGGATGAAGGATCAGTCCTCCTGTCAGGAATCAATACTTTTGCAAAATATAATAGAAGGAATTACTAGAAAGATTAGTAACAACTACAAATTTGTATTATGTGTGAGTTATTCTGAACTTGCTCTAACCCCGACTTTCAATTTCCCTATCTACCTGATACAGACACTTTCGTTCTCTTCCATTACAATTCCTTGACTATTACAGTCGTCTTCACTAACTAAGGAAACATAGGGCACCAAGGACCAGTCACACTGATAAAAAGGGCCTGAGTCCCTAGCGTGCCTGCACCCAAACTGGCAAGCATGTGTCATACCTATGTTCACTCCACACATCTGCCAAAGAATCAAGAGTGGGAGTTTGGATGCCTGCACCTATTAGGACCTGCATTGCTCCATGTGTATTGGCAGAGTCCACATGCTATTCTTTTTCCTAGAAAGCTTCCCATCTAAACTGGTTCTGCCTGCTTCTAGCTAATTAAATCCTCTCCCCTCGGAACCCTTCCTAACCAGCTCTTGCCGTCTTACTCCTTAGCACTTACCACTGCTTACTGTGTTGTCTGTCAGCCCCACTAGACTGGAAGTTCCACGAAAGGATTTTGTCTCTTCTGCTCATTCCTTTCCCCTAGAGCCAAGACAGTAACTGACAACGTAACCTCTGAATGAGAATTTATTCCAGCACCCAGAAAGATGTGTCAATGCATCACATCTGCCAGGGCAATTCTGTTTCTAGTAGCTCTCTGACTCAGAGAGGAATACAAGCTCTACAGGTGTGAGGACTCTAAATGTATGAATGGAAGTCACAGGCCTTCACAAGGGAAGGCTACTAGATGAGGGTTGGGTTCAGTTACAACATACCTGCAGTTACCTTACATGGAGAAACCCCGTGATAGGTCAGTCTGCACAAGGTACAGAAGGCAAAATTGCAGCTGGAGCAGATAGCCATGGTACCACCAGGCTCTTGCATCACAGGGAGCTGGCAGCATGGACGGGGACAATACACCACATCTGCCATTAGATCCAAAGTAGACTGGAGGAGGAGGCGGTCATAGCGAGCAAATAAGTCTGCTTCTACCAGCTCTTTGACCTGAGAGGGAATATAAAGCACCACAGATCTGAAGATTTCCCAACTAGTTCTGATCCTGTGAAGACTCTGAGGCTGCTGATATAACATAGATACAAACATCACACCTCTTTTCTTATCTCAAAATCAAATCAGGTTTGGCAACAGTTTATACCTTTTTGGGAGGGGCGGAAAGCATGGTTGAGATGGGCTTTCCTATGTAGTCCAGACTAGCTCTGAATTCTCAGCAGTCCACCTAAGGCTGGGCGTGGTGGTGCACACTTCTAATTCCAGCACTCAGCAGGTGGCTAAGTTCGAGGCCAGCCTGATCTACAGAGCTAGTTCTAGGACAGCCAGGGAGGTCTACACAAAGAAACCCAGGAGAGAGAGAGAGAGAGAGACAGGGGGAGGGCACAACTGAGCAGAAATCTGCCTGTGTGTATGTATTTGTGTGGGTTAAAAGACAACCTGGTTCTCTCCTGGGTTGAACTTAGGTCATCAGGCTTGGTGGCAAGTGCCTTTACCTGCTCAGCCATCTTCATTTTTTGAGATGAATGTCATACACTCAAATTAGCCTTGAACTTACTAAGCAGACAAAGATAATATTGGCTCTGGCCTTTACCATAATATTGGCTCTGGTCTCTACCTCTGGAGTACTGGGATTACAGGTAGTTGGATATGTCTGTTCCCATCTTATAGCATTCTTAATAGACACCATAAAAAACTTGTGGACTGTATCTAAGGGCTATTATCCCATGAGTACTACCAAGAAAGTTTGTGAGAGTCAGGGTATGACTTAGTCTAGCATTTGTGAGGCCTAGGGTTGATCCTCAACACTGCAAAATAATACATTAATTAGGTAAAATTCCTGTGGTAAGTGTAGTGGCAACTACCTTTAATGTCAGGTTTTGGGAAGTGGAGGCAGGAGGATAATGAGTTTGAGTCCAGTCTGGGCTATATAGAAAGAACCTATCTCAGAAGGAATCAAAAGAAAAACTTCTGAGATGTATGCCTTTGTGAAAAAGGACCTGGAGGGCACATGACATTGACAGAGGACAGTACCTGACCAGGAGTAGCCACCGAAGAACACTGTGGTTCTGGACAGTTGAGGCATTTAACTTGGCCATCTTTGATCTGGATTTCAAAGTAATCCTTCAGACAGGCTTTGCAATATACATGTTTGCACTCCAAGAAGTACATACACTCACTACCCAGCTTCTCGCAGAAACAGATACTGCACAAGAACAGTTTACTATTGAAGCACTTCATCTGCCGCGCTTGATTGAAGTCCAAGATTTCCTGGATCAGACTTGACAGTGATTCTACGTCCTGTACGGCTCTCTCATCCACAGTTTCTTCTTGGTCCACATCTGGCGCAGCGGCTCCTCCCACACCAAGCTCTGTGCTGGAGGAGGCCTGACCTGTTGTCCTTCTCTGAACTTTTTTCTGAGACCCCATTTTGAGCTCAAAAGGAGAGACAATATTCAGGTAAGTAAGAGTCTCCTCCTTAAGAAACTGCATCCAGGCAAACAGCACCACACGGCCTCGGTGTTCTTCCCACAGGTTGTCTAGGTGCTTGCAGAGAGCAGAGAGCTGGGAGAAAGCACATGAGGATGCTGAATTTGAAAAGATGATACACCAGACCCTGATCTTTTGAAGCTTATTTAGCATAACTTCCTGACACTTTTTTTCTTACTAACAAAACAGTACCAACATTCTCACCAAATTGTTCTTCAACTATTCAGCAACAGGAGCCAGAGTAAAACAAAATCAGAATCTAGAAGAAGCATGAAGACAACAGACTGCAGCGGGGTAGAGAACCAGGTTGCTGTTGAAGCTACTGACTCAGCTTTTAGTATCACTCTGTACCTCATGTGTTAGGAAGGAATCTAGTCCTAAAGGACTGTTTCTCTTTAGGAGCCCTCCCTCCCTGTTAGGTGATCTGGAGTGGTGATTAGGAAAAGAACACGGTATAGAAGCTATCCAAGCCTTGCAAGCGTCTCACTACACTTGTGTCTGGGTAGTAAAATTCAGTAATTACCTGTGTTCTCTTCTCCCATACCCTTCTGTTCCTCTTTTGGATTAACTGTACTTCCTATAACAAATCTATCCAACAGAAATTTGTGAGGCACATATGATAGTAAATGGGCTGAAACAAAAAATAAATAATAAATAAATAAACAACAACAAAAAGAAAGTATCATTCAAAACCAGGAACACAGCTCAATGGTAGAGTGCTTGTTTACCTAGTCCACAAGAAACAACAAGGCAAAAACATCCAAGAAAGGACAGCATCTCCAACACATGGTGCTGGAAAAACTGGATATTCACACTCAAAAGAGCCAAACTAAAGGCACACTCCTAACACATACATCAGTTACAAAAAAATTAATTCAAACTGATGAAAGATTTTGTCAAACTGAGCAGCTTCTGTAGAGCATGGGGAACAATGGAGCAGGGTGACCTACAGGTGGGAGAAAACAGTCACACTGCATACACCTGACAAGTAACACCCAGCATAGGTGACAAATTTTAAAAGCACAAGTCCCCAAAATAACCTGCTTCTTTTTTCTTTTTGGCAATAGTGGGAATGGAATCCAGGGCAGATGCACTACCACGAGCTAGAGTTCTGAGTCTTCTCTTTACACGGTATGATCTTGCTAAATTGGCCAGGTTTGCCTTTAAAAATACTTTTATGGGCTGGAGAGATGGCTCAGAGGTTAAGAGCACTGACTGCTTTTCCAGAGGTCCCTGAGTTCAAATCCCAGCAATCACATGGTGGCTCACAACCATCTTTAGGGAGATCTGATGCCCTCTTCTTGTATGTCTGAAGACAGTGTGCAGTCTGCAGTGTTCAGTGTACTCACACACATGAAATAAATAAATACACTTATTTTGTATGTAGTTATGTGTGGGTACAAACATGCACATGCCATGGCCTGTATGTTAAGGACAATTTGCAGGAGTAAGTTCTCTCCTTCAGTCACATAGGCTTCAGGGCTCAAACTCAGGTCATCAAGCTTGAGGATAAGTGTCCCTGCCTGCAAAGCCATTATACAGGTCCAGCTCTTGAACTCTGATGTTCCTGCCTCAGCCTCCTGAAGAAGATCAAAGGCTACTGCTACCAGACCTTGTTTAAGCAATGATATTTACATAAGCATTAAGTAATATTAAGTAATACCTGGGGCATTACTCAATGACAGAAAGCATACGTAGCACGTACAGGCCCTGGGTTTAACCCCAGCTGCTTTTAAGACACAATAAGGCAATTCTTAATGAAGACATGAACTTGTCAGACAAAGCTCAATTTCACTAACTGCAGTGATGTAAAACCCAGACACAGTGAGGCACCGCCTCACTCTAGCATCAAAAAAGTAAGTGCTGGCAAGGATGTTGAAAAGGGAACTCATGGCACACTGTCAGTAGGAGCATGGATTAGTGCAACTCTATGAGAAACAGTAAAAGGGTTTCTCAAAGACTCAAAACCAGAACTATAATATAATCCAACTATAATATACTACCAGGTATATACTGTCAGAAAATGAGATTGTGCGTATCAAATGCACTAGTCATTATTGCCAAGGATGGAAACAACCTAAGCACATCAATAGCTGGATATGTAACAATGGAATACTACCCAGCCACAGTAAAGAAAAGCCTCTTATTTGCAACATGGATGAAACTGGGAATCACTGTGTTAAGTGAAATGAGCCAGGCTCATGAACATAAGTACTGAGTGCTTTGGATTGTATGCAAAATAAGTTAGCCTCATTAACCATGGCAGGTATTCTTTTAAGTATAACTGCTTAAGACTCAAGAGTCTGAGGTCATCTTCCTTTTTTGTTCTTTGCTTAGTTTTTTGAGACAGGGTCTCTCTATGTAGACTAGGCTGTCCTGGAACTCAAGAGATCTGCCTGTACCTCCTGAGTGCTAGAATTAAAGGCATGTGCCACCACCACCTGCCTTTTTTTATTTTATTTTTTAGGGAAAGGGGCTGGAGAGAGATGGCTCAGCAGTTAAGAGCATTGGCTACTCTTCAGAAGACCCACAGGGTGGCTCATAACCATCTGTAACCAAGGAGACCTCATGCTCTTTTCTAGCCTCTGTGGGCATTGCATTCATGTGGTGAACAGAGACATTAGACACAGGCAAAAACACCAAAGCATAAAATAAAATTTAATAAACAGGAAAAAAATAAAAGTAGACACAAAAGAGTTCATTTTACAGAATTTGAGAGCAGAGGTGAGACAGGGATGTGAGGGATGGAGGAAAACTGACTAGTGCTCACTAAGTCCCATGTGCACATAGTAGGGAGATGTTGATAATAATATGATAGCACAGGCCTGACATCCTAACACTTGAGGGGTAGAAGCAGGGTAATTGTGAGTTTAAGGCCAGTCTCAGCTACATAGAGATAACCAAGACTCCACGAATCCCTGACTGAGAACAAGAGCCACTATATATATTTCAAACAACTAGGAGGGGAAAAGCCTGAAGAATGAGTATTTTCACTATAAATTAATAAAATGTTTAAGAAGATAAATATATTTATCACAATTATAAAAACATTGGTTGTCTAGTCTAAAATATTACATATTCCTTTATATCAAAATATATAACCCCATAAAAATACATAACTTATATTATCTGTTAAGTTGAAATAAATTTAAATAAGCTAATATCCTAGTGCACACTTACAAGCCCAGCACTTGGGAGGCAAAGCAAGGAGGATAAGGAGTTCAAGGGCATCCACAACTTGGGTTGATGACCAGCTAGAATTATGTGAGACTTTGTCTAGAAAATTCTTTTAAAACTGCTAAATTGAAAATATTATTCAAAGTTTCAAAATTAATTTTAACTTTCAGTCCTATCAAAGAGCCAAGTCAGCTGGATTAACCTTTTTTTTTCTTCATTTACAATAAACATTTTTCCTTTCAGTCAGGGAACTGGACTCAGGGCTCCATGCTTGGCAAGAAGCACTCTAGCACTCAGCAAAGTCCCCAGCTAACAGGCTTACAATCTTTTTACACAGAAATCTGGAGCAGAGGGAAGCAGAGTTCCACTGGCCCTGAGCATTAATCACAGGCCCTCGACATGTTTGGCTGCCACGAACAAGCTCTCATTTCCATCAAAGTTAAACTATTTTAACTATTTAAACCATCTAAAACTGGTCCATCTCATTAGAAAGTCAAGGGTAAGAGGATTTTTCAATAGAAATGCAAAATATGTGTACCTGGAGCTCAGAAATTATAAGCAGCTTTTCTTTTTCACGTAAACACCTAGAACAAGCCTTCCAGATCCAAGCAAACTTTGTAAATTAAATCCCAATGAAAAAATACCATTTTCTGTTCATTGCTCTGTATGGTGCTTCTGAGAACTATGTATGCACACTTACTTAATATTTACTGACAACTAAATAAAGCTTTTTCATAATTGCTTCAAGTTTTTAATATGAACCATGCTTTTTGAGAAACCTGCTAATGTAGGACATATTTATTTTAGTTTTGTTTTTATTTGTTTTACATGTATAAGGGCTTTGCATATGTGTGTGTGTGTATTGTTCTGGTATTCAGCAAAGTCAAGAGAGCATCAGATTCCCTGAAGTTGTAGTTATAGATGGTTGTGAACTGCCATATGGGTGCTGGGAATTGAACCAGGATCCTCTGCAAGAGCAACAAATGTTCTTGACCACTGAGCCATCACCTTTCTAGCCCCAAAGTGTAATAACTATTCTTTTTAAGATTTATTTATTTATGTATGTGAGTACACTGTAGTGTCTTCAGACACACCAAAAGAGGGCATTGGATTCCATTACAGATGGCTGTGAGCCTCTACGTTGTCGCTGGGAATTTTACTCAGGACCTCTGGAAGAGCAGTCAGTGCTCTTAACTGCTGAGCCATCTCTCCAGCCCATGTAATAACTATTTGAAGAAGAAGCTCTGTGAAGTCTGATAAAAGGCCGTTCTTCTCCCTCCTTTCTTCTCCAACTTCAGAAGAGATATGCATATAAATGTGCAGTAGAGAATAGAGAGGAAGAGAGAGGTATACTGATGGAGTAGGGAAAATACTATCTACCCCTGTCAGTGAATGACACGTCCATGTTTCAATTTCACAGGTAAAATTCACAACGCCATGGAGTCAGGGTATAGCAACATGGATTGAACTAAAAAACACAACTGTAAAAGCACGTGCCTTTAATCACAGCACTCGGAAGGCAGAGGCAGGCAGATATCTGTGAGTTTAAGACCAGCCTGGTTTATAAAGTGAATTTCAGGACAGTCAGGACTGTTACACAGAGAAACCTTGTCAGTCTTGAATGTCAAAATCAAAATCAAAAATCAAAAAAATAAAAATAAAAAAAGAAACACAACCAATTAAAACATCAAGTCTCTGTATATTATTTGATAAAGAACTCTAGTATAATTTTACCTAAAGATAAAAGTAATGAACCTTTCCCTATGCCCTAGTACCCCCAAAGCAAGCAGTATACTAAAATCTGAAAGTCATATATGTAATTAATCTATCCTTTTTATGTGCATAGGTTTAACATGTGAAAGTATGCAGAGTATCAGTAACTCTATGAATCTCTAAACATCTAACAAACTTGCTAAATGTCAGTGATCACAAATGGTGTCTCAACAGATGATGAGCTGCCTTCTTCCTACTGCTCTGGCCATTATTATAGTATCTTTTTCTATTTTACAAGCATCATCCCTTTAAAGTTTAACTCCCCTTTTAAGCTGTAATCTTAATTCTTGCAAAGGTACCTTTATAGAAAAGATCAGGTGGGAGAAGAAAAACTATAAAATAAAATCAATGGGTTATTGCACACATATAATCCCAGCTCTCAGAAAGCTGAGGGAGGAGGATTCATGAGACTTAGGCCAGCCTGGGCTGTGTAGCAAAACTCTATCTTCAAAAATAAACATATCAAAACCACATGACTAAGGGAGAAAACTAACAAGCTATATCCTTGAGTTCAACAACGGACAGCTTTTGTCTTAATATCAGCTTATCAATATTCATAACTTCAAGAAAAGTAGCTATTGATCTACCACATCACAGAACACTGTACCAGCTTCAAGTGATATTTATATCTTAATCCAACACTGAAGGTGAAGAGAGGCTTGAAGGCTCCAGACAGAAATGATACAGAGTCAGAAATGCTAATTAGTTTGATCAATACATGCTGTACACAACTGAAATATCACACTTGCCCCAGAAATATGTACAATTATTACCTGCTAGTAGGAGTTGATATTAGAAAAGGATAAACAGCACAGGGAGAAAGAAGGCTTTCAGTGTAAGTTATCAAGTCTTAGACAGTATCTACAAGAACTGCACACATTTCTATTGGTGTGCATTTACAGAGAAGTGACAATATCCACTATTAATACACAGATTTTTATGGAGAAGCACTTATTACATTTATTCAGGAATTTGCTTATTATAGCAATTTAGCTCAATTTTCTGTTGTAATTACAATTAAATCTTTCATGTAAGGAATGAATAAGAAGCTAAGAAGAATAATATTATCAAAGAAAAATAAGGAAGACCTTGTCTCAAAAAAAAAACAAAAAAACAAAAAACACTTGATTAAAAATCATTGCTGTTGCCATTCATAAGGATTAAGTTTTGTTTACTGCCATTTCTTTCTTTCTTTCTCCAGTACTGAGGCAAAACCCCAGGATCTTGCACATGTGAGGTAAGACTTCTACCTCCGAGCCACATCCCCAGCCCTGCCACTCCTTTAAAGTCATCAAGCATTTTCAATTCATTAGCATTAGGATTCATGAACACTAGGGGGATATTTTACAAAATCAAAGCCATTTGTTCTTTATGAACTGAATTAAAGATCACCAAGGTAGCCTTCAATTAAAGACGATTTTGAAAGTTTCTAAAAATGGATAGGAGAAATTAAGTTTTGGGTCTACCTGAGTTGGTGACAGCCATTTGCCACTAAGTGTGAATGAAGGTGGGGAGGAGGATGGATAATCTGGTGGCAGTTCAAAGTTCAGCACAAGTGGTGGCAGAAAGCAAATGGTGTATTCAAAGCCACTATTCTGGAGACACTCATTTGAATTGCCTGAACCAAAAACAAAAACCAGAAAGGATCAGTTGATCAACACTGGAGTGTCCAAAACTACCGAGCAGTGCTCAGCTCCGATGCTTTAGTAAAGGGGACAAAAACCCTCCCCAGAGAACCTTCCGTCCCTTAACGTTAATTTCCTAGTCTCTACCTCTGAAAACAAAACAAAGTGATACCTTTTAGGCCCTTGAAAAATCTACTTAGGTGCCATGTAATGTATAAAGTCACTCATTCTTGTAAACATTTCCTGTAACAATTCCTAACACTAATGACTAAGTCATGAACAGTATTTGCTTCATTATTGGTTTTTAGTAAACAAAGACACAATCTAGAGAAAAAGACATTTATTTCTATGAAACAACTATGACTGACTAAGACCAGCACATGCCAACTAGTCATGAATCGATTGGGGAAGTTTGTACCAACAAAACAGTATCAGGTTGAGGACATAACACGGCACACAACACTCACAGCCGCCGGTTCATCTAAGTGACCTCAGCCTCTAGAGAAACATTCTGAGATGTGCATCAAGGTCTCTGCAAATGATCCAAACAGTTTTGATTTTCTCCAGCCAATCAGAGTAACAGCATGTCCCACACCAGTCCCACACCTGTAGCCCTGATTCTAGAAATCAAGTCGAAACCAACCATGTGGCACTCTAGGGAGCTCCAAGACTCTTCACAGCTATACATTACTGTTTGCTTTGATTACCTCCAATAATCAACAGTGTGCTGATCAACTAACTACTAATTAGAAGACTAGCTGCATAAAATATCCAGGATATCTCAATTCAGGGCCCAAAAAGGCGGGATCAAATCGAAAACTTTTACACCCCACCCCCCAATTTTCTTCTAAAACAGAGAATATACTAAATCTGGTCCACTAATACGTATCAATAGTCCCTTAGGACTGCAGACACAAAGGACAAGTAAAATAAGAAATCAAGAATCATTTTTATTTAGAAGAAACTATGTTAAGATATTATTAACTAACCGCTCACGAATATCTTGAAATTCTGAGGCAGATCCAAATAGATCCTGGTCTCCCCTCCTTGGACAGACTCTGCTTTTCTAAACTCTTCCTCATCATAAATGCTCGCCAGTGCCAGTAGTTCATCCTCCTGGGCTTCCCGGTCTTCGGACGACATTGGAATTCCTTGTGATTGAAGACAATCATTCAAATCAGTTAACAACGGAAATGCACCTAATGGGAGTTTCATGGTCTACAAAACTTCCTCACAAACTGCAAAGAACTTATCCATATTGTCTTTTTTGCTAAATCCCCAGGCACTCCAGTGCTAACAGCTGTTGCTGTGCATCTAACGTCTAATCCAGGAAAACAACCCTGCCTAGCTTCCTCACTACTTTCTGAAACTGAAATGGGAGCTGGTCTGAAACTGAAGTGAGAGTGTATTCTGCATTCTAAGAGATAATGCTACAAAATCTGAACAGCCGTCTAAATGACTCCATTTACTTTCTTCTCATGTTTTTCCTACACCTTCCATATCTGAAACAATTCCATTTTCAAAAAAAAAAAAAAAACAGTTTTTCCTCAGCAGTTGTTACACTCTGCTTATGCTTAGCCCTGTCTAAAGCAGACATGTTCCATTTTAGGCCACTGAGTACCTGTTAGTAACAACCAGGAGAAAAGGATATTGATGTTGCAATCAGTATTTCACTTTGGCTTGGAATGTGTGCAAATCCCATTTATTTTCTAGCCAGTAAAGCTAGACTGAAGCTGGATAAGAAATCAAGATGTGGGAATTGCATCCAATATACTACAGAAATTCTGCCATCTGCAAAAAAGAAACAGGGAAGACTTGTAAGGATCTTCCAGATCCAAATTCCCCATGTGTACTATCAAGACTTAAGTCAAGCACTCTTAACACTCAACCCTAATCCATATAGTATTACTCTACTAGAACAGACTCACATGCTCAGAGGACAACTGCATGCTCCCAGTAGTAACGCCTTATCAGAGTGCCCTCAGCCCTGTCACTAAGGTGGTTATATGAGATGACTGGTCACACCCAGCAAGTATCTTAAATTTGTTTTTGCTTTCTCCCTCCCTCTTCTACTTCTGTTCCTTCCTTTCCCATTCCCTCTGGCCTTTATTCTCACCTGCTTATTAGCCTTGCAAGTGATATTTCAAATCAGAACAAAGGCATACATATACACAGAAGCTTGAAAGATTTACTCAGTGTTTACAGCCAGACCTCCATGGCTGAAGCTGTAGCTCAGTGGAAAAGTGCCCTCTAAATTGGAGTTTAGTTTTACACAAGTGTGGTCCATCGGTGGGTTATGGAATGTGAGGAACATCCTGAAATTATGTGCAAAAATGTTACATTAAACTTTAACTTTCAAACCATACTCTTAGAAATGGTTCCCAAATAAGTCATATTATAATGAGTATCATAATTAGTTTATGCTTGTAGAGCACCAAATGTGTGTGGTCCTAAATCCAATCACATTACCTTACTGAATCTTCAACAATCTGACCAGAAAGTAGCACACGGTGAGAATAGAATTAAGCCTATGTTTTATTGTAAACAAAGAATTTTCAGATACAAGAGATGCATTTATTGACTTCATGATTTTGGGTTAGCATTCTCCATCTTGTCTGCACATCAGAATCTCCTGAGGAAACTGCTTTTTAAAATTCCAGTACCCAGGTGGGGTGGTAGTGACACATGCCCTTAATCCCAACACTTGGGAGGCAGAGGCTGGTGGATCTCTGAGTTCAAACCTACTTGGTCTATTGAGCAAGTTCCAGGACAGCTAAGGCTACATAGAGAAACCCTGTCTTGAAAAAAACAAACAAACAAACAAATTTTAATACCCAGGCCATATTCAGGATCAGTTAAGTCAGGCTTCTATTCCCATCTCCTCTGGTTTTTATTCTCATCTGCTCATAAATTAACCTTGCAGGTGACATAATTAATTCTGAAGGTAGGATAACATTTTAAAACAAAATGGGTTTAGCTTCCCACCCCTCCCAACTTTTTAGAAATCAGATTACAAAGAGATTTCATTGCAGCAATTTTATACGTAATTTGCTTTTGTTCAAATTCCTCCCCATTTAGCCTTGAATTCCTAGGCAGGAAGTGGTGGCATATACATTTAATCCTAGTACCCAGGTGGTAGAGGCAGCCAAATCTCTGTGAGTTCCAGCCTGGTCTACAGAGCAAGTTCCAGGACGGCCAGGGCTACAAAGAGAAACGTGCCTTGAAAAAACAAACAAACAAACAAACAATAACCTCAAAAGAAAATAAAATTCCTCGGCCTTTTTGTCCATCCTCTTTTGTACCCATCCCCCTTCAGCAGCCCCTCCCCTTTCAGGATTCAAGTCACATGTGTTCTATGATTCCCCTCCCTTCCTGAAAATCTCTATTTCCCCTCTTGGTCTTTCTAATTGCATAACCTATCCCCACAATCACACACACACTCTCTCTCACACACAACACACACACAATAGAGAACACTTCATGAATTTGCATGTCATTCTGGCATAAGGCCTTGCTAATCTCTGTATCATTTCAATTTCAGTATATGTGCTGCCAGAGAGAACATACTTCTAGATTTCCAAAAAAATACAGATCCAGGCTGATAATCCTTACTCCCAAAACACCTCTCGTTGACAGTCCCTTATGACTTATCTATCCTACCTGGCCCCAGCTCAACCCAAAGGCTGGGTTCAGATAGCCATTAATTCAGGTTGCTAGCTTTCACTTCTTGAGTCCATCCATTTAGCCTTTGAGGGCAACTTCTAAAATCCCACCTCCACACAGTGTTTCCAAACAGACATTGTCTTCTTTTTAAAAACGAACCTTGCACTTGCTCTCTTCCTAGCCTCCATCAGTCCTTTACGTAACAGGCCCTAGCCTTTTCCATCTACCTATTATCTTAGCATCTAGCCATGCCCTGGACACTGAAAAAAATACCTGGAGTAAAATGCAATGCGTAGGAATGGAGGGCCAGAGGCACAGGAGTCAGTAACCATTTTGTCACATTCTACGCCTAGAAGGAAGTTGGGACGGTTGTCACAGTAACACGGGTAAGAACAGTAACAATTAGTAAGTTCTTACCGGTGCCAGGCATTGTGCTAAGCCCTTTCGGTGCACTAACTGACGCTAGACGTCATAACCACGTGAAGAATTAATTACTTCTTAATTAATCAAAGGTAGACATATGACAGCCTGTGCTCTTTTCTGGATTGTCTCTGGGCCTAAACTGCGTAATTTTTTCACCTGTAAACCGGGAACAATAATCAACCCGGGCAGCAACAAACAGACAAAATTTAATTATGCTACTGTTGCAAACCGGAAGCCACTTCAGCAGGACGTGGAGCCCCTCCTCCACTGGGTATCCCTAGCTTGGGAAAATCCTATTCATCTTCCCGGCCACTCCCTGCAAGGCTCCGGCGCTGGGGTCTCTCCGCACAGTCCGCCAATCGCCATGCAGACGTATACGTACGACTCCCCAGCAACACCCGACAGGATCGGGCAAGGCTAACAGGCCCAGGGGATAGCAACGGCGCAGAGAAACTGTCCCCGGGGCGTGCCGGAGGCGCAGGGCCCAATCCGCCCCGCCCTGTACCCTCGGCGCCCACGGAGCCGGCCGCGCCGCTCCGTGCCGAGCAGGGGAGCCGGGTGTCCACAGAGCAGGCCCGGCCACTCGGCTCTGCTTCGCGCGCTCACAGCGCCTCCCCGCCGTACCTTCCGGCCGCTCAGCCGAGCCTGGCCTGACAGTTCCGCAATATGCCCTTGACTGAGGCCTCGCAACACGCTAGCTGCCCAGGCCTGCAGCCACCCGGCACCACCTGAGCACCGCCTCTTCCGTCTCCAGAGCTGTCAGCTGAGAGGGGCGGATGCCCGCGTAGGGTGGGCTCTGCGCAGCCGCCGTGAGCACGGCTGGCTTCTGAGCGCCCTCTACAGGCCGTGGCCTTTGCTGCAGGAGCTGCCACCGACCGTATGAACAAGCTTCTAACACTCAGATTTGGACAAATGCACAGATGACTAGGGAGAGATTTTTATCAATCTCTAAACGTGAAGTAACGGTCTCCCCAGGGGCAGAGACTCCCTTAACAATCAATCTCAGGGGGCTGGATAGATGGCTCAGTGGTTAAGAGCACTGACTGCTCTTCCAGAGGTCCTGAGTTCAATTCCCAGCAACCACATGGTGGCTCACAACCATCTGTAATGGGATCCCTCTTCTGGTGTGTCTGAAGACAGATACAATGTACAGCATACAGCTACAGTATACATAAGATAAATAATTTAAAAAAATCAATTTCATACCTGGGATTCACATCTTGAGGTGAATGGTGCATCCATCTTCCCATGTTTCCCTCCATAACTCATTAACTCGCTGCGTTTATTAACCGCTACATTTATTGAGCGGTTGGAGGCTTCAAGTTCTGTGCTTCGAGCTATATGTACATTTTCCTGCTCTTTACCAAAGCCTTATTATTCGGGTTCTGTTTGCTAGTGTCTTTTACATAGGAAATCGAGACTCAGTTTCAATACGTTACTAAAAGCCACAATGATTATTGACATAGTTAGCCGGATTTAAAATGACATCTCCTCTTACTTCACAGCGTAGTATAAACATTAGCTAAAATGGACCGGATATTTAAATGTGAAAGACATAGCAATAAAACTCTAGGAAGTAAATATGGGAGCCAGATCTTCAAGAACTCGAAGACAATAGTTTTAAGAAACATAAATTGGCACACAAATAAATAAACAAAGAATTAAATATTTAAAAAACCATAAACTGGATTTTACATTTAGAATTTTAAAAAATTAGAAATATTTGTGTTTCAACGGACCCTACTAAGGAAGTAAAAAGGCAACCCATTGTGTAGAAAGTTTGGCTGGTCCTCAGAAAAGTTAAATATAGAGTTATAATAATACTCAATAATCCTACCCATAGGTATAATACTCAGGAAAACTTAAAAACTATATTTGCATAAATACTTAATCATAAATGTTCATAGCAGCAATGTATACAAGAACTAAAAAGTAAAAACCCCAAACTCCATCAATAAATAAATAGAATATTGTATATCCAACAATAGAATATTATTCAGCAATTAAAAATATACAAATACATGCTCCAACACGGATGAACCTGAAGAACATTATGCCAAGTGAAAGAAGTTGAATATACAAAGGCACACTTTATATTTTCCAGCTTATACAAAATGTCTGTAGTATGCACAGTGGCAGCAGGTAGGTCAGTGGTTAGCAGGGAGGGAGGGATGGAACCACTAGTACTTTTGAGGAATAGGACAGTGTAGAATTAGCAGTAACCATTGTATGACTTGGTAGCTGTATGTCACCACTGAGTGTATGCTTTTTTAAAGAGTTAACTTTTTAGTACAGGTAAATCACATCTCGATTAAGCAAGAGGGGACGTAGATAACATCAGTCCTGCCATTTAAACAGAACACAGAAATGTTTTACTCCTGGGAGCCATCAAGCTAGTGCGCTTCTACTGATCTACTGAGCTCCTGTGTTCTCATTCTGTATCCTTTTCCCCAACCCCATCCCAAGCCCTCCAAAAAGTAGATTGCAGATCTGGGACTCTAGGCCAAGCAGACAAGAATATTCAGGTCTTAGCCAAGTGAGATAACCTGGACTAGATAAGAAATAAAATGCATGCCCTTTAAAGATGCAAAGGGAGAAAGAATCTCCAATAAAACCAGATACCTTGAGATCTCTCAGATGTAAAGAGCCAAGGGGTTCAAGAGTCACCTCAAGAGAGTTTCAAGGTTGGAGCTGGGGGTTGATTGTGACATGCCATGACCTCACTCCAGAGGTCACAACACAGCACTGAGAGGGAGTGTTTCAAAGCAGAGCTAATAATCTGAAGGAAATTAAAAGCAAATTAGAGATTTGGACTAAAGTTTTGAGAAAAAGATTGGCTAGACCCGTTTAATAAATTTGTTATTAGAGTCCATGAAAACAGCAGGTTTTTCTCTCTTGGTTTCATATGCCTAGTTAGGATTTCAGATTGAACTTTTCCCTTGTGTCTAACTCTCTACTCTATTAAGCAGATTATATACATTATCTCATTTAAAAGCCCAAAACCTATGACTTAGGTAATTTTGTCTCCCTGATTTGTAAAGGAAGAAATGCTGTTACTTGGAGGAAGTGATCTTTCCCAACACAGCTACAATGATGCAGCCAAGATGACAGATTCCTCGTGGTCTGACTCTTCTGTAGTCTGTGAGAGAATTCGAATTTACTGCAATAAATAATGCAGAGGAAGACAAAGTTCTGTCCCAAAGCTATAAAACAGAAAGGCCCTATGGAAGTTAGCTTCTAACTTTGTGGCATAATGAAGCCAGGTTTGGTAGCATATGCCTATAATCCTAGCATTTAGGAGGCTCGGACAAGAGGCTTTCTATGAGTCTGAGGCTAGCCTGAGCTACATAGTGAAATGAATCCCAGTTTGTAAAGGCTACAGAATAAAACCCTATCTCTAGGGATGGGGGGAGAGGTTTGCTATCAAGATCTAAAGTGAATTGATTAATTAATTAATTAACACAAGACAGACCCTTTCTCCAAAACAAACAAGCAAACAAACAGGTTTACAGGATAATGATAGGTGAGAATAAGAGTTCAGAGGGTGGAAGAGACCTAACTTCATCCTCTGTCCACAGATGAGGGACCCGGGTGTAGAAGAGTGGACTGTATAAACTAAGGTAGAAGAGTAGACCCAGACCATGAGTGGAGAGGGAGTGGGCATGAGTCTTTCAGTGGGATAGTGACTACAGAAATCAACAGACTTTCCACACTCATTGCCCTCCACTGGGCACCAGAAACCCACTTCCTAGGCACACAGCCTCCTTTTCAGAGACTACCACCCACAAGCACCCCTGAACCAGGCCCTCCAGGCTTACAGACAACAGCAGAGTGTTAAGATAAGTTCTGCCCAGTCCCTGAAGAATATTGGATGCTGGTGAACTCTGCCTAGCACAAAATTAACTTTTGAATTTTTAATTTTGTCCACTGCTGAGACTTGAACCCAGGGACTTACCTCTATCACTGTGCTATTCCCATGGTGGTGGTTTAAATATTCCTCTTAATATAGTTTAAGGCATTTGAACAGTTAGTCTCCAGCTGTTCATACTGTTTGTGGGAAGCTTAGGCTGTGTGATTGGCTTTAAAACTAAAGAGTTTTACCTGTTTCCTGTTGGTTCTCTCCACTCATGCTTGTAGCTCAAGATATACACTCCCAGCTTCCTGTTTCTACTACCATGCCTGCTGCTTGCTGCCATACTCTCAGATAACATGGACTCTTATTCTTCTGAAACTGAACTTTCTTCTAGACGTTGCCTTGGTCGTGGTATTTCATCACAGCAACAGAGAGAAACTGAGGTAGATATTAGTACCAGATAGTGGGGCTGGTACTGTGATGAACCTGACCCTTTTTATTTTTTATTTTTTGGAGGAATATATAAGAGAGTGCTGAAAGCAATGAGTTCTGTGGAGACTCAGTTCAAGAGATTTTAGAAGGGACTAATATTAGCAGCTGTGCAAGAGGCCATTCCTGTGACAGTTTAACAAAGAATGTAGCTGCCTTCTGCCCCTGTCCTAAGAACTTGCTTGAGGCTAAATAAGCAGCTATAGACTCATTTGTTTGGTGGAGGCAAGTTCAAGATGGTATAAGATTTAATCTGTGGGGCTGGAGAGATGGCTCAGTGGTTAAGAGCACTGGCTGCTCTTCCAGAGGTCCTGAATTCAATTCCCAGCAACCACATGGTGGCTCACAAACATCTGTAATGGGATCTGATGCCCTCTTCTGGTGTATCTGAAAACAGCTACAGTGTACTCACATAAAATAAATAAAAAATTTTAAAAAGCTTTATAAAAAAGATTTAATCTGTGGTGTGGTTATTATTATGACTACTATACAGGTTAAAAAAAAAAAAGAACAAGTGAGGGAGAGAGAAATACAAAGCCCACAGTTTGAAAAGGAAGAGAACACCAGGAGATGTAATGCTACAGCCAAGGCTTGTGCTGAAGAGGCCTCTGGCTCTGCAGTGGAATCACAGGATAGGCACCCTCAGGGCAAAGCCACACCCAGCTAAGCTTCCAATTTGCACAAGAACCTGAGCCCTTTTTCTGTTCTGCCCATGTGATTCAAGGGGATAAGGTCCATCCAAGCTGGCAGCTGACCTTAGCAGTGTCTATGTGGTTCTGGCATAGAGGCACAAAGGATACAAGGGATTGTGTTTTCCCACACATTAGAAAGTCAACTAAGACACCCAGTGGCTCTTACTGTTGACAGAGCTTGTCACTGTGCATTTGTTTACCATGTAGATCTTTTTACTTAAAGATTTATTTATTAATTATATCTAAGTATGCTGTAGCTGTCTTCAGACACACCAGATCTCATTACAGATGGTTGTGAGCCACCATATGGTTGCTGGGATTTGAACTCAGGACGTCTGGAAGAGTCAGTGCTCTTAATCCCTGAGCCATCTCTCCAGCCCCCTACCATGTAGATCTTAAGAGAATCTGAAAACTTGATTGTTATTTTTTTTTATGGAGGTTTCATCCTAAAAACAAAATGAAACAAACTAATGATAAATTGATAAAGAAAAGCATGCGGATAACTCTGTTATGAATAATTAACAGAATTTTAACCATGTACTAGGCCCTGCTGGAAGAAGCTGTGTACTGACTGAGCTAAACATATAGTGACCCAACATAACAGTCATTGCCTTGGCCATCATCAGCAACCTAGCTGTCACCATCCCTAGTTTATTAGGTTTAAAATTTTGATTATGTGAGTGTATGTGTGTGTGTGTGTGTGTGTGTGTGTGTGTAAAAGTATGTGCACATAAGTACATACATATGAGATCAGAGGCGTTGGATCCCCTTAGAACTGCAGTTACAGGTGATTGTGAAACAGCTAACATGGATCTGGGGAGCTAAGCTCGGGTCCTCTACCATAGCAGAACATGTTCCTAATCACTAAGACATGTCTTCATCCCCTTCGCCCTGTTTTAAAGCTGAGAATTGCTATTGTTGTTGTTGAGCCTAGGACTGAACCTAAAGCTGTTCTTGCTGGGAAGCACTCTACCACTGAACTAAACTCCAAGTCCCGAAGCTGAGGAATGGACTATGGAGAAGGTCATTAGTTTACCATTGTCTCTGACAGGGTAAATAATAGTGCGGAGCTATGATCCCGGACAGATAAGAGCCCGCATCATCATCTCCAGTACCATGCTTGGACCAACTCAACACTCTTCACAAATAAAGTGGTCAATTGGGTCTATAAGGAAAAATAGTCAGACCACTGGTGTGACTGGTTCCCTGAATCAGAGCAGTACAAACAATCCCATGGGCCATCCCAGGGTGACACAAAGACAGATCTCTACAGAGTTTCTGGTGGCTGACAGCATGGAGCATTTCCTGTACTTTCGATGCAAGACAAAATTTGATTACAATAATGGGCACAGAATGGTCCTGTTTATACTTGCAACCTGTCATTTTATTATTAGTCCCTTGAATAAGAGGGAAAAGAGTTTTGTAACCTCAAGGTAGCATGGTTCTGTGAAGAGGAAGGAGGGTGAGCTTTAGCAGCAGCTGCCATCATAAATCAGTGTGTGG
Organism: Micromys minutus; assembly: GCF_963924665.1. NCBI lineage: Eukaryota > Metazoa > Chordata > Mammalia > Rodentia > Muridae > Micromys > Micromys minutus. Next base: position 25,470,122 of record NC_137977.1, on the reverse strand, counting down.
CAGTTTCTCTCAGAGCTCCAGGCTCAACTCCTAGCTGTCAAAAACTTGTAAAGGGAAGCCCCATGAGAATTTATGTAACGATGGGAAGGCTCATTTTCCTTCCTGAAAGAGCTTTCTGGACCAAGGAGAGGATTAAGCTGACTAGATTCTACACAAAGAAGAAGAAAAAAAAAATCCCAAACCCAGGGTTCAGAGAGAGGGAAAATGTGGGTCAACTTGAGCTATTTCCCGTGCCCCCTAAAAATTGACCTTGTAAACAGAGAAGAACATGCTGAATTTCACCAAATAAATGAATGATTGGGGGACTGAATGATTTAATGACTAAGTGTGATCCAGGCTTCCTCTGGGCTGATTCTTTCGTGTGAGAACAGTTCGATCCCAGACTGACCCAGAAATGCTGAGTGTATAACAAGGCCAACCACCAGAGTCAGCTAATGAATATTCATGTGCAGATGATGCTCCCAGTCAATGTGTTTGATTTTCGTATTTACTGATACATTTTCAACTTCACCATGTATACTAGAATTCTGGGGGGCTGGGGGGACTGGAAGAAAGTTGTGCTCAAGGTGAACGTTATTTTTTGGGCAGGTCTGTTGAGTAAAAATACTTAGAGCAAAAAATATACTCGATGTTTATCTAAACTTCAGATGTAACTGGGCAGCCTTATTTTCATATGCCAAATCCAGCCATCTGTATCTGAGCCAATAATGCTCAGGAGAGGGCTGAGGACGGTAGCTGGAGGACATGCTACACCTGAGAGCCAGAAGGAATAAGACGCAAAAGTGGGGTCTAAGAAGCAGAGAGCTATGCAAAATGTGGAGACAGAGCCAGGTGAGCACAGAGGTCAGGGAAGCAGAGAGACATGGGAATTGGGAGAGAAGGTGACCTAGAGGATGCTGAGTAGGGAAACACTCACCTCCTGGTGAAGCTCTGGAACTGGTGCTTCTGCGAAACTAACCAAAGTTCCTAGTGTGGCTGGGGTGGTGATTGGACACTTGAAGAATCACCTGTAGATTATCAGAATTGAAGTCTATAAACCAGTAACAGAGACACACACCTGTAACCCCAGAACTTGAGAGATGAGGCAGGAAGACCAAGAGTTCAAGGCCAGCCTGAGCTACTGAGAGCCTGCCTCAAGCAGTCACACCAACAGTGACAAAAACAAACAAACAAACAAACAAACAAACAACAAAACAAAAAAACCCAAACAGAACTGGGGCTGGAGAGATGGCTCAGTGGTTAAGAGCACTGACTGCTCTTCCAGAGGTCCTGAGTTTAAATCCCAGCAACCACACAGTGGCTCATGACCATCTGTAATGAGACCCGATGCCCTCTTCTGGTATGTCCAAAGACAACTACAGTGTACTCGTATTCATTAAATAAATAATATTTAAAAAAAAAAACAGATAGAACTGAAACGAGTCAGTGAAGCTGGCAGTGGTGGCCACGTCTTCTGTCCTAGCACTTGGGAAGTGGAGGCAGGCATGGTTAATCAGGTCTGCTCTACAAGCGAGTTCTGGAGCAGGTAACTGCACACAGGAACAGAAGAACTCTGTCTGGAGAATCTGGGGGGAGGGGGGATTGAAAATACTATCAATCTGTTTTTTTGCATTTTTTCTGAAGATCATGAAGAAGGATCACAGTTTGGTACAACTTCTCCCAAAGTCCTGCCGCTGTTTCCCTTTCTGATGTCTCTCCCATAGCTTCTTCAGTTTTTGTTGGTACTCTTTTCATCTTACTCCATAGACAGCAACACAGGCTCTCCAGAAAAGGGATCCAACCAACCTCCCAGGATCTGAAAGTAGAGGCCCTCTAGAAAGAGTAATAATTGAGCTAGAAATTAGAGAGTCACTAGTCTTGGCAGACTAGGAGGGAGAAATATGAATTCTCTTATCCTGCCTCTGGCATTTCGAAAGCTTTCCAGTCATTCCCGGTGTGGCCCCTTTGAGGACTACTGCTCTTTTCTAAGACAGAACACCTTTTCTGTTCTTGAAAAGTCCTATATCTTGGCAAGTTTCTCCTTGAAAAAAATCCATTTTTCTTCCTGTCCTTGTCTAGAAAGAGATACCCTGATGTGAGATTTGACATTTGTCACCTGTCCTAGGAAAGTCCCAAAAGTACCTCACCAGGAGCAAGTGACCCAGAATAACAAAGTTGAATCTCAAAGCCAAGACTCTGGGCTCTCACATCAACTAAGTCTGCCCAGCCACCTGCATGAGTGGAATAATCCTGAGAGCAATGCTTCCAGGCCTCTTTGGAGCTGGCTTAGAGTGCAGTCTCAGGAAGAGCCAATGCAGAAGGCCAGACCAGAATGTCTACACTGAGTGGGTGGGCTTAGCCTTTTGCTAGCTGGCCAGTCAATGCAGAATCTGACCACTGTGAGCCCTGGGGGTTCCAAGTGCTCTGAACATCCTTTGGTTCTTACCCTCCTCATTTTGCCTCTTAGCTGTGGTCAAGGGTTCCCCTCAAGGCTCAGGGTGTGCAAAGACACCAAGCACCAGCCTTAATCTACCCTCATCTTAAAATCTCTAGTACCCGAAGGATGCTGTGCTCAGCTGTTTTAAATCTATTTCAAAGACTACCTCTGCTCCTTCCAAACTTTTTTTTTCCAAATTCAAGGAAATGAAGTCTTTCGGGACAAACTCCAGTGACAGCTCCATTCATTCTTTGACAGGCTGCTGCTAAAGGTCAGCTTTGCCCAGAAGAAGGAAGGACGAAATGGAGGCTGTGTTCCCAGAGACAATCACCTGTGAACAGTCTGATGTCTTGTTTCATAAACCTATGGGACTTTGAAGGGGTGGCTTTGCCTCATGTCACCAATGCCAATAAACCAAACACAATAACAATTTAAAAAAATCACACACACTCCAGAGAATCAAACAATCCTATTAAAAAATGGGGTACAGAACTAAACAAAGAATTCTCAATTGAGGAATATCGAATGGCTGAGAAGAATCTAAGGAAATGCTCAACATCCCTAGTCATCAGGGAAATGCAAATCAAAACAACCTTGAGATTCCACCTCACACCAGTCAGAATGGCTAAGATCAAAAACTCAGATGACAGTAGATGCTGGCGAGGATGCGGAGAAAGAGGAACACTTCTCCACTGTTGGTGGGGTTGTAAGCTGGTACAACCACTCTGGAAATCAATCTGGCGGTTCCTCAGAAAATTGGACATATTTCTACCTGAAGACCCAGTTATTCTACTTCTGGGCATATACCCCAAAGATGCTCCAACATACAATAAGGACACATGCACCACAATGTTCATAGCAGCCCTATTTATAATAGCCAGAAGCTGGAAAAAACCCAGATATCCTTCAGTAGATGAATGGATACAGAAATTGTGGTATATTTACACAATGGAATACTACTCAGCTATCAGAAACAATGACTATATGAAATTCCTAGGAAAATGAATGTATCTAGAGAATATCATCCTGAGTGAGGTAACCCAGTCACAAAAGAACAGACATAATATGCAGTCACTGATAATTGGATACTAGCCCCCAGAAAGCTCTGAATACCCCAGAAACAACTCGCAGGCCATATGAAGCTCAAAAAAGGAAAGGCCAGAAAGTGGAAGCCTCAGTTCTTCTTAGAAAAAAAACAAAACAAAACAAAACAACAACAAGTGTATAGCACCCACACAGAGTGGGTTACACCTCGATCTTAAATTATTAATAACTCAAGAGCTGAGAATATAGCCTTGTGGCAATTTTTGGTATTTAAAAATCATTATATTTAATCTTTACACACCAAGAAAACTTTGACTATTTCCATGTTACATTTGGTTTTACATGTACTTTATGCTTATGGAAACTACTAAGATTTCAATGCATACTATCAAACCTTTAAAAAAAATCAAGTACTGACAAAAATATATTCATATGGTTTTATGCCAAAATGCTTAAAAAATCTGTACATGTATCTCTTTTTTAAAAAAATAAAGGTGTAAGGGGAAAAAAATCACACACATACAACATGCCTTTAATCCCAGCACTTAGGTTGCAGAGGCAGGCAGATCAGTTTGAGGCCAGCCTGATCGATAGAGTATGTTTCAGGATAGTCCGGTCTATATAGAGAAACCTTGTCTAGAAAGACAAACAACAAACCCACATACAACAAGCTGCAAATGGTAGCATGCATCTGTAACTTCAATGCTCAGGAGGTGGTGGTAGGAGCAGGAATTCAAGGTCATCTTTGCTTCGAGGAGAGTTCAAGGTCAACCTAAACCATATGAAGCCCTGTCTTAAAAAAAGAACCTCAAACTGGGCTGGAGAGATGGCTCAGAGGTTAAGAGCACTGACTGCTCTTCCAGAGGTCCTGAGTTCAATTCCCAGCAACCACATGGTGGCTCACAACCATCTGTAATGAGATCTGATGCCCTCTTCTGCTGTGTCTGAAGACAGCTACAGTGTACTTTATATATAATAGATAAATTTTAAAAAATAAAAAAGAACCCCCAAACCAAAGCAATAACAGCAAAACATATGTGCAATACTCATTCATAGTCTCATGATATGAGTTTTTTTTTTATTCATGGTCATAACACACATATGCACATACATATAAGTACATGTTTATTATATATAATTTATATAACATTGTTATATATTCACAGCAGTCTCTTTTCAAGACTATACATAGCACATAAAATGATGAACTTCGTTCTTCCTGGCACTAGTTATCCTTTGCCGTTGTTGCTCTATTGAGACAGGGTCACAAGTAGCCCAGGCTGGCCTCCAACTTGCTATGTATGTAGCCAAGAATAACATCGAACTCCTGATCGTTTTGCCTGCCCCTCCCAACTGCTGGCCTAACACACATGTATGGCACAACATAACATGTACTGCCACACCCAGGTTGGGTCGTCTATTAAGAGATGTGGCATTGTTTGTGTTATCTTTTCTGGGTATGTTGTTCTGTGCAACATAGCTCTATGAATCCTCCTGGATTGGTGACTGTCCCCTCCGTGTTTCTGCTTCCTTCTCTGCCTTTGGCCACCAGATGGCATTCTGGAAACACTGCCAGCCTGGAAACATTTTCTGTACCCAGGCTCTCCCTCCTGCAGACTCTCCATGGCCTCCCCTCCCTCTGCCACCTTCCCGGGTACAGCTGAAGAGGCTTTCTGGGAAACAAATCTGTAGTTAGGATCTTGGACAGATTTCCTGTGTTTGGATTCTTTTTTAGCCCGATGACTTGACTATGGGGTCAAAATGAAAGGACATAGGCTGGCAAGTCATGGCTGATTTCACTGTTCTTCCCAAACCTCTTCTTCAGAGTAAGTTGTAGGTCCTTTCTGTGGGAACCCAGGCCTCACATCATCCCGTGACCTTGTTCCCATCTTTCTTCTGTACAACATACAGTCTCTAGCTGCAGTGCCAGGAACCAGCTTGTCCACTTTGGGGTCTCTGCCCAGTCTGCTGAGACCCTGAGAGGACGATACCTCTGGATTCCCAAAGCAGGGTCGGTAACCACAAGCCACCTCGGAGTGGGGGAGGGGCTCCCTAATCAGCAGACTATCACCACCCTCCCAGACCCCGAAACCTGAACCTCAGTAGAAGGTCTCCAAAGCTGAGTCACAAGAAACCGGCTATGGATGCAGGTCCCTCGTCATGACTCGGTGAGTCCACTAAGCAAACCACAGGAGGGAAATGCAGGATAGAAGGAAAGAAAGGGCAAGGTAAGCGGAGGGAACCACCCCAACCTGACTTCAGTGGGTCTCCATGCCAACAAGCCCTGAGTGCTGTAGCTTTGCCTTTCTTTGCTCTTTCCCTTGGCTTAGTGAACTACTCCTGTCCACCAGGGGGCGCCTGCCCCGAGCCTTGCTGCTGACTCTCAGACCATAGTCCACCCAGCTCACTTTTTCATTCCTCCTACATCAGCATTGACTGGAGGCCCTTGGGGGGGGGGGGGGGGCGTCACAGTCTCTTCTCTGCCTGGTGCTTAGTAGGATAAATAAGGGTCAGACAGTAAAGTCATCATGTATGCTGTCATTAGAGGGTAATGAGCACCCACTGTGTTCCTGTGACCACATACATGGCTCTTGTAGCACAGGTTGCCTCTTGCTCATCCACAATGAAGATAGACCAGACCAGGGGAGGAAAAAAGAAAGAACAAAGCCAGAAAGGTAAAGGCATAAACGGCTTCACATTTGCATGTGAGCCATTAAACCTGCAAGAAGAGGAGAAAATTGTGATCCTACCTGCTGAGAGCTATCTGCCAGGACCCACAATCAGGGCTCCGTGTGAATCGCTCTTTTCATTCTTACTGTAAACTTATAGGTGACAACACACCGCCAGAAAAGGAAACCCGAGGCTCAGAGAATAAAGTCACTTGTGCTCGAAGTCTGTGAGGGTTTCGAAGTCCCCAAAGCTGAGTCACAGGAAATGGTCTATGGACTCAGGACCCCCTGCCATGACTTAGTGGGTTCAGTGAATCCACTAAGCAAACCACAGGAGGGGAATGCAGGATAGAAGGAAAGAAAGGGCAAGGTAAGCGGAGGGAGCATACGTGGTTAATCCTCAGCTACCCCAACCTGACTTCAGTGGGTCTCCATGCCAACAAGCCCTGAGTGGTGTCACTGTGTCCAAATGGGGCATCGCTGGTTCCAAGGACTCAGCAACAGACACCCATCTTTGGGAAGCTGACCTTAATTTCCACCCGTTCAAATGCTTTACAGACCTCCAGAATGAAACCTACATAAGGCTGAGCCATAAGGCTGGATGGATACTGGAGGCAATTTACTGGGGAGAAAGCAGAAGCCAAGAGGTCATGCAAGCTGCCTGCCCCACGCCACCCCCACCCCTACCTCCACCAGAGAGAGAAGGTGAATGGGAGTGGAGGTGGCCAGGCAGCTGCTGTTTGTAGGACTCTCATAAACAAAAGTGTGGTAAGAAGAATTGGAGGAAGGGAGGGCAAGACAGATGAAAGGGAGAGGAAGGAGTGGGAGAAGGAGCCGTGAAAAGGTTGAGACAGAGGAAGAAAGGCTCGGGGGTTCCCCAGACATGGACTCAAGTTGGACCAGATGCAGGGAACAATGGATCTCAAGGATCTCAGGAAGGGAGGGGGAGGGAGCCTTGTAGTCAGATCAGACAGGTCCTCACAGCTTTTAGTGGGGCCACCAGCACCCTCGGGGGTCTGTGTGAACAAAAAACATCCCATGGCTAATGGATGCTCCAGCCACAGGTGGGATGGGCTGTGGGGACTATAGTAACCTTAATCCAACACATTATCCTTTCTGTTTGGGGACCTGGACCAGGCCAAGGGATTGTAAACATCATTTCTTCCAATGCTCACAATTTCCTACCGAGAGGACAACTCTTCTGTCCCCTCCAGCCCCCCACTGAAGATGAAGGAATTGAAGCTCAGAGAGGCTAAGACATTTGTCCCAGTAGAGCCAGGTGACAATTGCAGAGGCAGCATTTGAACCCACACCATTTAGCTCCTGCAGCTGTCGTACTAATCACAGCTGCTTTTCAGAGACAAGCATGGGGGCAAAGTTGAGGCTGAGAGTCCAGCAAGTGTAGGAAAAGGACAGGGGCAGAAGGTAGGAGACTGGGGGAGGAAGGGAAGCAAAGAAGATGGAGGCAGAGATGGGGAGCCTGAGCCGCCCTAGGGGGACATCAGCACAGGTCAAGTTCTTTGCTCACTTGGCTATGCCATGACTCCTTGTCCCTCATTGGCTGCCCTGCTGCACGGACAGCACCTTCTCATCCAGTCTGTCCCAGGAGTCCTGGCCTCCTCCTCTTCAGCAATAAGCCTCTCGGCCTCACAGGAAATGCTCTTCCTCTAATTGCCATTGAAACTCACAGCCCTCCCTTTTCCTGTAGGTGGGGTTTCCATAGGAAAAAGCTGCTTCTCTGCTTCCCCAGTCTAGTAACTGTTTGGAAGTCAAATCCCTACATCCTGCTTTACTAGGTCAAGTCTCTCTCAGACCGGTACTTGTCCATCACTGCTAAGTGGACCAGCTGGTGCTGCTGTGGAGCGGGAATCTCTTCTAGCAATTTATCGGTTCTGGGACCTCTCACATCACTTGTCACCAAGATGGCCTTGCTTGGGAATCCTGATCCTTACAGCATCTTCTAATTATGGGACAAAGTTGTACCAGCAGGTCTGAAGAGGGAGATCAAGGCTGACCGAATCATTCAGGAACTACTGGGAGACGACAGGTCCTGCCTTTGAAAAACTCCAGTCCAGCCCTCCCTCTGGTAAGCATGATGCTACTTCTGCCGTTCCTGCTAGGGCTCGGGCCAGGATGCCTCTTGTTCATTTTAGGGGATTGTCAGGAGGTGGCCACTGTCATGGTGAAATTCCAAGTGACAGAGGAAGTGCCGTCTGGCACAGTGATAGGGGAACTGTCCCAAGAACTAGCGGTGGAGGAGAGGCGTGGGAATGCAAGAGGTGCCTTCCAGATTCTGCAGCTGCCTCAGGGGCTGCCGATTCGGATGAACTCTGAGGATGGCCTGCTCAGCACTTCCAGCCGGCTGGACCGGGAGAAGCTCTGTCGGCAGCAAGATCCCTGCCTGGTGTCCTTTGATGTGCTTGCCACGGGGGCTTCTGCTCTGATACACGTGGAGATTCAGGTGTTGGATATCAATGACCACCAGCCACAGTTTCCCAAGGAGGAGCAGGAGCTGGAAATCTCCGAGAGTGCCTCTCTGCACACACGAATCCCCTTGGACAGAGCTCTTGACCAAGACACTGGTCCCAACAGCTTATATTCCTACTCCCTGTCCCCCAGTGAACACTTTGCCCTGGATGTTATTGTGGGCCCTGATGAAACCAAACATGCAGAACTTGTGGTGGTGAAGGAGTTGGACAGGGAAGTCCATTCATATTTTGATCTGGTGCTGACTGCCTATGACAACGGGAATCCCCCTAAGTCGGGTACCAGCATGGTCAAGGTCAATGTCCTGGATTCCAATGACAATAGTCCAGTATTTGCTGAGAGTTCACTAGCACTAGAAATCCCAGAAGACACTGCCCCTGGTACTCTTCTCATAAACTTGACAGCTACGGATCCGGACCAAGGACCCAATGGGGAGGTAGAGTTTTTCTTTGGCAAGCACGTGTCCCCAGAGGTGATGAACACCTTTGGTGTAGATGCCAAGACAGGCCAGATCATTCTGCGCCAAGCCCTAGACTATGAAAAGAACCCTGCCTATGAAGTGGATGTTCAGGCAAGGGACTTGGGTCCCAATTCCATCCCAGGCCATTGCAAAGTTCTCATCAAAGTTCTGGATGTCAATGACAATGCCCCAAGCATCCACATCACATGGGCCTCCCAGATGTCACTGTTGTCAGAAGATCTTCCCAGGGACAGCTTCATTGCTCTTGTCAGTGCAAATGACTTGGACTCGGGAAACAATGGTCTAGTCCACTGTTGGCTGAATCAAGAGCTGGGCCACTTCAGACTGAAAAGGACAAATGGCAACTCATACATGCTGCTCACCAATGCCACACTGGACAGAGAGCAGTGGCCCATATACTCTCTCACTGTGTTTGCCCAAGACCAAGGACCCCATCCCTTATCAGCTGAGAAGGAGCTCCAAATTCAGGTCAGTGATGTCAATGACAATGCCCCTGTGTTTGAGAAGAGCCAGTATGAGGTCTCCACTTGGGAAAACAACCCACCCTCTCTTCACCTCATCACACTCAAAGCTCATGATGCTGACTTGGGCAGTAATGGAAAAGTGTCATACCGTATCAAGGACTCCCCCGTTTCTCACTTGGTCGTTATTGACTTTGAAACAGGAGAAGTCACTGCTCAGAGGTCACTGGACTATGAACAGATGGCAGGCTTTGAGTTCCAGGTGATAGCGGAGGACAGAGGGCAACCACAGCTCACATCCAGCATCTCGGTGTGGGTTAGCCTCTTGGATGCCAATGATAATGCCCCAGAAGTGATTCAGCCTGTGCTCAGTGAAGGCAAAGCCACCCTTTCAGTGCTTGTAAATGCCTCCACGGGCCACCTTCTGTTGCCCATTGAGAATTCCAGTGGCATGGACCCAGCAGGTACTGGTACACCACTGAAGGCTACCCACAGCCCCTGGTCTTTCCTTTTGGTGACAATTGTGGCAAGAGATGCAGACTCAGGGGCCAATGGGGAACTCCTCTACAGCATTCAAAGTGGGAATGATGCTCATCTCTTTGTCCTCAGCCCTTCCTTGGGGCAGCTATTTATTAATGTCACCAACGCCAGCAGCCTCATCGGGAGTCAGTGGGACCTGGGCATAGTGGTAGAAGACCAGGGCAGCCCCTCCTTGCAGACCCAAGTTTCATTAAAGGTTGTGTTTGTCACCAGTGTGGACCACCTAAGGGACTCTGCTCATGAGCCTGGAGTTCTGAGCACACCAGCGCTGGCCATGATCTGCCTGGCTGTGTTGCTGGCCACCTTTGGGGTGATCTTGGCTTTGTTCGTGTCTATCTGCCGGACAGAGAAAAGGGATAATAGGGCCTACAACTGTCGAGAAGCTGAGTCAGCGTACCGCCACCAGCCCAAGAGGCCCCAGAAACACATTCAGAAGGCCGACATCCACCTGGTGCCTATGCTTAGGGCCAAGGAAGCTGAGACTGACGAAGTCAGGCCATCTCCCAAGGATACAAGTAAGGAGATATTGATGGAAGCAGGCTGGGACTCCTGCCTGCAGGCTCCCTTCCACCTCACACCGACCCTGTACAGGACCCTGCGTAACCAAGGCAACCAGGGAGCACTGGCAGAGAGCCAGGAGGTACTGCAGGACACCTTCAACTTTCTCTTCAACCACCCCAGACAGAGGAATGCCTCCAGGGAGAACCTAAACCTTCCTGAGTCCCCACCTGCCCTACGGCAGCCACTCTTAAAGCCTGTAAAGGTGCCTGGCAGCCCTATAGCCAGGGTGACTGGAGACCAAGGCAGCGAGGAGGCTCCACAGAGCCCACCAGCGTCCTCTGCAACCCTAAGGCGACAGCGGAATCTCCATGGCAAAGTGTCTCCTAGGGGAGAATCTGGTCCTCATCAGATCCTGAGGAGTCTGGTTCGGCTATCTGTGGCTGCTTTTGCAGAACGGAACCCCGTGGAGGATACTGCTGGGGACTCCCCTCCTGTCCAGGTACCTCTGGCATGGGCAGCACTTTTTCCGGTCACCCCCAGAAAGAGTTAGATCACTAAAGGCATTAGACACCCTCATTTCCCATATTCATCCTTAGACTCATTCAGTATATGGTGATGCAGAAGGTTAGGGCACAGTGGCCAGGGTCACTAACTATGTGATCCTAGACACATTAGTTGTCTGTGAGCCTCAGTTTCCTTAGTGGCCAGATGGGTATGTCAGAGAGAAGTAAGTGCCTTGCAGAGTTGTCCTGAGAATCAGGCCAGTTAATTCCTGCAATATGCCAATGTATGCTTGGCAAAGGTAATGATTAGGAATAAAAACCGTAGAGTAAGGTTGCCTAAGGTTCAAATCCCGCTGCTACCTCTTCCCAACTGTGTAGCTCATAGAGAAGTTACTCAGCTTATCTATGGAAGGTGTCTACTTTATTAGCACGCTTCTTCCAAGTCCATATAAAAACAAAACGAGTCAATCAATGGTAGCAATGCCTGGACGGCTGTGTCTGTCTGTCCTGTAGTACATGCTCAGTGTGGGGTGCCATCATTTCCACAAAGCACCTCTCCTTCCTGCTTCATCTTAGCTAGGCAAACTCCCCATGAAGGAGTCAGGACGCATACTCCAGGGGGAAGCATATGACTTGCCTAAGACCCCAAAAGTCTATGCGCTGGGCTCACAGAACAGCAGAGTGGAAACAACCCTCCTAGCTAGGCAGATCCAAGTTCAAACACAGCATCTTCATGTACGAAGTGGGATGACAGAGCCAAGCTTACTTGGTCTCTACTGCCCCGAGGGGAGGATTAATGAGATGGTGAGTGACTATCTACTGCCAATGGGAGGTCTGCTTGGGGATGGTGCTTAACAGGACATCCAGAGAGCTTTCTCTGCATTAGCTCGTGCATTAGAGACACACTTCTGTTGGACCAGACAATCAGCTCAGGTTTTTCATGGAGCAAGGATACAGCTTCCTTTCCTGCCCCCTTCCCAGGAAACCACCTGGGCGTGGCTTAGCTATTCTCCTAGGAATCTTACCCTGGGGCGCCCTGCAAACCCAGAGGAACTACAGCCAGAAGGCTTCATTCATTCACAATCAGTCATCCACCAGCTGCTTTTTAAATGAACTCTTATGCTATGCCACAGGCCATGCCGGTAGAGAGCAGACACTCGGCATGACACATTAAAGTGATGGAAAGAAAGGTACCCACAAGGAACCAGTTGGAGGGCGAGAGTGAGATGCCCAAAGCCCAGGTCTTTTTGACAATTTCAGCCCCTCAATAAAGTCAGACCTAAGTTCAAGTTCCAGGCCTTGGTGCTGTGAAGACTGTGAACCTCAGCTTCCATCTCTTGAAATGTTTGGGATGGTGTCTCTTTCCTGCAGCTATTGTGTGGCGCAAATGAGATTAGTTGTCACCAGGTAATTACTAAGTGCTACCACGGGTTCTATCCATGAGTCAGGTGCCTCAGCTCACTGAAATCTAAGCACCATGTGACCTCAGTCTCATTTCCGTACTGCTGAGGACACTTCTAGGGCCATGGAGATGGGAGGTAAGGAAGGAACAGATGTAGAATGGGTTCCAACCGTGAAGTGACCCTGAATGTCTGGATGGAGCAGTGGGCGTGGTTGGATTTATCTGGGTAAAAGGTAACAGGTGTCTTCCTTCTGAGGGCTTCTGGGCCTGGTGGGGAGGCAGGATCTACCTGAGGCAGGCTATGGGACCCTAACTCTCCCACATCACAGTGAACCCCCCAATCCTGGCTGCAGAGAAGCAGCAGTTTTAGGGGTTATGTCCCTGAGTCTGCAGGAAATTCTTAGTCTCAACATATCTAATTAACACTGACAATGCTGTGGAGATTCAAACCCACTTCAGAGATGAGAGATGACTAAACTGGGGTCTCAGTAGATCTCAAAATCTGCCCGAAAGTTCCCAAGCTAGGGACCACAAGGAGAACGCAGTCTGCCAAGACAAGATCTGCCTCTGCTCTCTCTAGGACCTCAGGGGACAGGGCTGACATCTAGACAATCCCCACTTCTTTCACCTTCCGAAACTTCCATTTTTATGGCCCTTAGCAGAAGTTGTCTTCTGTTACTGTCTAGACCCCCTAGTTTCTGGCAGAATTCCTGTGGAGCCTTAGGTCTCAGTAGGAGTTCCTGGCACACAGCCAGAATTAAAAAAAAAAAAAAAAAAAAAAAAAAGTCAAATTGCCTGAAAGCCAAGTTTGGTGGCACATGCCTGTAGATCCAGCCTTTCTGGAGGGTAAAGCAAATAGTTCAAGGCCAGCCTGCACGGCATAGTCAGATCCTGTCTCAAAGGACAGAAAGCAAATGCACGGTTTTCTTCAGCAGTGCCTCCCTATGAGACCCCTGCTCCTACAAACCTCGCCCCTTCCCAACACTCAGATACAGTCTCTCACTCTCCCCACCCCACGCCTTCCTTGTAAACCATAAACCTCCAGAGACAAAAGGGGGGTATCCCTTTCTTGTTTTTTCTAAGTGCCACAGGAACACTATTCCTGGCACAAATGCTTTTAAATGCAGGGCCATTGATTGACAGGGTAAATAAGTGAATTGGTTAAATGACTCCATTCCTCCCCTATACAATGTGGCGTCCATATTGCCCACACAAGTTGGCCAGAATGCTTGAATACAGTTCAGAGAAAATCCTTATCAAAGTAACAGGAAATACCTTTTTCACTCCCGACCCTCTGAGTCCACCAGCCACTCCAGGGAATGAGCTTGTGGGGATGGTTTCAAGGGTCTCCATGCTATCTGCTTCAGCTGCCCTGGGCTTGTGACAGACAAAGCCAGGAAGCACCCTCCCCCAGATCCCTTACTCAGTTATACAGGTCCACCAGCCCCCACCCCCGCCCCCTATCTGATCACAGAAGCATCTGAAGCCAGAGGAAAAACTATAAAAAGAAAGCATCCAGCATTGAGGGAAACATCCGGCGAGGAAGCGTGCAGGGTCGGAATTGTGTGGAGTCAACAGATTTTTCCTGTCTTGTAGCAAATCTCCCAGCTGCTGTCCTTGCTGCATCAGGGCCAATTCCAGCCCAAACCAAACCACCGAGGAAATAAATACTCAGCCAAGCCAGGCAGCAGCAGGTAAGTAGCACGTAGCACCCACAAACAGTCCCCTCAAGGCCCCTAAGCCACCCTCCCTACAGCTGTGGTGATGTGTGGAAGGATAACCCCAGCCTAGGGGGTTCTTGTGGCAGACGGCACCCATCCGCCACTCTGGAAGCTCCGTCCTGGGGCCACTGTATTTATGATATTTACAGGTCCCAGTGAAAGAAATTACTTCATCTCTTACCTCTGATTATCTCTTCCCCGATTACTTGATTAGTCTGAAATCTGTAACTTTCTCCTTTCTTTCTCTTGGCCCTACCACATCAGGATGTAGATGTGAGGGTGTGGCCCTTAGGGCAGTCCTGGAATTGAAGAGACCTCAAGAGGATATCAAATCCTATTCCTCACTATACAATGGAGAAATGGGTTTTCTTCCTGCAGGCTCAACTTTTGAGCCTGTGGGAATAGACTGGTAATAGACCAATGAACAAGAGAAAAGCCATAAAAATGTTTTTAAATTATTTTACATTTGCTTTGCATCTGAGTGAGTGGAAGTGAACGTGGAGGATAGAGGACCACATGTATGTGACCCTTTTCCCGTTCCACCACCTGGGTACTAAGGATTGAACTCAGGTTATCGGGTTTGGTGACAAGTACCCTTAGCCACCGAGGCATCTACCTCGCTGTTACAATTTTTTCAAATTATAATTTTATGTGATACAGAAACCTTTAGATGGAAGATCCAAAGTCCTGTTCTTAAGATTGGGTTCAGTGTTGCAGGGATTCCTATGAAAATATAATTGGATAAGAGGGGTATGAGCAAGTGGAAACTTAGACCAAGGGGGGGGGGGCAGCAAGGCCTGTCTGTAGAGTTTCTTGACTGTTCCACTAAGAATTCCTTGCTTCCAGGTATGGGATAGGAGCTTTTTCTGGAACAAGGGACTTATAACCTGCAATCAAGCTAGGCAAATCACAAAATTTCTTTATTGCCAACTCTTACACAGAAAGTAAGGGGGACATTCAAGTCCTGTTTTTAGATTTTAGGGGTGGCTTTGGATAGAGTTCTAGTTTCTATGACCTACTTTCCGAAAGCGATTCTAGACTGCTGTCTACTTGCCTAGGGGGAGGGGCAGGAGCTCTGGGACAGGAGGTCAGAGGGTTAGGTTTAAAGGCCTTGGCTTTTTGGTGTGCTTCCCAGAGCCTTAATAGTACATACTCTTCAGAGTCATGAGTCTAGATTTGAATTCTTGCTTACTTAGTCAACAAGTGGGGGTGGGGGGGTGGATAGGCAAGCTACAAAAATCTTCTCACTGGTAAAATAGGAATGACTCAGCACTATTACCCCCAGCTTGCTACCTCCTGGCTGATCTCTTAACCACAGCAGCAAGGGTCACAGTGGGAAATGAGGACCACAAACCACAGATAGGACTCAGGAGCTCAGAGGCTCTGGGGAGGCTTTTCACCTGTAGAAATGAGCTTCTTCCTGAGGGGACTGTCAGAGGCTCTGAGGATCAGTGAGACACAGAGGTCACATGTTAAGCCATAAAGCTGGGGTGCAGATGTAGATATGATGCAACACACAGACACAGAGAGAGACAGACAGACAGACAGACAGACAGACACATACAGACATAGAGAGAGACAGATGGACAGGCACACACAGAGAGAGACAGACAGACAGACACACAGAAAGACACATACAGACATAAAGAGAGACAGACAGACACATACAGACATAGAGAGAGACAGATGGACAGGCACACACAGAGAGAGACAGACAGACAGACACACAGACAGACACATACAGACATAAAGAGAGACAGACAGACACATACAGACATAGAGAGAGACAGATGGACAGACACACACAGAGACAGACAGACAGACAGACAGACACACACACACAGATAGATAGACACAGACAGACAGACGGATACACAGATCTGCTCCTTTGCTCTGTGATATGGCTTTGGTAGGAAGGAAGCTACTTCTTCCTTGAGTATGTTTTCCAAGCACCCCGTGTGTGCCAGGCCATGTTCTGAGCACTTGACAAGAGAATAATAAGGAAATCAAAAATCCTTGCCTGCCTTGTGGATGACCAAACCAAGTTGACTGAAGACCGTTCCTAAATGTCGCCCTGTGCTATACTCATCGGAGCTGTGAGGGGGCAGTAGTGAGCAACACTACCAAAGGTTTTCTCTTCTGCGTGCCTACTGGCTACCCTGTTGCAGGGCCCTATGCGGAACCCTTTACCTATGAAGTCTCTTTTTACAATCGTCCAGGAAAGTTACTAGGCATTACTCCCTTTTCATTCGAGAGGAAACAATCTTCTGGAGTGTAAGACCCAGTTTACTCTGACTCTGTAAGCCAGGCTATGTACCAGTTCCTTGTATAGATGACAAATGCTGCCTGAACAGTTATGTGGGAATTTCTCACTTGAAACCCTATTGGCTTTCTTCACAGGGCTACCATCCCAGACACAGATGGCCTGAGTGTCAGGCCTGGTGGCCAATCAGAACCTGACTTGGAAGAAGGGCCCCCGAGCCCAGAGGAGGACCTTTCTGTAAAGCGACTTCTAGAAGAAGAGCTGTCGAGCCTGTTGGACCCTAATACAGGTAGGGATGCCCCAGGGACCCTGGTGTTGTCCCTGTGCCCATCATCCTCCCATATACCCAG
The DNA here is from genome assembly GCF_963924665.1 of Micromys minutus. Lineage (NCBI taxonomy): Eukaryota > Metazoa > Chordata > Mammalia > Rodentia > Muridae > Micromys > Micromys minutus. The sequence continues at coordinate 25,453,284 of NC_137977.1, read as the reverse complement.
GCTGCAGAGTTCTGCTCCCGTCTACTGTAGAGGTGCGCGACCAGCATTTTATTTGCCCTGCAGTCTCAGGAAGTGGTGATTTATATGTTTGCTTATTTAGTTATATAGTGTTAGGTTTAGTTATTTAAGACAGGGTTTCACAATGTCAATATGTAGCCCAGGCTGACCTTGAATTCTTCTTTGAAATCCTCCTGCCTCAATTTCTTAGCGTGAAGCACGGGGATCACAGGCATGAACCACATACCCAGCTTTCCTCTGTTAATGACCAGGGTTTTTACCTTTTTATGAGTTTTTTTTTTAATTTTATGTCCATTAGTGTTTATGCCTGCACATTTGTGTGTGTGAAGACATTGAATCCCCTAGAACTGGAGCTAAAGACAGCTGTGAGCAGCCATGTGGGTGCTAGGAATTGAACCCAGGTCCTCCGGAAAAGCAGTCAGTACTGCAGCAACTCAAATGCATATTTAAATTCAATTACAGGATGAGTTCTGCTCTACTCTGTGTTATATACGAGGAGGAAGAGGAGGGAAGCAAAGCAACTAGTTTTAACAATAAACATAATATGGACCAGGCTATGTGCCACACACCTTTAATCCCAGTGCACGGAAGGCAGAGGCAGGTGGATCTCCGTGAGTTTGAGGCCAACCTGGTCTACAGAGTGAGTTCCAGGACAGTCAGGGCTAAACAGAGGAACTTTGTCTTAAAAACAAAACAAAACAAGAAACACGATGTGGATTTTAATGCAGGACTCCTCCAGCCAAGCACCTTCAGTGGGATCTCCCTCCTCTAGGTGACATGCGCTACCCTGACCACCCATTCCGTTTGTGCAGTGGGTTTACTTTCCCCATGTTTCATCTGGCTGCGAGGTGTGGCAGCTTGTGCCCTTTCTGGGGCTAAAACCATAACTAGCATTGACAGAGTGGTTTTTAAGTGCAAGTCACCTATTGTAAGTTCCTCTGGAGAAAATATGAAGAGAAAGGGGCTATTCATTATCCACATTTCATAAAGGAAAGAAAAAGCTGAGGGTCAAGAGTGTTTAATAATTTGCCCAGGGTCATGCAGCTAATGGCAATTAACATAGGCAATATGGCTCTAAATTTCAGAGCTGTGCTGTTCAATATGATAGCCACTGGCCACATATGGTTCTTTCCATTTAAATGAAGCGAAATTAAATAAAATGAAATATTGAGTCCTCAGTCATACCAGCTACACTTCAAGGGCTCAGTCCCACATACGGTTGGTGGTTAGAGTTTTGAATTCTATCATTGACCAGCTGTGGCTAGAACCTGCAGGCTCAATCCTGCCTCCCCCCACAGCCCAGAAGGCATTGGGCAAAGTGGCTTTGGAAGAAAAAAAAAAAAAGGGTAGGGAAGACATTGCTATTCAAGAACTGGATGCTCTGGGACTACTGAGGGGTGTGCTTAGGACTGGGGACTTGGTGATCAGATAAAAAAATCCTAAGTGAGGGTGTGATGGTAATGGGGCATTGATGACTCAGAGGGTGACATGCTTACCACACAAGTTTGAGGACCTAAGTTAGGCTTCCTTAAAACCCATGTAAAAGCCAGGCATAAGAGTGCATCGGTAATCTCAGTGTTTAGGAGAAGGAGACCGGAGGATCCCTGAAGTTTGCTAACTTGCCAGCCTAGCTGAATTGTGAGTTTCAGGTTTGGTGAGAGAATCAGTTCTCAGAAGGTGAAGCCAGGTGGATATCTGTGAGTCTGAGACTATCTGGTCTACATAAGGAGTTCCAGGCCAAGCAGGGCTACGAAGTGAGATCTCATCTCAAAAACAAACAAAGAAGGGAATGAGACATCCGATGTTGACTTCTGGTAGTCTACACACACACTCTCTCTCTCTCTCTCTCTCTCTCTCTCTCTCTCTCTCTCTCTCACACACACACACACACACACACACACACACACACGTGGGAGTACACATGTGATGATGACTATTTCTTTTTTTTTAAGATTTATTTATTATATACAAGTACACTGTAGCTGTCTTCGGCACACCAGAAGAGGGCATCAGATCTCATTACAGATGGTTGTGAGCCACCATGTGGGCGCTGGGATTTGAACTCAGGACCTCTAGAAGAGCAGTCAGTGCTCTAAACCAGCCCAATGATGGCTGTTTTACTAGCTGCCATAAACTCGCTGAAGCCATAGTGAAGACTACACAGGAAACTCATACCTCTTTCCAGATGTTCTCATATAACAGACTAAGTCCCAGGCTGGGGAAGGGAGGGGCATCCCCCATCCTGTATAGCTCAAAACTGAAGACAAGAACCTGGGGATCATTCACTAATCCAAACAAATGATTAGCTGTACCCTGAATAACCTTTTCAAATTGCAAAAGGAACATTCTGGTAATGTAGGAAATATAGGCAAACAAACAAAAAAGAAAGGCAGATCATTTATGCCCTGAGAATTTCAGTTAACATTTTGCCCTATTTCCTTCCAGGATCTTCTTGCACAGATTTAAAACTACTAGCCTGAAAGAAGCATTAAATGCGTTACCACAAACATTTGTTCTCTCCCTCCCTCTCCACGCCCCCCCCCCCACCTTTGCTTTGCTTCCAGGGCTGGAATTCAATGTTTGTTTGTTGTTATTTGAGAAAGAATCTAATGTAGTCCTAGCTGGCCTAGTATATCCTAGAACTCCCAGTAATCCTCCTGCCTCAGCCTCCTGAGTGCTGGGATTTGCAGTAGTGTGTCAACACATCTAGCTTCTAGAATTATTATTTTTGAGGCAGGATTTTCCATTGGGGAAATGAGAAAACAGGTTTTTTTTTTTTTTTTTTTCTTACACATTAAACATCAGGCTGTCGATCTCGCTGCCCCTGCCCTGTCCCTTTCTCAGGACCATCCTCAGGCTGGCAGCCCCTTTTCAGCTGGATACTAGACCAGGATTTCCTGCCTTTGGAATGGCAACAGCGTGAGAGGTGTTCAGGGCCACGTGATGACAAAGCAGACCCTGGCAGCTCTGGAGAGTCCAGAGGCAGGCCCCAGGAGCGCCAAGAAGAGCACACTTTCCAGAGAGTGGCTAGGGATGGGGACTAGCAGGGGCTTCAAAGTCACCAGACCGAGGTCCAACCCAGTTTTGGTTACCCATTAGCCAAGATTTCTTTGAGGGTCATTTTTCTCACCCTTAAAATGAAGATAAGACTCCTGACCTCAAGGGTCTGAAGAGGCAAAATATGTAATTTCTTGGCATATGAGCAGTTCATAAATGGCCACTGTTATTTCTTTCAGTTTTGTTTTTGAGGTAGGGCGTCATTATGCAGTCCTGGCTGGCCTGGAACCTGAAGCATAGATGAGCCTCAAATTTAATGTGTCTCTCTCTTCTCAGTTTCCCTGGTGCTGGGATACCATAGGAGTCCCTCCATGCCAGGCTGAAACAGGCTAATTCTATCTGTCCTGATGCTTCCTTCCAACTAAGCTCTTCCGGCTGCTGTGGTCAGCAGCTTTCCTGCCCAGGGAGCTTGTCTGTCAGGGCCTCTTCCTTCCGGTCCCCTCTCACCTTAGTATGTCCCCCACCATTTCCCTTTCCTTCTTTGTCCATTGCTCTGGTCCTGCTTACAGCCCCGCCCTGCTTCGCTTCCCTGCCCTTCCGTGCATCTGGCCCTCACCGTGTGTCCCTCCTTCCTCTGCAGGTCTAGCCCTGGACAAGCTGAGTCCCCCTGACCCAGCCTGGATGGCGAGATTGTCACTGCCTCTCACTACCAATTACCGAGACAACTTGTCTTCCCCTGATGCTGCAGCCTCAGAGGAACCGAGAACCTTCCAGACGTTCGGCAAGACAATTGGACCGGGACCGGAGTTAAGCCCAACAGGCACGCGCTTGGCCAGCACTTTCGTCTCGGAGATGAGCTCACTGCTGGAGATGTTGTTGGAGCAGCACACTGTGCCTGTGGAAGCTGCTTCCGCGGCTTTGCGGAGGCTCTCAGTGTGCGGGAGGACCCTCAGTCTAGACCTAGCCAATAGTGGGGCCTCGGGCTCAGAAGCACAGCTGGGTAGAAAGAAGACAGCTGAAAGCAGTCTTGGCAGTGGCAGGAATCTATGAATATGTTTGTTTGGATTCAGGACTTGGGTCCCCTGGGAAATATTAGGGCATTCGGGTCTTGAGGATCTCAGGGAATAAGCTGGTTTCTAAAATTGTGGAATTCACTGGCCAAAGATACCCCTAAGTTTAGGGTAACTGATGCTATGCTATTCCCCACAGAGGAAGCAGAAGCCCAGGACGAACAAGCAATGGCTAGAGCAGACCTTGTAATGGTCTGGGTGGCTGAGCTTTACCGACAACAGGGACAGCTTGTTTCTCTCCAGGAGTTTGTGGTAAAACACACGCAGAGTGTAAAGAGGTGGCCCCCAGGAGGAACAAATACCACAGAGTGTAGACTCCTAAGCAGAGGGATGGCCTCACCGGACAATGAAGGCCGAGGACAGGCTCTTGGGGGAGTCAGGCCATGCGCTCTGACCTACCAATAAAAGGGCAAACTGCTGCTCATTCTCCTGTTGGCACTCCACACAAGGGAGGACAGTACCAGAGTGAAGGCTGTTTGTCATCAAATTCCTGGCATGAAACTCTTGTTGGGTCATGACAGGAGTGGGTCACACTAGTTCACAGTGACAGGTACGCAGATGACGGACATGTGTGTCCTTGACCCCATTCCACTGTTATCCAACAGTATGCTTCTCAGCTAGAAAATCAGGACATTAGTAAAGCAAGACTGTAAATAGACTATTTATATGAACCAGGCACTAGGCTTTAATTTGATCCCCCCTACCCTGCCGCCGCCTCCAGTGCCCAATACTAAGTCAGTAGTATTTTCATTCCCATTTCATAGGAACGAAGCTTGGAGTCACTGAGTGTCTTTCCCAAGATTGAGCAGAGTATAGAGGCAGACTCAGGATTTGTGCTCAGGCTGGTCCAAACCAAGGCCTGTGCCATTAACAATGGCACTAGATTGCAAACCAAGGATGGGAAGAGAAGTCCCTGAAATGAAGACTTACAGACTGAAGGCAATCAGGTCCGAACTAGCCCTTGCGTACAAGCGCGGGGTAAAAGGACCTTGCATCTGCCCAGTCCTGGTCCCTTTCCTTTTCCAGGGAGCAGCCCTTCCTGACACCCCATCTGGGGAAGTCTTTCTCTAGCTTAGGCCTGTGAATTGAGGCCCCCAGAGGATGGTGTGTGAACTGGAACTAGAAAATCCATACTGACAGCAGCCAGCCTTTCAGGGGCGGGGAGAAATAGCTAATATTTTCCTAAGGCTTTTTTGGTCCTGGAAATTTCCAAACAGCCACAGCTAGCTTAGGATAGTATGGGGTTGGAGAGAGGGGGCTCTTCTGGACACCAGGCAGAAGATATTGTCTGTTTCACCCGTCATTTCCAGGAGCTCAGTGCTCTTGACTCTCATCTATAGACAGGCCAGCTGTGGTCCCACCTAGGGCTGGTGACAGTCACACAGCTAGAATGCAGTGACGTTATCTCATCTTACAGATGAGGAGTATGAGACCTGAGGAAGGGAAGTGTTTCAGAGGCAAGGTCTGGGTCTCTGATCACCTCACTCCAGGTCAGGGTCATCTTATAAAATCTGTGCTTGTCAAGCTGGTTAACAGAGCTGCTGGGTTCCAGGGCCACTGGGAGAGGTTTCGAGAACGGAGGAGGCAGGAGCTCCGTCTAGCTTGTCTAGTCAGGTGCCTGGCCCAGATGACACTTGAAATACTTGAGTAGAATCACGAATGAATAAATGGGTAAACAGCTGCTTCAGAGCTTCCTTTTTTTAATTTATGTTGGTGGCTGGTGTTCCAGTAGGACTTCACTGGGGGGGGGGTAGTTCTACTGTCTAAAAGCAGAATCTGAAGACTATAATACAAAAATAGAGCATGCTGACCCCACAAGTAATCAGTAGATTTGTAGGCTGAGGCGAGATGGAGTGGGAATGCTTGCACCATAGCTGAGACTCGATCTATAGAAGCACTAAACCAAGCCAGGCAGTAGTGATCAGTGACACATGCTGGCTTGTCCCAGCACTCAGGAGGGGGACAGATCTCTGAGTTCAAGGCCAACCTGGTCTACAGAGCAAGTTCCAGGCTAGCCCAGGACTACATGGAGAAGCTGTCTCAAATAAGCAAAAACAAAACAGAAGGAGCAAACACTAAGCCACTGCATCAATATAGTTCCTAAACTGCAGTCCCGGTATCCCTGCACACCAGACAGGACTCTGTGAATAAGCGTTTTCATCTGAGCAGAAGATACAAAGCTCTCATCAGATTCCCAAGGAAACCGGGAACCTGTAAATTTATACAGCATAGCCCTAAGACATTGAACCATGATACACCTATCATCTGAACTTTTCATTGTTTGACAGTGGGTGGATGGCCTTGAACTCCTTTTCAAATTAAGTCTTTTTTTATTTTAGTTTATGTATGAGTACACTCTCGCTGTCTTCAGACACACCAGAAGAGGGCATCAGATCCCATTACAGATGGTTGTGAGCCACCATGTGGTTGCTGGGAATTGAACTCAGGACCTCTGGAAGAACAGCCAGTACTCTTGACGATGAACCATTTCTTCAGCTGCCAGACCTTGAACTCTTGAACCTGATGACTCTGCCTCCCAAGCACTGGGATTACCAGTGTGTGACTGTCACAGTCACACTTCATTTTGTAGCTAAGGCTACAGAAAGATGAAACAACAGGTGACTTGCACAAGGCCACACAGGAAGTTTGAGGTAAATCCAGGATCTGGAGTCAGGCATGTGGGACAATATTCTACATCACAATGGGTTTGTTTTGCTTTTTAAAAACAGGGTCTTACCAGGGATCGGTGGTGCTTCCCTTTAACACGAACACACACACACACACACACACACACACACACACACATGACCCCAGGGTTTCACTGTGTAGCCCTGGCTGGTCTGGTAGACCAGTGTGGGCTGGATCTCACCAAGATCTGCTTGCCTCTGCTTCCTGAAAGCAGGGATTAAGGGCATGTGGCAGGGTAGGGATGGGTGGGTGTAACCTATGCTAATTTAGAATTTAACTGTGTAGTCATGGACTTGAACACTTGACAATTCTCCTTCAGCATCCTGAGTGGTGTTATCAGACGTGTGAGCTTCCTGGCTTCTATCACAGGTTCTTAACCGATGGTGTTTGGGCTTTGGAATCTATGAACAGCTAAACTGCCGGGACAGGATGGGATGCAGCTTCCTCTGGGATGGAATAGTGCTTTCATCAGATTTCCAACATGGACTCTGACTTCCCTAAGACTAAGGACCACTGCAGCCCTCTGAGTCTGCTCTCAGCCTCCCCTGCAGAACCCAGAGAAGTCCCGGGCAATGCTGTTTTGTCAGTAGGGTGTGAGGCGAGGACTGGAGCTGTGCCCAGCACCAGGCATCCCTTCCTAGCACGCTGACACCAGCACTTTCCCCGTGATAGGCTCCGAGCGAGGCGGTGCAGACGGTGACAGAACTGGGTGTGCTCAACAGGAAGGTTACAGACATTTCTTGACATCAGCCAAGATGTCAAGGCTGAGGCTTTGGACATTCTTGAAACAAGTTTCCACCAAGATGGGCTGTGTCTTCTGGGAGACAGACAGAGCAGGCGAGCCAGCAAGCCCTCAGTTAAATGTCGTCTTAATTTGGAAAGCACAGAGGGACATTTTTTTTTTTTTAATCAATAGTCAGCCGTTCTCCAGCACCAAGAGTGAGATGCGGTGTTCACTCAGCCTCAGGGCAGCTCAAATTGACAGGCAGACTCCCTGTCTGTCACCCAACTTCAGCTTGGCAGCTCACTGACCCTACCTCTCTTCCGGCTGAAACAAGAATGAGATAGCAATGCTACCCTTGGGACTCTGGAGGGAACCAAATTCCCAAAAAAAGACAGGATGGGGGAGGGAGACAGCACAGGATCAACTTGGCACACCGTATTTACCTGCCAAGTAGGTCAGCATTTTCTGGCTCTTCCTAAGAATGATGTATATTACTAGGACACGTATAAACATCACTCCATAAACTCGTTTGAGTACAGAGTTTCTCACTGTAGGCCTTGAACTCAAGGCAATCCTCCTGCTTCAGCCTCTTGCATGCTAAGATTACAGATTAAGATACTACACTTGGCTATAATGTCTTGGAAACTTCCAAGTGTCAAAAGTAGCACAGGAATCATAGAGGAGAAAGGCATAACCATCCATCCATCCACCCACCCACAAAACAACTATTTAAAGCACCTACTATGTGTGGGCTTCTTGCTGGGCACAGAGTAGATGGGGCGCATAAAATCACCATTTGTTGACTAAGTGTTTGCTGGGCACCTACTAAGTGCCCTGCATTATATTAGCAATGACGGTCTAATGGTTGCATTCTTACCACAGCAACATGGCTTCCCGGACAGAGTATCAGTACGGCTTTGCTCAGAGATCTCATGGCTAAGGAACTGGTTCCACAGTTAGGCCTTTAACCTTGCATGCCCCAGCACCCAAGTCAAGCTGGCCCTGCTTGTGGGGGCGGGGCACTTCCCTGCTATCTTTTCACATTTTCTCCCCCGCAGGGCACTAATGAGTAATAGAATTTCAATGGCAGAAGCACAGCAGTTTTGGGTCTGTCGTGAAGCCTGTCCCCTGGGGCTGTCCTGAGACTGCAGTGACTATACAGCTGTAGGCTTTGTGTCTCTGAGAACATCTCTTGTGACTTCTACCCTGCCCTCTCCCAGGCACAGGCTCTTCTTTCTGAGGCTGGAGAGTTAGCACTACCCCACCCCAGCTCGGGTTCCGCGACCGTCTGTGCCTAGTACAGCAGACACAGTGGCTGGGAGAGCCTTGTCACACCATCACTACAGGATACCTGGAGCCACTGTCTGACATGCACAGATGGGGGAAGCAGGCAGGCTCAGGGGACCCAAAAACCTCACTTGGCTTAGTGAGACTCCTGGGGATGCTGGTGTTGACACTTCTCAGGGCACCCAGGAAGGCTCTGTTGCCTCGATGAAGAACCTCTTTCTTATTTCAGGGTTTCTTGGAACTGCCTATGCTGATGTGTACTGGGAGTCTATAAAAAGAGGCTGTCTAGGGCAATGCTTCCCAAACTCATCTGACCACAAAAACCTTCTATTTATTATTTATTTTTGCCATAGAGGTTAGAGTACTGCAGGGCTTCAAACTCTAAACATGGACCCCTCACTTTTCGTAGGACCCTGCTCTGAGTGTTGGGACATGAGCAGGTGCCCATGTCTTAGGAGCATAGTCTGCAGGAGGTACCATATAAGGTGTCCAATGGGGGAGGATGGTGTTTATGGCAACTCTGAGAAAGAAGCAGGAAGCAGGGAAGGCACTGGGGCCTTGGGAAAAGAAGGTGCTGGAACACTGTTGAGAGCAGTGGGGGTAGGCAGCAGAAGAAAACACTTTCCCTCCCAAAGCCATCTTTGAACTGACTATGCTGGCCAGGCAAGGAAACAGCTGCTGGGGGAGGTAGGGGTGGTGCCGGTCCTCAGTTCCTCCCACCCACTACCCACAACCACATTTCTGCTATTGAACTTGGGCTAATTTCCAGAAGCTGGGGAACAGCTATTCACAAATTCAGTAATTGGAGTCATTAGCGTTGACTCTGAAGTCATTTTTGTCGAAGTCTCTCTCTTGGAGAGCTTTTAAGACCCTTTAAATTGGTTAATGGAGAGTTTAGAGATGAGGATGGAGCTTCAGCCCAGCTTCCCCCTGCCCATCTTCCTGGCTCTCTCCAACACACTCAAGGGCAAGACTGAGAGATAATCCACCATCTGTTTTATTAAACACTTGTATATCCCTACCTGACCTTTCCCAAAAAGGACTCATGGTCTCCACTCTCTGGCTCCAAGACTCCAGGTGCCTAATCTCCACTGATCTGCAGGGTGAGGATAATGTTTTCAAATGATATTGCAGGGTGAACTGGTAGACCAGAAGTCTGGGCTGGAGTCATAATGTCAGCTTTGATCCTCATCTTGACCTGGTGACTCCTCTTCCTCCTCCTCCACTTTTTTCTTTTTAATGGTGATGGTGGTGGGAATTGAGACAGTGTTTCTCTGTGATTACAGCCTTGACTGTCCTGGAACTCATAGATATCTGCCTCCTGAGTGCTGGGATTGGTTGTATGTCACCACGCCCAGCAGCCTGGTGATTAAGGCCGTGGACCTGCAGGCACCAGTCTGTCTTTGGAAACCTAAGCAAGGAGTAAGGATCTTTCTGCACGGAAATGGTTGCACCTCAGTCGTTTAAGGCAGGATCCTCAGTCTACAATGAGGAAATATGATAGAAATCCAGTCACTGCTTCCAGATGGCACAGGCAGAGCCAGGGTCTTCACACATGTTCCTCTTCTTTATGGTGCTGGAGAGGTGCTGATGGTTTCTGGGAAGGTAAGTAGCTAACTGGCCTCCTCTTTGGGACTCAAGCTGTGCTATCTTTGAGAACTCTCAGGCTCCATCCATGAGGGTGAGGTCTGGAAAAAAGTCAAGCAGACACATGCGAGCATTCAGGTAACGTCTCTCTTCTGCATCAAAGACGAACATGATGGTGAGCCCACTAGGGAATGACAAGGCGAGAAGACTGGCACTATCAGGATTTCCTGGGCTTTATCCACTCATGGAAACACCTCCATACTTAAGCAAAGCATCTTGATCATATGCCATCATGTAAACTATCAGGGGCATACACACACCCAGAATTGTCGGCAAACTATGGTATGGTCTAAGGGTAAGGTAACAAAGGCACAAGAACAGAGGTCAGCTATATGCTCAAAAACAAAGGTGAAGGCAACAAACTGGGGAGAGGGGGTGTCTCTGGGGTCACTGAATATTTTTGCTGCATTTGAGGCTTAGGTGGGAGGAGGTCCAAGGTTCAAGTGAAGAAAAAGCTAGTCACCTACCTGAGCACCAACTGGAAATGCTACCCCAGGACAATACTAACAGCCAATCTTTGCCACCCAACCTCCAGTCAACCTCTTCCTAGCTCACCAGGCACAGCCAGGGCTGCATTAAATCTCACCTTAGCCGAAACCCAGTCTTACAAGACTCCTTTCTAAGGAAGGTATAGCCCTTCTGGGGGCTCCATGGCTGGCTCCAAGATGGCCACTTCTGCAAAGGAGGCCAAGGTTTCCAGTGCTTGAGGCGTGAGGGAGGACCGAAGCACCAGCCAATAGGGTGTTCAGGCTACAGAGGGAGGGGCTGGAGAAAGACTTCAGTCCTGTCGTGGTCAGGTGGCTGGGCCCTGAGGCAACAAAAGAAGTGACAGCAATGCTTAACCATCAGTCCTCAGCTGGGGGTTGGGGCTCTCACTGTTGGATTAAAGCGGGGTCTGTTTAACAGTGCCTGTCCTAGAACTCACGATTTAGACTATCTTGGCCTCAAACTCAGAGATGAGCCTGACTCTGCCTCTAGTGGTGAGATTAAAGGTGTAACCCATCTTGCAGGTTGGGCAGGGTCTTCTTAAAGGACCGGGCTCCCCTCAAATTTCTTTCCTTTTCTTTTTTAAGATTTATTTATTTATTATGTATACAGTGCTCCGCCTGCATGTATGCCTGCACCAGAAGAGGGCACCAGATCCCATTATAGATGGTTACAAGCCCCCATGTGAAATGGATTGAACTCAGGACCACTGGAAGAGCAGACAATGATCTTAACCTCTGAGCCTCCAGCTCCGTCCCCTGGAATTTCTAAGGGGGCCCAGTCCCAGGAACTCAGAAGTGAGTGGGGCTTTCACTGCCTTAGGAAGGTAGCTCAGCCAGCCTCAGGACATTGCTCTCCTAAAAAATCATGACAGCAACCATCACTTGCTAATTTACTGAACACTTACTGTATGCTATACTCTGCTATGGTTTTTTTCCTATGGCAGTTTCTTGCTGTTACCCAAGTCGACTGGGAATGTATTCCTCAGCATCCCAACATCCCTAACGTTGTGACCCCTAGCATGCACCACCATGACTGCTAAGCCCTTTATTTCCCTTGGAATTTATTGCTTACAACAAGCTAAGGAGTTAACTTGTGATTATTAGAGAAGAAACTGAGGCTGAAAGGCATGGAGTTCTAGTTCAGTGTCAGCAGAGGTTAAAACACACGTTTGCTTCACTCTGAAAGCTGGGCTTTGAACTACTGCTAGGGCCAGGACTGACAAGGAGACCTGGGGCTACCGCCCTCTTTTGTCACAGGGCACTAAGCTTGGAAGGAATCAGCCTTGACTTGCATTACCTGCTGTTTCCACGGCAAAGAGGATCCGAAGCCGCTCCTGGGCAGGTTCATTGCCCATAGCTGCTGACTGCTGGTAGCACTTGACAGCCTCTCCAAGATTCCTCTGTACACCAAGGCCCTTCTCATAGCAGATTCCCAAGTGAAATCTGCTCTGAGAGTCCTAAAGGAAAAGACAGACAACCTGAAGAACTGGAATGCTCAGTCAGAAGCGAGGTGGAGTCAGGCAGGCATGCTGGGCCTTCATCCATGCATCCTGCCACATTCCAAGCTCCTCGACCACGAAATGATGGAGGCCCAGTGCTTGCCAAAGGAGTTAGGTTTCTCTGCCCAGGGATATTCCACCCCATCAGCGTGAAGGCTTCTCTTGTAGAGCCTGGATGAAAAAGACTGCAGAAGGCAGGAAAGTGACCAATAGGCCAGCCTGCAGGGAGGTTTCCCAAAGCTGGGTCTGACTCCCCGACTTAGCCTGAGAGGACTGCAAACCAGAAACCACAGTATAAGCATGTCTTCGTCAGAGGCTCTGCCCCTTGCCTGTGGCTCTCTCTCCTCACTGACACGGCACTCCTCTTTGAGACAGAACAAGTAGGCGTTAGGAGCCTGGCTAGCCTTCTGGGCTTCCAACCTAGGTGCCTATGTTTCCTCACCTGTGGAACAAGGTAACAGGAGCACTGCCTGTTTATGTTGTCACTGCAGAAAAAAAACACTTAGCTCTGGGCCACTAGCATCAGATTCTCCTTTTGGCTGTGCACAACACTGAACTCTCCTCCCTTACTACAGAGCTTTTACCATAGTTTTCAAACAGAAGCCGTGAATGCAGGGAAATGTTGCTGTGCACACTGCTTGCTCCAATCCATGACTCCTAAGTGTCTATACTCTTTTGAATATGCATATCCACCCAATACACTGGAGGAATCCAACAAACCACAGATCACCTTGGCATTTCACGGTGATTGAAAAGCTCTGAGACTGTCTACGCCAAAACAACTGTTTTCACTTAGTGTTCCTGAAATCCAGGTAATCATGCTCCTAGCATTCTTCATCAGCATCCCATGGGAACAACATCCCATGGAACAAACTGAGTAATGCCACTTGAATGCCAACACCCAGGTCAGACAACTAGGTTGCCCTCTCTCCATTTGTGTCTGACTTCCCCACCATGATGGCTAGTCACTGGCACAGCCTCCAGGCATCTCTCTCACACCTGACACCTTGCTCTGATTCTTCCACTAGCCCTGCAAAGTAGCAGATGGTTAAGGTGGGCATTTCATGCTTGTTTTAAAGGTGATGAATCAGGTTTAAATAAAGAAGTGATGGATGGCCCGATATGTGGTGTCTGGGTAGCAACAGGCCCAGTGGCTGGCAGAGCAGGCCCAGCCTGCTGTGCCACACTCCCAGTGAGAGCAGGTATGCCCACCTCAGCTGAGCAGTTTCCCACCTTTAACCTCAGCACCCCAGTGGCCCTGCCCAATGTCACACAGCAGTGGAAGCCATGGCATTAATGATCAGTATTATTGATAGGATTATTGAATCAGCCCAAAGGCTCCCCGAAAACATATCATAAGCTCAGAGCTCAGAACCAGTTTCCAAATCCCTTTTCTTATCAGACTCAATCCCCAACATGCACGGACCAGAGACCTCATACATACCCCATTGTTGGCTGCCATCCAGAGGTATTTTACAGCTCTCTGTTCATCCAGGTGTGGTTCCTTGGTAAAAAGCACCCCAAGGAAAGCTTGGGCCTGTTGGGGAGGCATGACAAAGCATCTCGGTCACTTTCAGGCTCTGACACCTCACTTAGACCCCACCAGTGACACTCACCTCTGTCAAGCCAGAATCTGCAGCCTGCTTCAGCAGAGAGACTGCCCTCTGTCCCTCAGGGTCTGACAAAGAGCCTGAACTTTGCAACAGGCACCTGGCATAGCGGTACTGAGCCAGCCTGTGGCCCTGGATGGCAGCCAGGTGATAAAAGAGGATAGCCTGGGTCAATAGGAGAAATAACCAGATTGCAGATAACTTGCCTCTTTCTTTAAAATTCTAAAAATCATTCAAATAAATACATAATCATTACATATGAATCAGGTAAATGCTGGCAAGTAAAAATTTAAAAGCAGAAAGAAACCTAAAAGATAAACATAAAACCCAAATATAGCCTGCCTCCTAAAGAACATTAGGCTTTTTTCTTCTGATGTGTTTGTTTGTTTTTTGAGGGGGGTTGATTATAAATAGAGTTCTATATCAAGATCTCCTTATCAATAGGTCTGTTATTATCTACAGAGCTCAGACTGTCCTCAAAAGTGTGGAAATCCTCCTGCCTCAGCCTCCAGAGGGATGAAAATATAGGTATCTGTTACCATAATCAATTAAGATATTTTTTAATGATTTTTAAAAAGATTTATTTATTTAATATATGTGAATACACTGTAGCTGTCTTCAGACACACCAGAAGAGGACATCAGATCCCATTACAGATGGTTGTGAGCCACCATGTGGTTGCTGGGAATTAAACTCAGGACATCTGGAAGAGCACTCAGTGTTCTTAACCATTGATCCAACTCTCCAGCTCAAGATATTCTTCATTAAAATGTTAGTGCATAGGCTTCCAAGTTTTTCCCCATGGATAATTTATACACATTGTACACTATGTGTAAAATTATACATGTATGATTGTGTACATGTTTATATACTTTGCATATATATACACACATATATAATACATACATTATTGTTTTTATTTTGTGTGCATGGGTGCTTTGCCTGCATGTATGAGTGTGCACCATGTTTGTACAGTGCTTGTGGAAACCAAAGAGGATGTCAGATCTCCTAGAATTGGAGTTACAGATGGTTGTAAGCCACCATGTGGGTGCTGAGAATTGAACCTAGGTCCTCTGAAAGAACAGCTAGTCGGCTTAACTGCTGAGCCATCTCTGCAGCCCCTATAGTTTATGTATGAGTATATACTCACAGTGAAAGAGACATAACAGTATACTTTGAATGTCTTTGCCTGTCAATTTAGATCTGATATATCATTATTATGGTCCCACAGACACAAAAGAACATTAATCTGATTTTCCCCCTTCCTTTCACATACAGCTCAACAAAATATTTCACACATGACACCCTTACATACCTATCTTTCTATCTTAAAATTAATTTCTTTGTCAGGGCACAAATCTAGGCTCTGACAATACAGTTGCAAAGATAGGCAAAATGTCTACACCCCCTGAGTTCTGAGCACATTTCTGTAAGTTAGGAATATCTTACTTTGCAATCACAGCTGGGTTCCAACAGAACCAGGGAGAGAAGTGGAAGTATTAATTCCTCTGCTCACGGCTCAGTTTTTGAGCTCACTGGGTCTGGGATGAAACAGTACCTTGCTGAGGTCCCTGGGGGTGCCTCTGCCATGCTCGAAACACAAGCCCACATTGTACTGTGCTTTACTGTAGCCACGGTCTGCAGCTTTCTGGAAGTAGGAGAAGGCTGCCATGTAGTCCCCAGTCTTTATGTTCTCTGTCCCTGTAGGAAAGCATGGAGCACAAACACAGTTCCTACTGAGACTTTCTACATCTTCAACCACACCCTCGAGGCTACACATCTCCTCCCAGAATCCCTCTTTTCTTCAAGTGTGCAACATTTGTTTTTCCAGTTGGCTCACTGGGGTTAGAGGTCAGGGGCTTAGTGCCAGAGATTGGTGGCTCTGCTTGTTTATCTGGCCAATAGTTCTGGTTGCCTTTTGGAAACAACCCCTTCCCTGTGCTCATCCCCACCAATGAGACTTTGTCAGGGGTGTGAATCTTAATCAGGGTGACAAGGTTGTCACAGAGAGGAAAGAATGGTAAGTAATTCGGAAAGCAGCGACCTTGAAGTACTATCAAGTGCTCTGGCCCCTGGGTCTCAGAAGCGTCCTAGACTCCTGTCCCCAAGGCTCAGTAGGTCCAGAGAGCCCAGAGAGGGTTTACACAGTCTACTCGAATCCCACAGGCGATCCTGTTCAGCTAGTCTCACAGGGTAACAAGGAGCCTTAGAAGAAGATGACTCAACACCTAACTGACATGCAAACTCCAAAGTCAGGGCCCTTTGCTTGGCCCAGGCATTAAGGAAAAAGCCAGGACTCAACTTTGCCAGTTTCCATCTTTGCTCACACTGACTCCTGCCTGAGACCCTGTGGTTCTGTATCTGTTGCCAGGCCTCCCATTGTTTCTGTTCGAGAACCTTCAGACCACACTCCGGGTTTAAACTCTTTTTTAGTACTTTCCTAATATACCAAACCTTTGTCTCTGGACACAGCTGTGACAAAAGAATAAGCCCTGTCTCCTCAATTAGACTGTAAAATCCTCGAGGCAGGCAGAACAAGACCGGAGAAGTAATTTCGCATGGGATGAAAATTCTACATAAATGCAAAATATGATTATAGCTTGTGCTGCCTTTGTGTTCTGCCACAGGGCTCAGCACTTGCTGAATAAATGAATATGGGAATGGAGGAGTGGGCACGAGGGTTCTGAGAAGAACCTGCCCTTCCAAATCACATTCCTTCAGCAAGCAGAGTTAAAGTCCCTTCCATGTCCAGAGTGCATGGATCCCGTGTCCTTGGGAAGGAGACACAAGGGGCAGAAGAGGCCACCTGGTCACCAGGAACCTGGATTCCCCTACTTCTCTAGTCTCGGCTTCCTCTAGCCATGGCTGAGCCCTCCTCACATCTGGATTAGTTCGCAGCACATCTTCCTGCCTGGTCTCCCATTTCCCTTCTGGCTCTCCTCAATCCATAAACAGCCACAGGTCACATGACCATCCTTCTTCATGCTTCAGCGCTTCCTGTTTCACTTAAAACCCCTGCTCTCTTCCTGGGCTTAGAAAACCTTACGTGATCTGGCTCCTGCCCGTTCTCTGACGTCATCTGCCTACCCTTTCTGTGTTTGCCAAGTTCCAGCCACACTCACCTCTCTTTTACCCCTTAACAAGTAAAACTCAAGGCTGCCTCAGAATCTTTGCTCTCACTTTTCCCTCTGCTGGGAAGCGTTCTCCACATGGGAATAAGAATACTTTGCCTTTGTCAGCCACGTTTCCGCTCAAGGGTCTCCCTTCCAGCATATTTCTACATGAAAAGCCATTCCTTGTTCAATTTCTTCAAAACATTTATCATCGAAAATTCTTTTTATTTGCCAGATTAGTTTTTCTTTTTTTGACCCAGGGCCTCATTATGTAGCTCTGTCTGTCCCGGAACATACTATATAGATCAGGCTGGCCTCAAATTTAAAAGATCTGCTTGTCTCTGCCTCCAGAGTGTTGGGATTGAAGTTGTACACCACTATACCTGTCCAGTTTACTGATTATTATCCTTCAATTCACATGAGAGTGAAGAACCACCATTATCTCTAGGACATATCTCTAGCAAATGGTGTACATACAGTATATTCTCTAAGTGAGCTCCAGCCTCTCACCCACTCAAGTACTAGACCCCAACAGATGCTGCTGGGAATTCAGGGCTTTCCCTTAGATGGTTAGAGACGTGAGCCAAATTCCCACAGAACCAAGACAAATCGCTGAGTCACGTGGAGTTCCTAGATTTAATAAGGGTTTGTTCCCATGATGCACTTGGGTGCCTGCTGCAAACTTCAGGAGCCTGCTCTTTTCTAAGCATGGAAGAGAATGCTGGGTGCCCTCTAAAATTATTTTCGACTGCCTACACAGGACAGAATTTTCAAGGAAGCACATGGCCATCTGACTGAGACATTTCTCAGCCTCCTCTGTAACAGATGGCCTGTAAATCTACCTTGTGGTTTATGCACCTCCATAAAGGGTAACTTCAAGGTCATGCCCTTAAAGGAAAGGAGTGGTCCTCTGGCTCACTGTGTCCTTCCTCCCAGCTGACAAGAATATATCCAGGAGGGCAGATGCTACGTTGACTAAGACAGCGCTCATAACGAAAGCTGGTTTTAGATTGGCTGAACCTTTATGATCAAGGATGGGTCCCTGACCCCACTGAACCACCATGCCACATCTAGTCTACCTACCCAAGAGAAGATAAACCACCTGTTTAAAGCACTCTCTACTCTGACTGCATCCCATCCACCCTATGCCCTTTCTGTTTCCTCATCCCCCTGCCTTGGGGCAGGAAACCAGGTACCCAGGAAGTTGAAAGCAATGGCGACACTGAGTTGAAAGAGCTGTTGGATGGAAGTCACGGCCTCCTCCAGAGGAAGAGCCTTGGGTGTGCCTTGTTCCTGGAGAAGAAAGAGAAAAGAGCATCAAGGTATGGTTCACTTGGATTTCCATCCGCCCCAAGAGTGAAGTGGGCATCCAGGGTTCCAAACCTGGACCATACATTTTTTCCTCCAGGGGGGCCGGCCTCGGCTGCCTTTGCCTGGGATGCGAAGTCCCTGTTAGCATGCAGGAAGCCAAAGTCACTGGGCTCTGCAAGGGAAAGGCCGACACCCAGGTGGTCAGAAAGAGAAGGGTGTAATGTCTCCCTTTTCTCTCCCAGTCTGCCCTGTCTATGTCCAGTAACTCTCAGTCACCCCAGAAAGCAAGAGGTCTCAAAGGGATGACAACTAGTTACCTGGGCATAGAGAGCAACAAAGGTCTATTTGCTAGCCCCTCCTGCTTCTGTGGGTGTTCGATCCATCTACCAGCCCCTCCCCACCTTTTGATATTAGGTGAGGTTGTACCTTCTTCAGGTGGGTTCAGAAGGCCAGGTCTCAGGGAGCTATCTGAAGGAAGGCACTGGGTCTGAGCTGAGGGTTCTTCCTGGCCCAGCCTTGGTTCCCTCAGGCCAGTGTTCTTGAGAGATGGGCAGTCATGCCTGGGAAGAACATGCCTCCGAAGTGCTGAAGAGAGCCAGCAAGGTCACGTGAGAAAGGGATCAGTTCTTGGGGGTCCCTTGCCAGTCACTCTCTCTGAGACCTGGGAGGCCAGAAGAGGAATGTGGAACTCCTAAGAAACTTCCTTTCTACTCTTCCTCTTCCACTTTGGCTGGCTTTCCTCTATAGGGATCTGTACTTACGCTGATGTCCTGTCCTGAGCACAAATCACTATCACTTTAATTCTCACAGTGGCAGGAAGTACCTACCTCATTCATTATCTGTAGCCTAGCATCCAACTCTCTGCTGAATGCTAACAGACAGTCTGCTATGTAGGACAAGAACTTACACTCCAACCAACAATAACCGAGTGTACACTGTGTGCTATGTACTTGACACATCATAACACATTTGGTCTTCCCTAAGGATCCCTACAGTATCACTTACTACTCCATTTTACAGATGAAGAAACTGAGGCATGGAGAGATTAAAACTGATTTTTTTTTTTCAGGAACAGAGGAGTAGTTAGTAAATAATAGTTGTGGGGTTTGAACTCTTACAATCCAATTCCAGAGCCTCAATCATGAGGCTCTAGGCTTTTTTAACACAACCCAAAATACATATTCAGTAGATGCAGTTACTGACAAGGGACCATTGGACTGAACTTAACTTGTTGAGCATTGGGCAGGAAGCCACACCCAGGGTCTAAAGCAGCCTAGGCCTTGGGGCTTCCTTTCTAGGAGGTGACAGAAGGACACTGAGGAGCACTTAGGGGCGGCACGGCCCACACCCAGTGTGGACAGCACTTTCCCATTTCCCACTCCTCTTCCTCTGACTTTAGCTAGGAAAGTCACGGAGCTGCTGATGGCCCACTTCCTGAGGTGTAGCCAGAGATACTTCCTGGCCCAGAGAAAACTCCCAGCCTGCCCCAGTTGCCCCTTGAGGACCGAGAACTTACAGGAGTGTGGGTGCCACCAGGAAGAGGAGAGGAAGCGGTACAGGGGACTGTGCCAAGAGCAGTGTTCAGCTGGCTGAGGTCCTACTACCAGAGGTGCGTGGAAGTGGATCTGCCTCGCCAGGTGCAAGGCCAGCACAGCCAGAGTGCCCTGGAAAGAAAGCGGTCCATCAGGATCACGGCCCCCGCTGGTCATTCATCATCTGCCCTGGAGCCTTTCCTGACTAACAGGGGCAGCTCCACACCATGTACTTCCACAGCACGTGAGCCTGGCCTTTGTGTCCTGTAGTCCTTCTCAATTAGTCACTTAGGGTCACTTAGGGTCTGTCACTCCTGTTTAGTTTTTAAGCAAGACAGAGGCAGGGCCCATGGATCATGCACATTCAGGGATCCCTGGAGCCCAGGGCAGTGTTAAGTGAAAATGGGTACCTAAAAGAAATGGCATGCTGAATGCATGTGCTAGTGAGTAACAGAATAAAAGGATCTAGGCAGGCGCAGAGATGCTGTGGTAAACTGGAGCTTAGCCTACAATCCAGGGACATGTCAGAGCACCAACCAAGCCGCAAGAGCAGACATGCAGAAGGGGAAGTTTGAAAAGGTGACACAGAACAGCTGGGCTAGCTCCTATTCCAGGGGCTGCATGCTCACCCCTATCTTTCTGTGCTATGCTGGAGACACCCCAATACTTCTTCATTGCTACAGGAACTACGCGCCATAGCAAACAAGACAGAAGCTGTCTGTATCTATGCCATAAAGGTATATGACATACAACACATGTCATTTGTACCTTTTGTTGAAAAAGACAAAACCCAAACTCACAGAGAAACAAATGCAATAACCTAGCAATTATGCTAAACACCTAGAGGAAAGCAAACCAGGGAGCCACAGAGAGCCTGGGAAGACAGAGCGCTGTAAAGTGCTCCCACGAGGCTGATGAGTGAATGAGCTGCAACCAGAAGGAGGAAAAATAAGGCACTGTTGTTGGGAAGATAAGGTGCCACATACATGGTGTCAGGGACAGTTTGTGTGCAGGTCCTTCCAGGTGGTAGTGGTGACAGAACCTAGAGATGACAACCTAGAGATCTGGATGCTAGGTCAACCACAGGACTACTTCCCTAATGGAATGAGTGCGGCACTGACCCAGGACTCAGATCTTCGGCAGCTTGAAAAGATATTCCCTCCTCTACGGCACACTCTGCCTCCAGTCCACAGAGTCCCAGATGACCATATCTATATCACGGAGACGCCCCGTGACCATCACTGCTGATGACACCAAATGGCAGGTTTAAAAGGGGGGGAGGGGACTGGAGAGACGGCTCAGCGGTTAAAAGCACTGACTGCTCTTCCAGAGGTCCCGAGTTCAATTCCCAGCAACCACACGGTGGCTCACAGCCATCTGAAATAGGATCTAATGCCCTCTTCTCTTATGTCTGAAGATAGTAACAATGTACTCATATAAATAAAGTTAAATTAAAAAAAATTTTTTTTCAAAGTGAGACTCAGAGTGGTTAAGTCGTTTGCCCAAATTACACAGCATGAAGTACCAGGTTGGGATGCGGAAGACCTGAAAGTGATATGTGTACCCGAATTATTCAGAACACCTTAGAACTGGAATCTCTACATGGAACACTGCCTGCACGGTCGAGATGCTGCCCTATGAGGCATAATGTTTGCTTTGTTTTTTTAAGATCTGTGTAGTCCTGGCTGTCCTGGCACCTACTCTGTAGACCAGGCTGGCTTCGAACTCAGAGATCCATCTGCCTCTGCCTCCGGAGTGCTGGGATCAAAGCCATTCACTACTACCGCCCAGCGTGAGCCGTAATGTTTGCCATGTATCCCTGACCTTAAAGAACAAGTTCAACAAGTATCCATCAAATAGCTATTGTGCATTAGACTCCAAATTAGGTGATTCTACAAGACACACTCGAGAGCCGACCAATTGGTTCTACCACTTAGGAGCCATGTGACCTCAGATATAGTACTAACATTCCAAAGCCTGAGTGTCCTCGTGCGTGGAATGAAGGTTAACTCTCCCTTGCAAGGGTTCTGTAAGTATTAAAGATGTGTGTAGAGTAGTTCGTGTTGGTAAGTGATGCTGTCTATCAGATATTTATTGTCATTTGTGCTGATCTCCATGAAGGCAAGAATGATATTGTTCTCTACTCTGTCCCTAGTGCTAGGCTCAGAAGTGTTAAGTAAATGTCTGTCAAATGGAGAAGAATAAACACATGGCAGAGGCTGGGGGGATGGCAAGGTTTCCGTAAACACGCTCAGGATCACAGGCTTCACCATGTGAATACATCTTAGCCTTGTTTCTAGACTAGGAGGTTCTTCCATGCAAGATCCTTCACAGGACAGGGCTGGGGAAGCCTTACCCATGAGATGGCATCCCGCAGAGTGTTTGGGGAGACATGAGCAGACATCCAGTGGAAGGCATCTTTCCATCCACAGCACTTTGGGTCCCTGTTCCTCTTTGACCCATGGGAGCCTGATCTAGATGGTGCAATTAGAGACTATTAAGTTCTGTACAAACTGGGAACAATAGGGCACATGTGACAGAATGTCAGTCTCACCTGTCAAAGCTGAGCCTAGTAAGCAGCAGGGTAGTGGAGGTTGTCTGAGGCCCATCTGAACTGGTAGGTTTGGGTGGTACCCTTCGGAAGCCAGGTCCCAGCAGGCGGGGAAAAGCTGTGGGAACAGGGGCAGTCACACCATCAGGGATGGATGGAAGTAAAGAGGACATCCACAATCTTCCCTCCAGTCTTTGAGGACGCCTTATCCTGAGAGCCCCGGAATCACTGACATTGTCTGTGCAGTTATTTGCTGGAGTTTGAACCCAAGACTTTCAACATTCTAGGCAAGCCTCTTGTACCTCTTGAGCCTGCCCCTCTAACCCTTGCAAGTAGTTCTTAAACAAGGGTACAGACAGCAATCTTTGGCGTATTGAGGATCCCAGGGTAACACCACCCCAGAACTAATAAGGCAAGACCCTTAAGTATGTAGCACGTTTGTTTTGAAAAAAAAATTCTCTTTGAGTTGATGCGAGTGGCTACTTCTGTTCTAGAACCTCAGTCTCACTCTACTGAGCGCGTGTCTTTAAATTCCTCCTCTTTCCATTGGCTTTCTTTCATTGACTCCTCCCTTTTAGAGCTTCACCCACCTTGTTGGATCTAAGCTCCACCTTCTTCCCACTCTGTCCAACCACGTCTAAAGTTCCAAAGGCTCCGGACGCCAGAATGGAGCCTCGTCCCGTATGTCCCGCCCTCCCCAATCTAATCCCACCCACTGCCGCTATGGCAGTTTTCCCGCGGATCGCAGCGCACTGCAGTTTACGAGTCCATCGCCTGCTGGAACTCGCCTGGCAGACGTCCCCTACCTCGCCCCAGGATCCCTGTCAGGCGCCACATGTCGTGGCCAGCACCATAGAGCTTGCAGCCGAGGGATCGAGGCCCGAAAGGACAGGGCAGGGACCAGAGTGGCCGCTGCGCAGTCCCCAGCGGCCGAGTCCCTAGCCAGCCAATCAACAAGGAGCTCTGCCGGAAGGATGACACTCTAGGAAGGAAGTGGCGGATGGGGCGGGCTTGTCGCTTGGCGAGGTGAGAGCTACAAGGACTTGAATCGGGGCCAGGGCTAAGGTGTCGTCCTTTGTCGCCATTGCAGGAGCCGCGAGGGTCCGCGGTTCCGAATGGTGGCTGGTTGGTGGACCGAATTACCCGGGGCAAGTTTCCCCCCAGGTCCTAGCTCTGGCCCGGTTTTTACTCTTCACATTTAGGCTGTAGGTGGAGGAAGTCCTCACCAGCGGCCGGGCAAGAATTCCAGCGCATTTAACAGTTAAGGCCTTTACCCCCGCTTCGCAGCCTCAAACTATTGTTTCATTAGGAATCTCACCAGAAACCCGTTTACAGGTAAAAGACATGTATTAAACTCCTTATGGCCCAGTTTTTTTTTTTTTAATAACACTGTAATTCCATCATACGAACCACCCTATAAATTCACTAACAGAGAGAAAAGTGGAGTGGTTCTTAACAACCTTTTAACCACCCAAGAGGTGTCTGGCTAGTATGGCAGCCCTCAGGAGTCCGTATTTACGCGTTGATATGTATTGTTTTGTTTCCCTGTGTGCCTTCTACGCCTCGAGTATGCCTATGTTAAAGATATCGTCAATAAAATCCCCAGCTCTTCTTCACAGTGGCTAGTCCTGAAATTCTCTTTAATCCTCTAAACCAGGAATCCTGGTTTGGCCTGAGTCAAAGTTCCTAAAAAAAAGTAGACCTCAGCCTGCTGAAGGTTAAGTGTAGCAGTATTTCCCTGTCCCTACTGCTGGTGTTCTGTTGCCTGGGCCTCTGCAAGGATAGGGTCAGCTGGAGTATCTTGACTCCTTGTTCCTGTTCCCACGGGCTGAATTCACAGGCCCTCATCTGTCTGAGCCTGCCAGTATAGTTTTAGGCAAAGTTAGCTTTTGTAAACCGGACCCACTTTGTGCACACTAGAGTCCTGTAAAAATAATGTAAGGTGTTCAGACTTCTTCTCCCTCCCCCCAAACCCCCCCCCCAGTATGTGACTTTTAGGTGGATGGAAGTGTCTGGGATAAAGGAGTACTGGGTGTACCTAGTCTTAGACCCAGGCATGTGGTGTGATAGCTGTGTTTATCTGTAAAATGCTCTCAAGCCTTATGTCAGCCACTGTTGTAGGCTAGGAGAGGACAGATTGATAAAGAGCATTTGTTGTCTCCAAAAATACATGGCTTCAGTACACAGAGTAGACTGAGGTAGGGTGTGGTGGCATAAGGCTTTAGAAGTGGAGGTAGGAGGATCATTAGTTCAAGGCTGTCCTCAGCTATATAGTTCTAGGCCAGCCTGGGCTACATGAGAGTCTGTCTCAAGGGGAAAAAAAAGAATAGAATCTGACACAGGCTTTCCAGTAGTGGGGAGGCTGAGATAGGAGGATCTCAGATTCAAGGCAGTTCTGAGGTTTATAGTGAGATCCTGTCTCAGAAGAGAGAACAGAGTTGTAGGGTTGAAGTTACAGCTCCGTGTCAGAGGTCAGGCCAATCCTTTAGAAGGCCAAGTTCAATCTCTAGCACTGACAGAAAGCAAATGGGCTCTAGTCCCACAAATAGCAGCTTTCTGATTTCCTAGCCAGGTTATTGGACATTAAGCCTGGTACCTGAAAAGTAGGGAAAACAATACCGTATGCAGCTGCAAGAGTCAAAACAACATAAACGTCTACATAGGTCCTGGAACATAGAAAGTGCCCATGAAATGTAGATTAGTATTAATCATAGTGGGAGGGGGTGAGCAGGAAACTGTAAATAGTATTTTAACAATCATGAGTGGTGCCTGCAGGGGAAGGGATGTATCATGGAAGGATTCAGACATGTGGTTTGCATTTGAGTTGGTCCTTCAGATACAAGTTTGTCAGGAGAAGGGGAAGGCATTACAAGCAGAGGAAACCTAATAAAAATCCTGGATGTGGGGAACTATTCGGAAGCGTTCTTACTTGGGGAATTGGGACACCTTTCGTAGTCCATTGCTGCCTGAAATAAACCTACAAATGTGCTGCCTTGGCTCTGTTCTCCTGGGACTTCTGTGTTCTTCTTCCTCCCAGCCTGTCTCTCGTTGGCTCCCTTCCGCAAGGCTCAGCCAGATCTCAGGTCTGCAATGAAGACTCCCCAACTGCTGGAGCCGAACTTCTCTGCTTTTCTCAATCCCTGTAGCACTTAATTTTTACTACACAGTTTAGCAGTAATTATATGTTGTCCTGTTATTTAATTACCTCATCTGTGTAAGTGTAGTCTCCCCAGGTCTCTCCCTCAGGGCAGGGGTGGCATCTTCCCATTTTATGTCCCACATGGGACTTAACCCGCACCGTCAGCCCACAAAATATGTTTACACAGTGTCTCTGAGCTGCACATAGCCAGAAGAACCAGACCCTAATCGTGGAAAGACTGATGTGAGCAAAAATGTGTCCATTCTACATACTTTCATTTAGGCTCCATCCAGCCTGTGTGAAGTTGGTTGAAGGAGTCTGAAAGGGGGCATAATATATCTGCCCCCATTTGCAAAATGGCATCATGTCTGGGGGTGGTGGCACACACCGGTAATCCTAACACTTGGATGACTAAAGCAGGTGGATGGAGAGTTCTAGGCAAGTCAGATAATTAGTAAGACTCTGTCTAGAAGGCTTCAGAACACCACATGGCTGTCACATCCATGAACTCAGAAGCTGTGGTTACCTATGCCAGATCAAGCAAGCTAAAATTCTCCAGGCCCCGCCCCTTATTTGAGGAAATGTTGGCCGTTGATCTCTACCGGGAGAGGGGAGATTGTTGTATTTTTGAAGATGTGGTTGCTGGTGGGTTTCCCATGCTCCAGGGGGAAAGAGGGAACATTGTTTTTGTTTTTTTGTTTTGTTTTGTTTTTGTTTTTTTTCTCCTCAGACTCTTGGGAGCATCAGAGACTACTTGATGTGACTTGTATAGAGGTTCCTGGAATCCTTACATCCATTCACTCTTAGTGCAACCCACAGCAACACTTGTTGGAGCAGCTCCAACTTTTGCCGTAAGCCATCAGCCACTTTCTTCTTCAGTCCTCACACTCTGTTTTTGGATCAGGCCCAAAGTCAAGTTGATTCAATCCTTCTACAAAGACCAGCTGTTGTCATTAAGAACCTATTGTCTAGGTACCAAGTAAATCACTTCTCGAGATGTGTATACAAACCATTCTGTTCCCACAACAGGGAGTATTGTAGACATTTAATGTTGCCTTTATTTTTGTAGACATTTTTAATTTGTACTAATCAAGTTTATGAGAGTTTATTCAGTACTAGAGAGTATTTAACAACTTGGAAAAAAAAAAAGCATGTGGCCCACTATAGTGGCACACGCCTATAATCACAGCTCTCAGACTGGGAGGCTGAGGTGGAAGGATTGTCATGAGTTTGAGGGCAACCTAGTCTACATGGGCAGCCTAGGACACCGGTCTCAACAGCAAAGCAGCTTGTTTGTACAGTGGGCAGCAGTCAGTGAAGAGACGTATAACTGGTCAGAGTGCTGAGAAGTGACTGAGTGCTCAGGCTTCCAACCTCCAAGGCTTAGGGAAGATGTCAGAAGAGGTAAGAGCACTGACTGCTCTTCCAGAGGTCTTGAGTTCAGTTCCCAGCAACCACATGGTAGTTCACAACCATCTGAAATGGGGATCCATTACCCTCTTCTGGTGTGTCTGAAGACAGCGACAGTGTATTCACATACATGAAATAAGTAAATAAAGCTTTAAAATAAAAAAAGGAAAGTCTTCAGGATACAACACAGCTATCACATTCATGAACTCAGAGCTGTGATTACCTGCACAAGAGTAAGCCAGCTAAAGTTCTGATAGAGCTGAGAGAGGCTCTCCAGGCCTCACCCCTTATTTGAAGAACTGTTGGCAGCTGATATCTGCTGGGAGACGGAAAATTGCTCTTAGGAGGATATGGTTGAAGGTGGGTTGTCCCATGCTACAGGGACAACTAACTTAACTGTGGGCTATCAAAGGAAAAAGACTTGAAGAGGAGATGTGCTGGGAAGATACAGGGGGAAGTTGGAGAGGGAAGTGGGCAATGTTTAAATACATGATCATATTGCATTGTGTACATGTATGAGATTCTCAAGAATAAAGATCATTTATAAAAACAGAAGGGTATGGCCCCACCCCCACCGAGGAGACAACATAGCAGTGCAAACAAAGCCAACAAGCAATTAAAATACAGAATGGCATTCTAGTTACTCGGTGCAGCACAACAAATACTCCAGATTTTTATGGCTTAAAACAGTCATTATTTTCCTCTAGTTCTGTAAATTGATGGGGTTCGGCTGGGTGAACCGCTGGTCTCACTTGGAGTTTCTCATGAGGTTGGACTTAGATGGCATCTGGGATCAGAGTCATATGAAGAGCAAAGGGGCTACAGAAAGGCTGGGCATCTTCAGCATGGAGTCTTGGGGCCTCTCCATATGGGCAGCTGAGCTTCTTACATCATGCTCAGAGGGTACGCAAGCAGAACTGCTGGGGAGCACAAAAAGTAGGCCTGGAACCTGCACTGTTTTGCAAAGCGAGCTAGAGAGCAGTCCCAATTAGTATAGAAGGGAAGACACCAGGCCGCGAGTGTGGGAAGGTGTCCTTTGGAGACCAGCAGATTCTACAGTAGAGGCTGTGCAGGGCCTCACATAGGATAACAGTGACATCAACTCCTCCTTTTTCTCTTCCTACTCTTTCTCCTCCACTTTCTGTGCATGTGTGTGTGTGTGTGCACACTCGTGTGTGTACATGAGAGTGCACGCATCTAGGCACATGCATCCACAATCCACAGAGGGACATCGAATTCCTTTATCCCTCTTTACCTTAATTTCTTTAAGACAGGGTCTTTTATTAAACTAGAAGCTTCCCATTAGGGTAGGCTCTCTCACCAGCAAGCTCCTAGGATGTTTGTCTCTGTCTCCACTCCCACATTGAATTGTTATATGTATGCACAGCTATGCACAGCCTTTTGCTGTTGTTGTTTCAGGATAGGGTTTCTTTGTGCATCTTTTGCTGACCTGGAATTTGCTCTATATTCAAGGCTGCCCTCGAACTTAGATCTGCCTGCCTCTTGCATGCCAGGATTAAAGGCTTATGCCACTACCACTCAACCACGCACAACTTTTTACCTGCTGGAGATTTGAACTCAGGTCCTCATGCTTTTGCCTACTAAACCATCTCTCCAGTCTCCATGGGTTGAATTCTTTCAAAGCTAAATGAGGGACTAGAGATATCGCTGAGGCTAGGGAATGTCACTCAATCCTAGAATGCATGAAGACTTGTGCTCAAGGACTCCATAAACAAAGCATGGTGACATATGCCTGGAATCCCAGCATTAGGGAAGTGGAGTCAGGAGAGTCAGAAATGCAAGGTCATCCTCAGATAAATAACTAATTGGAGGTCAGCCTAGGATGGATGAGACCCTATCTCAAAAAAAAAAAAAAAAAGACTAGGGAGTGTGTGTGTATGTGTCTGTGTCTTAGGGTTTTACTGCTGGGAACAGACACCATGACCAAGTACAACTCTTATAAGAACATTTAATTGGGGCTGGCTTACAGATTCAGTCCATTGTCATCAAGGCGGTAGCATGGCAGTGTCCAAGCAGACATGGTGCAGGAGGAGCTGAGAGTTCTACATCTTCATCTCAAGGCTGCTAGTGGAATACTTAATTCCAGACCCATAGGAGTAGGGTCTTAAAGCTCATGACCACAGTGACACACCTACTCTAACAAGGCCACACCTCCAGATAGTGCCACACCTCCAAATAGTGCCACTCCTCTGGGCCAAGCATATACAAGCCATCACAGTCTATGTGTCTGTGTAGTGTCTCTCTCTCTCTGTGTGTAGTGTCTGTGTGTGTCTGTGTGTGTCTGTGTGTGTCTGTGTAGTGTCTGTGTGTGTCTGTGTAGTGTCTGTGCGGTATAGAGAGATAGATTGGATCCAGGAAAGAGGTCAAGTCCTCATTGTCACCCTGTTCCTTCTCAGCCAGCAAACTCACGTTTGTCACTGAAGACTAAGTCATTGCCTCAACATAGACATGAATTCTTTTTGCTTTTTACTCTCGGGACTTTTCTTTAATGCAAACCCCTTCTTACAAATGTTCTGTTTTGTTTTATTTAACTTTAAAAGAACATTTTGCAGGAACCTGCTGTCTGGTAGGAATCTGGACATGGGGTTGGTCAGGTGGCCAGACAATTTATCCTTGGGTGTGAAGCATGCTGAGGAAGAGCCTGCTGGCAAGGAGCAGGGAGCATGCCACTGACCTCAGATGAAAAGACAGATGAAATTGAAATTATCTTCTCATTACCACTGAAAGGTAATGTGGAAGAGGGCAAAGAAGGTCGTTAAAAGAGTTTCTACTCTAGTAAAAAAGTCAAATAGTACTAAAGGGTTATATCAAAAAGCAGCAACCTCTACTTCATGCTCTCTGCCCTCCAGTCCAGCTCCCTGGAGACGGCCATTTTCAAGTCTTTGAAGTATCAGGAAGTTGTGCAGAAGAGCAGTGGTTTTGCGATAACCAACAGCGCTCCCACTGACCGCCTGGCTATCTTGTTAGGTTAGTTCTTATCTTTCCCTTCACTTCTCTTATTTGTATCATGGGACTAATAAAAGTGTGACTATCTCACGAGGAATCACAGTGAGTGGGACTGTGGATGATGATGATGATGATGACGATGATGGAGGGAACTTGAGAGCTACTGTGAACATACTTGGACTTAGTCACACACCATACAAATAAATATAGGACATGGTTGTGACTTAGTAGAAGTGACAAGAACCCAGGCTCAGTTTGAGAAGTTTGAGCTTTTTTGTTCTAAGACAAACTGTTCTCAGCCCCCTTCCTTTCCCGTCTCTTCTACAACCTTGCCACTATAATTATCCTGATCCTCATATCAAAGCATGCATCTTTTCACTACGGATTTGCTTTCTGCCTATGAAATATACACAGGCCTTCCCTCTCTTGGCCAAGACTTTTAATTGATCCTTCTGCTTCTTCAATTATCAGTCTGTTTCTTTGTCTCCACTGCCAAATCTCTCAACACAAATGCTGCCTCTTGTTTCTGTATGAATCCCTACTTTCAACCTTGTCATCCCCCAACCCCGTCTCCGTCTTTCTGCTGCCCTGGACACTGGGGTCATCAGAACCCACCTTACTAGCCACTAGGGTATGTTTGGACCCGGAGTATTTGACTGAATTGATTCTATTACTTCTTCAGTCTTACCTCCAAAGACCTACCACCCCACTTCCTTATTTCTGTTTACGTTTCTCCAAGTGATCCAGGAAAACAGCAACCTTGACCTCTGGGTTGACTCAGCACCTTTCTCTTTCTCCCATGTTACTTTGTATTGTCATTGTCAATACCGGGGACTCACTGAAGCTAGCGTCCGTAAAAACTGCATCAGTGTCTGGTGCAGAGCATTAACAAATCCGAAGAGCAGGATACAGTTGGATCCCAAGAAAGACCAGAAACATGGATTCAGGATCCAACAGATTGAGCCCCTCCCCAGTGTGCCTTATGGATTTCTTGTGATTGGTACAGGCACCCCAAAGGTGCCAGACACTCCCACACTTGGCTGATCACCAGGTCCTGCACAAATCACCCGCACACTCTTGCATCAAGCACTTGAATGTGTCTGTGTGTGACTTCCCCCGAGATGCTGGACATCCGAGTTCACAGCTGTTCTGCCGGAGAGGAGGCTCAGCAATTAAGAGCACTCTTTGTTCCTGCAGAGGACCCAGGTTCAATCCCCAGCAGCTGCATGGCGGCTCACAACCATCTGTAATAGGATCTGATGCCCTCTTTTGGTGTACATAAAGACAGCGTACTCATATACATATAAGTAAAATAAATCTTAAAAATAAAACCCACTGTGATGCATAGGGGCAAATTAACTCATATGCATAAAACGAAATCAATCTAAAAAGCATTTCTTTTAAGTAAGAAAGAAGGGATGGTACGACAGCTCAGCAAATAAAAGTGCTAGCCACCAAACCTGACAACCAGAATCCTATACCAGAGACCCACGTGGTAGAAGTCGAGAAGTCACTGCTGCAGGCTGCCCTTTGACCTTGATGCACATGCACACACTCAACAAATAAAATAAAAGACGTTTCAGATGCTGGGGAGGGTGCAGGTTTCTGGGTGCTGGAGGATGGGGAAACTTGAAAAAGGTGGTCTCAGCAGCTCCTTGAAGAAAGCCCTATCTGGCTTTTCAGCCAGGGCTCAGCTCAGAAGAGCCTGAGGCAGGATTCCCTTCCCAGCTCCCAAAGCCTGTGCCGCTGCTAACTCTGAAGATCTAGGTGTGGCTGCCACTGAAGAGCAGTGAAGAGAGCACGGGAATCCAGTCGTTAAAGATGTTGCCGGTGAGAAAGAGATGTAGCAAGATCTGCAGCGCTTGCAGGAGGCGAGAGAGGTGCTAGGCTCAGACTGAAGCCTTCCTCAAGTGCTGTCAGGGAGAAACCAGAGGTGTGCCTGAGTCTGCTGAGCTCTTGCAGGTCCCCTCTGCACATTTCTCATTAGGCTCTATGTGTGGGACAGGGTGTTCAGCTTCCTCAGGTCCAACAGCCTGGCTCTCGCTGCCTGCCCCTGGGTGGTGGCACTGCTGCAGCTGGAACTGCACTTCCCACCCTCACCAGCACAGAGCTGGGGGGTGGGGTAGGGAGAGCAACCTCACAGCTGTTTGCTCCCTGGCAGCACCGCTAAGTAGTTCACAGCTCTGGCTCTGAGTCAGAACCTGCCCATTTCAACCCCCCAACCCCCACCCCTGCTGCCAATACTTTCTTTCTGGCCCTGGGCGGTTTAACTTCTGATGCTTCTGTGCAGCGGGGATAATGATTAGGCCTTCATACTGGCCCCGATGCAGAGAAAACACCCAGCCCCTTCCACCTTTACCTCTTGGAGCCAAGGACCCTCCCACTCCCACACTCTGCAGTCTGTCTCCCACCTGCCTTGCCCTCTGTTCCGATTCCATTTCCACCTTTGGCCTGGGTTCCACAGAGTCAAAGGTAAAATTGTATGAGTCTGTGTTCTTGGTGCCCAGTCCAGGGCCTGGCATGCATATTTAAAAACAAGAATATGCATTTACTTTTGGAAGGAATCGGTGAGACAGTATGGAAGATCCAGAATTCAGGGGCTTGGGGAGATGGCTCAGCATTGAAGTGCATTGGCTGCTCTTGCAGAGGTTTGATTCCAGGCTCCCACATAGTGATTCATAACTCCAGGGTACCTGACACACTCTTCTGTCCTGCATGGGCTCCCACGGGGTACACATACATGCAGGCGATGTCTTTGTATACATAAAACAATAAAAGAAAAACAAAAGGCCAGGTGTGCTGGTGCGTGCCTTTTAATCCCAGCACTTTGGAGGCAGAGGCAGGCAGATCTCTAAATTCAAGGCCAGCCTGGCTTACATAGCAAGACCCTGTCTCAAGAAGAGAAAGTGCACGCGGGGTAGGAGGGTGGGGGAATGATGAAGGACTCGGGGGAGGGAGTTGTCTTCAAATTTTCATCTGGCTTCAGTGGCTCACCTTCCACTCTGGTCATTTACTGCATTTGAAGAAGCTAAAAGAAAACGACAAGGACCGCGGAAGATCACACTACGACCTTCTGGAGTGAACGGGATCAATAGACATGGAGCATATATCCAACCTAAGGATACATTTCCTCCAAGAACCTTGCAAGGAAGGAGAAGCCCGCGTTCCAACAGGGAAAGCAGATTTCGGGGAGGGAGGAAGCACTAAGAGTCTCCTGGATGATGTGAAGGGTAGGCTGTGTGGAAGCAGAAGATGAAAGGCCTTCGCAGAAAGCCTCGGGCAGAAACGAACAGGGCTGATGGGCAAAAGACAAGGTTGGTGCAACTGGAGCCCAGTGACAGGGCCTGTGGAGTCTTCTATGAGGCTGCAGAGCTGGCAGAATCCTGCAGAGCCACAGTGAGAGACATGAGCCTCTGTCCTAACGGTAATAGCTCACATTTATTCAATTTTGTGTATATGTACACTGTGCTAAGCACCTTGTGTGCTTTTGTCATTTACCACCCACAATCCTCTAGGAACCCGGTACTCTTATTCCCACGCTGCCTCAGGAAGGTAAATAAATCTCCTCAAAGGCGATCAGCGGGCTGTAGCAGTTAAGATTTGAATCCAGACATCAGGACCCAGCACCTTCCCTACAAATCCCTGGGTGGTCCAGCCAACGAGCTAAAAGCAAGCAGGCGACGATCTCGACCGCGACCGCACGCTTCTCCTTGGTAACCCTGGATCCCTCAGGTCAGGGATGAGCTTCCAGGCGGTGAAGAAGCTGTCACAGAGTCGCTGGCCTGGGCTTCCACCCGCGTGGGATGCGACCGCAGTGCGGAGGGCGCTAGTGCGTGTGCACGCGCGTGGTCGCCGCAGCTGTGCGGGCTGCGGCCGTGAGCTGCCCGGGTCGTGTGGCAGGGGCACCCCGCGGCGTCCGGCAGGGGGCTCTCGGTCCCAGGATCCCACAGCTCCACCGCCTGCATCACATCCCCTCCGGCCTTGGGCGTGGGGGGGGGGCTTTCGTTTCTGATTTAAAACGACTATTTTAAAATGGCTCTCATTCTCTCTCTTTTTTTTTCTTCTCCTCCACCCCCCCTCGCCTTCTCTCTCAGCCAGAAAGAGGGGGAAAGCGACACCAAGAATCCATTCCAAACTAAAAACCAAGAGGAGACGCGGCAGCTCCCAGATGTTGATGTTTTGTTTTTTGACATAAATCTTCGCACTCATATGGGAGTTTTCATTGATTCATGTTCCCATCTGCTGAATTTCCTTTTATTTATTTAATATTGCTTTTTGGGGAAATCTTGCTTCGAAGCTCTGGAGAAGCATAAACCGTGGCAATCACTGCAGCCCTCCTCCCTCTTGCAAGCCTTGGCTGCTGGGGGCAGGGAGATGCGGTGGCCTCCTGCAGAGTGGGTGCTGGGCGCCTTCGAGGAGGGGCTGGAGCGGCCTGCGCTAATATGGCGGTTCTGTCTCTTCTGAGCCTTCCAGAGGCAGGGGGAGAGGAAGAGTGAGGAAAGGAGAAAGAAAGGGGCAGAATGTTCCTCAAGCCTCCTACTCATCCCCAACACTTCATACCCATACCGTCCCTTTCCTACTAAAGTACACATTCCCTTTGACACCTTGGGTAGTAGGAAACACCCACTAGTGGACATCTGTATCAATGTGATTGTGTATCCCCCCATCTGACCAGTACCCTTCCACCCCAACAGTGATCCGTCAGTAATTACAAACTCCAACTCTGGAGACAGACTGAATCTTGACGACTTTCCAGAGGGAATTCTTGAACAAATTAACGTTTTAGAGCTTTGGGTTTCTTACATATAAGAAGAACTACATCCTTCTTGATGTCAGTAAGTTTTAAAGAAAAGAAAAACCGATGCAGAAACAAATTAGGGCATTGTTCAACTCATGCCCACCTAAACACACATCTCTACCAACAAGTTCCCCATTCTAGCCTCTCCGCCAGGATTCCACATTAAACTATTTGCCTGGCAAAGATCAGAGCCTCCCCACTCCCTCACCCATGAGACAGAAGAAAAGACTAGAACTTAGTGGTTCAACATGAGGGACCATGGAGAACAGTATCCATTTAATTTGGAAAATAGGTTCAAACTTGGGAGAAATGGAGAAGTCATCCTACTGGGTTCCTTACCGAATCCATCCACACTGGTCCTTGACAGGCAGGGCTCTTTACCTGTACAGGTACCTATTCTATTGGAAGATACTTTGAGACATTAAGAAACTTATAAGACCAGGTATAGTGTCACATGCCTTTAGCCCCAGCACTTAAGAGGCAGAGGCAGACACAGAAGCAGACGCAGGCAGATCTCTGAGTTTGAAGCCAGCCTGGTCTACATAGAGAGTTACAGGGCAGCCAAGGCTACATAGTATAAACCTGTCTTACCCCACCCCTCAAAGAGCCCTGCAGATTATGGGATAGGAGTATTTGAATGTTAAGAACCACAGTTTCCATGGAACATGCCCCTTAAGACCTATCACTGTCCTGATCTATAGCTGTTAAGGTCAAGTCCTAAGCAGAATGGAGTTTCCTATGTTGTGTGACCTTTTTCTGAGAAGAATGAACAAGTGTCTGTTTATCCATAGGAAACAAACCATAGACCGAAGAAACAATTTTAGCCAAGTCTAATGAACCAATGAGTTTAGCCGGGACCACAGGTGATGGATTATCTAAAAAAAAAAAAAAAAAAAAAAAAAAAAAAAAAAAGCCCCTCTCTACCAGAAACCAATCTGAGTATTTATCATCCTTGGGGAAAGGCAGAGCCTTGTGAAGCCCCTCCTTCTACTATTTGATGTTAATGGGTCCGATCTAGTGTGACCCTCATGTTCTCAGAGTTGCTGAGAGTACA
Source organism: Micromys minutus (assembly GCF_963924665.1). NCBI lineage: Eukaryota > Metazoa > Chordata > Mammalia > Rodentia > Muridae > Micromys > Micromys minutus. The sequence continues at coordinate 25,417,381 of NC_137977.1, read as the reverse complement.
GCTGGACAATAGCTGTGTCATGGCTTGGAAGACAGCATCCTACAACACCTGAGGTCACTTGAGGGTAGTGCTAGAGTTATAGTACCCTCCTCTGGCTCAACGTGCCTTCCTTATGCCTACCTCACCCAGCCCAACCTCCTCTACATGTTCTGGGGACTTCTTCTGGCCAGGCACAGGTAGCCAGATGGTTGAGAATAATTCGATTCTAGGCTTGGCTTTGAGTAACCTTCACGCATACATGCTGTTTTCTGGAGCCCCTTTGGATGGTAACTCACACAGTACTTTGGCATGTGTTTACAGGTTACACAGGAAGCAGGCACTCAAGAGGTGTACAGTGCAAAAATTAGCTCATGTAAGAGAGCATTCCTCTTCACTTTGCCCAAAAGCTACCTAGGCTGAAAACATGATTTCATTGGGAAACTAAAGCCTACTCATCCAATCTATGATTTGTCCTTGAGATTGTTGAAATAGAGCATACACATCACATACAAATACAAAAATAGAAAAGCAAGGGATACTGGATCTATAATTCCATGGTAGACCAGGCTAAGATGGGAGATAACTGCTCATATGCACATTTTAGGCATCTTCTAGACTTGTTACACGTCACAATAAGGTTGTTTAGACATACCGTACTTGGTAAGTTGTGTGCTCACTGAGGAAGATAATGTAGTTTAAGCTCTAACCAACCCTGCCTGCTGTGTAGTAGGCACTTAATGGAAGTGACTTTCCATGTTGAGGGAATGATTTAAAACCACACAATTGGTCACTGACAAAAATTAAGAAAAGGCCCTTTGAAGAATTAGCTACCTATTTTTGTGTGCATGCATACATGGGGGTGTGTTTATATGGTGGTGTTTACTGATTTAGAGAGACTGACAGTTACAAATTCAGTGCAGAGTTGGAAAACATTGCTCTGAGCTCCCCCATCCCCAGAGAAGACACAGAAGGAAGGAACAGGAAGATTGGTGGACTCCAGAGGATCTCCCTCAGAGGAGGGGACCAGGTCTGAGGTCCAGGAGACCCCTGGATGTTCACCTGAGCCCACTTGGCTGTATCATGCTTCCTGCAGTACAGATGTGACTTCAGAAGCCCAGGCGACAGTCCCTTGGCCCAGGCCCAGCTCATGGATGGTGAGGGAAGCCATTCTGCTGACTTCGTGCTATAAAGGCACTGTGGAAATGGCCAAGAGTAAGAATGCTCGCCCTCCAAAAGGCACTGGAATCAGCCAGGAAAGCCTTGCCAGAGTCCTCTAGCCAGGAGATGCAGCAGAACTGTGGATCTCTGGATGGAAGTTTTTTTCAGGGGGTTCTTAGAGTCAAAGACTACTCTGGCCATAAGCTGTATACTTGGCTTGCTGTATACTCCATGATATTCCTCTCCAGATAGAGCCTAGTTTGAGGTACTGGGAACGACTCCTTTTCCCACGCATCCTTTCTGCTTGTGCTGTTACAATACGAGACCACACAGTGGACCACAAACAACAGAAGTGTGTTCTACTCTTGGTATTGGAGGCTAGAGACTTCAAAATCAAACAAACATCTGACCAAAGCCTTCCTGCTGCACAGCATGGCAGAACAGTATGGTAAGCATACCAAACCGAAAAGACAGCGCCAGACAGAGGGAAAGGGAAAGCCACCGTCAGAGCTCTCATGGCTTAAACTTAAGACAGCAACAATGATACATTTCAAATCCACTTTTGAGGCCAACACTGAAATTCCAGCCCTGCCTGTTTCCACACTGTATGCTGATACACCCTGGTGAGTGACAGCACCAGAGACGATTGGAAGCTTGACCCTGCCACCAGTTCTGTGGATGCCTGGGCTCTTGACCATTTAGGATTAATTTCACTTTACTCTGATTCATTCTTGTTCATTTAGTTCAGTCATTCTGTAGTGGGCCCCCAGACCTTATCACAACCGACTCCATGATGGAAGTGCTGTAAAGACCGTAAAACTCGGCACATGAACAGCACCACCTGCCAAATGAAAACAAAGACCCAATCTATCAAAGTCCATAATACCGGGGAAGTTTGTAAATGTCTCAAAACTTTTCTTTTTGGATTGGGTAGTAATTTTTAAAGATATTTATTTATTTTATGTATGTGAATACATTGTCTCTTCTTCAGACACACCAGAAGAGGGCGTCAGATCTCATTACAGATGGTTTTGAGCCACCATGTGGTTGCTGGGAATTGAACTCAGGACCTCTGGAAGAACAGTCTGTACTCTTAACTGCTGAGCCATCTCTCCAGTTCCTTAGATAGTTATTTTTCTGGCTAACTATTCTTGCTAACTGAAGTATGTCATTCAGGATGTGTGTGTGTACATGCAGGCGTGCACACATTTAAAAGCTCACACTGAGAAAGGCTTGAACCTCACTGGAATCCCAAACACCTATTATAGTCACTGGTTAGAGACTTTCTATTGGTTTAACCCAAGGATTAGTCTTTTCAGTTGGATACCCTACATTTCACCCTGTGTCTACTGATCCCATATAATATCCAGGAGTCTTTTTTTTTGTAGAGACTATAGATACTGGGGTTATTATGATAAACAATATCTTCATGAAATTGATAACTTTTATTTATGAGTTTTAAGATTTCTGTTCCTGTAATAAAACATGGTGATAAAACACCATGACCAAAAGCGGCTTGGGAAGGAAAGGGCTTACTTCATCTCACATCTTATAGTTCCATCATCCAGAAAATTCAGGACACGCACAGTAGGCAGGAACTCAGACAGGAACTGATGCAGAAGCCATGGAGGAGTGCTGCTTACTGGCTTGTTCCTAATGTCTTGCTCAGCCAGCCTTCTTTTTTATTTTGTCCTTTTGTTTTGTTTTGGGTTGGGTTTGGGTTTTGTTTGTTTGTTTGGGTTGGGTTGGGTTTGGTTTGGATTTTTTTGTTTGTTTTGTTTTTTGAAGCAGGGTCTCACAATGTATCTCAGGCTGTCCTGGAATGCACTATGTAGATCAGGCTGGCCTCAAACTCATAGAGACTGCCTTCCTCCGCCTTCCAAATGGTAAGATTAAAGGCATGTGCCACTGTGCCTGGCTTTAGCCTACTTTCTTATACTATTCAGGACCATGGGCCCAGGGATGGCTGGGCCTCCTCCTTCAGTCACTAATTAAGAATATACTCCTTAGGCTTGCCTACACGCCTATCTGATAAGGGCATTTTCTCATTTGAGGTTCTCTCTTCCCATGACTTTAGTCTCTGTCAAGCTAACAGTAAACTAGCTAGGGGCTGGAGAGATGGCTCAGTGGTTAAGAGTTCTTCCAGAGGTCCTGAATTCAAATCCCAGCAACCACATGGTGGCTCACAACCATTTGTAATGAGATCCGATGCCTTCTTCTGGTGTCTGAGGACAGCTACAGTGTACTTATATAACAAATAAATAAAATTATTTTTTTTAAAAAACGCTAGCTGCTACTGGAGAAAGAGGTTCAGGAAACTTCTGACTCATCTTGGAAAAAGAAAAGCACAAATACGTATTAACTGGAGGTAAGAAGTTGGTTATTGGTTTGTTTGCCTGTGACAAGGTTTTGTTATACAGCCCAGACTAGGCTCAGTCTATGGTCCTCCCTTTTGAATACTGGGGTTACAGTGGATACCCTCATGCCCAGCAGATATAGGATGCTAGATGTAGTTTAATGTTGCCTCTCCCTGGACCACCTGTCAAAAGTGATTGAGCTCCTTGTCAAAAAATTCAGATCCTGGACATTATGTCTCCTGTGTCAAGTAAAAGTTGGTGTTTCTGAAACTAGAGGAAAACCAGCGAGATGGCTAAGCAGGTGAGGGTGCTTACTGAGCAAAGCTGGCAACCTGAAGTCGACCCAGGAACCCAGGGAGGAAGACAGACATGTCTCCACAGTTCAGTCGCACACAGGGGCTTGCCCTCTCTTGTACACAATATTAATGACCAAAGTAAAATAAATCAGAAATTGGAACCCAAGTAATCTGCTTTTCAAAAGCAGATAAAATGTAGCTAAGGGGAAAAAAAACTAACACAAACCAGTGTGCACACACTCCAGCACCCTTTAGTGTTTTTTCCAATGGTGTGTGATCACACCTCTATCTAGTTCTAAAACACTTTTACCAGCCATCAAAGATGTTCTACCCCAGGAGCCTGGCAATCCAGTTCCTTCCCTTGACAGTCAGTAACCTGTTGTCTCTTTCTATAGATTTTCAGATCCTGGACATTTCGTGCAAAAGTGTGTGACCTTTTGTGCCTGAGTTTCTTCACTTTGTATGTGTTTTAGGAACATGCAGTTTAGCCAATATTTAATTTCTTTTGATCATTATATTATTTTAACCATTCATCCCCTGATGGACTTCTGGGTAGATCCACTCTTTGGCTACCCAGAATTTGGCTAATCCATCATTGCTCTAAACACTCTTACATATGAGTCTCATTAGATAGATGATTTGCAGATAACTTGTATAACACACATGGTTTAAGTAGATATTTTCAATTTCCTCGGGTTCACATCCAGTAATGGAATTGCTGGGTTATGTGGTAATTCTCTATTTAACTATTGGGACTTTTTGTTTTCTGTAGATATGGTCACCTGTAACTCAGGCTGACCTTTTGAACTCCTGTCCTTCTGCCTCTACTTCCCCAAAGTCAGGATTACAAGTGTATATTACCACACCCAGCTCTATATCAACTTTTTGAAGAACCACCAAACCACAGAGGTTTGGTTTCCATAGGAATGCACAAATAAGCATCATCTACACATTCTTGCCAACCCCGTTCTCGTCATCAGGAATGTGAGGCAGTTCCTCATGTGTCTTTGGTCTGCATCCCAATAATGATCAACGATGATAAGCATCTTCTCATATGCCTATTGGCCATTTGTATGTCTTCTTTGGAGAGATACTATACTGGCTTGAATAAAAATGGTCCCCATGGGTTCATATATTTGAATATTTGGCTCCCAGTTGGTGTGTTGTTTAGGAAGCATTAGGAGATATGGCCTTTTTGGAGGTGTGTCTTTGGAAGTAGGCTTTGAAGTTTCCAAAGGCCACACCTGGTCCAGTCTTGCTTGCTTTCTGCCTCTTAAGCGTGGAGAAGAAAAGAGTGAGCTCTCAGCTACTGTTCCAGTGCCATGCTTTCCTGCCATGATGACAGTGGCCTAAACATCCAAAATCTGTACGCAAATCACCAGTCAAATTATTCCTTTCATAAGTTGACTTGGCTATTGTGTCCCTTCACAGCAGTGACTGAGATGTCAAATCCTTTACTCACTTTAAGAAATGAGAAATAAACAAGTGGATTCTTTTATTTTATGTATATGAATACACTGTAGCTTCCTCAGACACACCAGAAGAGGGCGTCAGATCCCGTTACAGATGGTTGTGAGCCACCATGTGGTTGCTGGGAATTGAACTCTGGACCTCTGGAAGAGCAGTCAGTGTTCTTACTTAATCCCGGAACCATTTCTTTAGCCAGAAAGAAAGAAAGAAAGAAAGAAAGAAAGAAAGAAAGAAAGAAAGAAAGAAAGAAAGAAAGAAAGAAAAGAAAGAAAGAAAGAAAGAAAGAAAGAAAGAAGTGAGCTGTCTTGTATTGTCGAGTTGGAACAATTCTTAATATATTCTGAATACTAGAAATTTATTGGATAATATATGATTTGCAATAAAAGGTTTTAAAAATACTTTTCTGATGGCATTTATTTAAACAGAAGTTTTGAATTTTGATATAGAGTATATATTTTTCCTATGTTACTTATTGTCTTAGTTAAGGTTTTACTATTGCTGTGAACAGACACCATGACCCATGCTAATCTTATAAGGAGAACATTTAATTGGACTGGCTTACAGGCTCAGAGGTTCAGTCCATTCTCATCAAGGCAGGGACAGGGCAGCATCAGGCAGGCATGACGTAGGAGAAGCTGAGAGTTCTACATCTTCATCTGAAGGCTGTTAGTGGAAGATTAATTTCCAGGCAGCTAGATTAAAGGTCTTAAACCCATGCCCACAGTGACACTCCAACAAGGCCACACCTACTCCAATAAAGCCACACCTACTCCAATAAGGCCACACCTACTCCAACAAAGTCACCCCTCCTAATAGGGCCAATCCCTGGGCCAAGCATATACAAACGTTTCATCACACTTATATATGTGCATAAATATATGTATATTTTTTTTCACTACAAGCCCAGGCTAACCTTGAGCTGAGGCTCTTCCTGCCTTAGCATCCCAAGCGCTGAGATCACAAGCATACACTGCCACTCTCAGCTTGTTGATTGTAACTATTCTTTTGATTAGATTGATTGATTGAGGAGCATGTATAAGCCACAGCTTAAACACGGAACTCAGAGGACAGCCTGTAGTAGTTATTTCTCTTCTTCCACCAGGCAGGTCACAGAGATCTACCTCAGCTCATCAGACTTGACAGAGCACTTTAATCTGAGCCATCTCATTGCTTGTAGTTTGACATCATTTTAAGAGACCATTGGCAGTTAGTCACGCGCATGTCTATGAAAATGAGAGGCTAGCCTGGGTTGATGAGAATCTTTTCCAAAGAAAGGAAAGAAAGAAGGAAGGAAAGCAAACCATCATTAAAATCAAGGTCATGAAAGTTTTACCCTCCAGTTTTAGTTGAAAAGACTTTATAGTTCTTGCTTTTTTTTTTTTTTTAAGTACTTATTTTATAAGTGTGAGTACACTGTTGCTCTCTTCAGACACAACAGAGGAGGGAACTGAAACCTGCCATGGATGGCTACGAGACACCATGTGGCTGCTGGAAATTAAACTCAGTACCTCCGGAACTGTAGTCAGTGTTCTTAACCACGGAGCCATCTCTCCAGGCCCTAGTTCTTCCTCTTAAATTTAGATCCTTAGCAAATTAACATTGTTGTCAGTTTGTTATCACCACCATGTTTGTGGAAATCTGTTACACAGCAATAGGACCCTGACCCAGGCACTGAACAAGGAAAGATTTTGAAACTGATGTAGGTGTAATACAAGCCGCTTTCAGGCTTGGTTTTATGACCTACTGTACTTGCTGGCTTTATGTCAACTTAACAAAAACCAGAATCATTAGAGAGGAAGGAGCCTCAGTTGAGAAAATGCCTCTGTAAGATCCAGCTATAAAGCATTTTCTTAATCAGCGATTTATGTGATAGGTCTCAGCCCTTTGTGGGTGGTACCATCCCAGGGCTGGTGATCCTGGGTTCTATAAGAAAGCTGACTGAGGGGCTGGAGAGATGGCTTGGTGGTTAGGAGCACTGTTTGCTCTTTCAGAGGTCCCGAGTTCAAGTCCCAGCAACCACATGGTAGCTCACAACCATCTGCATTATATGTAGGTTACATGCTGATAGAGCACTTTATAAATAAAAGAAAGGAAGAAAGAAAGCAGGCTGAGTAAGCCATTCATAGCAAACCAGTTATCAACACTGTTCCATGGCCTCTGCATCAGCTCCTGCCTCTAGGTTCTTTTCCTTTCCTGTGTGGGTTCCTGTCCTGACTTTCTTTAGTAATGAACAGCAATGTGGAAGTGTAAGCTGAATAAACTCTTTTCTCCTTGCTTGCTTTTTGGTCATGGTGTTATGTTGTAGCAATAGAAACCCTAAGTAAGACACTCATCAAGTCAACAATGCTCCAAGTGTGTGTTGCAAACAGGAACCATCTGGAAACACCTGATAGAAAGCTACTAATTCTCTCTCTCTCTCTCTCTCTCTCTCTCTCTCTCTCTCTCTCTCTCTGATATGCCTTATGCCTTCTTACACAAAAGTATTCATACTTCAAGAACCTTGCTCCCAAGTTTATTCCTGGCCTCTGATAGAAATCAAGTGTTCAACCACTATTACCTACCATATGGACATGTGATGTTTACCTCTTTATAAGTATACTTTAAAGGATACATATAAACATCTGTGTGGAAGAGATAGCTAGGTCAGGCATGGATAGGGACACCATCAGCACCCTCTCTAGGTATGTCCAGCTACTAGGAAGCTGTTTAGTGAGATCAATTTTATGTATAGTGTTAGATGGTGTTCATTAGGTACTTCCTAAGACAATGATGTAGCAAAGTACCCGAGCAAAGCTCCCGAAGAAGGTTCACCTGGGCAGGCAGGGCATTGCAGCAGGACTCTGAGGTGGCTGGTCACATGTTGCCTGTAGCTTGGAATCAGAAAGATGAATGCTGCTACTCACCTCTCTCTCCTTTCATCCAGCCTGAGACTCCAGCCTGTGGGATGGTGCTGCCCATGTCCTGGGTGGGTCTTTTTTTTTTTTTTCTTTGAGCTTCTCTAAAAACACACTTACACACAACCTGAAGGATGTCTTTTAGGGGAACATACTTTCAATCAAATTGATAATCAAAATTAACCATCATAACGGGCAAAAAATTCTGGGATTCTTGTTATGTATTTACTAATTGTTTTGAAATAAGGTCTTGGTATATAGCCTAGGGAAGTCTTAAACTGAGACCTTTCTGCTTTAGCCTCTGAATTGCTTTGCTATTAGGTCCAACCTCCAAATAATGTGTGTGTGTGTGTGTGTGTGTGTGTGTGTGTGTGTGTGTGTGTGTGTGTGTGTAGGTAGGTAGGTAGGTAGGTAGGTATCCAGGTGTCCAAACACCATAAGAGAGTCACCTTGGTCTTGGATTTTTTGCTAAAAACCTGTTGACCACAGTTGTATGAGTTTTTTTCCTGGGCCCTTAATCCCATAATTTTGTTGTCTTTTGTTGTTGTTGCTTTTTAAACTTGCTATGAAGGCTGGACTGGCCTCGAACTCACAGAGACCTGCCTGTCTCTGTTTCTCCAGTGCTGGGGGCTAAAGGTATGAGCCAAAAGTCAAGCTTCGATGCTGTTATCTTGAGAGATATATTTATCCTTAATCCAGTATCAGACTATTTTGGTAACTGTAGCTTTGAAATCAGGAAGTGGGAGCCCTCCAAGTTTTTCTTTTTCAAAATTGTTTTGGCTTTCCAGAGCCCCTACAATTCCACTAGGATTTTGGAATCAATTTTTTTCATTTCTGCACTGAATCGAAAGATCTGAAGATAGAGCCCAGGAGTGACTGAAAAAATAAACACACAAGTTATGGGTAAAATACACACAACTTAAAGTTGCCTGTTTTAATTTTTAAAAAATCATATTCACTTATTATGTGTATGTGTGTCACATGAACATATATGCCACAGTGCATTTGTGTATGCCTAAACTTTTCTCAACCCTAATTTTAATAACTGTTCTTAAATGCTCTTCTCACCCAACACCCAGCAGAAGTAGTGGGAAAGAAAGGCTATTAGGATACGGGGGCAGTAGACCTGTTTAGAAATTGTTCTTTGGAGTAAATCCCATCTGCGTTGTCAGGAAATCGGCGTTTCAGTTCACAGGTCAGCAGCGGCAGCAGCTCAATCCACTCACATACACTTCACGAATACACCAGCCATCCAGCTCAGTAGTGTTGGGATAGCAGACGTGAATCAGCGGCAGTGGCACGACCTAACAGAAACAGCCAGGCCTCAGCCAAATCCACATGAATCTGTAGGGGGGGATTAGGACCTGCTTGGACACCGGAAGTTCTTTGCCGTGGCTCTCTCAACGAAGTGAAGATCAGCAGAGTTGGGAGGCCAAGAAGCGTTGCAAAGCGAGCCAGGCAAGCCTGCCCCTCTCTGTTCACTGAGTCCTGTTTATACCCCCTCCAAACTCATGTGTCCTCCTCAGGTCTCGGCTCAGCACGAGAGCCCGTCTTAGCATACCTCCGGGTGACTCCGTCTCAGCTGACATCACTCTGCCAATTCAGCCTGAGTCCAAGGAAGTGGCAAGAAGCTGCCAGCACACCACTGGAAGGTTTTTGGTGTTTCTCTCTATGGAGTCCCAACAAATGGAGCTCAGCTACTCAATGTAAGGCGGACCAATACATGCGTGTTGTTAGTAAAGAATCCTCCATCATGTGTCTTTTCACGTGCTTGCATCAGCAAATCATCCTTTCACCTGTGTCTGCTTCAGTGAAACATTCTTTGACATAACTGACTTTCTAAAGAAACCAGAAGTTTTTGTGAAAGTCAGAGGACAGTTCTGTGGTGTTGGGTCTCCCTTTTCACCTTTAGAATAGTTCCAGGGATCAAACTCAGATTTCCCAGGTACCTTTATCAGCTCAGCTAACTTGGCAACCCTATTTTTATTTTTATTTTTTTTTTTTTTGATTATGATTCTATCATCCTATATTTTGGTAGAAACCACTTAAAATTCCTGACAACCATGCATGAAGTTCCCAGTTTCTTCACATCCTCACTAATACTTGTTATTTTCTGAGATTGATTTTTCCCCCTCTCACCTTCCTTCCCTTTTCACTTTGATACTCTGAAATGGTATGTCACTGTCACTGTGGTTTGGCACAGAGTCCTCATTTTAAAATAACCTTTTTTTATTTTGGAGTAATGTTAGACTTACAAAGAAGTTGTAGATAGTAAGAAAAGCCCCTGTGTAGGTCTCACACTGTTTATAAGTCTTCAAATGTTGTCATCTGAGCATGGTTTGATACCCAGTCTGAGCAGCCACTTTATTGTCACACGAGTGTATGCTCATACACATAGATAGATAGATAGATAGATGATAGATAGAGCACACACATCCATGCATGCACACATGCATATGTGTGATAAACCTGGGGACCTCACAAATGCTAGACAAGAGCTCTACTAATGAGCCATATCTTCTGCCCCACACAGTGACATTAATCGTTTTTATTTAGCATTTGTGTATGTGTTAGTTACCTTTATATTGCCAAGAAAAACACCATAACCAAGGCAACTTATAAAAGAGAGCATTTAATTTGGGGCTCCCAGTTTCAGAGGGTCAGACTCCATGATTATCATGGTTGGGAAACATGACAGCCAGGCATGATCTTGGAACTGCAACTGAGAGTTTACATCTGTTTCATAAGCAATGAGGCAGAGAGACTGGGAGAGAAAGAGAGAGAGAGAGACAGAATAGAGATGGAGACAGACATAGAGACGCAGACACAGGGAATGGCCTGAGCTTTTGAAATATCAAAGCCCACATGCTCTGACACCTCTCCTTCAACAAAATCACATTTCCTAATCTTTCCCTAACAGTTCGACCAACTAAGAACCAAGTATTCAAATATATGAGCTTAAAAGGTCCCTTCTCCTCCAAACCACCACACGTGGTTGAGTGTGTTAGTATGTGTGTGGTACAGTGAGTGTGCAGAGAGCAGAGAGTGCTTCGTTGTGGAGGTTAGAGGACAAATGTGTGACCCTCAGTTCTTTTTATCCTTGTCTATTTGGTTTCCAGGGATTGACTTCAGGGTTGGTCTTGCATGGCCAGAGCTTCATCCCTGAACCATCTTAAAGGGACTCGCATGGTGCTTTTCACAGGTGCCAGAGAGCTACTGATCTAGAGGCCAGAAAAGTCTTCCCAGAGAAATATGTCTCAGGTGTTATGTGAAAGACGAGCATGGATGAGTCCAGGAATCAGGGTGTGATCCAGGCAGATGGAACAAACTGTGTCAAAGCCTGGGGGTGATAAAGAACTGAGGACACTTGAGGATAATCATAATAGCAATAATGGTAATTTATTGACACTTACCATATGCCAAGCATTGGTGAGCACTTTAGAATGTTATTTCACTTAATTTCTCACAACAAGTCTATAAAGTGTGGGATGTTATCATTTCTGTGTTCCAGATGGGGCAAATGAGAGCTGATAGAAATAAGTTGTCCAAGGTCACCAAACCGGTTATACAATGGCAGAGGCAAGATTTGAACTGATCTTCCCAACTAAACACACACATGCACACACACACAAATAAACACACACACACAAATAAACACACACACACACACACACACACACACACTCACTCACTCACTCACTCCTAATTTCTTTTCTCCCACCAGCTCCAGTAAAGTTTATTTGGCTAACTATAGGAAGAAAGAAAACATTAGATACACAGGCTACCTCTGGCCTTCCCAAGCCATCTGCCTTTCAGGACGCAGAGGCACTGTCATTCCAAACTGTCACTTATTGTTATTGTTTCTCTCATATGGCTTGATAGCTGAATGGATGAATGAATAAATAAAGAGAAACAAAGAGCATTGGTAACAATTTACGATTATCTACTCATTCATGTGTTTACGTGTTTAATGCCTGCCTCTCCCACTGAGCTTTCAGCTCTCTAATGTCAAGGATCCATTCCATTCAGTGAACCTGATCACAATAAACAATGAGTTTTCTGGGGGTCTTGGGAGGAGGGGGTAGGGACTGAACTCAGGACCGTGTGCAAGCTAGACAAGCACTCTACCACAGAGCTACAGTCATAGCCCCTTATGTATTTTTGAATAAATTAAAACAAGAATTTCTGTATTTCTGTATCTCTGTGATGTCAAATGAGTGTGTGTGTGTGTGTGTGTGTGTGTGTGTGTGTGTGATGCTAGGGATTCTAGGCAACTTCTCCACCTCTGAGTACTCCCCAGACCTGAGGTTTATTTTAGGGGACTCTTGGGCATCGTTTTGGGCATCAGTCATAGTTCCATTTGTCTGCAGCCTCACTTGTCCATCTGTCCAATCCCATAGGAAGACCTAGAGGGTTTTATTCCATGGAAAGAGATACAGGAAATACCCTGATCTATCTATAAGAAACAGCTCTTGGGGTCTTTGAGATGGCTCAGTGGGTAAAGGCACTTGCTACTAAGCCTGATGACCTAAGTGAGTTTCATCCCCAGGACCCCAGGACCCCAGGACCCTAGGTGGAAGGAGAGTATTGACTCCACATTATCACACACACACACACACACACACACACACACACACACTCACAGAGAGAGAGAAAAGTGTATATATATATATGTGTGTGTATATATATATATATATAATTATTTAGAAATTTAAGAGGCAGAGGCAGACAAATCTTTGAGTTCAAGGCCATCATAGTCTACAGAGTGAGTTACAGGACAGCCTGGGCTACACAGAGAAACCCTGTCTCAAAAAACAAACAAACAAACAAACAAACAAATAGATAAATAAGAAAAGAAAAAAAGAAAGGAAAGAAGGGAAGAATCTTAAAGAAACAACTCTTTGGCTATTGAGAAGTTCAGATCCAGAGAGAGAGGTGTTCAGTCTCTGCTCAAGAATTCGGTCAACATGACATGTATGGTGTTGCATGCCTGCAATCCCATCACCTGGGAGGCAGAGGCAGGAGGATCAAATGTTCAAACATGAGGTTGGCGAGATCTCAATGAGTAAAGCGCTTGCTAGGCAAGCATGCATGCAGGAGTTCAGGTCCCCAGAGCGCATATGAAGTAGGGGTGAGCATGGCAATCTGTTCGTAACCCCCGGCACTTTCGAGGCAGACAGAGGCTCACAGGACAAGCTAGGTAGATGAACTGGGTGGAATTGGTGAGCTCTGGGTTCAGTGAGGGACTCTGCCTTAACAAATACAGTGACGGGTGATTAAGGAAGGCACCTGCCATGGACTTTTGGGTTCTTCATATAGACAGACATGTGCACATGCATCCACACACACGTGTACTCACATACAAGTTCACATGCACATTCAGTCATAACATTTGCACACATATAAAAAAATGCACGAGCTATATGAGATCCTGTCTCACAAAAGGTCGGGGGAAGGTGGGAGGTAAGTCATCAGTAAAGTGTCAGTTTTGCAAGCATGGGAACTGAATTTAGTTCCAAATGTACAGTAAACAACGCGGGCATGGCTGCTATGCTTACATGTACCTACAGTCCCAGAGCTGGGAAGACAGAGACATAGGTTCGCCTGGGGTTCACTGGCCAGAAAATTTAGTCTATTCCTCAAGCTCCAGGCTAATGAGAGACCCTGTCTCAGAACACCCAAGATGGGGAATGACATCTAAAGCTGACCTCTAGCCTCTAAATGCACAGACAAAGCAAGTGCAAGCACACCCAGACTACGAGCAAGAAAAAAAAAATCTTCAGTAAGTCAACCATATTCATAGAGGAAGGGGGGTGCAATGACCTCCCCAGCACTTCTCCTATTTTGGGAGCTGGCTTTCTGGCGCAGCACAGAGCTAGCTGAAAGACCATGCCGCAGGTGAAGGCGTAATTGCTCCTACTTTCCCTGGCTCCTCCAGTGTTAAATTAGCTTTATGTCAATACCACATCAGCAGCTGGGATGAATTATTGAAGCTCATTCACTGCCATGGGCCCAGGTTCCATTCACTTTATGGAATGGAGGTGGATACAGCATATTATTTTTGTCTGTCCAGTTGCGGTCAGTACATGTTCAGTCTGTCTCTAATACGAAGGACCTCGGGCATGATGGGCAGATCATCCCAGCCTTTATTTTCCATCAGAGCGTCAGAGATGGGCATAGTGGGAGGGCTGAGGCCCTGGATGGGACAGAGGAGGAGAGGAGCTGCAGTGCTGACCATGGGGGCTCTTACCCCTCCTCACAGTATCATGCCAAATGCCTGTTTCTCTACATAGGAACACATACCACCAGCATACATATGTGCATGTGTACATTCCGAGCATTAGTAAACCACACTCACTAGAGGCCCGGGGGGGGGGGGATACAGAGGAGGGTCAAACATTTCAAAATAATGCTTTTCCAAAAGATTACAGATTTTAAAGCCTTCTTCCCTTCCCCGCCTCAACAGTGATGCTTGTCTACAAGTGCCGGCTAGTGAGTGCTCTGCACTTGGCGGAGGTGGACGACCCCAAATGTAGTGTCAAGGACATAGAACTTGACTATTGGAGGCTTCTGTATTTTGGTGTGTGTGTGTGTGTGTGTGTGTGTGTGTGTGTGTGTGTGTGCTGTCTTCCTCCTCTGTTCTCTATTCAGGAGCTGGTATGCTCCTGAATTTCAATGTATGTTTCTGCTGCTTGGTCCAGAAGCCAAAAGTTATTAACTATAACTCTGCATAAACCCATGCACACCTGCACTGATGTTTACTGTAGCAAAGATACATCCACAGTCCTGCTCTTTTACACACACACACACACACACACACACACACACACAGCATTCCCAGAGATAGACCTGCTAACCACATGGTTTGGCTGGAAATCTGTCAAGAAGGTCTCCTGATCCTATCCGAAGGTCACATGCCTTTGCAATCCCACCATTAAATATTTATTCTTTTGGGAGTCCCCAGCTGAGAATCAAATACCCCCGGACAAGGCAACACACTATAAAGTGATCATCTAACATTTTGGCAGGAACTCCCCTCTGCCCAGGGAACTTCCTTCTCCTTGTCTGACTGATTCTTAGTCATTCTTTAGGTCTGGTCCTATTTATACCTCACTGGTAGGGGAGGGCAAATTGTCCCATTATCCATCCTCAATTTTCTCTGTCCTCCCCCCTGAATAAAGCCATTATAATTGTGATTAAATAAATGCTTGTATGACTCAATTTGTTGTAGCTCTTATTCACGTGCCTTGAATAGGTTAGGGGCTGTCTTGTATAATGCTTGCTACAGGGTAGATATTCAATAAATCTAGATGAAGTTGGAGGATTTGGGGAAAGGAGAATTGAGAAAAAAGGGGACATGAAAGGTCTGAGATGGTGACTCTAAACCCTGCTGATCTTACAACTCTTACTATCACATATACACAACTCCCCTCACTACCAGGATGTCACCATGCCATCCTCCACAGAACATGCTAAAAGCCCAGTGGGACCAGGGATGAAAAAGGAAGACTATTCAGAAAGAGGAAACAGGCTCCAAGAGGCATCCTCACCTGGCCTGGATCCCGACTTACCCAGAAAGTGACTAAGCATGTACAGAATAAACCTCAGATAAAGAATGCACTTTTACAGGTGTTTCCCAGTGATTCATAGAAAAGATATCTGTGTTTGAAAGATATTTGTTAGTCATTGCAAACAAGACTAGCAGACACTTTCTGTCAAGAGTTCAGTACATGTCAGGGACTGGCCCAGTGTTTTGTATCGATCACATATCAGTTTCCAGCCAATCCTCTTAACCACCTGGTGAGGTAAGTACACAATTATATTCATTCTATAGGTGGAAGAATAAGGCCAGAGATAAGAAAGAATTGACCTAAGGTTATACAAGAAAGAAATGACGGTACAGCAGAACTGTGAGGCCAGGCATTTTGTTTTGTTTTTCGAGACAAGGTTTCTCTGTGTAGCACTGGTTGCCCTAGAACTCACTCTGTAGACTAGGCTGGCCTCAAACTCAGAGATATCCTCCTGCCTCTGCCTCCTGAGTGCTGGAATTAAAGGCATGTCTACCCAGCTAAACCAAGCTTTTAGCCCCCAGAATATGTTGTCTGCCTAAAGCTCCTTAGGAGCTAGGCAGCTGGGCTACCCCTTGTTCTTACATTTTCATATTCACTCAACAGACACATGTACACCGATGCCATTTAATGGACTCGTGGCATATTTGGAATGTCTGCAGATGCCATTGTTTCCTTACAACCCTATGGACCTGTCTCCTGATTCCTAGACTTGAGATGATGCCCAAACATCTGTTGCATCAGAAGGAACCAGATATCAACAGCTGAGAGGCATTAACTCCATGGTGTTTTTCAGCAAAACACCCCTAG
This sequence comes from Micromys minutus, assembly GCF_963924665.1. Lineage (NCBI taxonomy): Eukaryota > Metazoa > Chordata > Mammalia > Rodentia > Muridae > Micromys > Micromys minutus. Next base: position 25,400,849 of record NC_137977.1, on the reverse strand, counting down.
ACTCCCTGCCTTCCTGCTTGAAAGATGAAGCTTTAAAAACACTTTGGTTTCTTTTGTTTTTTGTTTTTTGCTTTTTCCTTTATTCCTCTCCAGGAAATTCTGGGCCTTGTCTCAGAAGGATGGTTATGAGGTAGGTGGCAGGTGGGCTGCAGAGAGCCACAGGGAACCTAACCAGTGTAAGAGAGAAGTTGCCACTATTCCCTGGGGTCTGTGAGCGAGGCCTGGGATTATTATGTACAGCTAGCTCTTTGTGAGGAGGGAGACAGTCATACCTTTGACTTTTGAGGCCACAATCTTGTCTGGTCCTCTCTCTCCCCAATACACTGGCTTTTGCTTCAATTTCCCAGAGACTCTCAGAGCCTCTTGGGTCCAAGTTAGAACTGGGACCATTTTGAGATGATTACAGTCCTAGATTTGTGCTGTTGAAACTTGGTCTAAGAGAGATACTTTCTTTCACCTTACCCCTGTTGTGATTTTAAGGCGACCTGCTTAGTCACAAAATTTCCACAGCCTAGCTTCTTCTTACTTCTCTGGAGTGTGTGTGTGTGTGTGTGTGTGTGTGTGTGTTAAGCGTAGAGTCTTAAGCAAGAACAATAACACTGAAAGAGGTCCCCAGAATTCTTTCTACTAAAATGTAGAATAAAAAGTTGGGACCGGCCACTCAGGCAAACCTGGACCCCACAGTCCTGCTTAAGCATCCCAAGTAACTGAGGTCACACACAGGCTTGGGCCACTGTACTCTGCTCCTGGTTTTTTCCTAATTCAAAACTTGGAGATCTGGCCTGCCTTCTTCTGGCCCCCTTAACAGTGGTACACTTATGTCATCAGATGGCAGGAAGACAGAAGTCTTTCTGTTGTCTCCGGGCCTCTGTTTTCACTACATGTCAGCTATTTATGGTACGGGTGCACAGGCAGGTTCTCCTCTTCCACCATGTGAGTTCTGGAAATCAAACTCAGACCGTCCAAATGCTCTCGCCCACTGAGCCGTCTCCCTGGCTCTTCACTGATCAGTAGAACCCTAGAGATGTAGCATTCTCTTGTAAGAGCTATTCCAGCTTGTGAATCTCTGCTTCCTAGTTCCTGGAAAGCAAGTTTCTGGCAAAGTGTTTTTTAAATCAATAGCTCCATTGCCGTGGCCCTCTGATGTCTTACCTTGCCAGTCGTAGCAAATGTACTAGTCTCCTGGTGCAGCCTATGGGAGTCCATTCCACATGTGCTTTCGATTGTTTTGGAATTATTAGTTCCCTAAATTAACTCCCTCCAGTTTAAAATACCTAGACTGGTTTCTGTTTTGTGTACTGAACTGAACCCTCACATAGGTATAAAGTGAGGCAAACAGAAATAAAAGTGTTGGAGAAGAAACATTTTAAAAATCCATTGCTTAGGTCTATGGCTCAGGTTGCCCTAACAAAAGACAGAATGACAGAAGAAAACCACATATAGTTATTTAGTGACTTATCTGACACAGGAGCCTTCATATGGAAATAAAGAGCCAAAGAGACAGGGATAGCTGCTTAATAAAAATGAAATTTAAATAATTTAAATGTATACTGTTACTAAGGCTGACCATGTAGCTCAGTGAAACTGTTCTTAACACAAATAAACTGTGGCCTACAAAACCAAAAACAGCTCCCACAAACCAGCTTCTCCTACTAATACAGTGTAAACTTTCATGGTCAGAGAAAACCAAGACAACTGAACTCAGATTACATGTACTAAAGGGTACAGGAGCCTGCTGCCAAATTTGATGATTTGAGTTCAACTCTCAGAACCCACATAGTGGAAGGAAAGAACTGATTTCCCCCAAGTTGTCCTCTGACTTCCATATGTTCCCTGTAATGCATAGACACACACACACAGACACACATACACAGACACACACAGACACACGCACACACAGAGACACAGAGAGACACACAGAGACAAAAACAGAGAAAGAATAGTACAAAATACATTTTTTAAAAAGAAAATTTAAGCTGAAAAAAAAAAAAAAGAAAATTTAACCTGACCACAATGGCACACACCTTTAATCCTAGCACTCAGAAGGCAAAGGCAGTTAGATCTCTGAGTATGAGGCCAGCCTGGTCTATAGAGGGAGTTTCAGGACAAAGAAACCCTATCTAGACAAAAAACTAAATATGAGCATTTCAATCTCAGTTATATCTCAATAAAGGTGATTAATATGAGAACAATGCATTCTTAGAAGACAGAGGCAGGGACAGAGAAGATAGGCAGGTAGCCAAAGAAACATACACATTTCAGAGATTTATAGCTCCTACAGGAAATATGCAGACAAATAAGCTTACAGTTCAGACGTTAACATTTAGAAGTCTTCTATACATCCGCTGTCGAAGATATAGTACAATACAGACTTACACACATATGCACACAAGCCGTGACTTAGAGTTCTCTCTGTTCTTTTGAAAACTCAACCTCTACCTCCAACCCCCTTTGATGGCTTCAGTGGCAGGAGGAATGACAGAGAAGACAAAAGAGACATGCATGTTAAGAGGATAAGAATCCAGGTGACTGCTGAATGTAAACCCAGAAGTCAGGCATGTGGATCTGTGGATCTCTAAGTTCAAGGCTAGCCCGGTCTACAGCCAGGGCTGCACGGGTAAAGCCTGTCTCCAAAAAAAGAAAAAAAGAATCGGGTGACATTAAGAGAAAAAGAGAAGAAAGAATCAAATGGGAATCATGACGTCATGACGTCATGTCAGGAAGTAGACAGGACAACGCAATGGGAGTCAGAACACCATGGGAGTAATGTGAAGTTGAAATGAGGCAAGGAGGGGGATAAAGGAGTATTTAAGAGACATCTAGATTGTTTCATGTCTGTTGCACAGTGTCTGGAAAATGGAAGCCATTTTGTAAACATTTACTGAGTCTCCAAGAGCAGGTGACATAGTGTGAGGTTTACTATCAACATTTATGGAGTTTTCCCTTAAGCCACACATTTTAAATCTTCACTAACACTTCATGAGCCCATTTGATAGATGAAGAAACTGAGGCTCAGATAGGTTCAGTAACTTAATCACATGGGCAGTAAGTAAGAGACCAGTTAAGCTCACTGTACTCTGTATGACCCAAAGGAGTCAAAGGTCAGCCTATGTTCTCGCTTCCATTAGTACCTTAAACACCCAAAAGTCTAGAGGAGTCCTCAAAAGCCATGGTCTTGAAAAAGAGATTAAGAAAAGAGATGGGGTGCCTTTTCCCACTGAGGAGGGACCATATTAAAGCTACTTCAACAACAGAAAGAAAAACAATTTGAAACTTAATCATCTCCCAGAATTATGATCCCTCCCCTCAGCGGGGAGCACATTAGCAGAACTGAGAAATGATAATTCAGCAGCCCCCAACCCAGCAGGGATGGAAAGAGGAGGGGAGGGAGGAGAGAGGGAGGAAAGCAGGCAGACAGAGAGATGGGGGAGGGGAGGCGAGGCGAGGCCTGAGCTCGGAGGGTCTTTTTTTTTTTTTTTTTTTTTTCTGCTCAGGTCTGAGGCAGGGTTTGAGCGAGCGGTCTAATAACACTCAATTCTTCAATTCTGCTCAGATTGAGTAGGGAGTATGTTACTTCCCAAGTCAGTTCTAAGTACCGAGGGATTCCCCACACCCAAAGCATCCAAGCCAACCTAGGAGAGATGTAGTCTGCGGTCTTAGTCGAGGAAGACCTGAGCTACCTCTGTACGCCTGCGTCTAATGGCACCTAAGCGAATTAGCAGCCTTTCAAATCTGAAGTGCTGGACAGCTCCCGACTTGTGCACTGATTTCCCGAGTACAGAGAGGTGGGGCCAGACTCCTCCCGCCCCTTCTCTGACACTGCAGTAATCCCCACCCTCAAGGGATACGCGAAGGCTTCTGGGAACTACTGAGGACCCAACTTGGGGTCATGAAAGGGTCCGGATTGAGATCTGGTGGGGACTTTGAGACTGGAACTATCCTGCTCCGCCGCGGGGGGTGGGGGGGGATGCTGATGGTGGTACGGGCAACTTCTCCAGCCGCATTCCTTCCTTCTGAGTCGAGACCCCCTCAGTCCCCATGCAACATTCCCCCCTCCCGCGGGGGGGGACAATGGTTCCTTCAGCCCCCAGACATGAATGGGGCCTTTGAGAGCTGCACGCCATGGGGTCAGCAGAGGCCACCGGGTCCCCCGGGGCTGCCCAGCCTTCTGATTCCAGAGTCATAGAAAGGGTGAGGAGCTGTTGGGGGACAGAAGGTGTCCCATGTTCCTGACTTAGAGACTCATGGGTCCTGGGGCGGGGGGAATCATTCTTAATCAGGCAGTTTCTGGTAAACAAGGATTGTAAAAAGGTGAAGGGGGAATCCCCTTTCTCTGTTCCGGGAGAAGATAGTTCCTGTGATCCCATCTTAAGATGTAGCAGGGCAAACTACATACAAGTAGAATCTAGCAGGCATTTTCTACCTCTTATCTCCCCTCCCAAATCAAGGTCCCATTCTAGATGGTCCCCATCTTCTCTCTGTACCCATATTCCTTCATTTAGGGCTGCCCTTGAGGCTTGGTCCCTCTCCTTCTGTCTCCCCTCCCACTTCTGCACTGCACAACCTACCAGGTTTCTATGGAAACAGGCTAGGAAGGCTCTGCCAGGAGGCCAAGGCCACCACTGCTCTTGAAGGGAGGGGAGAAAAGAAATTGAAAGCAAAGATCAGATCGGAAGACAAGTTCTAACCATTCCCAGAGGGGATGCAGATGTGTGAGGAGTGAGTGAGGGGGGGTGCACACAGGAAAAGACAGAGATGTAACTGAATGATTGAGGGGTTCCTTCTTATCCCTCCAATTCCCAGTGCTCCAGACATTTAGACAAGCTTCCTCAGAGGGAACATTAGTGGGTGATAAAGGAAGAGAGGCTGGTATTACCAGGAGTTCTGACCCTTCCTCTCTTGCATGAGGCTCTCTTCCTTTTAGAACATGTCCATTTGAGGGGAGATCTCCAGGGAACTAAGAAACGAGAGAGGAAATAAGAGTAAACTGAGAATATTTAGGATGCTCAAGAGCCTTCCCCAGGCAGGTGATGCTAGAGGCCTAGGACTGCCTAGGTGCTTTTAAGGCATCCCAACTGACTCAGACACCTCACTGGGGAGTTGGGGGTGGGAGGGTTAGTTTGGAGGAGGACAGTTTTCTCTCCTCAGTCCATCCCATCCGGATGCAAGGGAGAAGGAAAGGAGAGATGGCCAAAGGGGGCTAGGAGCAGAAGAGGAGGAATAATTCTAAGGCTAAGACTAGGTAAAGGGAGGGGTGAGCAAAGGGAGGGATGGGCAAGGGGAGGGGTTCTTAGAACTTTCTCCTTATACTCCAACTTTGGGAAAAAAATTGTCTCTTGACCATGGACTACTGAAAAATCTCAGAGTCTTAGGAAAGTATGCTGTAAGATCTCTTGGGAAGCAGGCACCCAAGTCATCAGAAGATTCACAAAGCTTCTTTAGAGAAGGGGGGAGTGGAAGGTCTCCCCTGGGAACCTAGGATTTCCAGGATCTTACCCATCCACTCTTCTTTGGACATAGCCCAGGGTATAGCCATCCTGGTGTTTGCTTATTTTGGTTATTTTTTGATCAGATATTTTGGCACTATGCACACTGCCTCTTGTTGCCATGGCAGCCATGACAGGGGCTGAGACACCGTGAGAAAAATACCAAAATTAATGAGTGAGCGAAAGTGCAGCAGAGAAAAACAAGGTTAAAAAAAGAGTTAAAACAGTAATGAAAACAAGCTTCTGAGCTCCACAGCAGAGCAGCTGTTGAGGCCTCCCCAGAACAGCAACTCCAGCCCGACCTTAGGGTCCAGGCATCTCCAAGACCTCTAGACAGGACTCACCTGCCCTTCCCTACCCAGTTCATCAGAGACCCAGCAATAGCCACTGGAGGACCGTTCCGAGCAGATCAGTTCTCATCTCTAGTAGTGAGCTGTCTCCCAGAACAGCATCTCGGGGAACAGCTTCTCATCTCCTAGACAACGGAGTCTTAGCTACAGCCCCCACACAAGAGTGGTCCAGCTATATTACTAAGAAATGGCGTCCTAGCTACAGCAGAGCTTTGGAGCTTTAGCTGCAGCTGTAACAGCATCCCAGTGAAAGCCTTGCACACAGAACAGCCCAGTCCCAATCCCAGGCAATAGTATCTTAGCTATAGCCAATCCTCAATATGTTGTCATCACAGCTATAGCTTCAGGACCAATAGCATGCTACCTACAATCCTATATACAACGGTAGCTCTGCTCTCATCCCAGGTAACAGCCTGCTTCTCAGGTACAGGCTCCTAGCAACAGCTTTTTATCTCCTTTAAGACCTACACAGTGGATTCAGCAACAGCCCTAACTGCATCAAATTACAGAACAGCTCAGCTATAGCCAGTCTCAAGTGTGCCAGCCCCACACCTTCAGCTTCCAGTTCTCAGTTATAACAGTCTTTAACACACACACAGACACACACACACACACACACACACACACACTGTTTTACAATAGTTTCTTGGGTCATTTGGTTATCTGGCTACAGTCTAGGCACAGTAGCCACACAGTATCCTGAGTCACCAGCCTTTCTATCAGTTTTAGGCTCTACTGCATCCCAGTCCTCTTAGCTACCCATCCCAGGTAAACACATTCCAGCAAGCATCCCAGCCGTTTTCATACCCAGCATCACCCAGGCTCCATTCTCTGGACACAGTCCCAGATGGACTCTCAGGCACTGTCAGTTTGAGGAGCCTCCCCCAATGCTTCCACTTGCCAACCGGTCCTCCTCCCAGTTTGGTACAGGGCCAAGAGCCTGGCTTCCTTCTTCAGATGCTACCCCCTCTACTCCCTGACCATCCTCCTGGAAGTCTCAGCTCTCTTGCCTGCCTTACTGGAGCGCGGGAGGGGGGGTTGGGGGTGGGCAAGCCCCAATACTCATACCTACATTGTCCCAGCCTAGGTCCCCACAGAGACAATCTGGCAGCTGGAGTAGGAAGGGATGCGAAGCAGGGAGGAATAATAGCACATCCTACTGTCACTGCCTCGGCCCAGTTCTATTCCAACCAGTTGGTGCAGGATTTTGGGTTGATGGTGGTGGAGCAGGGAGGATGGAGGGGTACATCTGGGAGATTAGCATTTCCTGCCCCAGCTCTGCGGCTGCTGGTCCTGCTCAGCCCAGAGCAAAGGAAGAGAACAGAGGAGCCTTTGAATGGCTCCCAGCAAGCAGCCTGGGAGGGTTTGCTGCAGTGGGCAGCAGGCACATGCTGGGGGCAGGGAGGCTGGGGCAGCTCCTCTGTGGAAGATTTCTTCTCTCTGGCCCACTGATTTGCTTTTTGGTGCTGTGTTTAGTGGTGGAGCAAGTATGAGCTTTGCGAGAGACAGAAAAGCCACTTAAAGGACAGGCCCTTTCTGCACCTCCTGTTGAGCACCCCAGTTGGGTTCCTGGGGACAAGGGGGAACAGAAGGTCCAGATCAGAAAGGAAGATGAGTAGGGGTGGGGGTGCTCTGGAAGATCTCTGGCAGTTTTTCATTGCTCCTTCAGCAAATTACAGATCTCACCCTTCCTTGGAGAATGTTCCACATAAAGAGGTCCAGAGGCTAGGAAGACGAGAAAGAAGAAGAAAGAAATACGAGATAGAAGAAAGGTGGAGATGGCAAAATGAGGGAGGGACAGAAATGGGGGGCAGGATTCCAGCGGTTATGGCTGAGACCTAGAGAGCTGTTGTCTCATATGCAGACACTTTCCACACGCAGCTCCTGGCCTTGCTACAGATAACCTTCCTCATTCGTTTGGCCTGGAATATGGAGCCTTGGCTTATAAAGCAGAACTAGGCAGGAGGTCCTACTGAACTGGGGCACTTGGCAGCCTGGGTACCAAAACCTGAGCGAGAGGGAGTGCCCACGCTGCTCAAGCACCTCAAGATGGCGCCAGAGAGCCAGAGCTGAGCGCAAGAAACCAAGTATTGGAGTGTGAGACACTGCGTGTGACACGGTGTGTGACTCGCCGAGTGTGTGACAGGGAGCTTGTGGCACGGTGAGGGCGTGTGACACAAGTCGTGACACTGAGCGGCTTCACGGGGTAGATACCCATTTGACTCTATGAGGTGTGTTAAGTCACTGGCCGTGGCAGAAGCTCTGCACCGCCCAGAGGGCAGGTGATCAGAGGACCTTCGAACAGACTGACATCGGGAGCGTCATCTCATCCTCGCACTTGATTTTCTTCCTAGTCCTCACTGTAGAGCTCCAAGATCCCATCCCCTAACCCTTTCTACAGTTCACCCCTATCGCAGCTCCGGCCGGAGGGGGAGGGGCGGACGTCCCCGGGGAGCAAAGAGAAGGGAGGACCACTCCGGAGCCAGACTCCGGGGTCTGGCTGGGAAAAGGGTGAGCCTGGAGGGGCAGCTCCCCTGAGAAGATGCTGGAAAAGAAAGAGCCAGCGGAGACACTCCCCGTGCCTTGACTTCACAGGCGGCAGAGTAGGGGACAGGTGTTTGAGGCAGGAGAGAGCATTCCGAAGGGGTCCTAGATGGAGGACTGGGTGGGATGAGTGTAAGATGAAGAGCCGAAAAGGAAGCCGGCCTTAGGCAAGTGGGGGGCAGCGAAAGACGGGGGGTGCTGGTTTGGGAGCGCGGTGGTCAGGGTCCCCTCCCAGCGGGACCAGAGCGGTCCGGGCTCCACCTCCCGGCCGATAGGGGGGTGGCGGGAGGAGGAGGGCGGGTAGGCCGGGAGGGAGGGGGAGGGAGGGGGCGGGCCGGCTGTGCGCTCCGCTCTCTGCTGGCTCCTCCGCCGTCGCCGCCGCCGCTGCCGCCTCACACACTAGCGGAGCGGGAGCGCGGTGAGGACGCGAAGCCGCCGGGCTGCTGCGCCCACAGCCAGCCGGAGCCGGAGCCTGAACCGCAGTGCCAGCCCCAGCCGTGTAGAGCCGCAGCCCGCACCGGGGCCGGCGGCGGCTCACGGACAGCGGGGCGGGCGACCGGTGCTGCCCCGAGGCGGGTAAGGATCTGGCGGCGGAGGCTCGGGGCCCAGAGCGGCCATGGCCGGCGGGAGCTGAGGGAGGGGCGCTCGGTGGAGTGAGGAGACCGGGGCCCAGTCGATGCCCAGCGTGCCGGGACTGAGGCGGAGGCCGCTGGGACACCGAGTGGGGGGTTGTGGCTAGGGCTCCCTGGCCTGTAAGGTCCAGTGCAAGAAGCGGAGAGAAGGGAGGGGGTGCCGAGTTGGACCCCAGCCCCGGCGTCCGCACCCGGGCGCGCTCCAAGCCGCGGGGATGAGAGACTCCAGGAGCGCGCTGAATGGAGAAGGTTTCGGGGGAGCGCAAGGCCCTCAGCTCAGCCGGGGGCTGCCGGAGGACTAGGAAAGCTAGGAACCTTATCCACGACACACACACACTTGTTGGGCGATTTGCTTGGCTCACTCAGGCGCTTCCAGCTCGTCGCGGACACCTGGAAGAGCCACACCACAGACACATACACACATACATTCATCCGTACATATGTGAGCACAGACATACCTCCCGCACACCAGCGCCCACTGGGGCACAGTCACCAGCTTAGAATCTGCTTCGGCGCCTGCACGATCAGCAGCGGGGACACACAACCCGTGGCCATAGATAGCTACAGCACAATCGAGTGTGATACTGAGCAATGCCAGACACACAAACACAACCTCATGCCTTTCTGCACGAATATAACTGCCTCGTTCCCTACACATACGGCCGAAGGAACACACCCTAACATAAATGGTTGCCCACTCCTTGACCAGGACATAGGTATACAGCACAGGTCTTCCTTGTGCCTCTACTGCACCCACACATACACAACCCAGTGTCTCATAACACACGCCTTGATAGCACACACCCTAACAGAGAGGTACCTACAGCAGCGCCTCACAAACAGAATTCACTGCTTCAAGCATCTTAACACTGGTTGTCACACATACCTTACACCAACAGTGTCACATTACACTCTGCAGCGCGCGCTCGCGCACGCACACGCACACTCATACACACGCGCACACACACACCACACTTCAACTCTCCCTGGCCAGATTCCCTCGGGAGAAGCCTCCAGGCTCTCCTAGAGAGCACCCAGAGCCCTGTCACCTCAATCGGGACTTTGTTATTGTAAATATCGTCACAACTGGGCCCCCCGGGCCGGCCAGACCGGCTTCTCAGCGACACCTCCCCCCACTTCCACTCCGGGGCCTGACCGGCTGGGTATTCCGGGAACAAGCTGGACCTGACAGGCCGCGCCATGCCGCCACCCTGGAGCTGTGTGTCCCTAGATCCCTTTGCACAACACTAGAGAAGGTGTTTGAGACCTTTTTCTGGCCATTTAGCTGCTTCCTCCGAGCCACCTGGGTCCCTAGCACACCTAGGTCCCTCACACCTGGGTGCCCCTCTACCGGGGCCCGGTTGCAGGCCAGTCCGGTGTGGCGACAAAGCCTCGGGGCCAGAATGGAGACCGCAGCATGCGCAGAAGAAAAACTGGTAGGTGAATAGGACTCTCGTTCCTTCCTCCGGCCGCTCTTTGGTAGTTGAGGCTTCTGGCCTCAGTTTCCCCAGGAGTGAGGGTAACTATTCCTTCAGCAGGGAAAACGAGTGACGCTGAGGCCATCGAGGACTGAGTGCGGGGCAAGTACCCCGTTTCTGCCGCCTTGAGAGGATCGGTTTTATGAGAATGTCCCCGCCCGGCCAGGCTCGCGGCTTTGTGATTCCGGCGCCGGCTTCCTCCCTGCCCCCCTCCCGGCGCCCGCTGCGCTGCTCCCGCCGGCGCCGGCTTGTGGGGGACCTAGGCGGAGGCCGGAGATGCGGGAGAGAAGGGATTCCCCGCGGCGGTCCTGAAGGCGAGGGACGCAAGTGGCCGCCCGGCCTAAGAGAGTTCTTACTATACTGCGCCTCACCTAGTCTCACCTTGGGCTCCAGGAGGCCAGGCGTCACCCTGGTGGGGGCGGGGATGGCAACCAAAACCTTAGGAGCGGCCGCCGTCCCCTACTACACATAAACACACACAACACACAGACTCTAGGCGTCCTCTGGGAGCAGGCGCACGGGCGTGCTTGGGTGTGTGCGGAGAGTGCTCACTGACCGAGAAGGTGAGGACTAGGGCTGCTCATGCTGGTTAACCCAAGACTTAGACCTGGAAGGTGTGGTGTTTCTCCCAGCACCGCCTGGACCTGTACAAGCCAGAAGGTATTTGTGGCAGCCTTCGAGGTCTAGTATGTGAGAGCGCCTGGGTAGGGGGATCCTCGGTGGTGCTGGAACCTTTAGTAACCAGGCTAGGGCAGAGGATACATACGTTCCAGGAAAGAATTTATGAGACCTCAAAAAGGATGAAAAGCAGAGTAGGGGGAACAGGCCGGGGCTCTGGAGCGGCCTCAGCTAGTCGCTTTCTTCTCCCACCTCTAGTTCCATATTAGAAGGCACTAGCTGTAAAGGAGTATCTTGCAGCTCTGGGTACTTCTGCAGAAGCTGGACAAGAGACACTGTGTGGAATGGTGTCCACATAGGTGGGGAGTAGCTAAGAGAATCTGGGGGTTCCTGTTCTGATGTGGGGTGAGAGGTGCCCCTTGACAGGAACAAAGGTAGTTGGTGTTGCAGAGGCTGATTTTGTTAAACACTGTATTGAGCAGATACTGTTTCCCAGTGCCCATTGCGTGCAGTAGTAGAACACGCACTATCTTTTCTTTCACGGGCTAGCATATTCGTTCATTGATTCACTGAGCCACAGAGCACCTACTATGTGCCGGGTGGTGAAGTAAAAGGCTCTATCACAGGACTGGGAGACTTACATATCTGTCTGTCTTTCGGTGTGTCTGATCTCATTATTTCTCTCAAAAAACTTCAAGAGGCAGGTTTTTTTTTTTTTTTTTTTTTTTTTTTTTTTATGTATTCCATTTGTTTATCTAGTCTATCTGTGTGCACACATACATTTGGAGGTCAGAAAATGACTTTCAATGGTCAGTTTTCTCTTTCCACTCTGTAGGTCTCAGGAATTTAAACTACAGTCATCAGGCTTGAGGACAAGCCCCTTTATCCACTGAGCCATCTTGCTTGCCCAAGAGGCAGGGTCTCTTCCCCCGCCCCCCTCCCCCACACTGCACCCCATTTGATAATACAGAAATAAGGTCACACAACTGGGAAGTGTTGGGGTGAGGGTTTGAACTCAGCAATCTGGTTCAAGAATGCAGGGGCCTGGAAACCTGCAGAGGCTAATAGCGGGTTCTGGAAGATGGGGAAGAAGAACTGTACTGCTCTCTGTGGGAAGCCCCTGAGCAGTTCCACCCCATGCAGCTCTGCTTGCTTACCCTCCGCCCAGGCTCTCTGATGGTCCCTTTGTACTTTGGTGTTTTGAGCTTGCAGCACCAGCGACTGTTTTGTAATGGTGCCTGCCGGGGCAGGTGTGGAGGTCAGGGGCTTCAGAGCTGACCTACTCATCGAACAGTAAAAACTGTTCACACAGCATCCAGCAAGAAGTGAACCTTGGTCCCAAAGTGGTGTGGAGACACAGGTTCCAAGTGAACCCTCGCCTGTCCTCATGCCTCATGTGTCTCAGATGTTGACATAAGATGGGGTTTCCTTCGACCTTTCGGAACCCTTGTCCCTCACTCCCACACCTCTGATGTTTTTTGGCTCCTCAGTCCTGATGGGATGGATCGGTGTTGTCAGGGTCTTGGGCACCTCTGTCACTAGGTGAAGAGGCACCCTTGCCTAGGAAGGCAGCCCAGGCAGATAAGGTACTAATCGCTTCAAAGGCCGCCGCCTGAGACTAATGACTCCCCACACCAACCGCCTAGGACAAAGTTCAGTAGTGTTGGGGGTAGGGATGTGGAAAGGCCTCTTTACTGCCTCTCCCGGCCCTTCCTGGCAGGTCACGTGACTCTACAGCTGCAAATGGCTGGGAGCTTAGGTTCCCTCCTAGTCAGGCCAGGTTGGCAGTCCAGGGTTGAGTGAGCTGTGATAAATGTAGGGAATGCCATGCTTCAGCTTCTGTTGAGTCTTTCCAAATCCAGTCTTTAAGGTGGGAAGAGATGCTCTTTCATAGATCCACCCTTTCATAACCGGCTATCACCTAGAGTGTTTAACATAGTTTTGAGTCTGGATGGGGTACAGTGGGCACTCGTTTGAGCCCAGCACTCAGGAGGCAGAGTCAGATAGATCTCTGAGTTAAGGCCAACCTGGTCTACAGATTGAGTTCCAGGTGAGCCAGGGCTACACAGAGAGACTTTGTCTTGAAAAACAGGAAAAAAAGATTTGGGGAGAGTGCTGTAATAAAAATATCAATTTCGAATGACTGGGAGGCTTCACTAAGATGTTCAGCAGTGCACTAGTAGAACCTTAATTTGTTGGGGTGGTGGAAGTGACTATGTGATGATACATAGTTTGCATGGCTTAAGCTCTTTTTCTACCAGCCTCCCAGGGTTGTTTTCCCAGACCATTGTATTACAATTGCCTACGGGGGTTCTGCAGACCCCACCTTCCCATCTAAATTCCTAAGGGTAGGGCCAGATAATCCTTAGTTTGGAAGAACTCTCCAAGCACTTCAAGAACCTAAACCCTCCTTAACACTTGTCCCCATTCTGGGGACCCTCTCTTACCACCCCATCCCCAGAGCTTCCTTAGACTGTGCCTTGCCCAGTGAAAAGCCTTTCTGAACTGTAGCTGGCTAGAGGCAAAGTAAGGTCTTAAAAGGGGAAGTGGGCCTGAGAGGACTAAGGGTTTTGTGAGGGTTGTGATTCCAAGATAGGAAGAGAGCTCTGAGTGAGAGGCATAGTGTTTTGCTATCAAATTGGTCATAAATCAAAATCACAGACCCTTCTTTTTGTCGCCAAATTTTGTGAACAAACATATTCCTAGAAAAATCTTGCTTGATGACGTTGTGTAGTTCTCTAAGGCGATGTGACCTCCGAAACACAAACTCTTCTCCATCAGGGGGTGGGGCGTCTAAATGAAGAAGCTTTTTAGATAGTCCTCTGGAGATTCATTGCAGCACCCTGATATTCCTTCTCCTTTAAAGAGAGTGAGCTATAGCCAAGAAGAGGCATGGACACTTATCTGGTGAAGGTCTCACAGGTTCAGGAGGGATCTATGTTTGCAGAAGGCGCCCCAAGTTTGGTGACCATTTGCCCAGTGTCTACCACAGAGTTGACTCTGAATGGAGATTTGCATTTTATCCCAATAGATTCCTAAGGGATTGGCAAGTAGGCAAGTGAGTTGACCAAGGCTGTCAAGATCTAAATCCAGGCAACTAAAATAACCCCCAACACACAAGAATCATTTACTTCAGGCCTACTGTGTGTCAGGTCCAATGCTAGATGACACAGTAAACGATTATAGGATTACAGGCACCAGTTTAAGGCCAGCCTAGTTGACTACATGTTCTGAATTCCTGGACAACCTGGTTTACAGTGTATGAGACCCTGCCTCAAGAAATGCTCTCTCTTCATAGTTCTGTAGGAAAGATAAACATTAGCCAATTTTCCAAATAGACCAGTAACTACAAATGTGCTAAGTGCTTTGAAAGAAAAGACCATTTGTTGAGTGCTTTCATTGTTATAAACATTTAGCCTACATGAACTCAAACCCACTGGGAAATACATGGTATCGTCTCCATTTGACAGATGAAAAAAAATTGAGGCGTTGAATTGTTTGCTCCAGGAAGTAGGCAGCTGGGGCTGAAGTCACACCCCAGATTCACGAAGTCGTACATATGCCAAATGGGTACACAGAGGTAACCCAGCAAACTGGCAGTCCCTGAGCTAGAGCCAGTGTTACAGCAGATGGACCCTGTCTTTAGAGCTGTGCTCTAGTGTCCAGAGCACAGCCTAGCAGCACATCTTAAGTGACTGCTATGCCTTTGTTGAGTATGTGAGCAACTAGCATATACTACATTTTACCAAACTTCAGCACTGGGGCAGTGAGTGAGGGGGATGAGGGAGACTGTGGACTCTTGTCCCTTTGGAATGTCTGGCGTCTTCTTCCTGGGGAGACAGAGGACACAAGAATAGGTGCCCAATATTGTAACTGAACAAACAGGGCCGGGCGGTGTCCGGGGCAGCCCAGTGATTCATTGCCTGAGGATTGCACTAGACAATAAGTGGCTGTGACTTAGAGGAGGAGAGGTCACTGTGGGCTGGAGAGGCTTAGGAAGGCATTGTAGGGTTGCGGGAGGAGGCAGAACCTGTCTTCAGTGGGATGGGCATGATTAGTGTCAGGCCTGGGATAGAAACTAAAGGGATGGGGAAAACAAATGGAACGTGAGGTCTCTTCCTCCCTACAGAAATGCTGGACAGAAACCTGGGATTTGAATAGAGGAAGGGTTCATCATGGTTGAGGGTTTTTTTGGGGGTGACGGGGTGAAAGATCAATGACCAGGACTGTACTGACAGGTCTGATAACATGGGCAGATGGACAGCCTCAGAACAGGGTGACGAAAGAGGCAGCTATTGTAATGGTGGTGTAACTTGTAGAGTGCTCACAGTACAGCCCTTCCTGGAAGGTTCTGAGGTCGGCAGACAGGAGGGTGTGACATACACTGGACTGGTTAGCACTGGGGAAGGGATGTCTGCAGGGGTTAAACAGGAGCCGAAGCCAGCTGTGACAGTGCACATCTGTAATCCCAGCATTCTGAACGCTGAGTCAGGAGTTCAAGGATAGCCTGGGATACCTAGTGAGACGTTGTCTAAAAAAAGACAAGATCTGTGCATGTGGCTCAGTGGTAGACCATTTGTCAAGCATGTGTGGTGCCTTGTGCTCAATTCTCAGCACTGGGGGAAAAAATAAAAGAAACCAGGAGGCGGATGATCATCTGGAGAGCAGAGGGGGTGGGACAGGGAAGAGCTGACAGTGTCATTGAAGTTCTGGCCCAGTTAGACCTGCTAAGCTCTCTGTTGCTTAGGACAGGCTAGGGCAGCTCCCAATGACAATTGAGGGTCAGTCACTCCTAACCCCAATCCTGACCTTCATTCCTTCTACACACCTGCCCATTGGCAGCAGGCAGCAAGAAGTGCTGGGAACCCTCTGTGTGTGTGTGTGTGTGTGTGTGTGTGTGTGTGTGTGGACATATTTGTAGGGAAATCAGGGAGGACACCCATTCAATTGTAATATTTTTTAACAATTCTTTTTATTATATTTATTTGGGGAGAAGTACATGTCACAGAAATCATTTGGTGTCAGAGGATAATTTACAAGAGCCCGGTGTGGGTTCTACATCTCCCGATGTGGGTTCTAGGGACTGAACACCAGTCTTCAGGCTTGGCAGTAGGTACCTTTATGCACCGAGCCCTACCGCTAGCCATTTTCACAAGATTATTGGCATTCAACTGTGGGGCTGGGGAACACTGGGTATTGTGGATGCTTTTTGTCAAAAATGGAGGATTTGTTTGGGGTTATAATACCTTATACACAGGAAAGAAAGATGGAATACTGTTCTTCAGTTAGCATGGGTGGGAAGTATGGACAAGTAGTCAGCGGCAAGGCTTCCAATGAGTGTGGGGCGGCTGTCTCCCAGGGTCCGGGCGTGTCTGAGGGGTGAGTGCTGCTGCTTTTGCGCTACAGATGTGGGGCGGAGTGCTCCAACTGGAGCTGTCCCAGGCCTAACCCTTCCACTTGCTTTTGCTCCCTATCTCAGTATCAGGGTAATTACCATGGGTGACTAAGGCAAGATGCTGGTGAGAAGGAGGCGTTGTGCAAAGCTTAGAGCTGAAAGCGGATGGGGGGCGGTACCCAGGGAACGTCAGCTGGGTAAGGGCGTGCCATGGGCAGGAGCCGCTGTAGACCTGCCGGTCGCTTTATCAACTTCTCCAGCTGGGTCATACACAGCTGCTGCACCCCACTGTGGGTGAGGCTCTTGGTTCTGGAATCACAGTTCTGGGCTAGGATTGACTCTCCTTTTGTGGGAGAATGGCGTCTCAGCGGGTGAGGGAGAGTAGGGGGTGGCTCTGGCAACCTTCAGAGTCAGTTTCTTCTTGTAGCTGACGGTTTCTACTTTGTGTTCTCTTGTAGTTCTCCTGATTCTGGAGCCTGCCAGGATGGGGCCTCTGAGGCCCAGCCCAGGGCCTGGGGGGCAGCGGTTGCTGCTGCCCCCCTTACTGCTGGCACTGCTGCTCCTATTGGCTCCGTCTGCCAGCTATACCACGCAGGTCGTATACAAGGTGCCGGAGGAACAGCCACCCAACACCCTCATTGGGAGCCTTGCCGCTGACTACGGTTTGCCAGACGTGGGTCATCTTTATAAACTAGAGGTAGGTGCTCCATATCTTCGAGTGGATGGCAAGACTGGAGACATTTTCACCACAGAGACCTCCATTGATCGAGAGGGGCTCCGTGAATGCCAGAACCAGAACTATGGGAATCCCTGTATCCTGGAGTTTGAGGTGTCAATCACGGACCTCGTGCAGAACGGCAGCCCCCGGCTGCTAGAGGGACAGATAGAGGTGCAAGACATCAATGACAACACGCCGAACTTTGCCTCACCGGTCATCACCCTGGCTATCCCCGAGAACACCAACATCGGCTCGCTCTTTCCCATCCCACTGGCCACAGACCGTGACGCTGGCCCCAATGGCGTAGCATCCTATGAGCTGCAGGCTGGGCCTGAGGCCCAGGAGCTATTTGGACTGCAGGTGGCTGAGGACCAGGAGGAGAAGCAGCCACAGCTCATTGTCATGGGCAACCTGGACCGTGAACGTTGGGACTCCTACGACCTCACCATCAAGGTGCAGGATGGCGGCAGTCCTCCACGTGCCAGCAGCGCCCTGCTTCGTGTCACTGTGCTTGATACAAATGACAACGCTCCCAAGTTCGAGCGGCCTACCTACGAAGCTGAGCTGTCCGAGAATAGTCCCATTGGCCACTCGGTCATCCAGGTGAGAGGCACACTCCATCTAACCTGTCAGGGTGAGCCACCTTTAGAGATGGGATCCGCCAAAAGCAGGTAGAAGATCCTTTCACTTGGGGAAATAACAAAACAGAATACTGTGGGACTTGCCCTTCCTTCTCCCCAGCCCCAGCCAAAGCAGAATTTCTCACCAGCTCCCTCTCCTCCACTTTAACAAGTGGTACTTTCTTCCACTGTCAAACTACTTAGATGACAGCGACAGAGCTTCTCAAGAGCCTCATACCTCCCCATCAGCCTCAACTTAGGGAAACTTCCAGGAAGTGAAATTGCTCCAAGCCTAGGGAGTGCCCTCTCCTTGATCAAGGAACTCATCTTTTGCCCAGTAGATTCTCACCTACCATGAGAGTATCCATCCTCCCACCCAGGAGCAGGTCCCTTTAGCCGGGTGAGATTTTTCCTTTAGCTGAAGCCACCTCACTATGCTCCTGCCCAAGTCCTGGGATTCAGTCAGAAGGCTCCTCACTTGGCAAATCTCATAGTCAGTTCGTACACTTCCCTCCTTCCCCAGCCATAGGGCGCCATTGGTGTGTGATGTTTAAGCTGGTTGCAGAGGGCCCAGTAACTCTTTGAAAGTTCTCATGGGA
The DNA here is from genome assembly GCF_963924665.1 of Micromys minutus. Taxonomy (NCBI): domain Eukaryota; kingdom Metazoa; phylum Chordata; class Mammalia; order Rodentia; family Muridae; genus Micromys; species Micromys minutus. The sequence goes on along the minus strand of NC_137977.1, from coordinate 25,382,409 downwards.
ACTGCCCCGGGGGCTGGGCAGCAGCTTGGTGGGGCTTGGGCCTGGGAGGGAGCAGAGAAGCGTCCCTGCAGACAGGTGGGTGTATCTCCCTTTGTCATCTCTGCCCTTGGCCTCCTGCCAGACCATCTTCTTTCTCCTTCCCCACGGGCTGAAGCTACCTCTCTCTGTATCCACCAAGTGAGCAAACCAAAGAGAGTTCAGCTGGCCTGGACACCGTTACCCAACCTGAGCGACCCTTCGTTCTAGGTCCAGAAGCCCAAGTGAGTGGGTGGCAGTTTTTATCTTTTCTAGAGGCTGGTGGACTAGAATACAGAAACGAGGCTGAGAAAGAATAGAAAGACAGCCCTTCAGAATGGTGAATAGTAATAGCCTCGGTGCCAGGCGCTGTTCTAAATGCACTGTGTGTATTATATAATTTAATCCTTATAGTACAAGGTAAGCGAGCATTCCCTACTTTATAGACGGGAAACTGAGTCCATAGAGATTTCTAAACTTGCTTGAGGTCAGAGCCCACCTTAGCCCATGCCCAGTAGTCTGTCTTTACATCGTCTCGGTGAGATGACACAGGAAAGGCAGTCTTAGAGGTTGGCAGTGCTAAAGAGTGGGTAGGAAAGAACAGGCGGTGGAAAGAGGCAGAGTCAGAACGCAGCAAGAGTGGGACGCCAGGAGGCACAGACAGAAACAAAGATGGGCGTGGGGGGAGGAGAGCGCTAAGAACTGAGGTGACCAGTCTAGAGACAGGGAGGCCGAGGAGGGAGAGCTGGTGATGGACGCTGGGCTGGGGTGGAGAGAAAGCTGGAGGTTTGCCTTCAAAAGTGTGAAGAGGCAAAGCTGGCTCACGCCTTTAACCCCAGTCCTGGGACGCAAAGGCAGGAAGATCTCTGAGTTCGAGGCCAACCTGGTCTACAGAGTGAGTTCCAGGACAGCCAGAGCCACACAGAGAAACCATGTTTTGGGGGTGGGGGCTGTTCAAAGGGACACCAGGGTGGCTGGGAGCCCTTGACCAGGAGTCTCCTCTGTAGAGAAGCCTTGACAGGAACGCCCTTCCCTTCCTAAGGAGAAGGATGGAAATTCAACAGTGGCATGAGGGCCTTCTAGGTACAGTGCTCAGCACTGTAATCGGATTCTTTAGAAACAGATGGCTGGGTAAATGAATGAATGAAGGATTGACAGACAGATCAAAAGAAAAGAGGAATTACTTAACACGTGCCATGTTCCACTCAATATTAGGTATTATTTCTTTATTATCCCATTTAACCCTCATCACGAGCTTATGAAATATGTTCTATTATTCTTCCCCATTTTATATATTTGTAGAGTGAGGCCTGGGAAGATTAAATAATTGGCCCAAAGCCATATAATTAATTGGAAAGCAGTAGAGCTGGGGTTTGAACTCAAGGCTTTCATTTTGCTCCTTCGAGACTGCCAAGATATGCCTACTCCTCCTTCCCACCCTCTCCCCCTGACACACACACACACACACACACACACACACACACACACACACTGCATTGCATTCTGTTTGGATGTAAATACTGCATGACCATTTCCACCTGGCTTCTGTTGCCCCATTACCACCCATGTTTGTATAGACTTGGTCCTAGTGCAGGGCGGCATTGGCGTGGGAGGGCGTGCCCACTGCAAAGGGACAGGCAGTTCATTGTTTGGTGCTGGAAGCCCAGCCCGCTGCCAGCAGGCTCTGTGGCCTGCACCAGCCCCTCCCTTCTGGCCTCAGGCTCAGGCCGGATTCCTCCACTGGTGTCTTGCCAGCAGCAGACAACAGTTAAGGAGCTACAGAAACAGGTTTCCCCAGTTTGACAGCAGTGGCTGGGTTGGGCCTGCTGGGCTCTTTCTGACCCGTATCTCTACCTGGCTGCTTTCAATAGAAATCCCCTCAACTGGGGCCTCTAGCTTGGGCATAGGGGTCTCCATTGATGCGGTGCACACACATGAACAAGCACACCTTCTCCAACCCAAATAAAACCACAGCTTACAGTCACACACTTGTGTGTAAGAATGTCACATGCCTGCACACAAGGTATGCACATAAGTGTATGCATGCTTACCATCTTCACTGCTCAAACCCTTTCTCATCCTTTCAGAAGGCTGTGGGGGAGGGACAGTTCATTTGTCTGAAATGCTCGGTAGCTCCTCATCTCTGTGCTTAGGTGGACTTGCTCAAATGAAGAATAGAATATAATTCTGCCCAGTCCTGGTGATACAGCATCACTAAGAAGGATTTGCAAGCTGCATCTGGTCTCTTTAGGAAAATAGGTTAGTGGTGTCTACCATAGTGCCTAGCCTAGGGGGAAGACTGTACCACGTTCCGCTTATGGAAAGGGTGCTGGGTTAGCTTCATCGATGTGCCTGTGGGAAAGGACATTAGCAGTGTGTGCATCTTAGCTTACTAATCTGTCCCTGTTTCCTGTAGGTGAAAGCTAATGACTCGGACCAAGGTGCCAATGCGGAGATCGACTATACGTTCCACCAGGCACCTGAGGTTGTCAGGCGCCTTTTGCGACTAGACAGAAACACTGGACTTATCACCGTCCAGGGCCCCGTGGATCGTGAGGATCTAAGCACGCTGCGTTTCTCAGTGCTCGCCAAGGACCGAGGTGCCAACCCCAAGAGTGCCCGTGCCCAGGTAGTTGTGACTGTGAAAGACATGAATGACAATGCCCCGACCATTGAGATCCGGGGCATAGGGCTGGTGACTCATCAAGATGGAATGGCTAACATATCAGAGGACGTGGCTGAGGAGACCGCTGTGGCCTTGGTGCAGGTGTCTGATCGAGATGAGGGAGAGAATGCAGCTGTCACCTGTGTAGTCGCAGGTGATGTGCCCTTCCAGCTACGCCAGGCCAGCGAGACAGGCAGCGACAGCAAGAAAAAGTATTTTCTGCAGACCACCACCCCTCTTGACTATGAGAAAGTCAAAGACTACACCATCGAGATCGTGGCTGTGGACTCCGGCAACCCTCCACTCTCCAGCACCAACTCCCTCAAGGTGCAGGTGGTAGACATCAATGACAATGCCCCTGTCTTCACCCAGAGCGTCACTGAAGTCGCCTTCCCAGAAAACAACAAGCCTGGTGAAGTGGTGGCCGAGGTCACGGCCAGTGATGCTGACTCTGGCTCTAACGCGGAGCTGGTGTACTCTCTGGAGCCTGAGCCGGCTGCCCAAGGGCTCTTCACCATCTCACCTGAGAACGGAGAGATCCGGGTGAAGACATCGCTGGATCGGGAACAGAGAGACAGCTATGAGCTGAAGGTGGTGGCAGCCGACCGGGGCAGTCCCAGCCTTCAGGGCACCGCCACGGTCCTTGTCAATGTGCTTGACTGTAATGACAATGACCCCAAATTTATGCTGAGTGGCTACAACTTCTCAGTGATGGAGAACATGCCAGCTCTGAGTCCAGTGGGTATGGTGACTGTCATTGATGGAGACAAGGGGGAGAATGCCCGGGTGCAGCTCTCAGTAGAGCAGGACAATGGTGACTTTGTTATCCAGAATGGCACAGGCACCATCTTATCCAGTTTGAGCTTCGATCGGGAGCAGCAGAGTACCTACACGTTCCAACTGAAGGCTGTAGACGGTGGTGTCCCACCTCGTTCGGCGTATGTCGGTGTCACCATCAATGTGTTGGACGAGAATGACAATGCACCCTTTATCACTGCCCCCTCCAACACATCTCACCGACTGCTGACCCCGCAGACACGTCTCGGTGAGACAGTCAGCCAGGTGACAGCGGAGGACATTGACTCTGGTATCAACGCTGAGCTGACCTACAGCATCGCTGGAGGTAACCCTTATGGGCTCTTCCAGATTGGATCACATTCAGGCGCCATCACCCTGGAGAAGGAGATCGAACGGCGCCACCATGGGTTACACCGCCTCGTGGTGAAGGTCAGCGACCGAGGCAAGCCCCCTCGCTATGGCACAGCCTTGGTCCATCTTTACGTCAACGAGACCTTAGCCAATCGCACGCTGCTAGAGACCCTCCTTGTCCATAGCCTGGACACGCCCCTGGATATTGACATCGCTGGGGATCCAGAATATGAGCGCTCCAAGCAGCGTGGCAACATTCTCTTCGGAGTTGTCGCCGGAGTGGTGGCCGTCGCCTTACTTATCGCCCTGGCAGTACTCGTGCGCTACTGCCGGCAGCGGGAGGCCAAGAGTGGCTACCAGGCTGGTAAGAAGGAGACTAAGGACCTGTACGCCCCTAAGCCCAGCGGCAAAGCTGCTAAGGGAAGCAAGAGCAAGGGGAAGAAAAGCAAGTCACCGAAACCTGTGAAGCCAGTGGAGGATGAGGATGACACTGGGCTACAGAAGTCCCTCAAGTTCAACCTAATGAGCGATGCCCCTGGGGACAGTCCCCGAATCCACCTACCCCTCAACTACCCACCAGGCAGCCCCGACTTGGGACGCCATTACCGCTCCAACTCCCCACTGCCTTCTATTCAGCTGCAACCCCAGTCACCCTCGGCCTCCAAGAAGCACCAGGTGGTGCAGGACCTGCCGCCTGCAAACACATTTGTGGGCACTGGGGACACCACGTCCACGGGCTCCGAGCAGTACTCCGACTACAGCTATCGCACCAACCCCCCCAAATATCCCAGCAAGCAGGTAGGCCAGCCCTTTCGGCTTAGCACGCCCCAGCCCCCACCCCACCCCTACCATGGGGCCATCTGGACCGAGGTGTGGGAGTGATAGAGCAGGTGTGTCTTGCCTGCCTTGAGCAACTAGATCATGTGGGAGCATCCTGAGCTAACTGTGGGAGGTGGGAACACTGGTCTCTGGGAACTGAGGCCCTAACTAAGGACCCTTCTGCCTTGCCCGGAAATGGAGGGTTAGGCTGAGTGGAAACTGGTAGGGGGCTTTGTGTGTCTTCCCTGCCCCTCCCCACAAGGGAGAAGTCTGTGACTTGTCAGATCCCAGTATGCTGAACTAGCTACTGGGTCTTTCAGGTGGAGCTAATGATGGGCAGGTTTATAGGTTTGGAGACAGAAGGGCACAGGCGGAGATGGGAGAAAACTACTTCAAACCTGGGTCTCTATTGGAGATCAGCTATGTAGGTGCTTCTTTGGAGGGGACACGGAAGACCTAGAATCTGGGTGGGGACTCTGCTGGAGGGGGGAGGGAACCTCCTCACTTGTGCCTTCTATATGTACCGTGTATTAACTTCTTCCTCATCCCCAGACCCCGGGGGCTGGCCCCACATCCCCTACCCCAGCCCTATTCATGTGGCCCCACAATAAAGTTCTCTATTTTTTGAGTTTTGGTTTCTTATTTTCTTGGAACTGAGAGAAGCAGCGAGAGAGACTGGAAGTAGCTTTGTTCTGAAATCCTACCTTGATTTCATCATGTGTCCCCTTTATCCCTCCCTGCCCATTTTATTCCAGCCCTATCTTAGCCTATCATCTCTGGCCTACCCCAACACCCATTTCCATGTCTGGAGAAACCTTGAGCTTTCAAATGGAGGGGTACGCAGCATGCTCCCTCAACCCATGTTCAGAAGAGGCTGTCTCCCTCGTCCAAGACAGTTTTTCCCCATCTGTCTACATGGAGTAGCTTCTGGGAGATAACAGAGCATCTGTGTGGGGTGGCAGTCAGCCTTCCTGCCCCAGGTGAAGCCAGAGAACCTTTTCATTACACCATCTACCGTCCCTCAGGGCAAGATCTTCCCCAAAGTCCCTTTCCCAGCCTCTTTATCACACCAACAACGTAGCAATTAGCTGGCCCTGCCCTGTGTCTCGCCATGATTACCAGCCTAGGCTCCAGATAGGGAGGTCCCTGGGAGAAACAGGTGCTTCTCCACACAGCCCACTTTGTACCCTCATACTTAAGTAGGCCATTGTCATAGGATGAGGTGTCCCAGCTCTGCCTTCTGTCCAAGGTCCCCTCCCTCCCCTTCCTTCACCTCTGTACTCTAGCCAGAACTGCCAGCTAGCTCTCTCTCTCCCTCCGTCTCTCACTTCTTGCTCTCCTGAGTCTTCCCTGTCTCTGGTTGTGCCTGAGGGAAGTTAAGTTGTGGGTGAGGGGCCTCCTGCCCTGGGGGAGTCTCTGAGGCCAGAGGCAACTTATCTCCATGGTGACCAAAGAGGCTTGAGACACTCCCAGAAGGACCAAGGTGCCAGCTTTCTTTTTTTTTGTTCCATCTATAAACTCCCAAAAGCCCTGGGGTACCCCCAAAGTGAAAAGACAACCTGAAGAATTTGGAGGAGCAGGATGTGGGGAGGTCTATCTAGCTACGACTTCTCTCTCCTGAGAAGTCAGGCTCTGTCAGGTGACCTCCAGGAACTCCTGACCTCACACTTCCATTTCTGCCTGGCGACCGATGAGTCTTCCTTTCTTTCTAGTTCGCTGATCCTTTTATTTCTTCAAGGTTTAAAGGCTCGTCCCTCACTGGGATCCAACTCAACCCATTCGTGGGACCATACTGAATGCTTCCTGCCAACATTTGAATATTACCAAACCACACTACCTGTTGTCATCATCAGAACATATAAGCCAAGTTTCTACTGCATGCTCTGCATGGTACTCGGCTTTGATAGAAAAAAAAAATGGTTACAAGTGAAATGAATCTTAGGTGACAAGTGAAAAGGCCATAGGATTTTTTTTTTTTTTTTTTTTTTTTTTTTTTGAGTCAACTGGGTTTCATTATGTAGCCTTGAATGGCCCAGAGCTTGCTATGTGTACCTGGCTGGCGTCGAACTCAGAGATCCACTGCCCTTGCCTTCCTAGTGCCTGAATTAACTCATGGGCCATCACGTTGGATTATGTGGAGCTTGTATTACTGTTATTCTTTCCCATTTTGGGAAGCCTTGATAGGTGCCAGGTACCATATGTGAATTCACTCAGCGCTCATGACTTTGTGACACGGGCCAGTTTATTATAGTTATTTCACATAAGTGAAAACCAGCCATTGATGGAGTCAGAATTTAAGCACATAGCATCGGGGAGTCTGATTTCCAGAGTCTGCCATTATCTGCTATACAATTAAAAGATGATTTCATGATTAAGTTAGCAAGAGACTAGCTATCACATTAGCCTATAAAAGGTTCTGCAAAACCCTGCAACGAAGGGTGAACTTGTTAAACTTGTATAGCTGAGTTTCCCACATTGGTTTGACTTTAATGCCTCCTCTTACTTTTAGGATATAATATGGGGAAATAGAAATGGGCTTCTGGGAGAATAGGAACCCAGAGCCAGCTTGTCAGTGATGGGTAGGATTTGGGTAGACCCTTGCCTAGGATCACTGTGTGGACAGCTCTTAAAGCAGGGATGAGTATGACCAGGTTGGAAGCAAAAAGGGAGTGGAAGGGGACCATTCTGGTTGAACTGCAAGCTGTAGGAGAAAGGAAAGTGAACTTGGACACCTTGCTAAGGGAAGGAAAGTCCCTTCTGTCTGTTTCCCAGAGGAACGGAAGTTTAGAAAGAGCACTGCTCTGCTTATCCTGTGTAAAGTCCTAGCTCAGTTCCCATTTTGTACTGGGGTTGGGGGTTGGGAGTGGAGGGTAAGCAACGGACCACTACGGATAGCAGTGAGGATGACGGGTGGATGGATTTGGCTGAATTTAAGGAGAGAGGGCCAGTAATAGCCAAGATCCTACTTGATAGGGAGTGGGGTTGGGGATGAGGGAGAAACTCCCAGGATTCCCAGGTGGGTATCAGCTCTCTGAGTGTGGGTGATGGGATAGTAATGAGCTCACTGCCTGTGTGGAAGACAAATCGATGAAAAATAATTTCATTTCAGACATGTTGGATCGGGAGGGTCTGTAGTAGCCCATGAAATGCTTATCAAGGTCTCGGGACCCTCAGGACTGGAGACTGAGTGATTTAGGACCTGGTCTTTTAAGATTTGATAGAATTGCCCAAGCAGTTAAAGTTGAGAATAATCACCCAGCTTTTCACTGGGAAAAAAAATGAAGTAAAAGATAAACAAAACCCCTGGGGAAAAGCCAAGGGACTTACCCACATGCAGGACCAAAGGATTTGATTACCAGGTTCTTTAGAGAAGGGCTACCCTGTGCCTTTGAGGACCATCCTCGAGCCCATTTATCCCAACACTGGATGGACCTTGCTCCTGTATAAGCTGCCCCCAAGGGGCAGGTCAGTTTTAGAGAGTTCCTCGTTTGGGATCAGATGGGTTCTTGAAAACATTGGGAGGTACAGTGGGCTGCCTTTCTACTGTTGTGAAGTTCTGTGTCCTAATACCCCAATACCCCAACCCTGACCCTAAACCCCAGACATTAATAGAGGGTGCAGAAGGGCTGGGGAGTGGGAGTGTGTGCTCACAAACTTGAGATAATCTCTTTTGAATATTTCCTTGACCTCTTATGAAAGGGCCACAAAGCTGAGACAAAAGGTGCTTCTATCCTGGAGGATTTGTCTGTTGACTCAATAACAGGACCTGGGCCTTGTTACTCCTCTGGCCTCCAGGGGCCCAGGATCTGTGCCCTCACCAACTCCTAATTTCTGGTTGGCAGGAAAACCAGTGGAGGTCCCAGGTGGGTGGCTTGATGGCTCTGCCAAGTGCCAGGCTGAGGTTGCCAGGTTTCTGGTCTGATCGTTAACCCGTGGCAGGCAAACAGGACTTACTGGCAGGAAACAGCCTGTCACCATTCCATCCTCCCGATGCCAGCACCCAAGTCTACACTTGTCTGGTTCCACCAAGCAGGAGGTCCCTCCTAGATCTCTTCATTTCCTAGAGGGGTCTCCCTGAAGAAGAGCCTTCCCAATCCTTGATGGGTGTTACCTGCACTACCAGACAGGGTCTTGCCCTCCAAAGCCCCTTTTCTGACATGGGGCATTGGGAGGTTCCAATTATGTTCTCTGACACCACAGGTTTGACTTCTTAACAGGTTCTCTCTCCTCTTTCCATCTGCTCCCACACCCAGGCCTCTATGAAGGGATTTTTGGGGGGCAGGGGTGAGGTCTCAGTATGATGGGTCTTTGAGGTTTCAGCACTACAGATTTGGTCTGAGGAACAAGATGCAAGAGGTTTGTACCTTTTGGATGGAGGCAATGACACACGTTTCAGAGCAGTGAGGCAGGTGAGGAACCCAAGCCTAGAAGGCACACTTAGACTCTTCTGTGCAGAGGAGCTGTTTGGGAATTAGAAGTCCTATGCTTTCAGGGAAGCTGTTTGAGAAGCTTGAGACCTGTGCTGGTGTTTAGAGGCCAGGTTGGCATCTGGAGTTGGCTGAGACTATGCTGTCTTGCTCTTGGGCTCTACTCTTTACGGGCACTTCTGTTTGGAAAGGCAAGGGAGGCTATGCCTGTACTGGGAAGCTGGGCTAGGCCTAGAAAGGCTGTGCTGAAATGATGTAGTGCTGGGTTAGAGGTGGGATGGCTATCTGGGGACTGTGATAATAGTGGGACCTATGCTCTGTTGGGACTTTCAGTGTGTGGACTTGGCTGCACTGGGAACTCGCCTCAAATTCTGAGGCATCTCTGCTAGAGGTTGTGCTTTCCGGGGCCTTTGCTGTACTATGGGGCTGGGCCTCTTTTTGGCTGCTGGTGCTGAGGCCTGGGAGGCTCTTGTTGGGCTTGGGGACTGGTGCTGGGTCCCACGGAGGAGGCTAGCCAGCCAAGAGTAACACTGTTCTCTCCCCCACAGTTACCTCACCGCCGTGTCACCTTCTCGGCCACCAGTCAGGCCCAGGAGCTGCAGGACCCATCACAGCACAGTTATTATGACAGTGGCCTGGAAGAGTCTGAAACGCCATCTAGCAAGTCATCCTCAGGCCCCCGACTTGGTCCCCTGGCCCTCCCCGAGGACCACTATGAGCGCACCACCCCTGACGGCAGCATAGGTGAAATGGAGCACCCTGAGAATGGTGAGGATCCTCAAGCAGGCTGAGGCACCCCAGGGATGAGTAAAATCCAAAAGGGTGATGATGCTTTAAAACTAGCCTCCAAGTCCTGAGCTCTGTCTCTGTGTACCATAAGCACCAAATCCTTAAGATATGTTTACTCATTTTCTCCTCGCCTGAGAACTTTGTGACACTCAAGTTACAGTCGGTCGGGGAAACAGTCTCAGGGAAGGGTCGGGGTTTCTGCAACTTGCCCAAAGCTATACATCTGGAAAGTAATAAACCTCAAAGGGATTTATATCTAAATCCAACTCCAAGGCCTTTGGCTTCAGCATCACCTTACACTACCTACTGGCCACGGGGATCCTGGCAATGGTGACCAGGAGGTTCAGATAATGGTTAGGAAGCTGGAAGGGGGATGGTGGTCCCCAAATGCTTGGGAGAATTTGAGATGAGAACATGTTCTCATGATGCTCTGAGGAACTCAGGGAGGGACAAACTCTTCCCTTGCCCCAGGAGAAGAGTGGGAGAAGGTTTGGTTAAGGAAGAGCCAGGGGAGAGAAAGTCTGGGAAGCTGGGCCTAGACTGTCTAAGGGGGTTGGAGCTGGAGGAGAGGTGAGTGTGGGAATGGATGGTGAAATATATTGTAAGAGTGTGCTGGTGCTGCACATGTGTGTGTGCACAGGTGTGTGTGTGTGAGAGAGAGAGAGAAGGCATCCGTGGCAGCCTGTGGATAAGCCAGCCCTTGGGATAGAAAGACCGACTTAGAGCTGTCCTTGGGCCTCAGACCTCTCTCAGTCCAAAAGATGAGACATCCCAGGCTTCACCCTGAGTCATAGGACCCCCGTCTAACCTCCCAGGCCCTGGGCCCAGAGCACCCTCTGCCCCCTCTCCTGCCACTCCATGCGTGACCTCATACCAGTCTCGTCCTTTTTGTGCCCGCGCAGAGCCGGCTGGCCGGAGCAGGCCCTGAGGCAGAGTGCCAGGTAGGTGGGAGCTGCTCTGGGGTCTGGGGTCTATGGGACTCGCCCCAGCACCCAGCCCCGCCCACCAGTGCTCTGTGCCATACTGGGTCCCCCAAGGCTGATATAGCTTTGGCACTTTGAGGGTTAACAACAAGAGGATCCCCTCCTCACCGTACATTGGCAGGAGGCCAAGCTAGGGTGGGTTGTTGCTGGGGGAGCCCCTGCCCCAGGCAGAGCTTCTCAGTCATGTCCCTGAGGAGGGTCACTGCCTGGTACTGTCCCTGAGTGAGGGTGGCACAGGGGCAGCTGTGACAGGAAGTGCTCATGGCCCAGCCGTTCCCATGGAGACTTTCGCTGCCCAGCAACCATACTGGCTACTGCTGATGTCAGGCGGCCAATTCCTGTTCCCGTGGGTGTTCTGGGCAGGGATCTGGGGGCAAGGCCAGGGTGGTGGATGGTGAGGGGCTGGTGTGAGGTGGGCAGGGGCTGCATGTGTATGCTTGGTGTGTGTGTGTGTGTGTGTGTGTGTGTGTGTGTGTGTGTGCTTATGTGTGTACAGCCCACATAGAAGCTTGTCTCCTCCCCCTTTCCCCTTCCGCTTTAAAGTAAAACATTGCTCAGCTAGGGTGGGGTGGGGCTTTAAGGCAGCTGGAAGCATGTAAGGCTTGAGGGGACTTGGAAGGTATGTGCAGTCCTTGTCTGGGGACAGAAGTGTCTGATGGAGTAGATTCATATGACCATGACTCTTACGTGTGGGGGGGGGGCTCTAAATTACAATGCGGTATCTTCAATCCTACCTGAAGGTGGAATTCCTTGATTGAACCTGTCTGGAGTCAGGTGAGGGTTCATATAGATGAGCTGTTTGTGCACCTATCTGAAGGCAGATTTGGCGTGTGAGAGAGAAGAGTTCCGGAGAGTAGGTGAGGCTGAAAGAACAGCACCTACGTAAGGGGAATGGGGGACTGACCTAGAGGGCAGAGAGTAGTGACATCGGGCCACAGGTAGATAAGGAAGGCTGTGCTTGCCTGAGGGATGTGTGCTTCTGAGCTCGGTGGGCAGGAGGAACCGCACCCCAGTTCAGAAGCAGAATGTGTATGATGAGAGACCACGGAGCAGAGCTTTTTTTGAGGTTGCCATCCCTAATGGCTGTTTTTGCTCTCTTGCAGACCTCCGTCCTTTGCCCGACGTCGCCATGACGGGCACATGTACCCGGGAGTGCAGCGAATTTGGTCACTCTGACACATGCTGGATGCCTGGCCAGTCGTCTCCCAGCCGCCGGACCAAGAGCAGCGCCCTCAAACTCTCCACCTTCGTGCCTTACCAGGACCGAGGAGGGCAGGAGCCTGCGGGCGCCGGAAGCCCCAGCCCCCCGGAAGACCGGAACACCAAAACGGCCCCCGTGCGCCTCCTGCCCTCCTACAGTGCCTTCTCCCACAGTAGCCATGACTCCTGCAAGGACTCGGCCACCTTGGAGGAAATTCCCTTGACCCAGACCTCGGACTTCCCACCCACAGCCACACCGGCATCTGCCCAGACCGCCGCCAAGCGTGAGATCTACCTGTGAGCCCCCTTCTGGCCGGCGGCCACCCCTCCCCCAATCGCCGGCCAGCTCCCAACTGGGTCTATTCCAGGACCCCACTCCTTCCCTCCAGCGTGGACTCTGTGGCCAGGGCCCGATCCGCGGGAATACTGGCTTCAAGACCACGTTGGCCCTTGCCCCCATGCAGGGTCCAAGTCCTTTCCCCCACTCCTACCCCTTAGCTCCAAGGAGCCCCTTCTTCCCCCACTATGGGGCTCCACCCAGCGGATGCCCTTGAGGGCTCCTCTGCAGTGACTGGGCTCCCTTCCATCTACTTCTAGGGAGCACCCCCTTGCTTTGGGCAGATGGTGGAGTCAAGAGTGGGCAGCACACTTTAAGTCATTGTTTCCTGTATGGCTGACCAGGGCAGTGTAGCCTTGCCGCTGGGTAAACTAAGGGACTTACTCCCTGGGAATGCTCAAAGGAAACTTTCCACCACCAGGGGCTCTCTGAAGGGCTTTTGTTACCAAAGGTGGGGTGGGGATTGGGGTAAGAGTGCTGTGAAGGCCTCTTCCGGTACTGCTCCTGGGCTGGCCCACCTGCCTGTCACAGGCTCATGCCTCATCCCATCTGGGCACCCCTTTCCCTGCTGGTCTTGCGGTGTCTGTATATAAGGACCTTGGAATGATGTCCCCCATTTCTGCCTGATTTGCAACTTTTCTTGTTGATGTTGTGTTGTCTTGGGGGGCCCCTCTGGGGGGGACCTGCCCTGTGCCCCTCCTCTCTGCCGCAGTGCCCCCCAGGCCTCTATTGTTCCATGTTGTAAATACCCCTGGGGCTGTGGTGGGATGGGGGTGCAGGCCAAGGAAACAAAGGGGGTGGGGGTGGGGACAGGGGTAACATTCGCCTATCAGCAGAGCTGGGCTTTTATTTAATTTTTTTTTAAAAAAAATACAAATCTCTATTTTTTTGGAACTGTTGCGCTGTGCCCTGAGGGGGGGTGTCCCCCGCTCAGACTGGCCTCCCACACCCAGATGAGCATCACAAGAGGGGCCCTGAGGCTGTGGGGGGTACAGCTGGACAGGGATGGGATGACTGTGCCTCTGGCCTGGTTGGGTGAGTTGGGAGCAGGAACGTTTGCTCAGGGGGTGGCTGGTTGCTGCCTCCTTTATGGGGGACCTTGCCTCCTCCCTGCCCTCCAACCCCCAGCCCCTGCCATGACTGACCCGTCAGCCTGTAAAACCACCATTGCCTTGATCTCAGGGGGTGGGAAGGGCTGCCTCAGGGCACCCTGGGCTCCAGGCCCCTTCTTCCAGTTGGGCTTCCCTTCACCAGGGTCAGGGGGTCCCATGGGGAGGGGGTGGGGAGGTTAGGGGGCAGAGAAGCCCAGTCAGCCATGATGAGGTGGGGGTGTTTCTTCACCTCGGGGGGGCCAAGATGTGAGGGGTATCCTGCAGAAGCCCCCCCATCTCCCACTGTGGCCATCTCATAGCCTCTCTTCCTTCCAGAAGCCCCCATTGCCTTGGCCCCTACCTCTCCAGCTCCCCAAGGGCCCAGGCTGGGAGGCTGGAGACTCAGGGTATGGCTCCCACTTGACTTAGTCTAAGCTTGGGGAGAGTGGCCCATTGTGGAGGGGGTGGACAGGCTGCTGGGTTGTCTGGTGCCTTTGGGAGCTGTGCTGCTGGAGTCTTAACTCCTGTGACCCCAGGACCCCACCCCCACCCCCAGGAAAGCCAGGGGCTGTAGAGTCACCCTATTCTCTGCCTCCTTACCCCCACTTGTGTTTGGGGTAACAGTGCTGGGAAGGAGTGCACTATTAGGGTGATGGCCCTGGCATCTACAGCCCTTCTATGGAGGGCAGTGGGGTAGGGTGGCTAAAGTGACAACAGCCAGGTCTAGGGGTTGGCCAAAGGCTCCCATCCCTGGGGGAGGCCCAGAAAGTGGACCGGGGGCTTGTTGAAGACACAGCCCCTTTCCCCTGCACAAATGGGGCAGGTGCAATAGTGGCAGGGCTGGTAGCATGAGCTGCCTGGCTAGTGGGGCAGTGGCCTGGAGGGCTGTCCTGGGTCCTGAAGGTTAGGATCTGGACAAAAAGATTGTATGAGGCCTGTCTGCTCAGTGGGGAGGGTAATCCAGCCAAGAGGCATCCCTGGGGTCAGTAGACGCCCACTGGAAGCCCCTGGTGGCTTGGGTACCCTCCCCTAGCCTTGGAGACTCCTGAGCACTGAGCAGGAGGGCAGAGGAACATTTTGCACAATGGAGAAGCCAGAAGGAAGGGGTTAGCCTAGATGGCTGGGAGGGCTCTGAAGCACAGAGCAGAAGTCCTTCCACAGACAAAAGCAGGGCCCTGACCCCCTGGTTGGGGTAAGGGCACTGAGTCTGTCACCACCTGGGCACTCAAGAGGTGAAACCAAAGGTGGGCAGGGGGTGGGTGACAGCACTAGAGACTAGCTTTGTTGGTCCTAGGTCTGAGACCCCTCCCCAATGCCTTGTGTCGCGTACAGTTTTATGTACCAATAGGCGACATTTGGCCAGAGGAGACCTCCCTCAAACCCAGCCTGACCCTGTCAGTGTCTTCCTAGAGGGGACCAAATTGGTCTCCATCTCTACTTCAGAGCTTGTCTGTTAGTAGGGGAAGGGTATGTGGGAACATATTTCCTAGGGTCTCCGAAGAAGCATCTCTCACATCCGGAAGGGAGCTGTTTCTAGGCATCCCGAACCTGGGGGCTTCCTACTCCTTATGTCTCCCCTTGGGAGTCTCTGGGGTCATGGTTTCCCACCGGGGACCATGGGAACATGTCTCCCTTCCCTACCCAGGCTCTCTGGGGAGCCTGTTTGCCTCCCAGGGTTCCTGGGAGTACCTAAGACAAGTCAGTCTTGGGCCTGCTCTCTTTCCAGGCAAGAGCTGTCTCCTAAGCTCTCTGGAAGAGACGTCTCTGACCCCCATCTCTCCGATGGGAGTGTCTGCTCTGCAGCACTTGCAATGAGACTGAGCATCTCTGAGTTGTCTTTGCTCCTGGCCCCCTGGAGCCATTTCTTCCCTGGTTGTCTCCGGTGTTGGGAGGGCTTGTGTTGACCATGAGAAAGTCTCTTAGGGGAGTATCTCCTTGTGAGACTTCTCTGGGTTGGGGGCGTCTCGCCCAAGGGGGTTCCAGGGCGGGTCTGTCTGCCCATGGGGAGGGGAGACTGTGTCTCCTCGGGTTATCTGAGTGGGGAGGGGGGCCGTGTCTCTCTCGTGTGTCGGGTGGGAGGGTTGGGGAGGGGGGTTTGGGCGCGTCGGGTGCCCACTTCGGGGTCGTGTTTCTCTCGGTTCGTGCCACTTCCCACCGCCTCGCTCCTCCCGGGAAGGGCCCCGCCCCCACACCATCCCCACCCCTGGCGCTGCGAGCACAATCCCGTTGATTTGTAATGATTTCTGTCTTTTTCTGTCTTTCTCTTTCTCTGACCTCCCTCCCCTCGCCGCGAGCATGCGCAGGCACCGCCCCTACCCCCTCCGGTTCGGTTCGTTTCCGGTTTGTTTGCTGAGCTGTCAATGAAAGACCCGTGTAATTATCCCCGAGCTTTACAATAAAAGTGTGAAAACCGGACCCCACTCCGCTTCTTCCAGTCCCTCGGGTCTACAGCCCTGGGAGAATAGAGCTATTCTTGGGTGGATGCCTTGGGCTAGGGAGACGAGTGAGAGAGACCCACACTGGGATCAATGATGCCCTCCAGGGTTGAAGGCAGGGGGCGGGGTGGGAAAAGAACTTAGGGTAAGACACCTAGTTTGTGCACCTCAATGTGACGCCTGTCTGCCACGGCACTCCACGCACTTCATCCGCCCCGAGCTCAGGTGCAGGTCAGGCACGGAAGGCTCCCTGGGAGGACCGTGCTGTGTTACCTTCTTCAGTGGGGAGCCCTAGTGGGATTTGAGGGTGGGAACTGGGGCCCTTGTGTCGTTCCCTGGTGTATCACTTCCCGCTCCTTTGGCAATGAGTAGGCATTGCGGAACTGGATGGGGGGGGGGGGTGGAGGGCGGGAAGCATCTGTGTGTCTGGCGCTTCCTCCCACGCTCAAGAACGAGGATTGGAAGTTGATTTTGGGGAAGGGGACTGACAAGGTCTCTGTCCTGGGCTTCAACTGCTTTTTTATCCCCTTTCCGTATGGAGCGGCCTGGAGTGCCCTGTCCAGCTCCCGGGTAAGCACCGGCTTGAGACAGGTCGAAGAACTGATAAAGAATCGGCCAGTTCCCCGCCCCACCTTGCGGACGCGCGCGTCCTCTCCTAGCCCGACTTGTTGTCGCTCCGCCTACGCGCTGCCTGCGGGGGCCTGTGCTTTCCAGGCCTCGGACTCTGGGTCCATCCAGCCACTGGGATTAGCGGAGCACAGGGACTAATCCTGGATGAGCCACGATGTAAACCCGGATTGACTAGGGACGAGGACAGAGAGGAGTTACGGGGTGGGGTGGGGTGGGGTTGGTCGCTAGGTTCCCTTTATCCAGTTCCTACATGGGGTCTAGAGTCTCATCCCAGCATCCCAGGCCTCTGATACTTTTGAGATGACCTGTAGCTAGCCGTGTGTTGAAGGGTGAGGATGGATGGGGGGCAGGGGCAGTGAAAGTGTCATGAAGACACAGCTGGATCCTAAATGTGGCACATTGGTAGAAGGGGCAGAAGAGATGAGGGAAGCAAAGTTCTTGGCAGCCTTGAGTCCGCAGGATTAGGTCAGCTCCCTGGCCAAGTCCCCCTGTACCCCAGCCACAGACTCATAAGCCCTCCCCTCTACCAGTGGCCATGGTGGTGGTTCCTCCAGGCTTTAGAGCTCATTGGATGAGGAGGCAGTGTGGAGGGTCCATATCCTCCTCACCCTCATTTGATGAGAGGGTGGAGGATGGGGAGGCCTTCCAGTTAGGACCAAGCGGAGGTGGGGGGGGTGTCAAGGAAAGGTCACGGAAGTTGAAGGAGATGGGGAGTGGCCAGCTGGGTACCAGAATCCTGACCCTGGTTCACTTACTAACTCTACAAATATTTCCTGGGCCTCTCCCTCTTACCAGTAAAGAGCCAGATACTGGGACACCCCAAGAATGACACATGATCTCTGTGGGAAATAAAGACAGGTAAACAATGAACACATCTTGTGTTCAGCCAAGACTTGAGCCTGAAATTCTGGCTCAAGAACCAAAGGGGTTGCCTCCTCCCGAGGCCAGAAGGCTTTCCCAAATGATGAGTTCCAAAGGGCATGTGACTGAAAGCTCACAGAGGGAGGGAGGGGCCTGTGAGTTGCAGGCACAGGAAGTCCGGGATGTGAGCACCTGGAGGTGGAGTAGATAGGGTGGTCTGGAAAATCAAGAGCGGTTGAGCAGAAATACTAGCCAGGACTGCAGGACCTGCTCCTCCATCTAAGAACTGAAGGGGGAGGGGAAGGGCCGTGGAAGGAGTCCACACCTCTAAGAGAAAAGGTCAGATTTACATTTTTTATGGATTCTGTATTCCTTCCTTCCATGCCTCAACTTTCTCTGGGGATGTCTGGGCTGGAAGTAGAGACACACACAGGCAGGAAGACAGGAAGAGGAATTAGATTTATTTCAGGTTGATTAAGATAGTCCTTCCATCACTTGTGAACTTGATTATAACAGAAAGTTGTCTGTACAACTCCAGGTGATCAGGGTTGGGGCAGGTGACAGCCTCAGTTTTTTCATCTATAAAATGGGGCTGGTAATAGAATGATTATAAGGATCAGTGAAGTCTTTCCTTTTATTTCATGGCCTATGGAAGGCCCTGTGCCAGGTGTTGACATCTGGGCCCTGAGTTAGGCAGCGTCCCTACTCTCTCCCCTGGAACTTACATTCCAACTGAGAAAACAGACAACAAACAAACAAACAAATGAGATAATTATAGATTGTGTTTAAGTGTGGGGAAGGAAACAGTGAGACAGGAAGAAAGACAGATGGAGGTGGCGTAGGGGAAGGGGCTGCTTTATTCATTGTACCCAGGAAGCTTTATTACTGTTGTGGTTGAGAAATTCCAAGCTTTGGCCCTTAGGGAGAACATTCAGGTGCTAGGAACTGCAGTTGCAAAGGGTCCCAGGTGGGAGGTAGCCTTCTTCATGCATCCCAGGAAGTCCCATGAAGGCAGGTACCTAGACCTCTTTAAATACAGGGGACATGAATAGAAGAGAATAGTGTCCGGCTTGCTGACACCCCCCCCCCCGCCATTCACTGGAATGGTATTGGGGAGCTGTTGGTCTTTTCATCAGTCAGCCCATCTGTTCAGCTCTTATACAGCTGCTTCTCCCAGTTCTGAGGGGAGTTGACTCTAGATCAATTGAGCTTGGTCCACTGCTAATCTTTTCCTGGACTTCTCCTTAGGCTGCAGGGGCAGCTTTGGTCCCCCCCAGAATCAGCCTGTCCGATGCCTAGACTAGATAGATAGACCTGAATATCTAACCTGGGGGACAGTGTTCCCAGAGGAAAAGATCTATTATTTAAACGTTAAGGCCCTCCAGAGTATCCCCCCAGTACAGTCACACTTCGGGGAGATGACCTGGATCCCTGTCTAATTTCCCCTTGAAGAATGTTTCCTACACACTGATGCATTTCCCACAGAGCCACCCTCCCCTACTGCAAAGTGCATACAGCTCCTCACATACACTCACCATCCAGCTGCACACTGCGTCTCCATGGTAACTGGGAGGCCTGGTCCATGGATGTTAGAAATAAGTGCCAGAGGAAGAAGAGAGAAGGTGTGGGAAGAGAATGAGAAGAGAAACGTCAGGAGGGACAAAAAAAAAAAAAAAAAAGATTTTACAAGATGGCCTGTTGGGAAGCCCCCTACCCTTGCTTTGTGTCCACTTGCCGGGAAAACTCAGTGGATTCAGGTATTGAGAAAGAGGGGTTGGGATAGAAGACTGAGCGAGGACTAGGAACGGGGATGGGGGGGCAGGTAGTGCTGCTCCTGGGCAATGAGAAAGGAGCATAAATGGGGGAACTTGAGTGACAGTGTGGAATCTTGGGATGAGACTTCCAAACGGCAGATAAGGTGGGTAGGTTGGGGTGAGAGACTTGGGGGAGCTACTTTTTCTTATTCCTGACCTAATTGGCTGTTCAGGCTGAAACCACCTCTTAGTCACTTAGTCTAATTAGAATTGTTCTCCAGAAGAGGTTGGGGGAGGGGAAGGAAATAAGGGGGAGAAGGTGGGCGGAGTCAGAAGGGGTGGGGTTGGGACTTCAGGATGAGATCTCCCAGTCTAGGTTGAGAGTCACCCATCTGTCCCTCCACACCCTCTTCCTGCTTCCTTCTCCACCTGTGTTTCCCTCCCATCTCCGTCTCCCTGTGTCTCTTTATTTCTCATTCTCTCTGGGTCTGTCTGAGATCTCTGAGCCCAGGGAGGTTATTGAGGAGAATAGGCCTGTGAATGCTCAGTCTGGTGCTGTCTAATTGGCTTGGGGGAGTATCGGTTCCCCTAGCTGAAATGAGGATAATAAAGCCAAAATTTGTCTTGTGGATTTATGGCGCTAATGCATACAGAGTGCTAAGTAAAGGTTCAATGAGAACTTGATAAATTGTAGTTTTAGGCCGGGCATGGTGAAACATGCTTATGATCTCAGCTCTTGGGAGGCTGAGGCAGGAGGATTGACATAAGTTGACTGAGGCAGAAGGATTGACATAAGTTCAGAACAACCACAGGGTTTCATAGTGGTTTTAAGACTACTCCAGGTAAGGGGGTGAGATGTCATGTCAAAAAATTAAATAGATAGCCAGGCATAATGGTGTACAACTTTTGTTCCATCACTTGGAAAGCAGAGGCAGGCAGATCTCTGTGAGTTTGAGGTCAGTTTGGTGTGCATAGTAAGTTTCAGGACAGCAGAGTCACGTAGAAACACTCAGAGTCACACACACACACACACACACACACACACACACACACACGAATAAGCGGCAGGTTTTATGGTCAGTCCAGACTCTTCTCTGGAGTCCTTCAGGAACATCATTCTCTCTTGAAGCACTTTATCTATGGGAAGCAAACTGACCCCATCCTAGCTCCAGACGCATCTCCTTCCCTTGCTCCTGATGCTATTCAAACACTGTCCTCTTTCAAAGGCCAAAGCTATGTGTGAGATGGGGCTTGGACTCTGCCTCCGACCCGCAGGATCAGAAAGACTTCTCTAGCTTCGGGTCTGCTTTTCCCTGCCCTGCCTGCCTCTGAGGAGAGGAAAGAGGACAGCCATAAATGATGTAAAGGAAGAAGTATCCTTGCTGAGGGGGACAATAAGGGATGAGCAGCATCCAGAAGCCTGAATATTTCATGGTGCTGCAGCACCAGGAAGGGCAAAGTCCCTGGGCTGTGTTTGCCAGTGCGCATGTGATTCTTCTACTCGGCTTGGACCTCCTCCACTTGCCCAGTGCCCTCTGTACTCCCAACCCTCAAAACCATGTACCCACAGAAAGCTGCCCCCATGAGCCCTTTCCTGCCCAGGATCCTTCTGAAGTCCTCCCAAGGCATGCATATTTTATTTGCAGCAGTAGGAATTTGTGTAGCAGGGAGGCTATGTTAAAACACTTTCCTGGAGGGCTGCAGAGATGGCTCAGCAGTTCGGAGCACTTGCTGCTCTTTAGAGGACTTTCGTTCTGTTCCCAGCAACTGTGACTCCAGCATTTGAGGAATCCAACACCCTCTTCTGGCCTCTGAGAGTACTGCACCCATGTGTGTAGACATAAAAATATAAACTGGGAGGCTGAGGCAGGAGGATTGACATAAGTTCAGAACAACCACAGGGTTTCATAGGGATTTTAAGACTAGTCCGGGTAAGGGGGTTAGTTAAAGCTTTTTAACTAAAGCTGGGTATGGTGATGGACGCCTTTAATTCCAGCACTCGGGAAGCAGAGGCAGGTGGATCTTTGTATGTTTGAGGCCAGCCTGGCACACATAGTGATCTCCAGGACAGCCAGAGCTACATAGAATGAGACCCTGTCTCAATAAAACCAAAACTATTTATAAAAAGAAATAAGTTCCCAGGAGTTGGCACCTTTAGCCTTCTTTCCCTCAGCATTATGAATTGAAAGCTGGAAGTGCAGACCATTGGGAGGAGACCACCCTGAGTGACACCTTTGCCATGGTTGACTGAGCAGCTGGTAGCAGAGGACAGCAGCAGGGTAAGTAGTGGGACAGACTGTCCACGTTCTTTCTAGTAGCCCCAGGGAACTGCTTACCACCCTTCCCTATCCACTTGGTGGAGTTGAAGGTTCCCCTTTCAACCTGGGCCTCAGGCCTCTTTTTGCCCTGTGTCCTGACCTTATCCCCATTGGCCATTCCTTTGTCACATGTTTAAGTTGTCTCCTCCCACTTTAATAAAAGCTTACCGAGGGCAAGAACCTTGTTTATGTTATTTTCTGCCTCCACCAAAGTTGTTTGAGAAAGGAAAGAAGGAAGAAAGGGAGGAAAGGGAAGAAATTTTACTTCGAGATTGTATAGCCAAAGCAAGAAACTGCGCTAGGGTCACTGGAGGTCTGTAAAGGTGAGACTGTGGGGGAGAAGAGGACTGCTGGGGGTGGGGCTAGAGACACCCGGGGAGGCGATGGAAATCAGGAAGGACTTGGGTTGGAAGTAGTTGGATCTTGGGCCAGAAACTGGACTTTGGTGGTAGGGTCCAGGTCTCCAGAGGGTTTATAAGTCAGAGTTTTGAAAAATAGGATTTGTCCTGACCAAGGCTAAGCCTGATTGGGATCTGGGGCCACAGCAGAGAGAATGAGGGAGTTCAGGAGTAGCCAAACCTTAGGGATTTCCCAGAGCCTGCTGGCTTCATCAGTGCCCTCCAAATCACAGTCACCACCAAATCTGGGCTGGATGTCCAACAAAATGCCTTTCTCTTACCTTCTAAGCCCATAAAAAGAGGTGGCCTAGGCTTGGCTGGCCAGTACTTCCGGAGAAAAGACCAGGGGTTTCCTATAGCCAGGGAAGGTACTGGAAGCCAGCAGGAAGACAGAAGAGGTAGTCCAGACAAGGTGTTGGGCAATTCTTATCATAAAGGTGTTGTTTCCCCAGAACTGGCCAGTATGGCTGTGTTGGGATGGGGATGCTCGGAGGGAGCAGGATACTGAAGGTGAACACCTGCAATAGTTGTCATGGTAACTTGACGGGATCCCAAGAGGGTGGCTTCTTCCCCAAAGCTCTATGAAGTCTGGAACAGGAGAACGTGTGTGTGTGTGTGTGTGTGTGTGTGTGTGTGTGTGTGTGTGTGTGTGTGAGGGGGGAGGGGGGGAGACCGCTCACATACTGAGGTTGGCCACTTCTCCAAGTGAGGTAACCTGGTAAGGGGCTATAGAGAGGGATAGGAGACTAGAGAAGGCTAGCCCTTCACAAAGGGAGGTGAGGGTGGGGCCCATGTGCATTGTGTCTGGGGTGGTTGCCCAGTATATAGAGGATAACTGTATATATTCTCAGCTCACCTACTTATGTCCTGCAGCCAGACCACACAGCAGAGGGATTTAGAAGGTAGATGATTATTAACAGACAAAAACAATCACAGTTAATCTTAATTGAGAGCTTATTAAATCCAGCTACGTATGCGGTTATGCTAAACATTTTACAGGCGTGTCCCATTTGACTCTCAGAAAAACAATACGAGGTAGGAATTATGAGCCCCACATACACATGAGAAAACAGATGCTAAGAGGTTAAATACCTTGCTCCAGGTCAATGAGCTGGAAAGAGACAGGCAAGACCCTGCAGGAAAAGAGACTGAGAACATGGTGACAGCCCCAGGTCCTCTGCCCTGTCTCTAGGTCACATGGTCACTTATACACAGGTGGCCTTTGTGTTACTTGACAGGGCTAGTTGAGAGGGAGGGCCTGGGGACCTCAGCTCCTGGTGCCTGCCTGGGCTGTGCTGGGGCAGCTGAGGGCACCTGTGGGGGGGTGGGGTACACTGAGCTGCGGGCATCGTGATTGGCACGAGTCAGGGGAGCGGCTGGCAGCCTTGTTCCTGGTAAACACGAGGAGAGGTTACTTCACAAGGAAACAGTAATTAACTTTAATTAGCACCTTGCATCTCAGAATATTATTAACATCTCAATTTCTCTAATCAAGGCAGCAGGAGAGGGCGGCATCTGCTTTGCCGACTCTTTCCTGGCCATGCTTCCCAGCTTGGCATGGCTCCTGAGTGGGCCCCCACCCCTGGATGGTACCCAGGAGTATGTCCTCAGGGACTGGTTGCCAAGGGGAGGCAGCCAGTGAGGAAAGAGGGGTTTGGGCTGGCAGGCCAGAGAGCAGGTACAAGTCAAGGCTTCAAAACCAAGGGACAGAAGTTCAGGGCGATGTATTTGGCCACCTCATCTTTCCCAATAACCTGTAAGTCCCCAAGAAGAACATGCTTATGATCTGTGATTCTGAAAACAGACATGGTCATCTTTTTTCTTCCCTCTCTCCTTCCTTCTCCCTCCCTCTCTTCTTCTTTCCTCCCTCCCTTCTTTCCATTTTTCTTCTCTCTTCTCTCTCGGAAGCTACCTTCCTCTTTGTTATTCTCTCCTTTCTGTTTTTCTATTTTTTTCTTTTTCTCATTCTATCTCTCACCCTCTCTCTACCGGAACGCTCTACTACAACACAAACGCTTGAGGTCTCCATTTTAGCAGGAGGACTCTGCTCCCACATCTGTGGGTACAGAATGGGCAGAAGATAAATCTGCCTGTGGTTCAGAAGCTTTGGGTTTAAGGGAAAGGAAAGTCTTGGGTGTACAGAACTTTCATTTGAGTTCTCTACTGATAGGAATCATAAGGTAATGGACATAAGGGTTATGGGGCTCCAGGAGAAAGGCAGGAGCAGGAGAGGTCAGAATCCTACCTGGGACACCAGGCCAGAGACCATTTGAGGCACTAGTAAGGCCACAGGACCCAGGGACCCTAAGTTAGCAGTGACACATGGGTGCTGCCTACCACAGAAGGACGCCCCCGAGGGTACAGAAGTGATTCTCTCTTTATTATCCCTACCCTCAATGACTGTTAACCCTGCCATGAGTCCAATATTAATAAGTGACTGCCCTCCTTGGTCTAATTACAGCAGCTAGCTACTTGCACAAGTTGGCATTTATTAGACAGTCTTCAGGTATGACTCTCTGGTTCCTCCAGTTGGTGGTTTTGTTTTGCCTTTTAAAAAAAAAAAAAATTATTGAGCACCTACTAAGTGCCAAAGGCTTGGTCTGCCTTGGAATATTTGAGTCTCTCTATAGGAACTGGATGAACCAAAAGAAAGTGACCTACAGACCTGGGTGTTTTAGCTAAAGAGCCTGGCAGAGTAGGCACAGAATCCCCAGGGATGAGGTTGTGTCCACATCTTTCTGATTAGCAGTCCTCACCTGCTGCTGAGTTTGTGCCTACAGCATCACCCTGCACCTCCAGTTGTTGTTGTTTAATCTGGAGGACAGAGTTGGAGAATCCAGAGTTAGAAGACAGGACAGGCATCCAGAGGGCAGAAAGGTTAATGGAGACCCAACTCTCACCCACCCAGTTGGAGGCACATACCTTTTGATTGCCTCATTTTCCTTGCCACAGGGAAGGGACTTATCAAGCTGCAGGTGCAGAGGGGGAACAGCTACGTGGCTGAGCCTACAGGGCCATGGAGAAGCCAGCAGGGCCACCTGCCTTTACTTTGCTATCAATCTGGCCATCACTTAGGGCTTAAGTCTCACTGTACCCCGGAGAGGCAGGAATGATCAGATCTCAGGGTTTATGGTTGAGGACTGACATAAGACCTCAGTGGAGCCAGCTCATTGGGAAGAAAGTGGAAGCAAGATGGGACAAGCACTTCTGTCACTGTCCTCTGAGCCCTCCTCACCTGAGCTTGGCCTTTGGCTCAAGGAGAACTCGAAGAAGGACACTAGCTTGTTAGGAAACAGCCTGTCAGCTCATGATCTCCTCTCTTTCTCTCCCTCCCCCTCCCTGCCCCCCTCTCCCTCTCTCTCCCTCACTCCTCCCCTCCCCTCTCTCCATTCCCACCCCTTCCCCAGTTCCAGAACCCTGAGGGCCAGGGGCTGGGCCTCCGTAATTGAAGAGTAGTCTGCACAGGGCGGGGAAGAATCTGACGTTTCCAAAGGCCGTTTTGATGTTGATGATTATGGCCCAGATAAGGCTGTCTTTCTACCCAGACCCAGGCCTTTCTTTGTTTTCCCTCTAACAGCCTCTCTAGCTCAGTGCTCTGAGGACTGCCTCTTAGGAGGATCAACACTGGCTTTTCTTTGGAAAGGGAAGGGACATGCTTGGTCAAAGTGAAACCTGGGGACATAGCCCGCCCTCTTCTTGCTGGGCACTGGGGTACATTGACGAGATCATTAGCATAACATTTGCATAAGGAACAATTGAGGAGATTGGAGTCCTGCCTCTGAGGACGCACCTGCCAGCTTCTTTGAATGAAAGCATTTCCACCTCCACCCTGAGACCCTCTGCCCAGCCCCCAGGATCCCAAGAACCTGGCTGAAACTCGGCTTAATTAATGGTAGTGGTGGCCGGTTACCTCGCACAGAGCGCCTACTAAGCACCAAGCCCAGCTGTGCTTGCTGTTCCTTTTGATCTTCACAAATGACTCCCCTGAGGTGATAGGTTTTATAATCCCATTTTACAGAGGAGGAAGCTAAGAATCATCTACAGTTTCCATCTATATGCCTTCAGGCTAGATGGGCTGTTAGCAGGTCCGGTTGGCTTTCAGGAAAAGGTCATGTGATCCGTGTCCGCACTCTTCCAGTGAAGCTGGGTGCTCTGGACTCCTCTGAAGCATGCAGATTAAGGCCTATGGGTTATAGGATCCCTGGAGGCTTAGATAAGAGCTCAGAGACAGGCTCTTAGACACAGATACACATGCTCCTACACAGACATGCACGGCTCTGCCCCTCCCCCCACGCGGGCTTCTTGAGGCAGAGGAGCCCGCTGACTCTGTCCATAACCAGGTTAGCCAAGATCCAATTAACTAGTTAGCACAGGCAGGACTGGGGGCAGGAAGGGCGGGCAGGAGAGCGGATGGATGGGTCGGATAATGTGCAGAGACAGCCAGAGACATGGACTCCAAGCTAACCTGATAAGGAGCTCTCAGTTTCCACTCGCCCTGCCTAGCAGGATGAGAGACTGGACCCCAGCAGCTGAAAGGAAGAGGGAGCATTGGCCTCTGACCTTCTGCCCTCCCCCAGTGAATTCCCAGCACCCTCAGCCTAGGGCTTTCTCCCCCCCCCCCCCACCTCTCTCTCTCTCTTTTTTTCTCTCAGCAACCGGCTCTCCCTTCTCTTTTCAGATGCTGTGAAGCCCCAGCTTCAGGAAGATATATTTTCATCCCAATGAGGCCAGAGTAAGGACCTGGGCATATCTGTTATCCTTCAGGGAAGGTAGCAGGAGGGTAGGGAGCTGCGGGAGATGGTCGGGGGGGGGGGGGTGTGTGTGTGAAGGCAACAATAGCCACTATTTATGGAGCTCACCAAACACTAGGCACTGTATAACCATTCGTGTGTACTATCTCATTTGCACTCCCGACAGTCCATGCCGTAGGTATTAGCAGAGCCCTCATTTTGCAGATGAGGAGATGGAGACCCAAGGCCCTTAACCAAGGTCACACTTTCAAGCTGCCTCTGTCTGACAATGCCCATGCTGCATCCAACCTCTGGACCAGGTCTACAACTGACAGTCATGCCTTGGCTCTCTGCACCCTTGGAGGTTGACAAAGGTGCCTGGATCTGTCATCGGCAGGTGTTTTACCATAAGGTAGTTTTATTTCTGATCTCCGTTTTGCAGTTAAATGAAATTGAGGCCCCGTGGATCAATGGGATTTGTTCAAAGCCTTTCACCACTGTATCGGTCAGAACTTGAATCCAAGCCTCTTCTGCCTTCTAATCTAGTACTCGTCAGGAGGCACCGTGGAAGGGGAAAAGACAGCCTATCCTGAAGTTAAGGTAGGCCACCCATCTATTTTAGTTTGCTTCTGCATCTCTGGCTTATTGGCAGCTCGGAGTGTGCAAGGTGTCGCACGTGCAGAGCATACCCATTCAGGGGTGAAAGCAAGCAGCTTCTTGCCTTTTGTTGTGGCAGGTGGGGGGCACTCAGGGCTTTGCTAGGGGACGCAGGGCCCGGAGGACAAGCAGTAGGTGCTCTCCCTCTGCTCCTCTTGGCACCAACATCTCTGCCTTGAGTCCCTCCTGCTTTTCCCAAGGCTGCGTCTGAAGGGCAGATTTGAACTCTGCAAGGTCACAGCCCCCAGCTGCAATAGAAATGCAAGCCATGTTTTCTTTCTGACTTTAAGGCTAATTTCCTCTCGTTCCTTCAGGAGGAGGACTCTCTAACCCTAAAAGCTTTGGGTTTGACTGATGTCCTCCCTCTCTCTGTTTATCTCTCTCTCTCTGTGTGTCTGTTTCTCTCTGTGTCTCTCTGTCTTTTTCTGTCTCTCTCTGTCTCTCTCTGTCTGTCTGTCTCTCTGTATCTGTCTGTCTGTCTGTCTGTCTGTCTCTCTCTCTCTCTCTCTCTCTCTCTCTCTCATACACACACACACACACACACACACACACAAAGTGAAGGAACAGTGAGCACATGGGTTCTCTGACACCAGCACCAGAAGAGTTAAGACATCCTCAGCAGAAGGGACAGAAAAGTTGTCCATACAGGAAGCTATTCTCCAGTCCCAGAAGCCTCTGGGGAGGGGGGAAGGGAGCCACTTTTTTTTTTCAGCCTGTTTCTCAGGCTCCTCAGCCTCCCCAGGGATCCAGCTGCATGCCAGAGACTGACCCTTGACCTGGGCCCTTCCACTCAACCTCCCCAGCCAGAGACTCCGATTCCTCTCAGGGCCCCCAGGGAGAATAGGACCCCCACCCTCACCCCCCACCCCCTTGCTTCCTCATCTCCCTTTCTCCCTACCATCCCAACTATTCCCCCAATCTGCTTTATTCGCCCCACATGGTGCCTCACTCCACTCCTGTACCACAATCACCATATTCAGATCCTCCTCCACTCTAACTCTGGGTCCCTACTCCTCTCCTCCCAGCCCCCGCCTTCATAATCTTCTAAAAATAAAAGCCTGTGATTCAAGTTGGCAACTCCGGAAACACACAATTCAGTCCAGGCATCCGCCGGGTGGGGGACAAGGAAGGACCCACAAACAGAAAGACCCAGACGAAACAGCCCAGGTAAACACAGGAACACAGGCTGTTCCTGAGGAGAGGAAAAAAAAAAAAAAAAAAAAAAAAAAAAAAAGCAGTAGTAGAGTCTGGAAGGGGCCAGGAAGGAAGAGAACATAGCTGGGGGGGGGAAGGGGGGAGGAGTCCTGAGGTAAGGCCTCTGATAAAGAGTATGTAGGGTCTCCCAAGACTTCCTGTCTGTTCTCATGAGTATGTTCTACTAAATATTAACTCCATCCCCAAGGGCAGCCTTGACTAAACTAAAACCCAGGGAAATCCCCTTCCTACAGACACAGGTTTGAACCCTTCCCTCAGGGGGGCTTCTAGTGGCTTTGCTTCCCAGGGAGGGGAGAAAGATCACCTATTCTTGGCCTGCTGCTGTCTCTTCCTGGGCCCTAGCTAGGACAAAGGTCAAAGGGAGTCTAGGTGTTGGTCCTTCTGAGATTGCCTTTGCTCCCTGAAGTACCACCAGG
The DNA here is from genome assembly GCF_963924665.1 of Micromys minutus. Taxonomy (NCBI): domain Eukaryota; kingdom Metazoa; phylum Chordata; class Mammalia; order Rodentia; family Muridae; genus Micromys; species Micromys minutus. Next base: position 25,353,520 of record NC_137977.1, on the reverse strand, counting down.
TGGTCATAGGAAAGGACCTGAAAGGACACTCCTCCACTGCAGGCCAGACCACATCACACTTTACTTGAGCAGAATTCTCTTCAGCATTCTGGACTGGAAGTTATTTAAGTTCTTGATCGCAGTACATTTGGGGACTTTGTGAGCTCTAGCAATTAATTAGAAGAAAAAAATGGCTAATATCTTTCAAGTACTTCCTGTGCTCCACACCTGGGTTAAAATGCTACAAGCTTGTTATTATGTGTGGATAATCTTGTTGTGAACGTCATTTTTATCGTTCCTAACTTATAGGTGGAACAGATGCAGATTGCTCCCAGAGCTGACCCAAGGGTCCCAGTAGTAAATGACCAAGTTGGAATGTGAACTCGGATACCCCATAGCCCTTTCCCTTCATTCTCTGTGCCTTAGCCTGAGAGCGTGAAATATATATTTCAGGTATATAAAATCTGAAAAGCAGGTGTGTTTTCAATTTCAAGTAGTACCGTGTGCCTTGGGACCAGATATCTGGGTAGAGAGAGACAGTAGCTTTCAAGGAAGCTGGGGTCTCCCTCTGCACTGGCCTGGCTCCCACACTCCCCCAAGTGGCAGATCCCATGGGTACAAGTGACCCCAGGACCTTGTATTCTTTAGTCATCATTAGTCAGAACCTCTGAACAGCTGCCAGGACACTGGGTAGAGGGATTTAGGAAAGTGCTCACCAGCCTCACCCCTTGTTTCCAGGGATGGTCAGCCAGGCCTGCAAAACAGCAGTCTGGGCCCAGGAAGGCCACCTCTGGTTGGTGGTGGCCTCCTAGGAGCTCCAGACATTGTGTTTGTTTTTCTGTTTCCGTGACGGGTAGAGAATGGGCCAGGCAGCTTGGACAGGCCAGGCAGCCCACAACTCCATGACAGAGAAGATAAGACTGGTCTAAAGACTTGACTACTTATCTTGTCAGTGTCCGTGAGCCATTCTCAGCCCTCTGTCCATCCAGTCATCCCTGTGCTCTTCTGCCAAATATGGCCTCCGTGTGCCAGACAACTGACTCCTTTGCTACAGCTTTGCAGATGTCGTCCAGCTCTTCCTATGCCATGAGTGGGCAGTTTGGGACTGCAATCTTTTGTTTACACAAACACTACGTATCACATGGGAGTTAGATGGTATGCCCAAGAAAGACGCAGCCTTTAGCCTACCCTTAAAGTTGATAAACACACATGTGTGTATCTGTCTATGCCACAAAGCTTGGGTATGCTAAGCAAATACCACCCCTGGCTTGTGTCCCCAGCTCCCATTCTTTGTTGTTTCTGAGACAACATTTCCATGAAGCTTAGGATGGCCCTGGGATTTCAATTTTCATATGAAGTTGAGGGTGACCTTGAACTCCAGATCTTTCTGCCTCTCCTTCAAAGTGCCAGGAGCTGTTAGACCTGGTGACATTTTTTGATAGTTGTTACAGTGTTTGAACTCAGATCCTTACATGTTGCACTACTGAGGTATAGCCTCAGCTCATTTATGTTTTTACTTTGAGACAAGGTCTTGTTAATTTGTCTACAGGCTGACTTTGAACAAGCTATGTAAACCAGCAACTGGGGATCCTCCTGCCTCAGTCTTCCAAATAGCTGGGGTTCCAGGTTTATACCACCACACCTGACTCCAACACTCACTCTTAGTTTTTCTTGATGTATTCATGTAGGATGGTGCACATTGAGGTGGGGGAATGTGTGTACACATTCACATTGTAGATGTCAGAGGACAACTGCAAGTATCAGCCTCAGAACCATTGTCCTCTCTTTGAGGCAGATCTACCTTTGACTTGAAGCTCACCAGTTAAGCTAGATTAACTGAGAGGTCAGTACACTCCAGGAATCCACCTGTCTCTGCTTCCTTGGAGCTGGGATTATAACACACTACCACACCTAACATTTTTTACTTGACTTCTGTCTAAGTTAGGATTTTACTGCTGTGAACAGACACCATGACCAAGGCAACTCTTTTTTTTTCTTAAGATTTATTTATTTATGTATATAAGTACACTGTAGCTGTCTTCAGACACACCAGAAGTGTGGCAGTAGATCTCATTACTGATGGTTGTGAGCTACCATGTGGTTGTGGGATTTGTACGTAGGACCTGTGGAAGAGCAGTCAGTGCTCTTAACCACTGAGTCATCTCTCTAGCCCCCAAGAAAACTCTTCTAAGGACAATATTTAATTGGGACTGGCTTACAGGTTCAGAGGTTCAGTCCATTATCATCAAGGTGGGAACATGGCAGCATCCAGGCAGGCATGGTGCAGGAGGAACTGAGAGTTCTACATCTTCATCTGAAGGTTGCTAGCAGAATACTGACTTCCAGGCAGCTAATATGAGAGTTAGAAAGCCACAATCACAGTGATACACCTACTCCAACAGGGTCACATCTATTTCAGCAGGGTCATACCTTTTAGTAGTGCCACTCCCTTGGCAGAGCATATACAAACCATCCCAGGTTCTGTGGATTAAACTCAGATGAGTAATTTATTAACAACTACAATCATTCTCATACACATTTTTATTTATTACTTACTTAAAAGACAACTCTTAGGGGTAGGTGATATTCATCTTCATTTTTCAAGTAAGGACTTTGAAGCCAGAGTCTTACAGTTAGAAAAGAGAAGAGCTGGGATTTGAACCCTCAGATTATAGACAGGGTTCTTTTCCTCTGGCCACTCCTCTCTAGACCCATTGACTTTTGTGCACACCCCACAAGCACACATAGCCCTTAGATAAAATCGGCATTACTTCCTGGATGTCTAAAACTGCTGCAGATAGTTCTTATGGATAAGCCATGACCAGTAACCTAGGTAAGGCTTTACGATGAGCCTCTAATTGGCTGCTGGCCAGCACCTACCCTTCTGGTACAAGCTCTTCTGATCAGTCACCTGTGGACCCAGTCACACCTCTAAAGCCTATTCACCTCATTATGGCAATTCTTCACAGTCCCCCCAAAATCCCCTGTCCTTTCATGTTTGTCATTTGAAATCCTAATTTATATATTCCTTTTGTCCTTTGTGGTTTTAGGTCTCACCTGATCTTCCCTCCCACTGTGACCTTGGGGACTCCAGGACAAATTTCATTCAGATCCCCCTCCCCATTCCTGTCCAGACAGCCTTGATACATAAATTTAACTCTAGCTTCTGCTTTGCTCATTCTGCTATCTGGAAACAATTTTTAGGACTCATTCCTTCTGCCCTCCTGTGACTGCCTCCGGGGTCTCTGTCAATGCCTGCATCTCTCGGAGTTGGTGCCACAGAGCAGCTCGGTACGTGGAACTTACAAGGAGCCCGAGGTTGAGCCACAGTAGACAGAACCTGAGAGACACCAGGTAGTGAGAATGGTTGGTGTGGACTCAGAGGCAGAACTCAGTAACACAGCATGAAAGGGAGGGATGGGAAGGATCTCACAAATGCTGGGAGTTGAGTGGTGTTGGTGCACACCATCAATCCCAGCGCTTAGGAGGCAGACAGTTGGATCCTTGTGAGTTCAAAGCCAGGCTGGTTTACAGAGCAAGGTCTGGGACAGAAAGAAATCCTGTCCCAAAGAACAACAATGACAAACCGAGCAAACAGACAGACAAACAGAAATGAACAGAATGGAGAGGTGGAGGGGAAGGAGAGGTGAGAGAGTGGGAATCATTCCCTAAGGTCAAAACAATCCTTAGCTCTCAGCAGGGCAAGAGCCTTCAGAGGCCAAACAGTCCAGGAGTGGCAAAGCACTCACAAGGTCTTACACACCATGAGAAGAGCATGCTAGTGTTGAGTGGTCATGTCTGCTCTGGGCGCTGAATGGGAAACCGGTACATGCACTAGATTTTCATGCATTTGCTTCAGCTGCCGCCTTTTCAGAGTACAACGAGGAAGAGTCTAGGGTAGGGTGTCTAAGGTTTTATCCCCACCCTGCTCTTCTTCAAGAGGGACTTGTGTAGTTGAGGCTGCCCTTGAACTCCTGATTCTCTTACCTCCTCTTCCCATTTGACAGGATTGCATACCTTTGATGCCATACCAAGCTGGAATTATCAGATTTAACACAGACAAGGGACTTGGGGAATGTGGTGGATTTGGGTACCGAGTGTGTGATAACTGTGTGAGAGCAGACTGTGGGGAAGGTTGTGGCATGTCACAGACCAGATTAGGGGGCAAATGTTTCCACTGAGTGCTAACTCACTGGACCTGCCTCGCATCTGCCTCTGCCTCTTTTATTTCACTTCCAATCTTTTGCTCTTTCCATCTTGGTCTCCCCATAGAAGAGTAGAAGGCTCTTGGGAGCTACCTCCCTCTCCAATCCATCTTTCTCTTCCCCACATCCCTGTTCCCATCCATACCAGAGTGTCTCCTGGGTATATGGTGAGAATGGTCCTATCAGAGTTAGGTCAAGTAGCTGCTTGAATCTAGATCATGGGGCTAAAGGCTAGATAAAGAAAGTAGGCTTCAGGAACGCTCCAGAGCATCTCAACACCCCACCGACTTTCCATAAGAGAAAATGACCTAGAGAAAAGAAGGCTGCCCCAATGTAGTGTGATTTGCCCTTAGACTCTCATCTTCCTTCTGGGGAGCACTCCCAGATCCTGCCCACAGAACTACCCTTCTTCATGTCTTGTTAGAAAGGCCTCTTCGACCTTACCCCTGAATAGACACAGGAATGTATCTGGCCAATCTGTGTCATCCATCCATGAACCACAAGCCACTCAATAGAACAGACCCAGTACCATCAGCCTTTCGCTGATTCCTGGGGGAGAGGGCTTTTTGTTTTCTGCAGAGTTTGCTACTGTGGGGAATTTAAGTATGGGCTGCTTAGAGCATTTTGGGGGTTTGGCTGCCCAGAGAGTAAAGCTAACACAAATGAGGACAGACCTGAATCAAAGCAACCTATGCCCGGAGACATTGTCTGTTGCCCTGATCCAGATACGCCTGAAACCTGTATCTCTTGAGTTTTTTTCAGTTATGTGAGAAAAATCTTAAGCTGTCCTGATTTGGATTTCTGTCTCTGTTTCTGTCTCTGTCTGTGTCTGTCTGTCTCCATCTCCTTTCTCTGCACCGGGCCCCTGCTGATCTTTGACCGTCTGTTTAGCTGAGGATGATCTGAAGTCCTGTTCCTCCTGCCTCCACCTCCCAAGCAGGGATTATAGACATGTACCATCACACACGGCATGGTTTTATGTGATGCTGCAGCAGGCAAGCGCTGTACCAACTCAGCAACATCCTCACCCTCTTCACTTGGATTCCTAATCGCTTACATGCAAGAGGCTGTAGATCAGCCTAGAGAAACGCATAGAGAACCTAAAGACAGAAACGACGGCAAGCAGAGAATCAAGTCTGAAGAGACAGCAGAGGTATGTGTTGGGGGGGGCAGGGGTGTGTGTGTTTCTGGGGTGAGGCAGGTGTGTGTGTGTGTGTGTTTCTGGTGGGGGGCAGGGATCTATTTGGATTACTGAGCTGACATTTCTGAAGCAGGAGGGTGAGAGCTTATTGAAAAGAACACAGCACCAAAGAGGATTTTTCAGAGAGGCCTATCCACGATGGGTGTCTGTCCACGAGATGACAGCTGTCCATTCGAGCCCCAAACCTCTACAGGTGATAGGACAATGTAGAACAAGAGGAAGACAAGGTCAGCTGGAATGGGTCTGGTCAGTCGGCACTTGGTTGCAACAGATGCCCTACTAACCAGTCTCTAAAGATAAAGAAAAACATTCAACAGATTCTTGCATGCCTCCTACTCCAAATGCCCTGTTTCTTATCAGATGTATCCGGATATCTTCCGGTGTACAGTATACAAAACTCAGTGATAAACACCCGAGGCCTGGGAAGAATGAAATGGCCCCGGTTGCCTTGCGTCATGAGGTGGCCCAGAGAGGTGACCTCGACAGTCTTCTCTGTAATGGCAAACCTAGTGAAGTGAACCCTGGGGCCCCCAGTAGGGGCAATGCTGAGACTACTTCTGGAGATGCCAGGCCAGGATGGGATGGTGGGAGGAAACGGTGCCCAGCACTGATAAGCCACTCCCTTCCTTTGTCCCAGACACACTTCAATGTCTGCTATGTCTTTGCATTGGGAATCCTCAAGGGAGAGACAGAGAACAGACAGACAGGGTGGAGGGGGCGCTTCCTGGTGCCAGGGAGCCTCTTTACCCTTCCCCACCTTCTCTCACTTCCTCTCACTGGGGAGCCTTCAACAACATATGAAGAGTCCTCAGTTATAACAATAAAAATGCATATATGTAATAGATATGCACATATAAAATACGTGTAAATGTAACCAATAGCTAATGTATTGTTATTTTCTTCTTTGGTTTACAGTCTGGCCTGTGTCATCTCGAAGCCACATAACATATTTATCCCCTCCCTTGTTGCTGGACATTGAGGTTGTCCCTGAGTTTTTGCCATTGCAAATAAGAACATCTAGACACTGTGTGCATGTGTGAATGTTTCTTGAGGATTCATTCCTAGAGAAGAGATTGCTGGCTCAAAATGCCTATGAATTTTTCATTTTGAAAGATTGTGCCAAGTTAGAGTGGAGACCTTTTCCCTGTGAAGGAGCCTTCCCACTCTGGGGCTTAACCAAAGATGAAAGATACCTAGGCCAGGAAGAGCACAGGGTTTCCATTAGACAAGGGCATGTTCAAGTCCTTGCTCTGCCACCTTCCTGTATGACTTTGACTAAACCACTTAATCTCTGTCTGTCTGTCTATCTGTCTGTCTCTTACCTCCCTTCGTCCCTCCCTCCCTTATGTGTGTGATGTGTATGGCAGGGACATTTTGTAGCATATGTGGAGTTCAGAGGACAACCTCAGGTTGGTCCTTTGAAGCAGGGGTTCTTCGTTGTTCACCATTGAATATACCAGGCTAGCTGCCCCAGCACACAACAGGCTTTCGACCTGACCAGCCCATGTTCTCTTTCCCTGTCTGAACTCTCTATATCCACCATGGCAAACCAGCTCTGGGGAGAAGCTGCCCCAGATAGTTATTAGTAAGTGTCATGCAGAAGTCAGGATTGCACAAAGGTCTTTTCCTTCCATGGTCTGTCTGTTCAGCTCAGCCACTGCTCAGGAGGAAGGAGTCAAGAGTTGGACAGTAGCTGGGTTTGGTGACAGGAATGATCAGATGCTGTCTACATAGAGCATGGAACGGGAACCAGTAAAGGAAGCACAGCAAAGGCCTGATGTTGGCATTCGAGGGCATCAGTGTTACAACCATGGGTGCGATGGCTCCAGCCCAGTTCAGAGGGAGGGGTTCTGAGAAGGGGTCTGGAAGCCCTTGGCAATGACATAGCAGCATCAGATCACCTCCAAAGTCCCTGTGGGGGACCCTCAGCTGCAGGTCACTATACGCCAGGGTTTCCTGTGATATCAGAGCCATTGTCTTCTGCCCCTGGTGTTATAATGGGCAAAGGGACAAGCAGACCAGGCTGCTCTCCCTGAAAGAGGGTGCAAAAGCTGCTGGCATGGGAATTAGAGGGGTGATCCAAAATGGTGGAGCAGAACAGCTTTGTGAGAACAGTGCTGGCAAAGTCTCCAGAAGGTGGAGTCGTGATGGGTGGTGATCGTGTGGTTGGCAGTGGGCCTGGGGAGCACACTCTAAAGCCTCTAAACAGTTTGGACAGGTGGTTTTCATTCCCAGACCCATCCAATACATGCTCTGTGATCTGGGGGAGTAACACGTCCTTTCAAATGTCATTTTCTTCCTTGGTAAAATGAAGATAGCAACCTCCACTGTGTATACCTCCAGAGGCTGGGTGTGGTGGTTTATGCCTGTAGTCAGTACTCAGGAGGCTATGGCAGGAGCATTTGGAATTAAGGCCAGTTACAGAGTGCGGTTCTATCTCAATTTAAAAAGCAAAAAACGGAGCCCAGTGGAGTGTGGTGACTTGCATCTGGAAACCCCAGGACCAGAGAGGCTGATGTATGAAGACTACAGAGAATTCAAAGCCAGTCTGAGTTACATAATAAATTCTAGGTTAGCAAGAAAGACAGAGTGACTCTGTCTCAAAAACAAACAAACAAAACAAAAACAAAACAAACACCCTAAAAGAACCCAGAAAACCAGCAAAGTAAAAAGGAACCTTGTGGGGGGCTTTGGTGGGGAGCAGTAGTGAGGGCGGATCTGACTGGAGATGTGGGAATCAAAATGCAGAGTCCTGCAGCTTAGTCCCAAGGATACAACCACAAAAGAACCCTTTCACCTGACGTTTAGGGAGGCAGAAAGATTGTAAGAGCCAGAAGAACAGAGGTTGCTGTGAGGTTCTGTCTCCTTGGAATGTCAGAAGCACACCTGTGAAGTTTCACCAACAACTGCCTAAACAGGAACTGGATGAGGACAATAGACATGCTAAAGGCTGGGAGAAAGCCCTGGGGACTTCAGCCCTAGACAAAGACATGCTGGCCACAAAGGAGTGGAGTGAAGTTGGAGGTGGGAGGACATAGACTTCCCCAGGGAAGAGCTCACCAATTGATTATCCCATACCAAATGTCAGCCCTGAAAACATCCATACAAGTAACATTATATAGACTGAGCAGGTTGTATGCATATATTCAGAAATATGTAGTGAGAGAGAGTGAGTGAGTGTGTGTGTGTGTGTGTGTGTGTGTGTGTGTACATTTTTTAAAAAGGAGACCATGTTGAATGTCTTTAATACCAGCATTCATTCGGAAAGCAGAGGCAGAGGGATCTATGACTTTAAAGTTAGCCTGGTCTACAGAGAGAGTTCTAGGACAACCAGCCTGTATCAAAAAACAAACAAAATACAAACAATACAACAACCAACAAAACAAACAAAAAACGGAAAAAGAAAAAGAAGATAAAATTTTTAAAAAGATCAAGAGATGGTATATAGGAGGGTTTGGAGAGAGGGAAGAGAAGTAGGGAACAATGTAATTATACTATAATCTGAAAAAAAATTATTTTTAAACCTAGAGGAGTCAGCAATAGTTGTGTACTCGTATAAGCCCAACACATGGGAGACAGGAACATGAGGATCGGGAGGGTAAGTCTATACTCTGCTACATATAGAATTTGAGGCCAGCCTGGTCTATATAAGACTGTGTCTTTAAAAAAATGAGAAAGGAAGAATAAGAGAAAAAGAAAGCTTTTTGCAATGCCTTTCTCATTGTCTCTGTTAATGGTTTTTGCCGGTGCCAGAGATGGAACTCAGGACCTTGAGGTTCTGAGCCAGTGTTCCACCCCTGAGCCACACTGCAAACAATGGCAGATGTTATTAAGGTCACACTAAGAGTGACATCAAGCCCAGTATGATCGCTTAGTGCTGTAATCCCAATACTTGGGAGGTTTAAGCAGTAGGATCAGGAGTTCAAGTCTGTCCTCAGCTCCATAAGTCTAAGACCGGCCTGAGTCACATGGACACTAGGTAAATAAATAAATATTCAAGTCAATGGACTTTGAGGTCATGACAAAGCAGAGCTGGTCTTCTTTCTTGCTCCAGAATTTTCTGTGTCTCCTGTGGGCTCTCGTACTCTTCATGGTTTTGTTTGGTTCCTGATTCCTGGACATGGGAGTAGCTGAGATTTTTCTGGTTCTCGCTTCCATTAGCGTCTCACAGTGATGTCCTGGCTTCCTGCCCAGGCCCCACTCATAGGTGCTGGAACTGAACTTGCAGGCCCCAGCACCCTCCCACCCAGCTCAAGACAGGGCCAGGGCTTGCTTAAGGCAAGCCATCAAGACTTCCATGCAAGCCGCATGTTTTGTCCACCTCCCTGACTGCAGTGGCTGGCAGGCCTGGTTCAAGCCCAGCCTCTGTCATGAACTGTGTCAACCCTGTGCCTGTGATGATCAGGAGAGAAAGAGCAGGGTAGAAAGGGTGCAGGTGGGAGTGGGGGTGGGGGGCCTGCCTGGGGAGTGTTTTCCTTGATCCTGGACCGGAAATACACCCTGGAGCTACTTCTGCCTTTTCCCTTCTGAGCCTTCAGGGTTCTCTTCTGCTTGCCACTCTCTGAAAGATGGGCAGTGGTCATCCTAAGAAAGCCAGCATCAAGAACCGTGGATCTCAACCTTCCTAATGTAACTCTTTAATATAGTTTCTCATGTTATGGTGACCCTTCTCCTAACCATAAACATTTTTTGTTGTTATTTCATAACTGTAATCTTGCTACATTTATGAATCGTAAGGTAGGGGCTGGAGAGATGGCCAAGCGGTTAAGAGCCCTCTGCTCTTCCAGAGGTCCTGAGTTCAATTCCCAGCAACCACATAGTGGCTCACAACCATCTGTAATGGGATCCGATGCCCTCTTCTGGTGTCTGAAGATAGTAACAGTGTACTCATATACAAAATAAATAAATAAATCTTCAAAAAAAAAAAAAGAATTGTAAGGTAAATATCTGTTTTCTAATGGTCTTCGACCCCTGTGAAAGAAGCCGGTCATTTCCCAAAAGGCTGCAACCCACAGTTTGAGAACCGCAGCTCTAGGGTAAGCTTAGAGCCTGAAGGAAGGAGTTCAGTCGGCCTCTTTGGAAAAGGAATGAGGCTAGGCTAGAGTTTACAAAAAGCGAGAGGGCAGTGCTCGCCAGTGACCTCTAGTGGGGGGAGTATCAAAAGAGAACTGTCTTTCCAGGGGTCTTAGGAGTTACAGTGCTGTCCCATTCTGTTTTAGGAGAGCCGCGTGCAAAGGGTTCAGTTTACTAGCTGAGGAATCCGGGTGCCTGAGAGAATGTCACTCGTGCTGCTAGGGAGAGGCTGATCTGGAATGGAAACTCAGGACGGCCTGCCTGCCCTGTGGACGTTTTGTGGTCCTTCCCAAGGTTCCATATCATCCTCTACACACACGCACGCGCGCGCGCACACACACACACACACAGGCACGGCCATATTCACGGGGCTGAGGCCTTGACTCCCTGCCCTTGTCCCTCCCGCACACCCCAACGCTCCGTCTCTCCTGGCGTCTCCAGTCTCCTCATCCTCCTTGCTTCCTTTCCTTCCACTTTGGAAAGCAGCCACGGGCTTCTTTCCCCTCCCATCTGAGGGAAAGAAAATGGTTTTAATCCCCTACACCCCGGGTCCTTAAATCCTCTCATCCATCCAAACCTAAGCATCTCTCTCCCTTCCTCCCTACTCCTTGCAACACCCCGGCCCCCCCCCCCCCGCTTCTGTTTATCCATCACTAGAAGCCACCCCTTCTCTCTTGCCTGTAGGTTCTGTGGCTATAATCAAATCATAACTTTTATTAAATTTAAGATTACTTTTTAATGGAATCAATTTCTTGTGCGGTGCTTCTCTGCCTGCCCGCGGGCCCCGCCGGCTCTGTTCTCAGCATCCCCGCCCTCACAATTGTCTCTGCCGCTGGCGTTTCTAGCTAAGCTGCCTCCCAAGGAGGGGTAGGTCTGCCATCCCTACACACACCACACAGAAACACACACACACACACACACATCAAGCTGCGCCTTCCTCAAAGACCCAAACACGCAACCTCCAAGCCCCAGGCGCCCACGCTGGCTGGTGGGGGTGGGGAGCCAGCGTGGAGGTGCCAGGGCAGGAGGATCGTCGTGCTGCAGAGAGAAAGACTGAGGGTGCAACACAAACACGGAGGCATTTTTCAGCCTCTTAATTTCCTACAGTTCTGTTTCCTAGCCTCAGAAACAAGCTGGTTTCTCTGACCGTGCATGCCTTCCCCTGACTACATCGTGTAGCTGATAGGGAAGGGAGATGGGAGTCCAAAGGATCAGCAAACCAGGAGAGTCTGGGCTTCCTTTGATTTAAAAGCACGTAGATGATACAAGTCACATTATGCTGGTACTGTGACAGCTTCTCCCAGTCCCAAACACAAGCTCATTAGACCCATTTGTAACTGGGTGCCCTCTAAGCCTGCATAGTGTGGGGCCATGTACTTAGGGAGGGAAAGAACCTAAAGCTTCTAAAGGGAGGAGAGGGACACGTAGGAGAGGAGAGGGTCACTTCGATAGATTGGCATAAGCAAGGGAGAGGGGTTGCAGTAGAGGGGACGACATAGTTGCTTGTAGATTTGGGTGGTGGCTGTCTGTTGACTCAGCAAAGACGTGGGAACTGCTTGGATAGATGGGGGTTTGTCCCTAGCTTAGGCAGAACCAGGTGGGCAAGAAAACACAGATGGACAGGTGCATTTGAGGCTGGGGGATTGCTATCTCAGCTCTCTGTACTATCTCAACACAGCTGCTTTATTATTAGGAAGGGAAGCTCCGTTCATCCACCAAGTGGTTGGTGCTTACCTTAGTGGGTAGGTGCTCTCTGAGTAGCCACGTTGATGTTTTTATCATAACGACCTTGCACAGGTGACCTAGCTTCTCTGAGACTGATTCTTCTAAATAGAGGAAAGTATTTGGAGTGATACAGGCAGATGAGCTAGCCTAGCACAAGCTGGGAGAGAAAGTACTCAGGAGGCTGAGGCAGGAGGAGTTCTAGGATTCAAGATGGGTCAGTGGTTAAGAATGCATACTATTCTTGCAGAGGACCTGAGTTTAGTTTTCAGTACCTAAATCAGGGTCTCATTAACTGCCTATGACTCAAGCACCAGAGAGTTCTGATGCTTCTCTAGGCTCTGCACTCATGTACAAACTCACATATACATAAAATCTGGAGTTCAAGGTCATCCTTGTTTACTTGGTAAGTTCTAGGCCATCTTGGCCTACAACAACAACAACAACAACAAAACCCAACACACTACAGACTGAAGCTCAGTATACAGTAAGTGAACCACGTGGCTTCCAAGCACCAGCCAGATGTATATTCAAAGCCTCTGACCGGGACCAGACAGCAGGTGAACAAGTGGCCCTAGAACTGGACCCTAAGGCATTCCTAGCTCTAATCTTAGCTCTAATCTGTCTTCAGTGAATGGGTGGCTGATGTCTGTGAGGAACAGAGAGAGACCCATGAAGCCTCCTGACATTGAGGCCCCACCCTGGGCTTTCAGGGAACAAGGAGCTGACCCTAGTCTGGGGCAGGGTCAAGGAAAACATAGTCCCTTCTCTGCAGCCTCAGCTAGCACCTGCTGTTTTGTGATTTTTAGATGGCTCTGACATCCTTAGACAAGGTCCAGATGAGGAAAGTCTTTAAAAGATTTAATCGGACACTGTGAGTGGATGACCCTGGCTGCCCATTCCTGTCCTCCAACTCTGGGGAGAAGGAAGAGCTTTATGAAAAGTACAGGAAGGGGCAGACATGGCAAAAGCTAACTTCTTAGTGAAGCCCACATTTAGCTAAGCTTGGGAGCAAATGCTAATATGGCCCCCCGTCACAGCCTCACCAGGTTCTGTAGCTGGACCTAAGGAGAAAAACTACTTAGAGCTTGACTGTTGTTTTAGGGAGAGGGGGCACAGGAGCCTCCTCCTTAAGCGGGCCTTCCCATAACTCCTGAAGGAGGCCGGTCCAACCTGCTCAGCACCTCCCTCTGCTTGACCCCTGGCACAGGCATGTTGTTCAGTCTGTACCTGAGCCTACACACCTGCATGGGCCTGTCTGCAGACAGGACGTTCCCACGGGCCATGCAGTCATTCCTACAGAGTTACTGCCCAAGGGGACTGCTGAGCTTCAGACATCATCCCTCATTTTACTCAGGACAGCCCAAATGGGGGTGGGGGTGGCATAGGGGGTGGGCAGGAGTCACTTCAACTAAGCAAGGAAGAGCTCCCGAACTTTCTCAAGCTGGTTGCTCTATTCTGTGACCCTTGGCCTGGAAGTCATTTAACCCTGTATCAAATTCTCCTCTTCTTTCTTCCATTTTTCTTTACGGTTTTTGTTTATTTGGTTGGTTATTTATTTATTTTGGTGGTGCTGAGCTTGCACAGGCTAGGGCATGCAAACCTAGGTCAGAGGACAGCCTACAAGAGCCTGTTCTTTCATCCAACCACGTGAGTCCCGGAAGCTCCTTAATCTGCTGAGCAATCTCTCTGGCCCTCTTTTTAACAGGTGGTGTTGCTATGTAGCCCAGATAGGCCTGAAATTTACCAGCTTCTTGCTTCTGTCTCCCGAGTATTGAGAGTCACGGGTGTGCACCGTCACGCCCAGCTAGACTAGCCAGGTTCTATTTGAATACCCAGTGATCAAGGCAGGTGCTATAGCAAGACCTACTGTACAGACAGGAAAGTCGGGCTCAGAGAAGTTAAGGGAGTGATTGGTGCCACTGTTTTGTCTTTGAAATGGTACTGAGGACGGAGCCCAGACACCATAGGCAAGTGCTGAGCTCCCCAGGCACACCATGGAGTGGGATTTGAAACCAATACACTCATTCCTAGAGTCCTGGCTTTTTGCTGCTCCTCCTTTCTGGAAGCTTCCCTTTACCTTCATTCGTTTCCTTTATTTCCTACCTCTTGTCCTCTCAGATTCACCATTGTCATCATCACCTTCATGATCCATCATTTTCTCATTTCTCATTAGTTCAAAACAATCACCTGAGACTCAGGCTCAGCAGCACTCAGGAGGTCCTTTCTCCTCTATCTTCCTCTTCAACATCACCACACCCGCTGCCATCTTCGAGGTCACCTTTTGTAGAATATCTAACCGCCATGGTGTGCGTACTTACAGAACGGGGCATGCCCACCTCCTTCTGTGGGATCAGAGGAGGTTCAGTTTTCAGTGCACGCACAACCTAAGAATGTGGAAAAGTCCTCAGAAAATAGGAACTGGGGTTGGGTGGGGGTGGGAAGAGAATTTAAAACAGCCAAAGAGTGTCTGTTGAGGGAAATTAATCAATGGACAAGCAGATTGCTTGTCATCTTTCAATATCTGTAAAAATAACAGGCCTCTAGAGAGAGAGAGCCAAAGCGCCAAGGGAACAGAAGACCAGAAGATACTGTGCCCAGCCCAGGCCTGTGAGAAGATCCAGGGGACAAAGAACCACCCACTTTGGGTACTGGCCAACACTCCATCTTTCCTAGCTGCAGTAGCTCTTGCCTCCCCTCAGAAGCTGGCAGCCTCTAGTCACACTGCCCAGGAGTTTGGAAATTGCTTATTCCTGCTAGTCTGAATCCCACCTGCCTTCCAGCCCACTGAGCTTGCCTGCTCCCTGGGTCTGTCAGCTGCCAGCCATGCCATCAGGCTACATAGGAACTTGAAGAGAGGGCAGTGGCTTCCCAGGTCAGAGCCTCCGCCCAGACTTCCAGCCAAGGCCCCAGAGCTCCCAGGACCTGGAGGGTTTTTTCTCCTGGTTGTGTTTGGAATTGGCTGGTTTTTCTGGGCATCAGGCCCAGCTCAGTTTAATTTTTGTTTATTTTTATGTACAGATTCTCTTCTGTTTGGGGAAGAGCTTTGTGTAAATTATTATTATTTATATGATAAAGAATAAATCACACCAAATAAAAAAACCCACAATCTCTTTTCTCAATAGAATTACTAAATTAGGGGCTGAAAAGAACAGCCGATATGCTGGGGTTTGGTTTCAGAAAGCTTTGGACATGGATTCTCACAAAGTGTCTCAGTCACTGGGCTCTGTCATCTGTATGTGATGCTTTTTGGACAGCAGCAAAGACACATGGGCTAGCCTAGGAAGCTAGTGTGGCAGGACCGAAGGGTGTGGGTTTCCTGATCTGCTGTGCTCCATCCCCGGGGAGCTGACTTGAGCATTTCCATGTGATTTGCTAACAGAATGGGGAAAGAACAGGGGAAACAGAGGAGCTAGGGGATTTCTGCCAGAAATAAAATCAAAGGGCTTAAATTGGCATGGGGAGGAGTTACTTGAATAGTGGCATTTATTACGTGAGGGGAATGAGCCAATCATTTTTTTTTCTGGGCTTGGCCATTAAATTTGCATATTTCAAATCTATTGGTTGGAATGAAATGAGTCAGGAGGCAGGGATGCTGATGGGCAAAGGACCAAGTTGGCCTTGAGAGTGTCCCCAAGTGGCCCCTGTCCTCAGCCAGACTAGGGAGACAATTTACCAGAAGTACACTGCCCCTCTCATTCCTATCCTGTACCCCCGCCTCTCCACCCTCAGCCCCATCCACTGGTTCATAAAGTTCTGTTTGAGGCTAGAGACACACCCAGGGACTCCACCCTGGAACTCCATCCCAGGGTAGATATTCTAAAGGCCACAGAGAAGGAAAAGTCAGCAGTTCACTGTTGCTGTGTTGATGTTGATTTAGAACCCCAAACTACCCCAAAATTTATAAAACAAATCAGGGTTAGGAGCATAGCCAAGAGGTAATGTTTGGCAGCTATTCACGAAGCTTACATTTGATTCACGGCACTGAGAGGACTGCTCAAACTGTGGGCACTTTCTGGAATGGAATTCTCCAATCTGCCCAGTCAGGTTCTACTTTTGATTCATGATACGGCGGCAGCCACCATGGATAGAGAGTGGGACCTCTGTCCCTTGAGTTTGAAAACCCCTTCTTCCCACGAGCTACTTAATAATGAACATTTTTGAGCAAATTGCTTAATCCTTCCTGAGCCTTAGTGTGCTCATCTGTAAATGGAGAATGCTAGCAATGTACACACACCATCTCAGAATGAGACTGTAGGGAATCCATGTAAAGAGTCCTGTGCATTCAGTGTACTACATCTACTTCAGTCTACTCCCACGCCAGTTACTGTACATGAGCCTGGTCATCCTTGGTCAGGATTAGCACTTAGTGGATCCAGTCAACAGATTACTAAATAAAATAATACAGTGTTAAGGCCAGGCTGTAGCTTAGGGGTAGATTGCTTACCTTGAATTCTATCTCCTCCTAAATAAATTCTTTCTATCTATCTATCTGTCTATCTATCTATCTATCTATCTATCTATCTATCTATCTATCTGTCTGTCTGTCTATCTATCCATCTATTGTGTGTATGTGTGTGTGTGTTTGGGTGTGTGTGCATGAATGTACATATGGAGCTCAACAGAAAACTTTCACGGGATTACATGGGATCTAGGGATCCAACTCAGGTCTTCAGCCTGGTAGTACACATCTTTACCTGATGAGCCACCATGCCAACCCTTGCCTATTGTTCTTTTTAAAATTTTTGATCGTCTTTTATATGCATAGGTGTTTTGCCTGTATGTGTGTCTGTGAACGATGTGTCTGTCTGGCACCAGCCAAAGTCAGAAGAGTACATTGGACCCTTGGGACTTGAGTTATAGATAGTAGCCACTACATGGGTGTTGGGAATCAAGCCTGGGTCCAGTGGAAGGGCAGACAGTGTTCTTAACCACTAAGCCATGTTTTAACCACATGCCTAGTGTTATTGAGACAGTAAGTTTAATCCCTGCTACTGAAAACAAACAAAAACCCTTATAATAAAATGTTGCCCAGGTAGTCAAGTTGTTAAGTCCTGGAGATAGCCCATTGAGTTCTACTCTCTTTTGCAGCTCCCTTTTGATGTGATCAGCTATTCCCAGAGGAAGGGGGCTCAGGGCATGTGAGGGGCTTAGGAGGTGGGAGGTAGATGGAGCCTGTGAGAGGTCACATGACTTAGTCTCTCTGTTGCTTTTCTGGTATGGTGCTTAAAATTCTGATCCTTGGTAAACTAGCCAATTATGGACTGTCCACTTGTCCTGGTCCTCCTTTGGACAGCCAGAGGTTGTGGATATTGCTTACTTAGATGGGCACAATGAATTGTCCTGTATGCCTGAACACCCACACACTTCCTGTTGGTATATCCATTTGTATCTATGTATGGGGGGGTAAACTCTGGTTCTTCTATCTTGGAGTGCATCAGTCATTCATTCATCTGTTCATTTGGGGGGGGGGGTGTTTTAGTTTTTGTGAGACAGAGTCTCATATGATCCAGGCTGACCTCCAACTTACCCTGCAGCTAAAGGTTTGAACTCCTGATTTTCCTACCACCAACTTCCAAATGCTGGGATTACAGGCATTTTCCATAATGATCAGTTTCATCTATTATTTATGGAGGCCCTACTATGTGCTAGCTTTGCTGCATGCCATAATGCAGCTGTCACAGAAGACTAAACTCCCTTCTCTGAATACGTCTTTGTTCCAAGCAGAGCTCTATAAAAGCTCAGATGATAGAGATAGAGTTAGAGTATTTGAGATGAATTGGTCTTCTTATCCCCTGGTTGGGGCTGGTGGCCACTTGAGGACACTCTCTGCACCATGCTGGCTTTCTGGCCTGCTGCACTCCATTCTCCTGACTCATTTGGTTTCAGCCAATAGGCTTGAAGCAGGCAAATTTAATGAGTAGGCAAAACTATTGTATTTTATTTTTTAAGAAAGAAGAAAACAACAGTAAGCAGGCAAAGAAATAATTTAATTTCAGGTCATGTAAATACCATAAAGAGGACCAAAAACTAACTAGGTAGCATGATAATGTATGTAGAGAAAGCCGCATTAATTTGGTGGGGGAGGGGAAAATACTTTGTGCAAAGACCTGGGTCAAGGCTCTAAAAGCAGAGCATCCTGGGTAAAGGGAAGAGTCTCTGCAAGGACTTGGAGGAGCTGCCTTAGAGCAGGGATTTAAGAATCTTTGGCCCTAACCCTTCCTTCCCTCTTTTTTCCCTTCCTTCACACCTTCCTTTTTCCCCTCTGACCTCTTTTTTTTTCTTTTGTTCTTGAGACAAGGTTCACATAAGCCCAAGCTGGCCTAGAACTTGCTGATACTGGCATCGAATTTCTGAGTCTCTTTTCTCTAACACCCACTTGCTGAGGTTACAGGTATGGCCTGCCCCGTCTGATTTATGTGCTGCTGGAGGTTAGACTAGGCAAGCAGAGCAATTGAGCTCCATCCTCAGAGGCACAGGGATGTGTAGCTTTCTAAGGCCTTGCTGGGTGTGGCGGTGCTTGTGATGCTAGCAGCACTTAGGAGGAAAAGGCAGGAGGGTCAACAGTTCAAGGCCAGCCTTGACTACGTAGTGAATTCCAGGCCATCTGGGCTACATGAGACCCTCTTTTTACCAAAGAATCGTGAAAATCAACCAGCCCTTCTTGCACATTTAAGTGTCTGTTAGTACAGAATCAGTTCAGACCCTCACTGTTGCTCAAACACTTCATCCCCAAACTCCACTGGTCTCCAGTCTCACTTGGCACCCTCAGCTCCTCGAACTAAACAATTTCCTCCTGCCACGGGGCCTTTGCACGGTTAGTTGGGGGTGTGGCGCACTCAGCTTTCATCATCCACTAATCAAGAATCGTTTGCTAGATGCTTTCCCTAAATTCACCTAGTTAGATCCCTTGTCTTACTCAGTGATTATGCATCAATTTACCATGCTAATCTGGAGAGCTGGGGACTGGAATGATGCTTGGATTCAGATGCCAGGCCTGATCTCTGAAAGGTGTTTAGTGTTTATTGAATGGCTACTTAGGGATGCTGGGGTCAGCTCTGGGTACCCCAAAGACACAAGAAGGAAGGAAACAGCATAGAAGGGGGGGAACTTAAAGCAACTGATTAATAGCATCAAGGAGAAATGAGTTGTTCTGGGGAGAACCTCTTGGAAGACTCAGATTCCAAGAGCCACAGGCCAGTGGAGGACTAGTCAGTTGGCCCTTTAGGGAGCTGGGCCTTCAAGGATTGTTTTGTAGTTGGTGGGGACTTTCAGTAGAACAGGTGTCTTAAGAGTAGGAAGGAAAAAAAAGAGTAGGAAGTTTCCTGTTCTTAGTGGTCTGTAAACACACAGAGACACAGAGGAGGGACCCTGGTAACTTTCATTCCAAAGATCAGGGTCTGTTGGGCTTTTCAGCTGTAAAATGGGCGCCCCCGAGTGGCCCTGAGGGCAGAGTCATTTCCAGTTTGTCACTGGTGCAAGGGCTGTAAGCTGTAGCTCCCCCACCTCCTTGTTAGCTCCGCAGGGTACGGGAGGGAGGGAGGGGGGGTGCTTCCTCAAGTCTTAAGTGGTTCCACAGCTGGAGCAATGGTGCGTATTTTAAGTGGAGTTTGCAGACAATGGAGCTCTCTGGGGCTTGGAGGGGAAGGAAGCTGAAATTCAGGACCATTCTGTGAATTCCCAAGTTCTTTGTGTCCATTGTGTAGGAGAACAATGCTGTTTGTTTGGCTTGTTCTCTCAAGGTAGGGGACTGAGGAGGGGGATGGTTAGGTCCCAGCACACTGAAACTCCCAGAGTGGCTAGGTTGCACAGGGATTGGGGGACCCTCTGAGAAACTGGGGGTGGGCTGTAGGAAGATGGGAAGCTATGGGGCTGCTGGTGGTGAGACAGTTCCCTAGGCTGTCCTCCAAGCCTTGCTTCCTTAGGGATTTTTGTCTCCTTTCTGAGGATTCTAAGCCCAGAGGCTTTTGACCTTGACCTGTTTCCCACAGGCAGCATCCGATGCAAGAAGGGTAGACCAAATACCAGGTGGTCAAGTCCCTTCATCCTTGAGGTCTCCTCTTCTTCTGTGTCCATGGTCAAGTGTTTGGGTAGGCAGAGTTGTTTACAACTTGTAGCTCAGGTACTCCTTGGGCCAGAGCTAGCTCCCCTCTGGACTACAGCATTCTGTCTCACCAAGCCCTTCCTTGACCTTGATCTTGACTGGTCAATGTATTCCCCAGTGGAATACAGAGTGAAGGCCAACGGCATGTAAGGTCATAGGTTATAGACACTCGGTAAGACTACATGGCAGCTGGGGTTTCCCAGTGCCAGGCAAGCATCCCAACTCTGAGCTTCACCTCCTAGACCCTGTTCCCAGTCAGACTTGACTGTGTATGGATTCTGTGGCGACCTTACTTTCTATTGCTTGATTAAAACCCTGCTGGGCCGCTGACTATTCTAGCCTCAGTTTCCCTTCTGTAGAACTGACAACAATCATTCTCCCCTGCTGAGTGGCAGCCAGAAGTAAATGAAATGCTGCAGCCCAGGGCCTGTGTGTCATTGTCGGCTCCATTGTTCAGACTCAGGAATCAAGGAAGAGGAGCCGAGCTTCCTGTGGGGGATAAATAAAGGCATTGCAATTCAAGTCCAGGCTGCCACTCTGAAGCTGAGTTGTGACCATCACATGGGGCCTCCTGAAGATATGGGACTCGTGCTGGCTCTCTTGATTTTCCAACAGCACCTGCCAAAGCCAAGTGTCCCCAGACAGGGGAGTCATGTTATCTAGCCAGGGGTGAGGGTTGAGGCTCCACCAGCTCTGTGCACTGACCCACTGGAGACTTCGGTGTCCCCACCGACTCTGCCAGGGAGTGTCTTTCCCAGACAAAGGGAACAGCTCAGAATGGAGAGCACCCTTGGGGTTGGGGGCTGGGGGCTGAGTTCTAGGGTCTGAGAGTTGTTATTTCGGTGGCTGGTGGAGACAGACCTGGGCTCTGATGTTGAGTCCCAGTGTGAGTCCTGGGGCTCATCGGGAAGCCTCTCTGTGCTTTGGAGCTTCTCCTGGCAGAGACACAGATCTATGCACCAAGATGAAACAGCTCTGGAATGCAAACAGAAGCCCAAACCTTGGGGACCACAATGGTGTGGAGGGGAGCTGAGCCTTGGCTCCCTCTAGTTTCCACCTTCTCACTTCATCCACCTCGGCTCAGCCTCTTCCCACCTCCACTCTCTCCACCCTTTCTCTTCCCAGCTTGTGGCTTTCTACCGAAAGAGAAGAGGGAGAAAGAAAGGGTGGTGGAAGGCCTGGGGGAAGGGGTGTCCACTTTGTTGATGCGATTCTGCACTTGTTCTGTGAATGAAGGTGATGTGGGTTCAGGGTGGAGGAAGGGGGTGGAGGGAAGCACTGGGTAGGGCAGCCTGGGATGGGGTTGCCATGGGAACAGCAGCCTGCCAGGAGCCCTGCCTTCAAAGCCGAGGTGCTATGCGTGTGTGGCAGGTTCCTGAGGGAGGCGGGTGGTGTATGGGGTGTGTGTGTGGGTAGCAGTTCTGATGGGAGCCCCCTGGGACTCCAGCTCCTGGATTTCAGACCAAAACCCTAACCTGAGTGGGAAGTGGTATCATTCAATATTTCCTGGCAGATGTCCCTCAGCCTCAAGCCCTCTCTTGCAGGTATGGGGGTGGAATCATTCTGGCCATTATGAAGGGGTCCCTGATTGAGTCCTCGGCTGGCAACACCTCTTCCCTTCAAATGTGTTAGGGGTGGAGCCAAGGGTCTCTTCCTGTGGGGAGAGTAGTGATGGAGGGTTGCCTAATCAGGTTCCGGGCTGAGTCCAATCACTTGAGGCTTTTAGCTGTAACCCCGAGAGGATGCTTTGGAGCCTGAGAATTTGGCCAGGTGAGAAACCCACCGCTTTTGAGAGCTTCACGCGCACTGGTGGACACCGCTGTCACCAGTGACCCCCCCTGGCCACTAGGGGGGACCATAGCGCAGCATCCATGGTACTGGGACAGCTCCGTGGGGGAGACCTAGGGAGGTAGTGTGGCTCACGGAAAGGTACCCTCCTTTCTTGGATCTCTCTCTACTAGACCACGCCACAGGAAACCGTGCTGGCCTTCTGGGGAACCAGCACTCTGGAGTTGCCATTCAGTCTTAGCCTTCTTGGGCTCGATGCCTGGCTGTTCACACAGAAACTCCATCCTATTCAGGGCAGTTCTGCAGTGCCTGCGACTCACCAGTGCGTGCTGGGCATTGCAAGGGGCTTTAGACCCATCCAGGAGCACAAGCTTCACATAATACGTCCGACATTAGACAGGCAAGCTGACGACCTGCTCTGTATCCCCATTGCTGACCCCGTGATGGATTTTGGGCAAGCTTATTAGTGTGAGCCTCACCGTCTTCACCTGTAAAATGGTGACAATAACGGCATATAGCTTGTGGAGTTGTAAGGACGAAATGAGAAAACAGAATGAAGTCTGTCAGGGTCTGGCACGGGAAAGCTCTCCCGCAAAGGGGGTGCCAGCTGTTACCAGTGAGTCAGAGGGATGTGGTGGAGTCAGAGGTGAGCGCTGGCAATGAGACAACCAGGGAGGGCTTCCTGGATGTGGTGTCAGAACTGAGTCTGCAGGACAGCTGGGCAAGGCCAGGCAGGAAGGAAGGTATTTAGAGAGCTTGCTTTGTTTGTTCCTTGCAACATTAAGTGGCAGCCCAGAGTCCTCTCTCCTGGACCCTAGCCTAACTCCCTCTGGCCCCTCCTCCTGTTCCACTTCCTGTCCCTTTCCTTCTCCTCCACCTCCTCCCCTGTGAAAGGAAGCCAGCTCAGGGGCAACAAGTTTCAGAAATAGTGACCACTGCCTGGTGCTGCTTAGTGGTTCCCGAACAGGGACTGTACCCCAGGGACATTCAACAAATGCATGCTGTCATCTTTGCTTGTCATAGTTGGGAAACAGGGATGCTGTTGGCTGGCCGTGGATAGACAGTCCTTTCCCCTACAAAGAGTGAAGTGATCCTAACCAGCGAGAAACCCTGGCTAGAATTGGACACTTCCACTAGGGAGAAACTGGGCCACCTGCACCGGGCTCCTGTGGTCCTGTCACCGGCTCCCCTGGGCACACCTGGGCAAGTCACCCCCTCCCCCAGTTTCTCTGTATCTAGTCTAGCCCCCACTCCTCCAGTGCCTCTGGCCTCACGCCTACCCCGCCACTCATCTACCAGTGCCACTTCCCCTAGGGTCTTGTCCCCCCTTTCATCCTCTGCCTCGCAGGGGTTGCGGACCGCCTGTCAGGCAGGAGTCAGCCGGCGGCTGCACGAGGCTTCAGAGACCGAGCTGCCCGCTGCACTCGGCCTGCCTGCCCACTGATTGGCCGAGCTGCTGTTTCCATGGTGATCACCGGCAAAGCCCGGCCCCCACCTTGCATTTCCTCCCCCGCCCCCCCCAGGCTCTATTCAGTGGCAAGAGCAGCGACAAGCAGGTTAATAAAACAGGAGCCGCGTGAGGAGCCAGGCTGTGGGCCGAGGTCCCAGCGTGGTGGCCCGCCCAGAGGAGAGAGGGGCGGTGGGGGTGGGGAGTAAGGAGCCTGCTTGGAGCTCTGTTCGTGCCCGCCCCACTCTAGCCAATCAGGGACTCCACCCACTGCAGGTGCTGGAGCTGTGCCTGCCCTGGGATATTGGGGGTTCATTTCCTCATGGTGCGCCTTCCCACAATGGCCTCTAGGGGCAGTGTCCCCACCCCCCAACAGAACCTCCAGAGCCCTGTAACTGGAATGGGAGAAGGCTGGGGGTGGGGGCGGGATGAGGGAAGAGACGCGGAGCGGGAGAATAGGGACTGGGAAGAAGGGTAGAGCGAGATGGGGGCTAGATAAGAGTAGTGTCGTGCTTGAGGATGGGAAAAAGAGAGAAGAGAGGAAGGAGGAAAGGAGTAGGAACGAGGCTGCTGGCAAACGCTGAGTTGTTTAGGATGGATGCAGAGGGGAGCATGAGGCATAGAGATGGGGTGGGGCAGGTTTAGAGCCGGGCTTCAGGAGGTTGTAAGTTTAAAGGTCAAGAGGAAAGAGGTTGGAGCTGGGACTGGAGGAAGGAGGTGGGGACGGCTGCGAAGGTTTGATAGGCACAGACATTGCTCAGCACAGCCTCAGGCTGACTCATACCACACATGTGTCCAGCATAGAGCCTGAGGGGTAGGTGCTGAGCGTGTGTTTGCTGCATAATCGCGGCAGTGGAGGGATGAGGTGG
Source organism: Micromys minutus (assembly GCF_963924665.1). Taxonomy (NCBI): domain Eukaryota; kingdom Metazoa; phylum Chordata; class Mammalia; order Rodentia; family Muridae; genus Micromys; species Micromys minutus. Next base: position 25,329,132 of record NC_137977.1, on the reverse strand, counting down.
GATTTGGTGGGCTATGGATGCTGGGAATGTGCACCGGACTCAATAGCCCCAGCAACACCTCTCCTTCCCACCATCAATCTAGTATTTGCTGTCAGGCCTGTGCTACACTCTGACATAGATGACCTCACCGAGCACTTAACAATAATCCTTTGAGGCAGGCCTATTACAACATTCACCACAGATTCGGAGAGGTTGAGTGACTTATTCAAGGTCACAGGGTTCTGGTTCTGTCACATCTATATGGTGGACATGTAATCAGCAGCTGTATCTGGGGTTGATGCTTTCTGGCCAGAGATCCAAACAATGCGGGCTGGTGACAGGGTAAGATGGCACTCTGGGTTCAGAGGTCAAGGATGGATCTGGCTGTGATGCTGAGCCAGGGGTCAGCCATCTGTGACATCATCTGGCTCCATCCTCAGAGCTTCCGGCTGGGGGAGGTGCTGGATTTGCCGGGGGTTTGTTCTGCTTTGTTTGTGCATCATTGGCATTGGAGTGTCACGTGACAGACACAGAGCCCCTATCGCAATTCTCCAGCGCTGTCCTTGAAAATCATCTATTTTCAAACAATGGAGGAGCTCAGAGCTAGTGCCTCAAGGTCTAGAGTGGAAAGAGAGTCGGGAAAAAAGTAGGCTAGCTTGGCTCTAAGTTAAGTGTGGTGGTACAGATCTGAAATTCCAGCATCAGGAGGTGCAGGTAGGAAGATCAGGAGCTCAAAGTCATCCTTGACTACATAGGTACTTTAAGGCCACCATGAACTCAGTGTCTTAAAAAAAAAAAGCCTTGGCTTTAGATCTGTCTTTGATATGGCCTTGGATAGATGTTATAATTTTATGAGCCTCAGGTTCTCAGTGTTACAGGTGGGGTGATTCCTAGGCCTGTGGAAAGTTCTTGATTAATGTGGCTTCCTTCTTTTGAACCAGGAGGTCTCTGTTGGTATTGGTTCTCCTAAAAGATTTGTAAGATCATACTTCAAGACCCAGGGTGAAGAAACTTCCGGTACTGTCCCCACTTCCAAGAATGGAGACAACCTCCTGGCCTGAAAACATGGGGGTTCAGGGATGTTCCTTGTTCTGCAATGGGACAGAAGGATCCAGGCTGAGGGAGGGGAGGGGAATTAGTGTATCACACCTCTCCATCTGCATCCCTGTCCCTGACCCCACCAGAGAACCACCACTAAGAGAGGCCAAGCCCCTCAGCAGAAGCTCTGAACTTCTTAGGCCACCCACTGGTGACTGCTACCCCTGCAGCCACCGGCTAGGAGCCCAGGCCAGGGAGGGCATAGGCGGCTGCTGCAACCTGAACACTCGATAAACCATTAATTCTTAATAAACGACAGGCTGTGCATTATTTAACAATAATGATACTTTCTGTTCCATTATAGATTAAAACACCGGCCTCTTCTTATTAATCCTGCATTTCAAAAGCTTGTAAATCCTACACAGCCAGAGGAGATAAAAGCAGGCTCAACCCCATCCCTGGGCTGACACACACTGGCTCACATGGTGGCTCAGCGGCTCTGCCTGGGTGCTCACACTCGTGTGCCCTGGGCCCACCCACAGCCCAGTTCCTGGACATCAGCACATCTGCTGTGGATATCTCTCTCCTTACTTCCCCCGCTTACACACACACACACACACACACACACACACACCACAGTCTGCATTTCTATTCTCTACTTCTCCTTTTCTTTATTTTCACAGCATTCCGCCACACATAACCATACTATGCACGGATTCTATTCTCATCTGGGTTTTGCATTTCTCAAGGGTCCTGCGGAGGGGGTTGGAAGGGAAGATCAATCATGGAGAAAGGAGGACGGGCGGTACACAGAAGAGAAGGAGGCGGACACCTCAAGCTCATACAGGCTGGGGAGGCTCCGAGTCCTTTCGACATTCTGAGACCTGCATAGGGATTCCCTTAGAGTGGCCCTCACCGGACATGCAACACCCCTTCATCTGGCCCTTAGGTTCTCTTTACACACCCTCAGGGACAGGGAGCTCACTTCCACTAGAGATAGTATCTACATTGCTGCAAAGCCTCCAGCCTTCTAGAGCTTCTTTAAAAGACACGGTTTGTGGTGTACGCTTAAAATTCCAGCACTTGGGAGGAGGAAGGATCAGAAGTTCAGTGAGTTAGAGACCAGCCTGAGCTACATGAGACCTTGTCACAAAGATCAAAATACAAACAAGCAACAAGAAGCTTCCCCGGGAAAAGCAAGCCTTGGCTTCAGGCTCCCTCTGGCATGTGGCCCGCCTTCAGGAAGGGGACAGCTGCCACGTGCCTGCTGATGCTTCCACACTTTCTCCAGACCTCAAGTTGAACTCTATGAACTTTATCTCGATTCCCCTCCTCCGTGCTGCCGGGGCTGCAGACCACAGCTCTTCCCAGGGTGCAGGCAGAACAGAAGCCAGTTAGACATTCTTTCTGTGAGGAGTCAGAAACCATAACACAAGATTTGCCAAGAAAATCCACAGTGACCTTGGATGCCTTGCCCAAGGTCATTGCAAGGAAAAAAAAAAAAAAAAACTCATCTTCATTTATGGAACTCTTACAAATCCTAGATGCCCAGTTGTATTCTCTACTCCCACCCCATCCTTGGAGAGCACGGCTGCTCTTCCTGTAGAGGACAGAAGTTAGCGTGGCTGTGGCACACAAGTGCACAGTGCTGAAGCCCAAACTTGAGCCAGCTACTGGCTTTTAACTTCTCCTCAGAGCTAAGGGTGTCTGGGGGTCATCCGCACCTCTTAAACCAGCAGGACCGGTACAAGCCAAACTGAACTTGGATTCCAGGTGCTCCTGTAAGCTCTCCCGGAAGAGGTATGGAGGAGAGCAGATGTGGATGAGGGAGATTGCTAGCTTCTCAGGCTTTGCTTGCTGATCTTTTTTTTTTTTAAGGTGGAAGAGGAAGATATGTCCCAAGCTGCTAGTGAGGCCTCCTTTGTACTGTGGCAGACTTTTTTTCTCCTACTCCTTCTCCTCCTTTTTGGCAGGATCTCAGTGTGTCCATCAGGCTGCCTGTGGCTTTCATCCATCATCTTGTCTCTCTGCCCCTGGAATGCTGTGATTGCGAGCATGTGCCACCATGACAAGCCAGGCAAGTCCACCATAAAGGGTGATTTGAGGCTAAACCATTACGTCAATGGGATCGCATTCATCTCTTCGGACCATTGGAACCGGTCTGAGATGGTTCCTAAGAGCAGACAAGGCAGACCGGCTCTGCGGTTAAGAGTACTGACTGCTCTTCCAGAGGTCCTGAGTTCAATTCCCAGCCACCACATGGTGGCTCACAACCATCTGTAATGGGATCTGATGCCCTCTTCTGGTGTGTCTGAAGACAACTACAGTGTTTTCATATAAATAAAATAAATCTTAAGGGGAAAAAAAAAAGAGCAGTTAAGGTGCTTAGTCATTAAGAGCACAAGCTGCTCTTCCAAGGGACCCAAGTTCTGTTCTTAGCACCCATATTGCAGCTAACAACCATCTCTGTGTAACTCTAGTACCAGGGAATCTGAAACCTTCTTCTGGCCTCCACAGATACCGAATGCACGTGGTACACAGACACACGTGCAGGCAGAACACCCAGACGTCAAAAGAGAAAAAAAAAAAAAGGAGCAAATGAAGGAATCTGCTTACAGAGTACTGCCTATCATGTGCAGAGCCCTTGGATACGTCCTCCATACCATATAGACTTAGTGATGCATGACTGTGATCTAGGCCTGGAGGGATAGAAGCAAGAGGCTTAGAAGTGCCAGGTCATTCTTGGCAACGCAGCAAGTTCAGGGCAACCTGGGATATATAAGACCCTATCTCAGTGTGTGTGTGTGTGTGTGTGTGTGTGTGTGTGTGTGTGTAGGATACATGGGAGAAAGAGAGGCATCTTCAAGAAACACAGAGTTGGGGTGGAAAGCTAAGCAGCTTTCTTCCTTTTTTGAAATGTACAAGTGGGAAATTTGACTTGATCCCTTGTGGCTTTTGGGCCAACCCCTGAGTGAAGTCAGATCGCTTTCGCAAAGGAAAATTGTCTCCATTCTCTGGGTTTTATGGGTTTTCCACAATGAGAGAGACCTCTCATGCCGGTGCTTAGAGAGGATTTCTCTGCGAGGCCTACAGTGATGCCATGTAATCTCCCAAAAAATATGGTGCTAATATTCGCCGGGTTAGGGTTAGTTATTTTTATGTCTCTGTCATTTTGTTTCTCGGCAGCCCTTTCTGCCGCCTGGAAAGGATGCGGCGGACACTTTATTTCTACGGTCATATTTTTTAATTTGATCAAAGCAAATTTCACTTGTTCTCCGTATAAATTATTTAACTCATTTCTTTTAGGTTAAATGTCTCAGTAGAAAGATAGAAAGCCCCTCTGCCACATTTTCTTCCAGGATTTTAATCAGTGCCTCCAGATTGTATGAACTTCCTTCTCAGGCTCCATTCCTCTCCGTCTGAGGAGTCTCTCTCCTTCGCTCCCTTCCCTCCTGGCTCTCTTCTCTCTCCCTGCTCCCACTCTATGCCCATGCTTCTTGAAGGCGTATGGCAGGTCAACATGCGGAGTCCCTTTTAAGCCTGTGCCCACTCTTTGTATAGCACGCCCTGCAGCCCGTTGAACTGCCCTGCAGCCTACAATTCTTGGTGGCCATCCACGGTTGCTGTTCTAGCCTCTGGCAGGACCTGGGCCCCATATTCATTTTCCTTTTCTTGAGGTTATAATATGCAACGTGTGTGGTATGTATGTGAGCTTGTGTGAGAGCATGTGAGTGCATGTGTGTGAGAGTGTGCATGTGTGTCTGAGAGAGTGTGTGTGTGTATTTGTGTGTGAGAGTATGTGTGCAGTGAGTATGCATACATGTGTAAAAGTGTGCATGTGTTTGTGGGGTGTGTGTATGAGAGAATATGTGTGTATGTGAGTGTATGAGACTGTGTTTGTATGTGTATGTGTGAGTATGTATGTGAGAGTGTGTATGTGAGTGTGTGCGTGTATGTGTGTGTTCTTGTATGTATAAGTCATGGCCAGAAATGTGGCTCCTCAGGCACCATCCAACTCCCACTCCCCTTTCCTTTTGGGAGGAGACCTCTGATTGTCCTAGAACTCACCAAGTAAACTAAGCTGACCTGCCACTGAGCCCCAGGGTCCACCTGCCTCTGTGTCTGCCTCCCCAGTACCTGGATTACAAGTGCACATCACTGTGCTTGGCTTCTCACTTGCGTATTGGGGATGACACTTGGGTCCTCATGATGGCAAGGCAAGTGCTTTACCAGCTGAGCCACCTCCCCTAAAGTGCACTGCGAGGGACTGAACCCAGGGCTTCATGTTTGGTAGGCAAGTGTGCTATCACTGAGTTTTAATATATGTATGAGCCAGGAATTCTAGCTGTTTCCTAACCGGAAGATCTATACTTAGTTACCCCTTGTCACAGGACAGGTCCCTAAGAGCTGTTCTCCAAATCCCATGTCTCCTGGAATAGGCTTCTCTTGCTTCTGAGTTGGGGAGTAGGTAGGGCCTCTGACACAAGTATGGGGCTGAGGAGCTCTCTCCAAAAGAAGGCAGGAAGAGACATGGGGCTTCCCACCTTGGCAGTCCACAGCCTCAGATATTGTTGGCTGAGCAGAGTTCAGCCTGGCGAACTTATTACCCCAGACCCTCTTCCTTCCTCGACTCACATTGCTTTAGCCAAGTAAGAGTCTCCAGTGGGAATTCCCATTCCTTTTACTTTAAAAATACACAGTAATTAACAAACTAATGCTATTAACTGTGACAAGCTGGAAATTATAATAAAATCAGCAGAGTCTACAGGCAGTGTGGGGAGGCTGGTCGGGGTAGGCCTGGTTTGGCAGAGAGGAGGCCCCCAGGCCATCCAGATGCCTTCATCTCAGCCATAGAAGGTACTCAGGCTGAGGGTCTTCAACCCAGCCCCGAATGCAGCGCAGGTCAAACCAGGCCTTGGACCCAGCTGCTCCTATTTCCTGCCAGGAAAAGTCAGTCCTGGCCATTCTTCCGGTCTCCAGGGTAGCCCTCTTAAGAAAAACTTAATAGGATCGTGACCCAGGGCTGACTAGGGCCTGTCTGTGAGGATGTGACCTCTGCTCCTGGACAGCTCCAGAGATTTCTCTCCAGGGTCACTCTGGGTTCTACAAAAGCCTTGGAAAATGACGATCAAAGGAAGGCCGTTGGGACTACTAGACCCGGGTGGCCACCTTCTTCAGCCTCTAGAGTATCTCTGGGATTGTCATGTGTGCCTTTTCTCCAACACATCCAGGCTGAGCTTTGCCTAGCCACAGCCGATGACCCTAGGAAGGAGTGGGCTTATTGTTGAACATTGCCTGGGAGTCTACTTCTAATCTGACTGCAGTCTTCCATGCTGCAGTCCTGTGTAATTTCTCCTAGGGACTTTCTGGAGGGTTTTAGAGAGAGGTCATGTGCTTATTTATCTTGCAGATAATGAAGCTGAACCTCAGCGTGACTTACGTACAGTCACACAGCCAGGGTGGGGCAGGCCTATGGCTTGAAATGCTTTGCTTGCATCTCCTGAGCTCTGAAGGAGACGGGTGCATGATGAGGGCTAAGGACATAAATGAGACCTCCCTTCCCTTCGATGTCCACAGGCAAATGCACAGCAGACGGTGTCCCAGCCAACGTCTGTCCTCACCCGGCAGCTATAAATGTACTGTTGTGTTTAGATTTCCTTTTATTTCTTGTGCTTTTGAGACAGGATCTCAGGTACCCAAGGCTAGCCCATGTAACCTGGGTTAGCCTTGAACTTTTGATCATCCCAGGATTATAAACATGCACTTGTTGTTTCAAGTAGATGTTAGGCTTGGGGAAACCGAGGCTTGGAGAAGTACAGTGCTTTGCCTAACACAGAAAGACTGGCAGTGACAGAGAGGGAACTTGAATTCGGTTCTGCCTGTCTCTAGTCACCCTGCCCTCAGGTCCTCACGGAAAGGTCAGAGCCAGCCAGACTTGAAGTCTGCAGCAGCAAGTCCAGCCGGGGGAGTGTGGAGTTGGAGAAGCTCATTAGGAGAGAAGCTGACATAGCCATCAAGAGCCCAGCCTTGGCCAGCCCCACTGACTCCCAGCTATGGTGTAAACAGCCTTACTAATTCTCCAGACTCAATCGCTGTCCCTGATGGATTTCCCGTCATTACTCCCGAGTGAGTGACAACCTGCTCAGACACTTGCCTTCCCAGCTGCCTTCCGAGAGGTTCAGAAATCAGAATGCTTTGCTCCCTAAGTTGATTTCAACTTGTCCTAAAGTCATTTTAATTGGTGACGCGTCAGAGGCAATTTGGGTAACTTTCTGAGAGCCCTTTACTGCTAGCCCTGGGCTTGGGGGGCGGGGGTGTCTCATGCCACTCGGGCTGAGGCGGCACTTTACCTGGCCCTGATTGGTCAGGAAGCTGAGCAGCACACATTTCTTAGGTGTTTCTGGCTGCAGTTTCCAGCCTGGTTCCTGAGGATAACAAGATTCATTTTCTCAATGGCTCTGACAGATAGGATTGTTATTGTTATTACACTCATATACCACCTTGCCTCTGAGGAGCTTAAGGCACTTTACAAATTTGAAAATTATCTAATAATCTTCCAGCAACCCCGAGAGAGGCGGGAAGCTGCAGACAGAGGCTCTTGGAGCAGCAGAAGACCCGGTAGCCCCTGCTGCCCAGCACATGACCACAGTAGGACCTGCACCCCCCCCCCCTAGGATTCTGTTGTAGCTGTAGGAAAAAGTAGAGAGGGAGAGAATCTGGGGGTATGAAGGAAAGGGACCCTGGCTCCAAAGGACAAATGGAATGGGAGGTAGAAGAGTTGTGCAGTTTTCCTTAAAGATGCACACAAAATGAGAAGAAGCAGGAGGCTCCCAGGGGCTTTGGATAAGAGAGCTGAAATTCAAAATGGAAAGATATGAGCTCAGTATTTGCCTAGCAAACGGGAGTCTCTGGATTCGAGCTCCACTACCCACCCTCAAAATTATAATGGATATTTTATCAGGGCAGGAACATGAGGATATGGGTAGAAATATCTAGAAGCTCCTGTGCAAATCGCAATGGCTGCTGTTAGACAGGAACAGGAAGCCTCAGCAGGCCTTTGGTTTTTCACCTGCCAGCTGAGATCCTATCATTCTGTCTTCCTTTAAGCTCCCTGGTGCCAGAGGTGGCACCAGTAATTGTGGCACCTTCACGAAGCGTGAAGGGGAAGCCACCATCAAACTGATGAGAGACTGGTTGTAGCTCAGCTATTTGGTTCCCCTTCTCTGGGTTAGGGGTCTGTGATGGTTCCAGGCAATACGTTTTGGGGCACAGGCATGGCAATGCCATTGAGATCTGGGCATTGAGATAAGCAAATGGTATACCTGCCCAGCCTCTCTGTTTCCTCATTTGTCACAGCACTGTGACAATGTGACCTTCTGTGGCAGGGTGTGTGCTGACCCAGCCTCTCTGAGATACCTGCCCTGGGTCAAGCGCTGGGACATCCTGGGAATATTCAGAGGATGCTAGCAGGCTGGGATTTGGGAGGAAGGACGAAGCAGAAGATGTTGATATGTGATGATGCATCCTTAGGTATCTCTTCGTCATCCTTTTTCCACCTAAGACCTCAGGCCGTAGCTCTTTTCCTGTCAGCCACCATGGTCCTTATCTTCTCCCTAACCTTGTCTTATGTTGGGTTACTGCTAGTGACACCTTTTCTCTTTCCTCAGCAAGCACAGCTCCTGAGCGTGCATAGGGTTCCGATGATGCTATCCCACTGGGCTGTTGCTGCTACCTCAGTGAGCCTTTGGTTCCGGAAAAGGCTCCTCTCATCTGGATGGCCCAAGGAGAGATGCAATTGCTTCACAGGAGGTGAAGCAGGCCGGGTGGTGTGGAGAGGCCTTGTGGGTGCGGAGAGGACGCAGGGGGGAGGCTTTTGCTCCCCCATCCATTTGTCTAAGTGAAATGAGCATAGTTGACCTTGGATCCAGGGGGGATGGGCTCCAGGACTACCTCATCACTGGCTGCCTAAACCCAGGGCTGTCCAATCTTGTGTATAAAATGCTGTAGAATTTGCATAGAGGCCTCACAGTCCTGCAGTATACTTTAAATCATGTCCAAGTGACTTATAATGCCTAATATAATGTAAATGCTGCGTAAATAATCGCTACACTGTGTTGTCTAGGGAATAATGGCAAAGGAAATTTTCTCTACATGTTCAGTACAGATGTAGTTTTCCCCCCAAAGATTTTCTAATCAAAGTTTGTCGAATCTACAGATGTGCAACCCATAGGCATGGAGGGCTGGCTATATGGTCTAGTTAGGGGATAGTATTAATCTTTCTCTCATATATATACATATATACTATACTATATTATATTATATATATCATATATATTATATAACATAATATATATTATATGTATACACAATACAGTGAAGAAATTCTAAAACATCCTGCCCTACAAGAGGCTGTGGACTTGGTGTCATTCATTCATTCAACAAATGTTTATTTGCTTTCTTGTTCGTGTGTTTGTGGGTGCAGGTGGGTCCTCTTGCATGTGGAAGACAGAAATTAACCTTGGGGATGTCATTCCTCAGGTGCTATCCACCAGGATCTTTTTGGGAACACTTTTAAAAATGTCATTTGGCAAATGTGTATGACCCGTATGTATATCCATGTGCCTATGTGTGTGGCAGTGTGGGTGTGAATGCACATGTATCTGAAGACCCAAAGTTTCTATCAGGTCTCTTCCTCAACTGCTCTCTACTTTATCTATTGAGGCATGGCCCAAGTTTGGATAATAATCTGCTTAGTTTACCTCAGGGATCTCTTTTCTGTCAGCTAAATTCTGGGATTTCGGGTAGCCCCCATGCACCCAGCATGAGTGATGGAGATGCCAACCCTGGTTTAAATGCTTGATCCATAGAGACATCCACGCAGCCCACACCATGCTTTTTGAGACTGGCTTTGAGTTTCTCAACTAGGCAAGGCTAGTTGGCTATCAAGCTCCAGGGATCCACCTGCCTACCTGCTCAGCACTGGGATTATAAACACATGCCACTACAGCTGGCTCTTAAAAACTGGGTTCTGGGAGTCAACCTCATACCCTCGTGCTAGCATGGCAGGCACTTCACCAGCTGAGCTTGCCCCGACTCCCAGGCATTCCTTTCTGTGGTGCTAGGCTAGTATCCAGACCGAGTGGCACCCTATTCCAACCCCAGCAAGTATTTGTTAAGCACCATCTCTGTACAACTGTTATGCTAGCTGCTGTAAATACAGCCATGGAGCAGAGCTGACAGGGATCATCTTCTCCTAAAGCAGAGCGTACAAGGAGAGACACATGGAGCAGACACAGGAACACACAATGCAATGATTTAACTGTGACATGTCCATCCCACCATGCATTTAACAATAGCTCAGAGAGCAAAGCCAAAGTACCAACTCCAGATTGCTGGCCAGGGAAGCTTCATGGTGGAAGAGACCAGTAGGAACTTCCCTGGTATATATTGGCTATAGAACATGGGAACAGTGAATACTTGGGAGGCAGAGGCAGGTGGATTTCTCATTTAAGGCCAGTCTGGTCTACAGACTGAGTTCTGAGACAGCCAGGGCTACACATAGAAACTCTATCTTGAAAAAACAAACAAACAAACAAACAAACAAATTAAAACAAACAAATTATTGAACGCAATGGAAAGGGAGTGGGGATGTAGATCCTTTGGTAATGTACTTGTCTAACATGCATAAAGGCCTGAGTCCTCTTCCTGCCTCTGCCTCCCCAGTGTTAGGCTTATAGATACATGCTACCAGATTATTTCTTAGGAATTATTTTCTTTGTTTTCAAGACAGGGTTTCTCTGTATAGTCCTGGAACCCACTCAGACTTGGCTGGCTTTAAATTCAGAGACTCATGTGCCACTGCCTCCCAGCTGCTGGGATTAAATGCATGTTTCACCACTGCCCAGCTCTTTCTCCGTCTCTTATGTGTGTGTGGTATGAATGTCTGTATGCATGTTTGTATGTGTGTGTGCACAAACTGTGGGCACACATGCATAGGAGACCCAAGGTTGATGTCAGGAGTCATCCTTGATCTTTCTCCTTCAACCAGTGAGACAGAGTCTCTCAAGTAAGTCCACAGCTTACCAATGTGGACAGTCTCATTAGCCAGTTTGTTCTGTGGATCCCGTTTCTGTTTTTCAAGGTTGGAGTTACCGATGAACCTGATATTTACATGGGTTCTGGGGGTCTAAAATCGGTTCTAACACTCATGTGGCATCCGCTGAACTACAGAGCTCTTCCCAGGCCCCTGACCTGGTCCTCTGAATAAACGCCTTTTGTTTTTTTTGACAAGGTGTCCACAGAGGCCAGATGATCTCCTGAGAAGACGCCAAGTCTGATCCCCTCAGACTTGGAGTTACAGGAGGTTGTAAGCCTCCAAGTGGGGTCTGGGACTCAAACCCAGGTCCTCTAGATAGATGAGCAGCCAACACTCTTAAATGTTGGTCTCTCTCTCTAGCCCCGTGATCAGTGTGTTCTATGCAACAAATTCCAAACCAGGTAAAACTTTCTGGAAAATCAAACAAACAAAGCTCTCAAGTGATTTCAAGGTACTGTCCAAAAGTTTGACTCTACCAAGTTGGGCAGGGAATCGTGTTTACTGAGCACCTACTGTGTGCCAGTTTAGTTTGCTTCTCATGGACACTATTGTACCCACTGAACAGAGGATGAAGCCAAGACTCAGGAAAATAAATCATTTCCCTTCTCTGCTTCTTGGCTCTGAGACAGACAGCCTTTCTGTGACTCAGTTTCTGGTGAGGACAATGTCTACTTCCCGGAATTGTTTGGAGCGTGCACATCTGGAACATATTGAGTGTGCTGTGTGACACCCGGTGGCAGAGTCTTGGTCCTCAGGTAGAGGCAGTCCGTGGACCACTGAACTTGTCCTCTACCCTACAACACACAGGCACTGCTTTCAGGAGAGAAGGTGCATTTGAGTTAGCCCTGTGAGTGTGTAGGGAATGAGAGGTGTTCTCAGCCAAGCCACAGGGTTCAGAAAATCTCCCTAAGAGTCTTACAGTCTGTACATACTCTTGAAGCAGCCCCAGTTCCCACGGCTGAGCTTACAGTCTCTTTCCTCTGAAGTTAGGTGGTGAGAGCAGTCACTGATTTATCATAATATGAAAGTGCTGTGCAAAGGCTGTCACACACAGGAAGGCCGGCCCTGATGCCATAGGCCTGTAATCCTGGCTATTTGGGAGGCCGAGGCAGCAGAATCACAAGTTTAAGGCCACTTTGGGTCACACAGTGTCACCGTGTCTCAAAATAAAAAGTAAAAAGAAGGCCAGGGCTGCAGTAGATTAGTGGGGGTAGACTCAGATTCAAACCCCAATATTAAAAAATTAGAAGGAAAAAAAAGATAGATATAGGTTTAGTCACAGATTTCCTGGCTGTCTTTGTAAGAAATTTTGCTTTCGGGGGCTGGAGAGATGACTTAGCGGCTAAGAGCACTGACCGCTCTTCCAGAGGTCCTGAGTTCAATTCCCAGCAACCACATGGTGGCTCACCACCATCTGTAATGGGATCTGATGCCCTCCTCTGGTGTGTCTGAATACAGCTACAGTGTGCTCATATAAATAAAATAAATAAATTTTCAAAAAAAGAAAAAAAAAAAAGAAAAAGAAAGAAAGAAACTTTGCATTTTCTCAAGGAAGCAGAGAAGAAGATGAGGCTGGAGTGAGGTGTGCTGTCTGAAGCCCATGCCCTAGTCCAGAAAGGGTAGTCTGAGGGCAGAGGCTGACTCAAGGACTGGAATCCTCCATCCTGGGACTGGGAGAGCTAACAGGCACTTGTGAACCCTGTATTTCAGGTTCTCATTGTCATTCTTGTCCCATAAGAGAGCCCTCTGCTGGAGCCCAAAGATTCCGGACTGGCTCTTCTCTCTCTCTCTCTCTCTCTCTCTCTCTCTCTCTCTCTCTCTCTCTCTTCTCTCTCTCTCTCTCTCTCTCTCTCTCTCTCTCTCTCTCTCTCTCTCTCTCGTCACCAGGGCTCCAGTGTGTCCTCCTGCTCTGCGTATCAATAGAACAGAGCTGAACACATGCGCTCTGAGAATGGGTGGACTGAGCTTTTCCAACCCCAAGTCTGCCTCTTTAGAGCTAACCTATATATAAGCTGTCCCCCAGCTCCTGAGGCTCAGCTGCTCCCTCTCACAGAGTCTCGATAGGTAGCCCAGGCTGGCCTTAAACTCAAGATCACCCCGTCTCTATCTCTAGAGGGATGGAGTGACAGGTATGTGTCCTATGACTGATTCTTAAGTCTCTGTCTCTTCAGCCGTGAAATCTAAGGAAGTAAAAAATAATGTAGGTCAGCTTGATCAATAAGGAAGGAGTTCTGAGATGCGTGATTCATGAAACAGTTTACCAGAGTTTCAGAACAAGTGTCCCAGCCCTGGGAACTCCAGTAGACTGGACTCATCCATGTACCTTGACCCCAGATCTCCAGGAAAAGAAGAGACAAAGGTTCAAGCTTCAATCAGCATGGTCAGATGCTGAGGGTTCCTTAACCCTTATGTCCTCACTGTTAGCACTCTGAGATGATTTTCTTTGTGTGTGTGTGTGTGTTCACATGTGCATTTTGTGGTATTCCAGTAACAATCAGAGACAACATGTGGGCATTGATTTTCTCTTTCCACCATGTGAGTCTGGGGGACAGGAATCAGCCTGATAGCAAGTGCCTTTTCCAGCTGAAACGTCTCACTAGCTCCTGGAGTTGTTATAGTAAAGGGAGGGACCAAGGCATAGCTTCCAGGCAGCTGACCACAGACAGATCTCTTTACCTCGCGTCTCAGTCCAGGTTCTGTGAGAGGCTCTAAAGAAGTTGTTGTCATGGTCATCACTTGAGAACAGCGTGGTGTCCCTGCTCCAGGGTGCAGCCTCACCATTTGGGGAATGATCTCATCATGAGGTCATGTGTCCTGCGAGGCTTTCTGTTGCTAAGGGGTAGTTTCAGTCCCTTGTCATAAAGAGACTGACTTTATGAGAGACTGACTCAGGAGGAAAAAGATAAGTAGTCAGAAGCAGAGCAGAGAAAGACACGAGGGAGTTAGTGAGGTCAGGGACCAGGCATTTCCTTCCAAAAACAAGAGGGGCCGAAGAGTGGTTCAGAGGTTAAGAACACTGGCTGCTCTTCCAGAGGACCGTTTCCATCTCCAGCATCCACAAGACCGTCTGTAACTCTAATTCCATGGTATCTGACGCCCTCTTCTGGCCTCTATGGGCACTGCATACATGAGGTACACAGACTACATGTAGACAAAACACGCTTGCGTGCATGGTTGTGCATGCGCAAGTACTGTTCTTAAAACCACACACCCAGCTTTCTAAAATATTAATTAATTAAAAAATAGTTATTTTGTGTATATAAATACTCTATCTGCATGTACATCTGTGTGCCAGAAGAGGGCATCAGAACTCAATTACTGATGGTTGTAACCCACCATGTGGTTGCTGGAAATTGAACTCTGGACCTCTGGAAGATCACCTGATGCTCTTAACTGCTCAGTCATCTCTCTAACCCCATTATTTTTAAAGGGGGCTCTGGGGCAAGAACTTAGGTCCTCAGATTTGCAAAGCATGCACCCATTAAGTCAGCCACCTTCCCAGCCCCAAGTCTCATTTCTCAGAGAGAGAGAGAGAGAGAGAGAGAGAGAGAGGGAGGGAGGGACAGAGGAGATGTATATGTAAACTTCTAGAAAGTACACAAAAGGAAGAAAATAGCCTTGCGCCTCAGGAGGCCAGGCTGAGATTTCAGGATGATTAATAAAATTGATGAGACTCTAGTTGTTTTCTTTGCTAAGTTTTACTTATTAATAAAAGTACATTTTCACGAAAACAGGGACAATGATACACTACTTCCAGGGCTGTAGTACTTACTAGAGGACTAGATGAATTAGCATAGGCAAAGTGCTTATCCCCGTGGAGCACAGAACCGGTGGTAGATTCACCTGCTGGGATGCCTGCCCTTCTCCTGAATCCACATCCTTGCTGCAGCCTCAGGCCTTGCTTTAGCCAAGGCTGTGCTTTCTTGGCTGGGCTTGCTTTCTTGAATTCCTGCCTTCTGCAGAACATACCTCAGGTTGCTGTGCCCAACTTCAGGTTAGAGCCAGGTCCAGCTGGGCCCAGGCCAGACGGACCAGAGCCCGGCCAACTGGAAGGAATGAAATCCTTGCTTTTCTGGCCATGACCATGAAGTGGTTTGCAGCACAGGGTTCCTGGAGCAAAAAGCTGAGACACGCAGAGCATCTATCTCACGCAAGGCCCCTAAGTACTGAGCATGCAGCCCTGAGTCAAGCCAGATTCAGTCACATAAAAGGCAGGCAGGAGCAGAGGATGCATTTGGGAGGGGGAGGGGCCAAGGAAAATCCCCTCCGGCGATACTGAGTAGAGTTGAATAGATTTTAAATGGGTAAACTCCCCTGGACAGAGGTCTGGAATACAATTAGGCCCGGAGGCCAAGGGGTTAAAAATATGAGGAGGTGAGGCAGTGAGGTTGAGATGGCACACTGGGGCTATCAGTTAGACAAGGAGTGAGCAAGTGTGTCGCTGGGGGATTAAACTCCAGGCACCAGGCATGCAGGAGACAGACGTAAACACACTACTACACTTTTTCTTCTTGAGACAGGGTTTCTCTGTGTAGCCCTGGCTGTCCTGGAACTTATTCAGTAGACCAGGTTGGCCTGGAATTTAGAGATCTGCCTGCCTCTGGGATTAAAGGTGTGCACCCTCTTCCCCTCCCCCACTGGCTAGTACACTACTACTTTTTAATATAACGAGAGATGGAGTTTCGCCAAGTTGCCCAGGTTGACGTCACTTGCTCTGTAGTCTCTGCAGACCTTGAACTTGAGACTCCTCTTTCCTTTGGAGTGGCTGGCTGAGGTCACTGTTGTGCCCCAGCAGGCCCCGACTCAAGGATACTTTTTACCTACTGGGAAATGACAGAGAGGCTTGGGAAGAGACTTTGCTAGAAAGGGCAGGAAGACATGACACAGAGATACTTCTGAAGAGGCTTTCGGAATGAGGGTATATGGTGCTGGAAGTCCTCGTAGTTGAGGTGGTATTAAATAAGACTATTACAACTTACAACTCTGTGGCTCCGGGCTGCTCCTAGATTGGCATTCATATTCATGGATGACTTCATTTTCATCTGCAGACTCGCACAGTTCTTGAAAGCCTGGAGTCTTCCTCATCAACGGTGTGTACTTATAAATCTCACACCCATCTCCTGGGCAAAATGGGTCTCTCAAACCTGAGCTGGTGGCATTGGCTTCTTGACTAGTGGAAGCTGAAGGCTGCCCTAGAGCCCCGGGGTGTGAGGTTGGATAATGACATCTCACTGGGGATTGGGGGAGAGGTGGGAGGTGCCACAGACCCTGGCATCTGTGAACCTCCCATCAGCGCAAATCAATGCAAAATTAAAATTCATGATGGTTCCGGGGCACAACTGCAAACAATTTGTTCAGTAAACTTGGCTCTAATTGGCATTGGTGGAATTTCCTGTTAATCAGGCCCCTTGGGCTCTGCGGGCCTGGGATGCTCTGTCTCCCTATGACAGTACAAGCAGCATGGAAGTGGGGTTGAGAGGATGGGAGCAGGGAGGATGCTCAGATGTGGGCAGCTGCAGTCATGTGCCTGATTGTGTGTTGCTGTGTGGACTCAAGGACCAGGTTGGGATGTTATTCACAGGCGAGTTTTTCGGGGTGCAGGGGCACGTGGGGTTCTGTGCCATACTGTGTAGCTTTTCAAAAGAGATGGAGTTGTGTGTGCTTGAATCTGCCCGGGGCCACTTAGTTAGGGATTGTATGTGTGTCAGGGGCGTGCATAGGTAACACAGCAATGCACATCAGCCAGGATATGTGTGCAGGGGACATGGGTGTGCATCTGTCAGAGTACATATGTAAGGGCCTACACATTATGTTGCTGTCTGGGCATGGTGTGTGGAGTGTGTGTGGATCAGCAGAATGGAGTCAGGATTTCAACATGGAGTCTCCTGGGCCCACAACCTTTGGCTTTCTCTTTGGCTCTGAAGATAGTAGGCAACTGGTAAGCCAGGTTGGTCCTCAGAGGGTCTCCTTCCTGCTGCTTCTGACTGATCTTTAAAAGAGAGCTGGGCTCTCAGTGGCAATGGTGCTGGCTCCCAGTGCCCACCACCCTCTTCTCTAGGTCTCTATGGTTGATCACCAAAGACTCAAGCCCCAGGCCAAAAGGCTTTTGAGGGCTTTGCTGCTGAAAATGATCCAGGGCCCCAGCTACGACAAAAACCCACACAGTGAAATCACGAGCAACAAATGCTTAACGAAGTGCCAGCAAAGCATCACATTATGCAAAGCTGCCCAACTCATCCGGCTCCTGGTAATGGGATGGAGTGTGAAGCTGGGTGTGGTTATGGAAGTTGCTGTTCCGTGGAGAGCTGCCTCAGAGTTAGGAAGACAAGCAAGGGAAGGCTCCAGCTAGTCTTGGGGCCCCAGGCAGGTGTCCCTAACTCTTCTCTCTCTCTCTCTCTCTCTCTCTCTCTCTCTCTCCCTCCCTCTCTCTCGATTTATTTATTATATATAAGTACACTGCAGCTGAATTCAGAAACACCAGAAGAGTGCATTGGATCTCATGGTTGTGAGCCACCATGTCGTTGCTGGGAATTGAACTCAGGACCTCTAGAAGAGCAGACAGTGTTCTTAACCACTGAGCCATCTCTCCAGCACTCTCTTTGCTCACTCTTACAGGGAGGAATTCTCTGTTTGTATGCAGCGATGAAAGTCACCTTGGCATGCTGTCAGATCCTAACATACAGTGACTAGAAAAAGCTGTGTGTGTGTGTGTGTGTGTGTGTGTGTGTGTGATTATGTGATGTGTTCAGACCTTGGTTATAAAGGCATCTGAATAGTTCTATGCTCACACACAAAAGTAACTGTGGCATTAGTATTATGGTTTAGAAGGGGCTGTGTCTCACAGTGGCCTATAGCAATTCTTTCTGTGAGATTGTGAGTGTGTGTGTGCACGGGCACGTGAGTGTGTGCGTGTGTGCATGTGTGTTTTCCTGTCCACACAGATAGCTTGTCTGTACCGTACATCAGGGGAGGCACTTGGGGTGTGCTCCGTGGCCAGCCCCAACCTCCTCACAGTCATTATCACAGCCAGAACAGCTCTTGCCCTGGGGCTGCCCTCACTCATCCAAGCAGCTGCTGCTTTCCCCAAATTAACCCCTCTGTTCCAGCCCTTCATTTTCCTGCTAGGGAGCCATGACTGGCTAGGCAGGGGTCTTCAAGAACAGTAGCCTCAGCAGGTAAGCTGATGTTACACAGTCCCAGGCCTATCCCTGGTCCCCAGGGGTCCTCCTCCTTTCCTGATTCCTGTGGCTGTGACCACAGGGATTGTGTGATTGAGCATCCGAGCCTTCCTTGTGCATGTTTCTGTCTCTGTGCACACATGTGAGGCTAAGGATGGCTGACAAGCACCGACACAGGCAGGGTTAGGGCTGCTCTTGGGACCCCAGCATAGACCTCCTCTGATGGCTTGGCAATGGTCAGAAGAACCTTGAGTTGTGGGTGGCAAAGATAGGCTTTGCCAAGTTGGGAAGTCTGTGCGGCATCTCAGGCTTTTCCAGGCCATTCACAGAGGGTCAGCTATGCAGAAGTTATGCGGTACTTAAAAAAACAAAAAACAGAAAAACCAAAAAAAAACCTACAGGGCCAAATTCTGGTCAGGGAGACCTGAGATCTCAGCGGAAGTTGCTGAGGAAAAGAGGAAGTAAGAGACTGATAAAGAAGGGGGTATGAATTATGCAAGAGGGCTTAGAGATATCTGCTTTGCTATCTGCCACCTCTCTGAGGCTGGGAGGAAGACGCTTCTGCACATCAAGGGGGAACCCAGGAAAGATGTAGACCAGGAAGCTCAGGGCTGGGGACCACCCTCTTTGACATGAGCACTCAGAGCTCTCATAAAAACCACACAGAAAAGCACACACCGCTCAAATCTTTAGGGCCTGCCGGGTGGAACAGGATATCAAGCACCAGAAGCAAGAGAAGCTGAGGAGATGACTCAGTTGGTAAAGTACTTCCTGTGGAGGCCCGAGGACCTGAGTTTGAATCCTCAGTACCCATGTGAAAAACTGGGACTATTGATAGGTCTCTTCAGACAGGAGGCTCCTGTCTGGCCAGTGAACTCCAGGCCCAGTGAGAGGACTTGGTTTCCAAAAAGAAGATAGAGAGCAATTGATGAAGGTGACCTCTGGCTCCCATAAACACATGCGTACTTGTACTTGCACACACATGCGTACACACAGCTATATACACACACCACACACACACACACACACACAAAACAGGACAGTACAAAGCTTTTCTTTGGAGGGGTGTTTTCTTGGAGTAGGTGAAACCTCAGTGGAGGATGAATGATCCCAGCAACTACAAATTAGTGTTTATAGTAATGGCAGTGATCAGTGACAGTACTGAGGACTCTCTTATGCCTGGAGTCTCATGTAATCTCTACTGCTGCCCTGAAAGTGAAGTACTAGCACTCCCACAATACAGAATAATGATGTCTTAGTTACTTTCCTATTGCCGTGAGAGAAACCAACGACCAAGGCAACTTATAAAATAAAGCACGTAATTTGGTTTCTGGTTTTAGAGGGTTTAGGGTTTTAGAGTCCGTGATGTTAGAACAAAGGGAGAGCTAAGAGTTCATATCTTCAGCTCACATCACAGCTAGGAGGCAGGGAGAGAGAGACAGTGAGAATGGCACGAATCTTTTGAAACCTCAGTGTTTGTCCCAGCGACACACTTCCTTTAACAAGTCCACACCTCCTGGTCCTTCCCAAACAGTTCCATGTGCTGTGAGGTGAGGGTGGGGTGGGGTGGGAGCAAGTTTTGAAATCTGTGAACCTATGTGAGTGGATATTCTCATCCAGACCATCACAGGTAAAGTGATTGATTTATTAATTTAAAACATTTAGATTTATTTATTTTATTTTTATGTGCATTATTGTCCATATGTACATATATATCTGTACCATATGCATGTCCAATGCCTGCAGAGGTCTGAAAAGGGCATCAGATTCTTTTGGAGCTGGAGTTATAATGGATGTGAACCATATGTGGGTATTGGGAACTGAACCTGTGTTCTTTGGAAGAGCAGCCAGGGCTCCTACCCACTGAACCAACTCTCTAGTCCCATGCTTGATTTTATTTTACTTATTTATTTGAGACAGAATTTCTCAGTAGCCTAGGCTAGCCTTTACTGAACTCACAGATCCACCTACTTCTGCCTCCTGAGTGCTGGGATCAAAGGCATGTACTACCACCACCCAGCTTTATTTTATTTTATCTTTTTATGTATGTGAGTACACTGTCACTCTTTTCATACACACCTTCTGCTTCTGCTCTTCAGGTGCTGGGATTACCGGAAGTCACCATTATACCTGTCCTAAAATGCCTCATCAAAGACCATGTACCCAATAAGAGACAGAGCCAAGATTTCACGGATACAGGTTGAGCTGCCGGTCCACACTGGAGCACGGTATGGGCAGGCTGAGCTCTTTTCCTCATTTCAGGGCAGCACAGGCTTTTGAGTGATTCTCGGATCCTTAGAGGCTGGTGTGGCAGCCGAGAGCAGGACTCCATCAGCGAGATGCAGAGAAATGGGAAGAGAGGAGAGACTTCAGCCTGTGCTTGTAGAATCTGGCACTTGCCTGCCCTGCTTTCAGTTGCCTCTTGGTTGAGAAGGGAAAAGTCCCGAGTTTTTATGACACCAGCTTGTAATTCTATTTTCTGTTGAAATTCTGGTGAGGGAAAAATAAGACACATCAGAGAAACCTTCAGAATCTCATTTGGAGAATCCGAGCTGCAGATAAATGAGCCTCCTGCAGAAATGCTACATCAAAGCAAATTTTCTCAGCTGTATTTTCTTTCTTTTAATAGGGCCATTTACTACATTAATATTCCAGGAAGTCATTTTAATTTCATGTTTATCATCTATTGGGAAAGTTAAACAGGATCAATATGTAACCAGTGGCGAATTTGGGGGACCCTGGTGGAGAAGGGGTGCATTTGGAGGCCTTGATGGTTCTACCCCTGGGAGTCCTTTGGAGGGGTAGGGGAAGCAGTGGGAGAGAGGTGGGTGGGATTGAAGGCAGTGGGGAGGGGCCAGGGATGAGCAGGGGAGCAGTAAGGTGTAATTGTCTGCGAAGATGTTCAAGGAGCAATTACTATGCCTCACATAGCGTGGGCATTGCTCATACCTTATGCTTCCTAGTCCCCATACGACATAGGAAGTTGATATTCTCATTCTCATCCTTACCTATGGAGAGACCAAGGCTCATACAGTTTGCCTCATATTCAAGGTCTTACAGAAGTCTGACTCATTCCTTCAATACATGAGTGTGAAGCACCCTCCCTGTGCCAGGTGTTTACCTGATAGCCAGAGAATTTTAGGTCAGCGAAGTTAATTCAGCAGATGCTGTGGTGAGGAACACCTGTTATCCCAGCATCTAGGCTAGTGGAGATAAGAGTATCAGGAGATCCGGGTCGCCTTTGGTTACACAGTGAGTTCAAGGCCAGCCTGGGATACGTGAGACCCTGTTTAAACACTTTCCACATGGAAGTTAAGTTCCCGAAAGATTAAGGATCCACAGCAGATCTGTAGTCTCTCTGAGTTGCCTGCTGTGAGGACACAGGTGGGTCCCTGACACTGTAGAGGTTACAGTCAGTGAGTTGAGGGCAGGCTTTTATCAAACACGAAAGACAAGAGGGGGTAGCCCCTGTGGAGGAAGCTCGTAGGTACAGAGCTGGGATGGCGGCTTCACCCAGCCTGGTAGGCCAAAGAAGGTCTTCTGCCATATGGGTGTTCCTACTGAGATGACAGGCAGTGTGGGCGCTGGACAGGAGGGATGAATAAACGGAGTTCCCAGAGCAAACAGGGAGTGCTGCCAGAGCCGAGGCCTGAGGCAGAGGCAGACTGCCTGGGGTCTCTGAAGGGTTGGGACCAGGTGAGCCCAGGAAAGTCACAAGGCACATTTCTGCTCAAGATCCTGGGTCGGCCGGATGGTGGAAGCAGATAGGCGGCTTCCACGCAGCTCTGTGAGGCAGGTGCTCAGGAATTTGGGAGGCAGAAAAGGGATAAAAATCATCAGGGAATTTTCTTTTCATCTCTTACCCTTTAACACCATCAGCTCATCCTGGGGGCTTTGCCTTCACCACCGGGCGCATCCGGAGTGTGAGCTCTTAGAACCACCTCCATTACTAGCTCCCTGAATAAGCGCCAGTCCGCTGTCAGCAGGATTACAGTTGTAGCCTTCTAAGTCTCCTCTGCTTCTGAGCTGGGCTCCTGACAGGCCATTCCAATGCCATATCAGAGAGGTACCTTTAACTAAAACCCTCAGAAGCATCCTTGGCTCATGAGGATAGAAACTCAGAGTCCTATAAAGCCAACAAGGCACAGTATTAATCCAAACTCCCCATTATTTCAAGCCTCCTATTCTAGCCCAGTGGTGGTGGTATACTGTTAGTCCCAGTCAGTACTTAGGAGGCAGGGGCAGCTTGATCTCTGTTAGTTCAAGGCCAGCTTGGTCTGTAGAAAGAGTTCCAGGACAGGGGGCAGCCAAGGCTATACAGAGAAACCCTGTCTCAAAAAACAAAACAAAAAACCCAAACTAACTTCTACTATTCTTTCCTACAACTTCCTGTAGGGCCCACCTCAGAGTCTTTGCATTAGCCCTCTCTTCCAGTTCTTCACTTTTATTCTTAGACTTATTTGTCTGATTGTCTGTCCATCCATCCATCCATCCATCCATCCATCCATCCATCCATCCACCTACCCATCCATCTATCTATCTATCTAAGACGGTTTTCCTGTGTAGCCATGGGTGTTCTGGAACTCACTTTGTGGACCAGGCTGGCTTTGAACTCACAGATATCTGCCTGCTTCTGCCTCCAGAGTGCTGGGATTAGAGCCTTACATCACCATTGTTTAGTGGTTTTATTTTAGTTGTCACATTCTCATCAATGCTTCCTCGCCTGCTGCTTGGTTAGGTTCTATTGTATTCATCATCTGTTAGTGTTTTAGTTATTTTCCTATTGTCATGACAGAATACCACTGCCAAGGCAACTTATAGAAGAAAGCATTTATTGGGGGCTTAGAGTTTCAGAGGGTAAGTCCATGATCAGCCTGGTGAGGAGCATGCCAGAAGGTAGGCAGGCATGGTACTTAAGCAGTAGCTAAGAGCTTACATTTGATCCATAGGGGTACAGGTAGGCATGGGGCAGGGAGGGATGGATCGAGAGAGAGAGAGAGAGAGAGAGAGAGAGAGAGAGAGAGAGAGAGAGAGAGAGAGAGAAACTGAGAATGGTGTAGGCTTTTGAAACCTCAAAGCTCATCCCCAGTGGCAAATCTCACCAGCAAGGTCACACCTCCTAATCCTTCCCAAACATTTCCACCAACTGAGGACCAAGCATTTAAATATATGATCCTATGGGCAATTCTCATTGAAGCCACTACAGTCCTGTTGTGATATAATTTATTTATTGTGGTTGTGGTCACACAGGTGAGGAATTTGGCTATGTTATTCAGTGTTGTTATCACAGTAGCTTATTAACCAGCTAAGAGGGATCACTGCTAACCAGAATATTAAGTTTTTACATTAAAAATTTTAACTTATTTGTTTTTATTGTATAAGTGTTTTGTCTACATGTATATCTGCTCAACACTTGTGTGCCTGATCACCGTGGCGGTCAGAAGAGGTCACCAGATTCTTGGAACAGGAGTTATAGTTGGCTGTGAGCCTATGGGTGCTGGAACTCCAACCTGGGTCTTCTGAAGAGCAGTCAGTGCTCTTAACCTCTGGGCCATCTCTCCAGCCCTAAAAAAAAAAAAATTTTTTTTTTGACAGAGTCTCATGTATTTCAGGCTGGTCCCAAATTTACCAAAGATATAGCTGAGGATGACCTTGAACTTATTTCCTCGTCTCCATCTACAAAGTGCTAGGATTACAGGTGTGCACACACACCTGGTTTATGTGGTACTTGGGGCTTCAATATCCTTGCCAAGCAATCTACCAGTTGGGCCATATCCCCAGCCCAAAGGAATACTACTTCTATTTGAAATTATTTTTAATTGGTGTTTGTTTCATTGAGTTCTAACAGCAGCCCTCCATGGCAACAACTGTTATTGGCTCCATGTTCTAGGTGAGGCAGCTGAGGCTCCAGGAGGCTGTGCAGAGTTGGGCACCTTCCAAACCTCAAAGCATACAAACTAGTGCCAGGCTGCCTGGCCTAGTCGTGGCCGCTGCATGGTCCTGGGTATGGGAGAGTAGGCCAACTTCTGTCCTGGCTAGGCCTCACTGTTGTGGGATGGGAGCAATGGCTGCTTAGACCACTTGGGGCTGGTGGAGCCTCGGTGGGTGGTACCTGAACAGTGTTGTGCTTGGGCTCTGTGGTTGGCTCAGGGTCAGCTGTTGTTATCAGTGTTCATGTTGCCTGAGTCACAGACCTTGGGCTTTTCCCTCCCCGGGGTCTCCATTACATTTCCACAGGGACTTCAGGTCAGCTAGGGGCTCTGCCTTCAATGGCAGTGGCCAGGCTTGTCCGGTCCCATTTGTTTAGGTGGAATTTAATTTCTCCCTAAGCCGAGAGTCTTCTGCCCCCTCCTGCCCTCTCTCTCGCTCTCATCAGCTGGAAAATGAGCTCTGGGAGATTTCCCCCTGGTCCAGAAATCCAAGGTGAAGAATTTCATTAACAATCAAGAGGACATAATCAACATTCTAATAATTCCAGATCCACACTCCCTCTTTGGTAGCCCCCCCAAAAGCACCCTGTCCCCCCACTCCATCCTGTTCTCTGCTCTCCTAGATGTTCTCACCTTGACAAAGAAATCTCATTTCCTTTCCAGCCAAATTTGCTTTGCTATTAGATTCAGGACCTTACCTCTGGTGTGATGTTGAGAGATGTTCCTCCCACCTCCAGACTTCTGCCTCAGAAGGACACAAGTGTTAACAAGGGAGTCCCCAGAGGCTGGCTCCTTCCTCCTTCCACCATGGTTTTGTGTTGCATGCATGGTGTATTTTCTCTTTGGGGACCCAGGGAAGTGGGACTTCTGATAGGGACAGAGGGTGCCCTCGTGGTTTTCCTGGACGAAGGAATGTTCTAGAACAGGAATAACCTTTTTGAGTGCCAGATATACCTCACGTAGCTCAAGGGCCCCAGCTCAAAGCCCCTACCCCAGCCATTGGAAAGATTTCACCTATGTCACTTCCTAGCTACATAACCTTGGGTGTAAAGCTTTCTGAGCTTGTATCAAGTACAGAGACGGCACTGAACACTGCCTGGTGAGAGAGACACATGTGAGAGACAGAGCTAAACTGGCCTCTGTGTCAGACCTACTTTGCAGATAACCCATTAACCCTTGACCCTGTAAATACACAAATGTGTAGCTCAGGATCAGAATACTGACTCAGCATGTGGGAGATCCTGGGTTTGATTCCTAGTATTTGAGATCACACCCATGCACACATGCATGAACATACGATTTTTAAAAAATTCGTGAATAGATTCCTATATTCATGAACACATGACTTGCTTCTCCAGTCAAATTTTTGTGCTTCCCACTTCCCTGCCATTAGCTGAAACTTTTTCCTGTCTACTTGGCAGGGCACCCTCTCTGCTCTCACTGGCCCTCAACACTGGGTGCTTGTCAATGTCTAGTTTCTCTTCTTTACAAAGTCTCTCCTTTCAAAAGCCAGGTGGTAGTGGCTCAGGGTTTTAATCCCAGTACTCAGGGTGCAGAGGCAAGCAGATTGCTGAGTTCACAGCCAGCCTGGTCTGAAAGGAACCTCCAGCTGTAAAGGTGCCTCTACATGTCGGTCAGTGGCTGCTCACATCTGGAGTTAACTTCTGAGTTGAGACACCAGGAACAAAGGAGTGATGGAGACTGAGTGGACTGTGCCGAAGCCTGGAGAGAGGACAGGCAGACCCCGAGGCCTAGCAATCCTGGGTGACTGGTTCTAGTAAGGATGCTGTAGTCAGGTCTGGAGGTTAGACTGGCCTTGTAATCTGCAGGAGGGATTTGATTCCCAGTATGAGGGCACTGCGGAGCCACCGAAGGACACGGGGAAGAGTGGGGACTGGAGTTGTTGGTATGGCTGCAGTATAGGGGGCAGGATGGCAGCTGGAGGCTGGAAGAAGAGAGAGGAGGATGCTGTAAAGATAACAAAATAGACAGAGCTTTTTAGAAGACCCCACAGCTAACGCTGTAGTCTGGTAATCACCGCTTAGAGTCTGATGAGGGCCCCATCTCTCTTGGGCTGTCTTTCTGGGACCAAATGTGGGGCTTTCACAGAGAGGGTAGATCCTGAGGCTGCTGGAGCTGTTGAGCTGGAGATGTTAGCTCCAGTCTCTGCAGCTCTGGCAGAGATTAACCCTTTAGGGGACAACGGTGTAACTGTGCCAAGTGACATGGAGTGAGTCCACAGACAGGAGCTTCACCCAGGCATGAAACCTCCAGACCTCTTCCCTTCCAGCCCTGAAAGGGCAGATGGCTCTGTGTCATCTCCCCCAAGCCATCTTTGGCCCTTCCCCCAACGAAGGATCTGCAGCAGGTTTTGCTGTGTGTGTGTCTGAGTGCACACCCATGCTCGAGTCAGGAACTGTGGGAGAAGAGGGAAGGAGGATCAAAGAAGTCCCACTTCCCTTTTTAACGGGACAGAAGGGGCTGTTCCCATTTGTGGGGGAGGAGAGACAGATGGTTGGGAGTCTGCATGAAGGTCTCCCGCCTTCACCCCTCTGGCCCCCAATTCTTTCTCCATATGGCACTGTATCATTCTCCTGTCCCAGTACTTCCTATGGCTTTTCTGTGCCCTCTGGATGAAGTGAAAATCCCCAAAGAGGGCCTCAGCCAGCCTCCAGCCTCACTTGCCATTGCTCTCCTCCGGGGCCTCTTTCTCGTGTTATTCCCTGTGTTTGGAACAGTTTCCTTATCCAACCCCCACACTGTATCTTTGAGTGAATGGAAATGTCTTCTTCACCCCTTACACCTCAGAAACTAGTAAGCTTTCTCATCCTGCACATACAAGCTAGAACAAGTTCCTCTTCTGGGTTCCCATGGGCCATTGCTGGCCATCCCCCCTCCCCATCCCAGGCAGTCTGTGATTCTTCTATCTTAGCTCCAGTGGCTGTGCTCCTGCTGGGAAGGTAAGACCTTAACTTGCTGTCACGCACATTGCCTGGCACCATGTCCAGCATTCAGAAGACATTGATGGAGGAAACACCAGGACTTATCCAAATGCTGACTACTCCTGCTAGGAGCAGGTTAGTTAAAGCAGATGAAGTACCCTATTTTTGAGGCTTAGGCAGTGGATGACCAGGCATAGAAAACAGGAAGAAGAAGACACCATGAGATTCCTATGGCAGCAGATGTGAGGCAGCATGGGGCTATGTTCTGTATTTGACAGGCCAGGAACCCTCCTTTATATGGCCAGACCCCTGACTAGCCCACAATAGAGAACTCAGCTCCTTGGGGTTAGAATACTGGGGAGCCAATCTATCTGGGTCCTAAATTAGAGCTCAATGCCATCTCAAACCCCCATGGAAGCTGAGAACTGACACCCAGGGGGCACAGGAGACACCAGGGATTCAATCACAGTCTAATAGCCTCCCAGCCTGAGATGCAATTAGGGGATGGTTCCCAGGGGTCTGTGGGGCAGTGGGAAGGACAGTTACTAGTTTGGAGTTGAAGGTGGGAGCCACATCTTCAGTCCTGGGTCTTATCATAGAGGTCAGGATGAGAGCACAGGAAGGATGAGGAAGGCCTCAAACACAAGCAAGGTTAAGAACATAGATGAACAATGCTCAGAGGCCCTGGACTCACCAGAGCCCAGTAAAACACCATCACCATGGATGGCTTAGGAAGCCACATGACTTGCTTGGCACTGACTCTGACCTTGGACTTCTAAAGGTTTGGTTCCAGTTCCAGCCTGTCTACCAACCAGTTCCATACCTTCATCCCAAAACACTGAGCACTGACTGTGTTTTCACACAGAAACAGAACTAATAATACCAGTTCTTTCCCAAGTAGGGGCAGGAGGAATGGGGTGGGGCTTGGTCTTCAGGTTCTGCCTAAATGACAGCTTCCAGTTTACATCACTGTTCCTGTGAGTTTCCCAATTACAGACTAGTCCTCAGCTATGTCTCTGACATTTAGCCCTTGAGACTAAAGGTAGAACTTTCTGAAACCCTACAAGGCTCTACAGCTCCAGGCTGTGAGAGACAAGAGTCTATAGTTTTCTTTATTTAAAAAGGTAGTGGCATGGGTAGGAGGGATGGCTCAGTGGTTAAGAGCACTGACTGCTCTTCTAGAAGTCCTCAGTTCAATTCCCAGCAATCACATGGTGGCTCACAACCATTTGTAATGGGATCTGAAGCCCTCTTCTGACATGTCTGAAGACAGCTACAGTGTACTCATATACACAAAATAAATAAATGTCTTCTTTAATTAAAAAAAAAAAAAGGTGGTGGCACATACCTTTAGTCCCAGTACTTAGGTGCCAGAGGCAAGGCCAGCCTGGTCTACAGAGTGAGTTCCAGGACAGCTAGGGCTACCCAGAGAAACCCTGTCTGAAAAACAAAACAGACAAATCAAATACAATTAGCGTGTGTGCTTGCTTTATGGTGTGTGTGTGTGTGTGTACACATGCGCAAACATATTTTTGCAGATCTGTACCTGTGGTGACCAGAAAAGGCCATCAGATCCCCAGGAGTTAAGGCTGATTGGGAGCAGCCCCACATGGGGGCTGGAAGCCAAAACTCCTACCATCTGCAAGAGCAGCAAGCACTCTTAACCTTGAGCCACCCCTTCAGCCCCAGGGCTGACTTTCTGCAGAGCCTTCAAGTAGGGCCCATGGGAACAAGGAACTGTGGTTTGAGGGCAGTTTGACACCATGCTACTCTGAGGGTTTTAAGACTTGCTGGACTACTTCATGACCAGAAGGAGGAACTTGGGAGGGAGAAGCTAGTTCAATGTACCCGGCCTTTGCAGAGCACTTTGTTATTTGCCGCATAAGCCCAGGAGAATGCTGGTATCCCTATTTCATAAAGGGGTTCAGTAGATGACGTGCTCATCCAAAGATGCTTGATTATCTTGTAACAGGGGCAGGCTTAGGTTGCCCAGAGTTTCCCTGAAGAGGAGACCCCATTGCTGGCTTGGGGGATGGAGCTTAGGCCTGGTTTATCGTCTCATGGTCTTGCAGAATTTCCTCCATAGTTCCATGGAAATCAGACCAAGCTACATGAGTACAAGGTCCTTGGCTGGGCCTTGGGTGTGGCTGCTTCTTTGCCCAGTTCCTATGCTCATGCTACCCCCATGTCCCAAATCCTGGTGTTTTGAGATAAAGAGCTAGCTGAGCTCCAACATGCTGTGGTGGCTACTTTGGGGTGAATAAAAACCTAGACTTCTTAGATCCTATATAACTCAGTATGGCTGCACCCAAAGTGTCTCCCCTGCAGCTGTCCAAGAAAGCAGAAATCAGCCTCCAACTTCCCAGAAGAGGGGCTGATCTGCTCACCCACGCACACCTCTATCATAGGCTTTGGAAGAGGGAACCACACCCATCATTCTATCCTGGTAGCAGTCAGAGCATGGGCTATTGTGGGCCTAGGTTCAAAGCTCAGCTCTGCTATTTTCCAGCCCTGTGTTGACAGTCCCAGTTTTCCTGTCCATCAAGGGGGGGGGGGGGACCAATAGGCTCTACCTCTGCAGAAATCTTAAACAGTCATTTGTGAGGCAAGTGTAGGCACCATGCAAATGGTTGTTGCTGTTCCACTTCAGCAACTGAAAGAGCCTCCGTTAAACTCTTTAAAGTTAATATTATATTTGCAAGTATGCATCCGATATCTGTGTGTGTGAGAGAGAGAGAACATGCGTGGGTGTGGGTGCACATGTGCCGTGACTCTGCTGTGCTGGTCAACTTTTCAGATATGATTGCTTTATCCTATGGCTTCTTGGTGGAGTCACCCCAGACTGGTCTTTAGAGTGCACGGGACAGTTGTCAAGTCTACCTGAAATGGAGTATGCTGGCTCTCATAGCCGTGAGACAGGAATGGTTGTGTTGTTCCTGTTCTTAAGTTCCTGGTATTGGAGGAAGGGGGGACCCTAAGGGCTTAGAACAGAATTAGACCCTACAGTCTTATTTTAAAACAGGGGACAGAGGCTGCTATCTCAAGGTCATCCAGAGTCAGGAGCTGGAAAAATCAGGCTCTAACCCAGTTTGCCTGCAGTTTTGTTTCTGATGTCAGAAGGTACAGGTCCCTGGAGAGGGACATCCCTGGTAAGGGGGCTCTAGTTCCTTAAGCCCCTATAACAGTGCCTGACACAGAGGAGGCACCCAGCTAAGGAGTCAGTGAGTGAATGAATGAATAAGTGAGTAGTGAATGAATGGATGAATGGTGAATGAATGAATGAGTGGTGAATGAATGGACTGGCATAAAGATAAATGTTCAATCCAGACCAGAGAGTGTCTATGGGATACAGATCACTGATTGCCTTGACCACCAGGCTCTCCAGGGATGAAGTCTTCTCCTCCAGATGACACCATCAGGGAGAGGAGAGAAGGCCCCACCTCAGAAGAGGCTGCTTTCTGAGGCATTGAAATTAGATGGCTGGTAAGTTGTGAGGGGGACTGGGGAAAGGAGGCCGGGATGGCTGCCTTGACTACAAAGGAAGGGATCATGTCTCTGCATGCATGCCAGGGAGATGGAGAAGTGTGTGAGGTTGATGTGCCTAAGGGAGCCCTGAATCACACTTGCTCAGAGCCTGGGGTACCTGGGGGCCTCTGTTGGCAAAGGCCACCTCTGTTCCTTAGAGGCCTGGCAAACTCAGCACTGGCTGTTTAGGATCCTGTTGCCATAGAGATGTGGAGCCAGCTCCTCTGAGAGTGTTAGAGCTATGGGGTGTGGCCTGCCCTCAAAATGGTTTGAAGCCGAGGGTGGAGGTGAGAATGCAGTTGGGGCAGCAGAGGGGTTTAGTGAGACACTGTCCAACCCGACAGCCTTGGGCATCTATGATGCGGCTTACATTGGCTTTAGAATCTACAGCTCTGACTGGTAGCCCCAGACGAGAAATATGACATCTGCTAGCATCGGTTTTCTCATCTATAAAATGGGCTTGATGGTATTCTTCCTCAAGCTGCTGGACAGTCATCTGAACCTGTCTAAGGAAAGCTCAGCTGGGGGCAGGGCACAGCAAAGCCTCCATTAGTGCCAGGGTAGGACTTCTCAGGAGTCTGCGCCACTGCACAATCCTGTGTCTGGGCTTGCATTTAGGGACTGGTGGGGAGGCTGGAGAGAAGATCGGCTCCTTCCACAGACAGAGGCGACCAGGAGTTATGTCATCCTTTGAACATGGGCCTGGAGGCTTTGCCGCAGGCGTATCTGAAAAATAAATAATAACAACTTGAATAATTCACAGAATCCGTGTGAATAATTCACCATGGTCTCCCAAGCACCAGGCGATTAGTCACCGCAGACCCAGGCTCCAGTCCTGTCTGCCTCTGGCTGCCCCAAGGGCCCTGGGGAGCGCAGCCTGGCCATAGGGGCAGGAAGTAGAGGACATGCAGGGATGCTTGGAAGAGTCCTCTGGGGACTGAGGTGTCCTGAGGTGCAGCAGTGAAATAGAGAGGTCTGTGGGTTCTGTTCAGTCTTGGAGAACCAGAGGAGGCTGACCTAGAATCCCTGGGTACTCCTATGAGGCCCTATAGCTGACCATGGCAAATTGTCTGTCCTCTTGGGGCTTGGTTTAGGAGACTTGAGGCACAGAGGGCCTCTCACTGTTACTATACTGGTCGCACCAGTCCTGATTGTCCAGTCCCAAAAGAGCTCCACCTCCACAGGGAAGCCAAGCCACACATCTCTTAGCTTTGCCATAAGCGCCGATGAGTCTACACAGGCCTGTTGTTGGTCGCCTGAGAGTCAAAACAAGGTGGCGTCTCTGGAACTCAGGTCGTCCTCTGATACCGTGACTTGGTTAAATGGCTCAAATGTTTCAAGTCTCCATTTCCTCCTCTGCAAAATGGGAATTAAGAAACACCTAGCTCATCATGTTATTATTGTTCTGTGGATGAAATGACGTCATGACCATAAATTGCTTAGTGCAATCCCCGGCACACAGTAAGCGCTAAACAACAGTAAGCTGTTACAGATACTCATTATCTTTCCAAAGATAGTGTACTGGGGACTTGAGGGTAGGAAGGAGGCTGCTCACGAGTTGCAGATGTTCCTGTCGAACATGATCTGCAGGCCCAAGTGCTGGGCACTGACTGCTGGCTAACCCCAGGGAGGGCTGATAGTGGTGCCTCCGAGGTCTTCCCACTAGGTGTTTCATGTAAAACACCCAGCCCCTTGTTTATACCCTTTATTATTACTGCAATTATTTATTAGTTATTAGTTCAGCTCCTGATTATCTGCCCTTTCCACTAAACTGTGAGCTACTGAGGATGGGCACCCACCTGCCATGGTCACATTGTATCCCCAGGGAATACTTAGACTACTGCTGGCACATAGTAGGTGCTTAGTAAATGGTTGTTGATTTTTAAAAAATTGACCTATCAAGTGGGATGGAATTAAGAAGGGCAGCTGATGACTTGGAAGCAATAGGCAGGAACGAGGCTCACAGAGGGTGGAGGATCTGGGCCAGCCTCTGCCAGACTGGCTGCTGGTGATTCCAAATGGCTGGGCCAAGACCCTCCCCTCCTCCTTTCCCTACCTCTCGGGTGAGCTTTCCTGAGACCAAGACACAGTGAACTTAATGGTGGTACAGACTGGCTGAACCTTCCCCAGTAATGATTTAACCACTTGTTTAGAATTTCCCGTGGCATTAATGATTACCCCCCCCCCCAGAACAGGGGAAGTAACTGGCTGCATTCTTGTGGTGAAGGTGCCCCCTGTTAGCTGGAAGCTAAGCCTGTTCTGTAATCTTCCTCGCTCACCTGCCTGCCATTCACTCATAGGGTAATGTCGATAAATGAGTTCCCCGTGTGTGAGGAGAAGTTCAGCCGACCTGGAGGCTCCAGGGCCTGGCTGGAGTCAGAGGCCATAGGGAGAGGGGTTACTGAGGAGTCAGGCTTAGACTGAGACTTAGGCTTAGAAACAGAGGAGAGAAGGAAACTTGGAGATTGTTCTTAGCCTGAGGAATCCAAGATCTCGATTCAGAGCTTGCATTTCCCTCAGTTGCCTAATGGTTTTTTTTCCCCCAAAAGCTTTGCATGGATGTGTCCTCTCTCGTATGAGCACAAGTGAGCATCTCTAGGCGGCAGCTCTTAGAATCTGGCGCACGATCTGCGGGAACAGCAGTGCAGCAGCGGTACCTGGGCTGGGCTTTGACTGCAACAGCTCCTCAGCCCCCCTAGAATTCTTAGAAATCACAAGCCCCCAAAGGTGGAGCCTTGTACTTCCCAAACTTACCAGGTGACTCTGGTGCCCAAGTTTGGGAAGCCCGGCTGTAATGGATGTGTGCCGCGACACAGGAAGAGGTGACTGTGCGCTAAGAAATATCTGAGCCTTGGGACCTTCATTATCAACAAGGAAGCCGCAACAGTAAAGGTTAGAAAGGCCCAAGCAGAAATCAAACCCTCAATTTCCCAGGCTACTGGCGGAAAAGTCTCAGGTCAGCTTGGTCCAATAGCCATTTGCTCCTGGGTGGTCAGAAGAGCCTCACCTGGGGAACCTAGGGGTGTGTGAGGAATTACTAACTACCCTTGTCCAGGCTACAAGGAGTATGCCTGAGGCATTGAGAGAGACCCGACATTTGTTTCAGCCTCAGCCTGATGTACTAACATTGGCTAAAGGGACTGTATCTTGGCCCCAGTGGTCAAGGGACATTTAGGTCCCTGCCCCTCCTGCTTGCTGGTGGTTTGGAACCAGTGAGTTTTCAGGTATTAAGGAAGACCAGGCAGGGGTAGGGCAACGTAGACCGTTTCTGAGAACGCCACTGACAACTTGGGCCTGTGCATATTTCAGGGAGAGGGAGGGCCTGGGATGACAGAGACTTAGACACTCTGAGGGTAACTTTGAGGTATGAGGTATGTGACAGTGAAGAAAGGAGTCTGGGGAAGGAGAGGGGGACCAGGGATGTGGGTGGGCACCAGGGAAGTAATGGGGGAACGGGGAAGGTGAGGAAGCCATGGTGAGAGGACAATATGAAGGATGAGCCCACAGCATCTATGGGTTAGTGAGGAGGAGGTCATGGGGTGCTGCAGGTCCCCCGTGGGGAGGGACATGGGGTCTGTCTCCTGTCCTCAGTTTTGCTAGATAATAAGAGGCCCTGGCCTGCAATTCATGAGTCTGGATCTCATGAGTAAGAGAGCTGCTAATTAAATTTTGTAATTTTTGGGCCGGAGAGATGGCTCAGTGGTTAAGAGCACTGACTGTTCTTCCCAATTCCTGAGTTCAATTCCCAGCAACCACGTAGTGGCTCACAACCATCTCTAATGGGATCTGACGCCCTCTTCCGGTGTGTCTGAAGACAGCTACAGTGTACTCATATACATTAAATAAATAAAATTTTTAAAAATTAAAACAAAATTTTATAATTTTCAAAATGAATAAATGGAAAGAATGTGAGCCATAAGGAAGGGAGGTAGGAAGGAAGGAAGGAAGGAAGGGAGGAAGGAAGGAAGGGAGGAAGGAATGTGAGCCATAAGTGTAAGGAAAAGATGATGGAGTACCAATGAAAGGAAAAGTCATTGAAAGGAAAAGTCACAGGGTACCAATGTTGTGAAAAGATGACATCCCAGGTTTCAGCACCAATGTTAGGGGAAGGATGAAGAGAGTGGGGGGCATAATGGCCCATGGAGGTGCAGCAAGGCCTGGGGGCAAGGGAGATGCCTCTGGGGGTCCATGTTGGGAATCCCTTCCCCCTGAGGGACCAGCCACACAACAGTATAGTACAGAATAGAGTTTATTCAGGTCATGGGAGAGTTAAGAGGGTGGTAGAGGCAGAGAGAGAGAGAGAGAGAGAGAGAGAGAGAGAGAGAGAGAGTAGAGGAGTAGAGGAGATGAGGCTGCCACGTGGAGAGAGAGGGGGGAAGGGGAAGAGGAAGGGTAGGGTTGGGAAAGCAAGAAAGCCAGGAGGCAAGAGAGGCTAAGAGAGAGAGGAGGGGGCAAGCAGCCCATTTTATAGTGTCAGGTCACTGGGGCGGAGCATACCTGGCTACTGCCAGGTAATTGAGGGGTGGGGTTTACAGAATCCCAACAATAAGGAAGGAAGGAAGGGAGGGAGGGAGGGAAGTAAGGAGGGAGGGTGGGAAGGAAGATGGAAGGAAGGTGAGCCATAAGGAAGGAAACCCCCACCACTACCACCAAAAAAAATGTTCTGGGTGGGAACCAGATCTGACTCAGGGCCTGGGCTGCTCTCAGCTTGTCTTTTCAGTGAGCAGCAGACAATGCGGATCTATAAAATCGGCCAAAGAGTGGAAAAGAGCCCAGGTGCTCAGCCCCAAATGGCTATCATCACCAACCAGCCTCCCAGCCATTTCCCATGCCTGATTCACTGCCCCAGAGTTAGGAAAGAGTTCAAAAGACAACTAAGGGTAACTGACAGAATTTAAGAGCTGAATGTGCATATGTATGGAGCTATGAGATCCTGTCTTCTGGGCATGATGTGGTTAATACCAACCCAGGTATGCTTATCTGCATGAGACCTGCAGAAAAGCCAGCCAGTTAAGTCATTCTTCTCTGGATGTATGTTGATCTCCTGTAGCCTAGAGATGGCCCAATACCCAGGCACATTTGAGCAGCACTGGTGGCCTCAGTGGGTTATCAGAAAGAAAGATCCAGTGTTAGGAGGGGTTGGAGGTAATGGGGGACTGGGGGGCAATGAAGTATATATAATATCTCACTGATACATTATGGATTTCGCAGAGAGCCAAAAGAAAAATGTAATCAGAAACAAAATGAATGAAATTATGACCAACATGGTGGCTCACATGTGTAACCCTGGAACTTTGGAGACTAAAACCAAGAGTTGCAAAGAAAATACCAGAATGTTTCGGTTAGGGTTCCCAGTCCTGCAATGAAACCCCATAACTAAAAAGCAAGTTGAGAGGAAAGGGTTTAGTTGGCTTGCACTTCCACAGTGCTGCTCATCACTGAAGGAAGTCAGGACAGAAACTCACACAGGGCAGGGACCTGGAGACAGGGGTTGCAGCAGAGGTCACGGAGCAGTGCTGCTTACTGATTTGCTCCCTGTGCCTTGCTCAGCCTGCTTTCTTACAGATCTCAGGACCACCATCCCTGGGAAGGCCTCTCTCACAATGGGCTAGGCCATCCGCCATCAATAACTAATTAAGAAAATGCCTTAAAGCAAGATCTTAAGGAGGCATTTTCTCTATTAAAGTTACCCTCTTTTCAAGATAGCTCTAGTTTGTGTGTCAAAGTGACGTAAGACTGCCTGCGCACAGAACAAAGCCAGGTGTGGTAGCTCATAGTTATAATCCTTAGGAGAGGTTCACAGTGAGTTTGAGTCTAGCCTGGGCTACATAAGGTCTTGTTGCAAATAAACAGTACATAGGGCCAATGAGATGATGCAGGGAGTAAAGGCTCCTGCTGCCAAACGTGAGAACCACAGATCAGAGAGAACCAGTGCCCACAAGTTCTCTGCTGTCCATTTGTACCCCATAGCATGCATGTATACACACACACACAACCAAAATGTAATACATTCTAAACATATATATATATATATATATATATATATATATATATATATATGTGTGTGTGTGTGTGTGTGTATGACATAATCTATCTACTTATCTGTCCTGCACAAATTGACCCACCTAGGCAGGTGAGTAAGTCACCATGCCAAGGTACCTAGCCCCAGTGGGCTAGCTGAGTCTATGCCTGGGAGGAGTTAAGAATTCTTGGGCTGGAGAGATGGCTCAGTGATTAAGAGCACTGACTGCTCTTCCAGAGGTCCTGAGTTCAATTCCCAGCAACCACATGGCAGCACAAAACTCTGCCATTTCCATTTCCAGGGAATCTGACACCTTCACACACCAATGCGCATTTAAATTAAAAAAAAAAAAAAAAAGAATTCTGGCAAGTGACTAGCCTGGGACTGTGAGACCAAGTGTCTTCACAATTCCTGGCCTGTGGCTTTTGCTTGGGGCACCTGGGATCTATTAAGAGGAGACCATAGCAGTCCCCAGCATAATGTTGACCTCTAGCTTCATGGCCCAACCCCTCAGCAACTCTCACTTCCTTTAATTACCATTGGGGACCTGCTATCCATTAACTTTGCACAGCTCTTTCTGAACTCTTTTCTATTTTTAGCCGGGAAGACCCCTTGTGGGTAACAAATTCCAGAAGGTGGACAGCAGCTGTTAAAGCAGGACCCCTCCCCCACCCCAAAATCCTCCACTAAGATGGTCCAACTTGAGAGAGGCCCTCCTTGTGCTGAGGTTACCCATTCAGAATCTCAGACAGACAGACATTCTTGTCACACACACACACACACACACACACACACACACACACGGAGGGGGGCTGTCTCAGCAGCTCATGTCTCAGTATTCTGAGCTTTAGAGTCAAAGAAAGGGGCCGCCTACGGCTTCCTCCCGCGACCTCTGAGCCAGTCACTTAGCTTTCTGTCGGAGGGGTTTCCATCTGCACAATGGGAAGTGATCACGGTCCCTATTAGAGACGGCAGGGACTGGTGGCATAAGGTAGAAAGTCATCGGCAGCAGCTCCCAGCACGTGGGACAGCTGTGTGGAGTGCCCACTCTGTGCCAGGCCCTGTTCCAGGTGTGGGAAGGGGGGTAGCCATCGAGAAGGGAGACTCCTGATCTGAAGGCGCTGCATTTCAGGGGGTGCAGGGAGCATCAGTGGTCAGTACAGTGGCTCTGAAGAGCCCTGAAAAGGTAGCGGCGATCAGATGGCTCACCAGGGAGGGCCACTCTCTTGAAGTGACATTTGAGAAGAGAGCAACCAGGTAAATTGGGTTGGGGGAGGAATTCCCTCTGAAGTTCAGGTTCATGTATTTTGTATCCTGAATGCCTTTGTATAATCTGGTGCTCCTGTTCCTTCTATCTCCCCTGAATCTTGGGGTTTCCCCCTCTCTAGGCTTAAGGTTCTCCTGTAGTTTAATGGTTCCAAGGCCTGGGCATGGGACGGCTGGGTACTTGCCTCCCGCTTTCCTCCCTGTCACGCTGTCTCTCCCTCACTGCCTTCTGCTGCCCAGGGTGATGGACTCCTCCTTCCAAG
Source organism: Micromys minutus (assembly GCF_963924665.1). Lineage (NCBI taxonomy): Eukaryota > Metazoa > Chordata > Mammalia > Rodentia > Muridae > Micromys > Micromys minutus. The sequence continues at coordinate 25,290,893 of NC_137977.1, read as the reverse complement.
GCTGAGTCATGTGCTGCCTCTTACAAGCTCTGGGCAACATCCCTGCCGCCGCTCAGTCCTCGCTCCAGTCCCCGCAGTAGAAAGGCAGAATTATAGGGATTTCCCTAGGGGAGGGGGAGGGCAATCAGGCGTCCGCTACGCTCTGGCGCAGAAGCTGCGGGGACAGTCCCACTCAGTGAGCCCAGAGGGGGAAACTGAGGCTCAGAGGGAGTAGAAAGCGCTGAGGTTTCGCAATACCCAGCATTAACGTGAGGCCTGCTCCCGGCCCATTCGCTGGCTTGCCAGGGTCTCTTGTGCTCTCTGCAGCCGCCCCCATCTGAGCTTCCCCGGCCCAGGGCTCTGCGCAGTTAGCTGGGTTAGTAGTGACTGCCTAGGGGGCCGTGTGAAGGGACTGCGTGGGAAAGAGTGTTATAGTTCAGTGGTTCTTAAATTTCATCTCGCATCAGAATCACCTGGAGGGCTTGTTAAACACAGCTTGCTGGCTTCCACCCCCAGAGTTTCCCGGTTCCAGGGCTCTCGTGTGAGGGCTGATCATTTGCATCTCTAACAAATCCCCAGGTGGTGCTGGTGCCTCAGGTCTCAGGACCACACTTTGAGAACCTCTGCTGTAATTGATTGGTGCTGTCTGCTGTGGCATGGCAGGAGGGGGTTGTGACAAGTAGGGTCTGCATCCTTATTTTATAGGCATTCAGAGCAATGCAAGCTTAATAGATACATTATCACCATCCGAGGACCTCCCCAGAAAAGACAATAAATAAGCCACAGTGTGAACATCAAGGTCCTCTACTGTGTGAACCAGGCCTACTTCTGTCTCTTCACCTGGTCATCCATGTCCCCAAGTCATCTCATTGGCTATCATGACTGAAGCCACCTGATCTTTGCAAACCATATTCCCGTTGCCTAGAGTACATCTCTTCCAGCTGGACTCTTTGCTTCATGAACTTCATCTTGTGTAGAGATCTCAGATGAGCCCTTGTTTCTTGTGGGAAACAGCCAGTAACCTAGCTGATCTTAAATTTGTCCTTAAAGACTACAGTATAAAGCCTAGGGCACCCCACCTTCAGAGGCTTGTCAAGATGTTCATTTCTTTGAAGGTCAGAGGAAAACAGTGAACTTCGGGGTTGAAGACAAATTTTTCATAAGCAACAGTTATACAAATATTATTTGTGTATCTTTTTGAGGAATACAGAGAGGCAAAGGTGCCTGGAACCCTCAATGTGGTCCTGTCTACAGGCATGGGGAAGCCACAAAGAAGCATTTCAGATAGAAGAAATAACACATACAAAGGTCCTAAGATGACAACCAGCTGGGCATGTGTGGGTAGGGGGAAATATATATATATATATATATATCAGCAAATGAGTGAGGTTTGTAGTTTGCAGAGAACAGGAGGGAGAATGACAGGAGGTGAGGGTGGGAGCTGACCACCAAGTGGCTCACCTCAGGAGAGCTAGGCCTCTCCCTGAGCCCATGGATGGCTGGACTTGGGCTTTGCAAAGCCCGTGTCCCCTTAAAAGGAAGGTCTGCATCCCTAATACATACCCAGGCAGAAACACATCTTGCCCCACTCCAGGTCTTGGGAATTCTCCTGGATCCTGCCCCTTCAGAAAAAGAGGGTTCAACAAAACAAAACAAAACAAACAAACAAACAAACAAACAAGAAAAACCCCAAACTAACCAAAGTGAGTTCCGGCCTCTTTACCAGGTGCTTCGTGACAAGGATGTTTCTCAGGTGGGGGCTGAGCCCCTCTGTCTTGGCCTCATTTCTGGGGCTCACACGGCCCCTCCCTAGGGCAGCAGACTGGAGGGGGGGTGGGGCTTCCGCAAGTGAGATCCTGCACAGAGCTATTTAAAGCTGCCGGCAGCTCGCCCCTTCTGTTCACGGCTCTGCCGGGTGGGAGCTGCCATCATCACGCACCCACCGGCGCCTCAGGAACACAGCAGCCCAGTGCACCCACACAGAGACACGTGGGGAGGGTCTCCAAGCATCTCTCTGCTGCCAGGGGCTCCTGCTACTTGTAGAACGGGGCTAGAAAACAGGAATGTACTCTGAACGGACCCTTGTCTCACCTTGTGTTTCCATTTACACCCCAGAAAAAGAGGACTAAATATAGGCCACCCCTCCCCCCAATGGCCACAAGTGTAACCAATTAGCGACTTTTCAAGGTGTCAGTGGAAGCAGGGGGGATCTGAGGCCCATGTGAGCCTGGAAGCGCTTCTTGAACTTGGGATGCTGTCTCAGGCCTCGGAGGATGGGGGAGGAACTGGAAGGCTGACCCTGCCAAAGTTGTACACGTAAACTAGTGGTCTCCCTGGAAATGTTCCATACCCTTTCACCCTTGGACGCCGCTATCTTTAACCTCCCAAGGACCCAACCTCTGAGTTGCTCATTCTGGTTTCCTGGCCAGCCCCACCTTGGCAAATCTAGGCTCATGACTTCTGCTTGCTAAGCCTCAGTTTCCAGCTCTGCAAGGTGATGATCCTCAACAGCCTAGCCCAAGGTGGGCTCTCAGTGAGTGTTACCGACATCAGCATCATTAGCATATATTTAAAAGCTGGCTCGGTTCCCCACACCAAGAGGTCCCTTCCTGACCCCTGCGGGTGTGGAGAAAAAAAAATGTGGAAATGGGAAACAGTGGGAAATCTGTTCTCTTATGGAATGTCTGAACCATCATCAATGGCCGACCACATACTGGCCTCCGATCAAATGTAAAGGGTGTGTACCAGTCACTTCAAAGGTAAAAACTGGACCCTCAAATACCTGTGGGGGACAGATCATGGTGATAAGGAGATTTGTAAGTGGGATACCCTACATCAAGAAGTCTCCTAGCTGCTCAGAACTACACAGGTAGGCTGTAAGCTAGCACTTGGGAGGCCAAGGCAGGAAGGTCAGGAATTCCAGGTCCCCTTGGGCTATAAAACACAGTGGTCTCTAAATGAGACCATTTAGACAAAACAACAACCACAAGCTTGGCTGGGGTGGGGGGGCAGGGGCAAGGCCTGGCAAGGAGCTCAGCAGGGAGACATCTGAATCAGAGGGAAGACCCAGAGAGTTCAGCCTCTCGTCATTTATGCATGTCAACGTCATGGGCTGGCTTCTTCTGATCCAACCCTTTCACTCATATTCACCACGTACTATCCTGCCTCCTATCCACAGGTCCCCTTTGCCCCCTTCGGGGTCCCCTTCATCACACCCAAATACCTGCTGCTCTGCATGCTTTCTTTCCAGGACTCCTAACAAATATCATCACACCCACTGCTGCTTTGACCCCACCCACGCCTTCAGGAGACCACCTGGAGTTCTGGCCTGGCAGGCTGAGGTCCTCTGCCAAAACCTAGGACTCTGTCTCCATTCCCACTCACTCCTTCTTTTGGGTCCCCATCACCCCCTTGCATCATTGTGTTCTGCAGCCAGCCGCCTGGAAGCTGAATCAGAGCCATAGAACTAACATTTTGCACACACGTCTCTCCAGATGACAGGCAAGATGGGCCTTCTGCCCTCAGCCCACACACACCCGTGCTCAGGAAGCACAGAGAGCCAGGGCTGCACCCCACATTGAGGAAGAAGGGAGCCGAGCAGAGGAGAGGCCCTTCCCTCTTTGGATGGCAGGCCCTGGCCTTTGCCCTTTGGTCTTTTTGGTCCAAAGCTTGGGATTCCACTTTTAGAGAACAAGGGGAAAAAAAAATCATGCAGGACACAGTGTAGACTGGTGAGGGGGGGGGGGACACTGGGTTTATATGCAGGGTGGGGCAGAGGCATGACAGGGAAACTGAAGGAGAGACAAACCTAGAGACCAAAGTGAGCCAGATCGTGAGATGGATCAGAGACCAGGATGAGGATAGATAGAAAAAGAGAGGGACAAAGGGAGAAATGACAGTTGAGACAGGAAGCAGGTAAAGGAGACACTGAGCAGAATGGTGACAAGTGCCCAGATGAGGAGAAGCCATCAGGAGCCCCACCAAGCCCTGAAGATGCACAAGTCAAATAGAACCCAGGGCTTCTTCAGAAGAATCCAGAAGGACCTAGGGCTGTGGCTGGAGGGGAGACCAGAAACTCTTCCCAAAACTCTGGCAGAAGTTTGGTGAGCTAAGACTGCTGGGGTCACACCCAGTGACCTAGAAGAACCTGAGTCTAGGACTCTAGCTGGGGAGGGCTAAATGCTGCACAGGAACACAGATATAGAGCCCTCCTCCCAAGCATCCTTTAGTTAGAGAGAGTGTTGGCTATGACCCTAAGACCTGGACCATAGCTGGGAGGGAGGGCAAGTGGGCCAAGGAAAGCCCTGCCAATAGGTGACAGCTGGCAGAGGCCTCTTGGAGTGCAAATGGGGACAGCTCTTTGCAGTGTGCACTGCCTCTTGTAGAGCAGGTCCCAGGGTGCCAGCCCAACAGCATGTGAGTGTCATTTTTGCTCATTCACATTCCCAATGGTGACCACTGACTGGAGCCTTACTATGTACCAGGGACCTTTGGCTATTATGTCCCTGTCTTTCACAAAAAGTGCTTGTAAGGCTGACACTGTTGTCCCTCCCTTCTTCGGGTGTGTGCAGGCTTACACATGTATGGTACTGATGACTGAGCCTACCATCTCACGAATGCTAGCAGACACTGTAACCCCTAAGCTGCATTCTTAAGGGTTTTGAAACTTTCCTTTTCTCCTGCCTCAATCTCTCAAGCAGCCAGGCCTTCACCACCAAGCCTAGTTCTGCTACCCAGCCCCTCACCCATCTTACAGATGGGGAAATAGAGATGCGAGCTCACCAGGCAGCTTGTCTAGATGCCTTGGACTCTACCTTGCTGTGTGTGAGCCTCTGCTTTCCCAGCAGCCCAGGAAGCCCCATCCATCCTCGCTTTAATAACGTGTGACTCAGCAGTTTTAATTTTCACTTGCCAACACACACCTGGGTGGACTCCAGAGCTCCATAAAGAACACCAAAGGGGACTGGGAATTTGTCTTTCGTTTGGCCAAGGCATTGCTACCCCAAGTGTCTTTTGTTTTTCTTCCACAGCATCTTCTCAGATCATCTCTTTTTGGCTCAGCCACTGAGCATGAGGATGATGTCATTGCTTTTATTTAAAGAAAGGGGCTGAGCCAGAGACAGGATGAGGGTCCTTAGGGGAGCAGGAGCCAAGTACCTGGCCTTTTCTGTTCCCCAGCTGTGATCCGCGGTGCTGCTTTCATGAGACAGCCACATCCCCTGAGAAGCACCCTCACGGGCCTTTCTCATTTTAGGAACAGTGTGGGAGGGACTCACAGATTAGCAGGAAAACAGTAAATCAGGAGGTCTGGGAGGATGCTCCCAGCTAGGGTGTGTTTCAGGCTCAGGGACCTTCAGATAGTCATCTCAGGGGGTTACCTATGCCCTTGGCATCCCAGCAGAAGGTGACAACAAGGGAAACCGATGGGAGACACACCCCTGGACTCATTAGGTCTCTGTTCTTTCTCTTGCACCCCCTAACAGTCAGCCTGCCCACCTGTTTCTCTGTGGAATACCAGAGAGAGGCAGCAGTGAGGAAGGCAGAAAGAACCCCAAGCCCTGAGGGGTCCACTCGGCTTCCCCTGTGCTTCCATGTCTTATGGCCTCTCCATCTAGTCACCCCAAGACTTCTCAATACAGCCTCAAACTCCTTAATACCTTGGCCTCATTCCTTCCTGGAGGTCTTTTTGGGGGGTGTGGTTCACTAAGTACCTCATTTAAATATAACATGGCTCACAGGGTGGCACTGTTGATTATTTCCAGGAGGCAGCCCGCCCAAGCCGAACAGCTGGTGAGTGGCTGTTATGGTTGGGATCTCAAAAATGCCTCCCAGTGGTCACATGTCACAGGCTTGGTTGTCAGCCTGTGGCACTATGGAGAAGCAGAGAATCCTTGTGTCTCAGACTTTGGCTGAGATGGTGGTGAAGGTGGTGACTCTTTAGGGGCCTAATGGAAGGGAGTTTGATGGTTTGGGGGCATATCTTTAAAGGGAATAAACAGGACCCTGGGATAATGGATCTCTTCTTCTCCTCTCCTCTCCCCTCCCCCACTTCTTTTCACTATGTTCTCCCACCATGGGGACCAAAGTAACAAGTGACTACACACTGAAATCATAAGGCAAAATAATTTTTCTTCTGTGTTGAGAGTGCCGGGCATTTTTGCCGGAGCAATGGGAAGCCAGCCAACACAATGGTGGAACCAAGGTGCTAACAACCCAAGTCTGTCACATTCCGCGGCCATTGTCCTCTGCTTGGTGCTATTCTGTAGGACTGTCTCCCAGATCCCTTAAGATCCGCCACAGCCTCTCTGTGATCCCTGGCTGATGGCCTCAATATTTATGGTACCCCAAATTCATATGCTGAAGCAATCCTCATTTTTAGGAGGTGTGTCCTTAGGAAGGTCCTTAGGTCCCTGAGGACTCACAGATAAGACTGGCATCTCTATTAACTACATCTAGGAAACCCCTTTGCCCCTTTACAGCCAGAGGCACTTCCTAGGAGGAGGCTGGGCCCCTAGCCATCCAATCTGCCAGTCTCTTGATCATAGATTTCTAGAAACAAGTTTTTTCTTTTTTTTCTTTTGGCACTCAGTTTGGAGCTTTTTGTTAGAGCAGCCCAAGCAGACCTACTCTTCTCATCTCTGCAAAGCCTGAGTTTCAGCTCTCTGTTCTCTGCCACATGGTCCCACCAAACAGCCCCTGTCCAGGAGCAGGGTCACTATTCCCTGTTTCCCCATCAGTGCCGAGTCCCTCAGCCTGGCAGCCTTCAGTAAGGCTGTGCCAAGAGCAGGCAGAGGTGCTTACTCTGTATTTTATTCAGCCACTAATTGCCTGCATTTAAAAGGCATCACAGTGTCACAGCCGTCCTCTGCTTCATGCCCTGATGCACGCTTCTGCATGAAGGGACACTCAGGAGGGGGGGGGCAGAGGGGAAGAGGGGCCCCAGTGTTCCCAACCACAGCTTTAAAAGCCTGACCCCAGTTCTGAGGGCTGCAGGATGTCATGTTGTCGCCCTGAGAAGCAGGCCAGGGCAGGCAGGGACTGGGGCCTCTGCAGAATGATGTCAAGAGGTTAGGGCTATGGTAAGGGGCAGGAAGGGGGTGGACATCATGCACCCATGTCCCTGGTCACCCCTAGGATGAGGCCCAGCTGATGGAGCGTGTCTAGGTTCCCACTCCCTGGAGACACTGCATGCTGCAGCTGGCTAGGAAAGGCACAGCCCAGTTCTGTCTGGTGAGGGCTGTAAGGAAGTGACCTTTGAACCCAGACTTTGCCTAGGACTAGGAGATGGAATTGAGAGTAATGGGGGTAGGATGGGAAGGTAAGCAATGATGGGAGGGTGGAGTGGGCGAGGACCTTGTCATCTTGCTTTGGGTTTTTCATCCACTGAGAAAGTACTCATCTTGGTCAGTGATACGAAATCCCCATCATTTCTCAAACCCTCTAGGGCTCGATTCTGAATCAAATCAAACATGACCTTGTACTCACAGAAGGTCTGCAATTCCGCCACAACCAGCATGAGCATCTCTTCATCTCCAACCCTGTATCTAACCTTTGTACGACTACAATTTCGGCTGATCCCACCCATGATATCAAAACCAAGATGGATTCCCCTTCAAATCCTATAGCTAACAGCAATAATAATCCAAACACTCTCTTCAACCTTAGGTCCAGTATATGTGTAGTTCATTTATATGTATGTGCTTATATACATATACACATGTGTATATATATATATATATATATGTGTGTGTTTGTGTGTGTGTATGTGTGTGTGTGTATGTGTATGTGAGTGTGAGGTTTTATTTTCTGGTAATTGAGTTCAGGGTCTTCTGCATACTAAAAGTGTGCCCTACTGCTGAGGCACACCTCCAGTATCTCCATACATATTTAATCATTAAAAAATTATCTTTTTATTTTATGTATATGAGTTCTCTGTTTTCATGAACACCAGAAGTGGGCATCAGATTCAATTACAGATGGTTGTGAGCCACCATGTGGTTGCTGGGATTTGAACTCAGAACCTCTGGAAGAGCAGTCAGTGCTTCCAACCACTGAGCCATCTCTCAAAGCCCCCACATATTTAATCTTAATCCCTAACCATGCCCTTGACCCCATTTCTCATCTTACTTAATTCTTTCTCCAACCTCAGTTTGACCTCCTAACTCCAACAGCCCCTCAAATCGTAGTGTTGTGGCCAGCATCTGGCTTGGTCCTATGGCAACTGGCCAAGGCTGATGCAGGGCCCCCATGTAAAGTCAAGACATCAGGGTGCCATGTCCTGGTGATGAGAATGCTCAAGTTCCCAGCTTTTCATAGTCAATCCTGAGTCTCTCCTACTGTGCCCCAAATCTCAAGAACCAGGGCTTGGGCAAGAGGCATGTGACAGGTCTCCAGCTGCCAGGACAGCACTGAGAAGCCATGCTTCTCCAGAGGAATGGCAAGAAATCAGCCCTTGGCCAAGACATCCCACCACTGTGTGCCTTGCCTCTCAGTGGGTTATTTCCACATGGTAGAGGCTAAGCCTAATGGGCCATTGCTTCTAGCACAGCAGACAATCAGAGAATGCAGCTGCTGGAATCTCAGGCAGGCCAGGCCCAAGGGCTCTGCCTCTGCTAAAAGGATGCTGTTGGCATTCATCAGGAGAGAAGGCCACTGTAATGCTTGGCATCCCATGGCTGGGGGTTGGGAGAAAAGAGTGTCTTAGAGTGATCTGCCAAGCCTTGAGAAGCGGAGAAACTTCCTCTCTGGAGATGGCAAAGAAGTTGGCCCTGTTGGTGCTTGGAGTGCCAAGGAGCCACAGGGCTGAACTCAGCAAGTGCCGTACAATGAAGTCTCCAGCAGAAAACTGCAGACAGCAGCCTGTGAACAACTCTGCATCCAGGGCTCACTACTGTGCACCCGAAAGCCACCAAATACCACCTGCTGCCACTGCATAGGCTGACATAGCTCCCTCAGTCTGCTGTCATCCTCCCACCCCTCTCCCCTTGAGGTCTGTCTGTCTGTCTGCTCAGATGGAGAGCTGGCTGGCTGGGCTGCTCACCAACTCTGCATTCCCTGCCGGGCCCAGTTGCTCACCAAAAGCTGACTGAATGGCTGAACTTTCTCCAGCTCCCAGCCACTTCCACTTCCCTGGGTGACTTCTGCTCTACCCTGCGAGCACACATGCCGGGGTGCCCACCCTAGCTATAGTTACACCACTGCTGACTGTACGGCCTTGGGCACAGGGTCTTAGTTCCCTCCGCTTCCCTTTTCTGTTCTATACGGTACCTGTTCTCACAGAGGTGCTTTAAGAATGCGGTGAAGGAGCTCAGGAAGAAGGCACTAGACGGGCACACCTGAGGCCCTGGGGTCCATTCCTAGCACTGAGAGTGCGCCAGACTCAATGAGGCAGCACACACACAGAGTGGGATGATACGAAGTGCTGATCATATTGCAGAGGGACCTCAGCAACCACCAGTAGGCATGACGACTTCAAGGCGGGTCTCAGAAGGGGTCAGTTTGGTTTCTCACCTGGGAAAGGCCCCAAGCCTGTTGTGTTCAGTCTCTCCTGAACCTGCCCACTCCCACCCAACCCCACCCACTCCCATCCGACCCCGCCCACTCCCACCGACCCCGCCCACTCTCACCCCATCCCACCTGTCCCCACCTCTTATCACCCTTCTCTGCCCTACTTTCTCTTCATCCCACCAACCATCCCCCTTTACTTAATTTCTCTGCTGAGCCAATAAGTCAAATCATTTCTTCATTTACTCAGTCACCCCTTTCATCTTGCAGACATTTATGAATGGGTTACTGTGGGCCACGCTATGTTCAATGGACCTATACATCTCTGACCTCACAGGACTTCGGCCCCAAAGAGAGGGGTGGGTGCTTCATCAGGAGTGTTTGGGTGTTTAAAACGTGGCTTCTTTGAAGCAGCTTACAACATCCAAAGCATAGGGAAGGGCTGGCTGGCAAAAGGTCCGGGAAGGGGTGTAAACAGAGGATCCAGCACCATTAAAAACTTGTGGTGTTGACAGCCATACACATTTCAGTCTTCAAGAATGTCCTAAGTCAGGGGGTGTAGGCTGGAAGCTTGATGTTCTTCAGAGCTCTTCTTTTGGGGTGGACCCTCTTCCACACAGTCTCAAGTCACACAAGATGGCTGTCATGAGCTGTCTTATCTGTTATGGGGAGGGACAGACGGGAGGTTTGAAAGTTTCCCTGGGATGTGTGGGGTGGAACGAGACCGAGGAGAAGGCTCAGGCCCTACACAACATCCACTGAAGCCGGTTTTCTCTCCTGCTCAGGCTTCATGAGGTCATAAGGTGACTCCCTCCTCTTCAGTTCCATTTCACAAACAACAAAACAGAGTCACTAGGATTTTTCAGTGAAGCATAGCATGTGCCCTCTGATTGTCCCCAGAATCACCCCAGGGAGAGGGACATGAAGGAGTGGAGGCCACAGAACCTTCTTAGAGTGACCCTCTGGCCTCATGACCAGCCAGCATCACAGACACAGACACAGGCAGCAGACGTCTGCTGGAGGCTGGAGAGACAAAGCCCCCATTCAGCACCGGTCTGTGCACCGGGCTGCTCAGCTCCTTGCAAAGCATTTTCCCTTAATAGCCTCCCATTCAGTGGGGCGGCTGCAGCCCACATCTGTGGAAACCAGGCCACACAACTCCTCCTACCAGGCCAGTAAGGCTGCCACAGACACCACAGTCACCTTGTCACAAGCTGTTCCTTCTCCTGAGTGACATCCTCTGTCATCCCACTTGCTCTTCCCCAGCCTCTTACCTAGAGGGGACATCCAGACCTGAGAACGCTTCCCCTTGGACTATCCTGTCTGTAAACTGTATCTGAAGAATGGAGAGTAGGAAGAGGAAGACAGGGTTCTAGTCCTTCTGCTACTACCAATTTGCTGTGTGATCTTAAGAAAGCCACTGCAGGTCTCTGGGCCTCCTGTTTCCTGAACTGTGTGTTAGAATGTGTGTGTGTTGGGGGGGGGGGTCATGTCAGCCACAGATTCAGATGACCAAGGTTTGAATGACATAAACAAGTTATGTGATGTTTGAAATACCTCTCTAAACCTCTACTTTCTCATCTGTATAAATGGGTTGACTCACTTAATAGCTATTAAGAGGTTTAAAAGATAATTCATTAGATGCTCTTAACTGGTGCCTGATCTTCCTCCTCCTCCTCCTCTTCCTCCTCCTCCTCCTCCTCCTCATCATCATCATCATCACCATTCAAGCTTTTGATTGACTGGTCTATGGCTGTAAGTTATTAGTATTAGCAACATTCAGATGTTTTTGTTGTGGATTTTTTCCAGGTACAAGTTTTCAATCAGAAATGCAAAAGGCAGGTGTGGGGATGATTTGTCTGTCTCTGCTTGAAGCTCTGACCTGCAGTGGCCTCGCTGATTCTGAGCAGTAAATCACAGGCTTGGCTGAGTCTCAGACACTCTAGGGTTATCCCCCTTGATTCCCATTCAGGAAGTTTGTGGTGAGCCCAGAATGGAATCGTCCCAGGTATATTCTGTCTGTCTCTGAGTGTCTGTGTGTCTGTCTCTGTCTGTCTCTCTCTCTGTGTCTGTCTGTCTGTCTGTCTGTCTGTCTGTCTCTCTCTCTCTCTCTCTCTCTCTCTCTCTCTGTGTGTGTGTGTGTGTGTGTGTGTGTGTAGAGGCTAGAGATTAATGTTGAGCATTTTCCTTAATTGTTTCTCTCTACTCTCTGTTTTGAAGCAAGGTCTCACTGAATCTGGAGCCCATCAATTTGCTTAGGCTGGCTGGCAAACAAACCCCAGGGCCTCCTGCCTATGGCTTTCTCTTAGGCTGAGAAACACCCCATGTATTTCACACAGGTGTCCATGGTCCCATCTCCTCTCACTCCCAACCTCCTCTCTCTGCCTCCATCAAGGATCCCTTCTGAGTTTTTGTTTTTCAGAGCTGGTCAAAAAGGGGCTCAAAGAAATGATCCTCTGCTCCTCCAAGCCCAGCCTTCAATCCCCACAAAGGTATACTTTCTTTCCAAGCCTGCCTCTTCAGGTGATAATCTGCACAGATGCCGAGGGAGTGTGCTGGGTACCCTTCTGGGCATAGTGTTGTGGGAGCCTCCCAGGAAACGTGACATAGGAGTTCCCATAATTCCCTTCTGACAGATAAGGGCATGGAATCAGAGAGGTTATGTGCTGTTATCAGAATCACACATGTTATAAATAGTCAACATGCCACGCTACGAAAACGCAAGCTCTTACCTACTCTGCTAATGTCTTCCTATCAGTACCCCCAACCCCAACACTGATCTGTCAGCCTGCACAGGGTCCCAGGGACTAGGCAAAGCTTCAAGGAGCATGGCTTTGAGGTACAACCTAGTGACACAGGCCAGCACCACCACAGTAGGAACTGACCCAACTGGAGCTCAGGAACCAGTGTCTTGGGAGACCACAGGTGAACTAGTAAATGCAGCCACCCAGTCAGGCCATCCTAAGTGGACCCTCATCCGACTGCTTATCTGCTGAGTGGTGCCGTCATCCATCCCACTGGATGATAGGTTGGTCCACACTTACCATGCCCAGTCATCTTTCCATCTTCCTTCTGATACCAGGAGATACCAGATGGTCCTTACTTGCCTCTTGGTTTATCAGTTGGCCAATTCCTTTCTACGGACTAAAGGCCTTTATCTATGAATCTCTAAGTCAAAGCTCTCTGACACAGGTTCAGTAAAAACAGATGTGACCACTGTCTCCACAGACCTTCTAATCGGACCAGCATTTGCCCAGCAGTCTCCCGGGTCATGAGGCTGAATAAGTCACCCTTCCTGGCCCTACCTCATGTCACCCCCGGGCCCTGCTGCCCCTGTCCCTGGGGGCCCTCCCCCTTTCTGACCTGTCTTGGTAATTTGGGAGGTGATTAACAGCAATCACGCTTGAGTTTGACATCCAGGCACGGCCGCTAAATTGAGGCTCACAAAGCCTCCTTGACATCCAATATGTTATATGCTTTTCCCCTTAATTAGGAGCTAAAGTGGATAAATATGAAGTTGCCATGGCAACAGCCTCCCGGGTTGGTGGAGGGATGCAGCTCAGTTTCTGTCGGCTGGCTGGTTGACATGTTGGCTGATGGACCATACCAGCTCCTGGGAAGAAGTAGGCAGAGGCCCTCCCCTGCTGCCTTCAAGCCTGCCCACAGTCCAGGTCTGAGATACCCTTCTCCATCACTGCTCAGTAGACTCCACAGAAAGCAGGATGTGGTGGCCCGTGCCTATGAATCCCTGTACCTGGAAGGCTGTGATGAGATGATCATGAGTTAGACATCAGCCTGGCTACATAGAGAGACCCTCTTTCAAAAGCTAGCAAGCTAGCAAGCTAGCAAGCAAACAAACAGACAGACAAACAAGCAAAAAAAAAAAAAAATGTTATACTTAGGGAGGATTCACAGCTACTCGTCCTAGCTGGACCACAGGAATCAGTTGGTATAACGCTCACAAAAGGAATGGAGATGCTGAGAAGGAAGCTTACTTCTCAAGTAGTGAGAGGCCACCATGGTCTTAACATCCAAACTCTTAACTTTGAGGTCAGAGTCTTCAGTGGTTTTTAGATGTATGTGGGGGATCCTAGGTCACTTGGAGAATCTGCCGAGTTCTATGGATGTGCTGTGTGGGTCTAAGATTAGCTACACCATGGGGTTCAGACCCAGGGCTGCCCTGAATCTTTTTAAAATTTTTAAAGATCGGATTATTATTTATGATTATTATTTATTTTTATACATGTGGGTATTTTGCCTGTATGTATCTCTGTGCACTGTGTGCATGTCCCTGGAACTGGAACTAAAATGGCTGTCAGTGGACACTTGAATGCTAGGAATTGAACTCAGGTCTTCTGGGAGTGTTGTGGGTGATCTTAACTGCTGAGCCATCTCTCCAAGACTCTGAATCTGGTTTTGAAATTTCATTAGCTGATGGTTAAGTTTTATCATATTTTCTCACTTACTCTCCCTACAATGAAGGTGTGGTTTGTTTACAGGTGGGAAACTAGAATCCCAGAGGGGTTTGATCACCTCCTTGTTGTCATACAGCTAGAAGGTAGAGTAGTCAGGATCAGATCCACATCTGTTTGCAGCCTGGAGACCTGGCTCCAACCACTGCACTCTACCGACACCTGGACCGTCTTTCCTGAACTCAGACTTTTTTGAATGTGACCAAGACAGTTGTGGGTTTCTGCCTAGTTGTCCTTCTGCCTAGGGTAGTGGGGATACTGAGATACTTCTCCCTCTATCCCCAACTCTTGCTGCTGGGATGGTTGGAAGGATCTAATTGATTCAAGTCTCCTATTGAGGGAGGGTGAGCCCCAACACCTTCTAATGTGTTTAAGCCTGCAGAAAAAAGCAGGGGCTCCATTTAAAAAAACCCACATAGAAATATCTCAGCTACCTAAGTCCTGTTTCCAGGAGACCAAACGGGGTCTGGATCCTTCTCAACCATCTTCTCTGGCAGGACATCTCCAGCAGGGCCTTGGGGTCAGGCGGGAAGGAGGCACTGCCTCCTCAGTTGGCAGCCAAGAACATATCTCTAACTCCAGGCTCCATCAGGCCCCTGTATCTGGGTTGGCAGGTGGGAGGGAGCAATGTGCTGCCTCCCTTAGACTGTGTGGTACTTGGGGCTCCTCCTGTGCCCCCGCACCACGTGGAGTGGGTGCTGGCAGCGGCAGCCGGGGCTGGTGGCTTGGCCCCCGAATTTCCTTTCCTTCCAGTTCCATCTAAAAATAGAGACGACAAGGACGCAGCAGCTCGTTTTGTCAGACAGTGTGTGTGTGTGTGTGGAGGTACGCCTGTACAGACACAGGCCCCCCATTCCTGGGCACGTGGTACCCAGCCCCCAGTCTCCCCCACACATGCCCCTGCTGCTCACAGCCTCCCTCTGCTGGGCCAGCTGTTGCTTAGAATCCAGCTCCTCAGAGAACATTCTGAGAACACAGGAGAGGCAGAGGCAGAGGCAGAGGCAGGGCCACAGAATGCAGACAAACTCTAATCTCCCGGGTTGTTTCTGTCTCTTCAGCAAGTCAAATAGGGCCTATGGGACAAGGCTGCTGGGTCAGGTACCTTCAGGATTGGAAAAAGGCCCAGAAACACAGGCAGGGACTTAGACCCAAGGGACCCTGAGGTCATGCACTCTGAGAGGTTATATACTCCAAGGGTGCCTCGTTGGCTTTTACTCCATCTTGCTTCCTAACCTTCCCACATGTTCTCCCTTAGGGACCAAGAGAAACTACTGCCAGCCTAGATTGGGTGTTCAGTTCCTGTGGCAGTCCCCTCTTTGCAGAAAGGCCTAGTGGGGTCTACAGTTGGGATAAGGCTGGATAAAACTAGAATTACACCCCCTCCAACTCAAGCTGTTTGTCTGAGTGTCTGCTCAGGGAAAATGCATCATTTGAACAGCCCTTGCTTGAAACAAACACACACACACACACACACACACACACACACACACAAGAACAGAAACACACACATTCACATGAACACACACACAGGAACATGCACACAAATACACACATAAACACACATTCACATGAACACACACACAGGAACATGCACACAAATACACACATAAACACACATTCACACACACACTCACAAGAATACTCACATAAACACACATACACACACACTTGCATGAACACTCACATGTACATGAACACTCTTACAGATTCACATGAAAACACACACAGAGCAAGGGCCAGCCTGGATTTATTAGATCTTGTAAAGTCCTGGGGAGTTTGGAAAGCTGGGGCTATAAAACTAGAAAAATTAGGAAAGCTAGGATGGGCAGCAGATGGGCGCCAAATGATGCCTCTGCCAAGATGCCTTGTTATTCAAAGGGAGGATTTGTTCCTGGGGCAAAGACCAGGCTATACACTGTTTCTGACCCAGCCCTCCCTAATCTAGGCTTGGTGCACTAAACACTCTAAACACCTACAGGTTCGGTGGCTGATAGGAATAAGAAAGGGGATAGGGTGGGGTGGAGTAGGAAATAGTTTGCTGCTGTTCTATGAGCAGCACAAGGTAGGTGCTAGAAAATGCCTGAAAAAAATGAGTGAAGAGAATGAATGAATTGAACTGAATAAGTGATCGTGACCCAAGACAGGAAGGGGACCATAAAAGCCACTGTTGTGGTACTTTTGCGATATTAGGCAGAACCTTAGCTCAGAGCCAAGGGCAGATGAGCAGTTAGGAGCCTCTTTTAACCAACATTCATTCAGTCCTTGTTCCCTATTTATTGGAGAAGCTGGGTAAAAAGGAAGGCTGTCTGTTTGCCACCGTCTAAGCCGTGTCTGGTCCTAGCCTGACTTGCCCCATTGAGTTTCATGGAACTCTGATTCTCCAGGACCCCTACCTCAGAAAAAAAGGTTGTAATGAACAATTCTGTGGCTGACCACCCTGCAGGGGTCTCACCTGATAGCCACGGCTTCTAGAACTCTCCCAGCCTCTCTCCTCCATGCTCACTATAACTCATCCTCCAATTTGTTAAAGACTTGTGAAGCTTTAGTGGCCTTCAGATGACAGGGCAGCTGCCTGGTGAATGCTCTCCTGGGGTCTCCTCTCCAAGGGTCAGGGAGGGAAGGGTGTGGGGATTCACCCAGTGTCTCTCTCAGTGCCTTGCAACCTCTGACATCCTAAGAAGGACAGATCTAGTCTGGGAGGCAGATTGTGTTTTCCAGCTCTGAGCAGAGAGACCAACCCAGAAGGGACTGCCACTCCCAGCAAGCATCAGGTCCAGACCTATAGTTGTGGTTCAGATGTAGTGAAATGGCCCGAGCCCTCAAGCTACTGAGCCAGTTCAAGCAGACCTGAGGTGAATGGCATCAGAGCTGCTGAAGTAATGCTGTCTGACTTCGGCTCCCTGGGGATGCTCAGGAAAACCAGATGTCTGGCCAGTGAGATCATAGGAGTGATCTTTAAGTAAACACACAACCATTCACTTCCGTTTCCTCTAGTCTGCTAGCCTCACCGACTCACCCTCCCACCACCGAGTTCTGCACCCAGTCCCTGCACCTATTATATCCCTACAACTGCCTTCTTATCTTACCCCTCCCCCAAGAAGCTTCTCAGTCCTTTCCCAAGCCCCCTGCTAATTGCCCAGCTATAAACTGGGAAAAAAAAAAAAAAAAAAAAAAACCCTAGAGCACCCATGCCAAAGAATAAGTAATAACAGCATTAGTTCAATAGCTAAATACTTCTTTGTTTGTGTTATGTATCTCATGTCACAGTGACTCGGAGATACACCTACTCTATGAAGGGCTGGGCTCGGAGGCTAAAATCTGCAACTTCTCACTTGCCAGGTGACCACAGGAAAAAGAAATCACACGTCACTCTTCAGACTTTGTTTCCTCTTCTGCAAAATCTCCTTAGAAGGACATATGAGGATGTAAAGGAAGTGTGAGGTGCTGAACTTAGTGACACTCATCTGTAATCTCAGCACTTCAGAAGGCTGAGGCAGGAGGATCTCAGATTTCAGGCTAACCCTAGCTACACAGTAAGACCTTATCTTAAAAAACAAACAGTAAGGTGAGGGTATAGTTAACGAGAGTGCTTGCCTGCTTAGTGTGCACAAATACAGTTTGAATCTCTGTATCTCCAAAGAGTAAAGTGCTGTTATATAATCCTTCTTTTAAAGTGAGGAAACTAGTCTGGTGTATGACTTCAATGCCAGCACTTGGGAGGCAGAGGCAGACGGATCTCTGAGTTTGAGGCCAGTCTGGTCTACAGAGTGACCAGTAGAGCCAAGTCTACACAGATGAACCTTGCCTCAAATAAATAAATAAATAAATAAATACATGGGTGGGTGGGTGGGTGGATGGGTGGGTGAATGGATGGGTGGGTGGGTGGGTGGATGGATGGATGGATGGATGGATGGGTGGGTGGGTGGGTGGGTGGGTGGGTGGGTGGGTGGATGGATAGATGGATGAGTGGATGAGTGGGAGGGTGGGTGGGTGAATGGATGTTTGGATGGGTGGATGTTTGGATGGGTGGATGGATAGATGGACAGATGGATGGGTGGATGGATAGATGGATGGGTGGATGAATAGATGGATTGGTGGATAGATAGATGGATAGATGGATGG
This sequence comes from Micromys minutus, assembly GCF_963924665.1. Taxonomy (NCBI): domain Eukaryota; kingdom Metazoa; phylum Chordata; class Mammalia; order Rodentia; family Muridae; genus Micromys; species Micromys minutus. Next base: position 25,272,816 of record NC_137977.1, on the reverse strand, counting down.
ATGATAGATGGATAGATGGATGGATGGATGGATGGATGGATGGATGGATGGATGGATGGATAGATGAATGAATAAATGGAGGAAATTAGAACACTTAGTTATGTTCCAAAGCCACATAGGCTAGAACATGGTAGTGCCAGGATTCTAACTTGGACCTTTTTAATCTGGGTAAAGGGCTACAGGCTGGGCCTGGTCAGATGTCTACCCCATTTCCAAGAATCCAGGCTCCCCTTTTGCTCATTTATGGAAAGGCAAATGTAACAGAAAGAACTGAATTGAGCCTCCAGGCTCTAAGTGATAACCAGCATCCCACAATGCTCTAGGAAGGATATGCACGTGTCCACCTGCCAGGCCTGGAGGAGTCTGGGCTTTAGTAATTCAATCTTCTGCTACTCTCTCCCCTTCCCTTCCCCCTTCCCTCCTCTACAGCTCTGAGTGTTCAGAGACAAACTCAGTTTCTGAGGAACAAGCCCACAATGACAGAGAATACTCAGCCTCACTCAGAGACAGTCACTGAAGACACAGTCCACTCTGGTCTCCCTGAAGGTGTATTTTTTCTTTACTTTCCCATCCCCCTACCTCTCCTTTCTCCTAGGTCCCAGACCTCAAAGCCACTTCTCCAAGTAACTATTTGCTTGTCCTATGTATCACTTTTTGCTCATGGCCATTTCTCCCCATAATACTCTGGTCTTCCACTGATTGGCCCAGCCCAGGCCAGGCTGAGATTGGTACCTAGCACCTGGGGCTAGAGTGAAAGTTTGGCATCTCAGATGCTAATTCTCTTGCTAATTCTCAGTGAAGCAAAAGAGGAAGAAGGCTAGCCCATACCATAACCCCATGGCCTACCAGGTGCCCCTTAGTACCCCACCCCCATGCTCAGGCTAAATGCAGTTATTTTGGCTGGCCCTATTCATTCATCTCACAAGGTTTGTCACCCCTCCCCAGTCTCTATACTCCACTCTTCCCCTACCTAGAAGCAGGAAACTGTTCTCTATAGCCCTGAGGTTCTCCTGATCCCAAGACCTCATAAGGGGCCAAGTAGTCCCCTATCTCTACCCAGATCTGGAGCTCTGTGCTTAGAGCAAGATCCTCAAGGGAACCTGGGGCAGCTTGCCCTCACCTCCCCTGCTTCCTTTGTTGACTCCAGCAATACTCTCCCTACCCATTCACCAAGGGACCTGGGATGTCCAGGGTTCCATCCTCAACTCCAGCTTCTGTTAGCCTTTGGGTAGTATCTGTAGGAGGGAGGCTGTGGGGTGGGGGCAGTGGCCTGGGAAGTAAAGGATGCCTTCATTCTCTGGGATGCCCCGTGGCCAGCATCTGTGTATGCCTCTTTAAGCTCTGGGCTATCTACAGTTCCCAGGAGTCAGTTCACTGTTTACCTTCACTCCGGCCCTCTGGGCTTGCACAATCAGCTTCATCCTTCCCCTCCCCCAAAGGATCAATTAATTATAAAACAGCAAATGCACAAGATTAAGGCTCCTGCATGCTTGGCAAGTGTTCCTCAAGTCAGTCTGTACAGCAGCCCCACTGCAGGGCGGTTACTCGACTCCACCGTCCAGGCAAGAAAATGATCTCAGAGGCATCAGACAATTTCCTGGCTCACCCAACAGTGAGGGTCTGAGGCAGGAGCCCGCTATTAGAACCCAGCCCCTTCCAAGCAGGCACTTAGCTTTAAAGACTTGATGATGGAGGCCAGGTGTACAAGGAGTGGGAGCACACTCCCATAACCCTAGCACTCAGGGGTTTGGGGTAGGAAGATTTTCAATTCAAGGTTAGCCTGGGCTACAGAGCCAAGACCTTGTCTCAAAAAAGCAACCCCCAAAGACTATTAATAGTTATAAGCAAGTGTGTAGGAGAAGGGTTCAAGGCAGGAAGACAGCGTCATATGGAGTAGCAGGAGAAGGGAAATGGGGGGTAGGAGAGAGAGTGTTGGGAGCCACAGCAGATTCCAAAAATGTGGAGTGAGGAGGGCTCAGTGTGAAGGGGTTGGGTTAAACTCAGGGGAGAGTGTGAGAGGGTGGGGGAGAGGAGGAGGGGAGCCGGTGAGGGGGAAAAAGTAGAGGTGGGAAGTTGGTCAGGTCAGTCTTGGGGGAGGGGGAGAGGTGTGAGGGCTGTTTGGGTTACATAGAGGCAGCCTATGAGGAGGAGGGGGTGCACTGGGGGAAGTGGCTAGAGGGAAAGTGAGAAGGGTTTTAAAAGGTGTGAGGATGCTGCAGGTCCCCAAGGAGCCTGATGACCCCGATGGGAAGGGGAGGCAGAAGGAGGATGGACAGGCTTGAGGTTTTTGTCCCTGCCTATGTCCCCAGTTGCTGCAGCCCCCACTAGATCTGGCCATACTGCTCAGCTCCATTTCAGGGATGGGTGGAAATTTCCATTTTAGCAAAATCCATTTGTAAAGCCCTAGAGCTTTGAGCCTCGTTCTGTTCTGCTTGCCTGGCTCTGCTTGCCTGGCTCTGACTGTCTGGCACTGGTCTTTCTGCTTTCTACCCTAGATCTCCATTCTCTTTCCCAAGCAGGCAGCACATTAGCCCAGAATCTGGTCTCCCTAAGATGATACTCCAACCCCACCTTGATGGCCTGTGGAGGACCCCATCCCTGGGAAATATCCTGACCTCCTGGGAGATTGATTACTGCCTTGTCCTCAGATGGGTACCAATCAACACAGCTGACCCATATCATCCCATTTCCCAGAGCTGAATGGAGCATGAAGGAGCCTTAGAGACCAATCTGTTCAGACCTCATCCAATCGATGAGGAAGTAGAGGTCCAGAGAGAGTCACACCCGGGGTTCATGACTTGCTGGTGGCTACACTGCGCCATAACCTTGTAGCCAGCTTTAGGTCCTGCCTGGAGCAGAATTGTGTCTTCCATGGATGATTTTGCTCCTATGCACCTCAGTTTGTTCATCTTCCAAGTGGGCTCAAGGCCCTTCTCTCACAATTATGTGACCACAGGGAACTGAAAACATTTGGGTGCAGCAAAATGGAGAAGAAACGGTCCCTGGACTTGAAGTCCACACTGGAGGCAAGATGACATGATTTTTAGAGTCTGACAATAGGTGTCCGTGACATTTTGTCCTGCTCCACAGACTGCCAAGAGCCACAACGTAGGGATGGCACAGACAGGAATCAAGATCTTGCATGGGGAGATGAGTTGTCTCCTGGGATAGAAAGGAAGGAGAAAATTTGGGTTTTCTTTGGGCAAAACTTCCCACCCCCAGCCTAGAAGGAATTACCATGCTGGTTGCTGAATGGCAGGTGCATTCTCAGGGTCCAGATCAAAGGCCTGAATGATAGACAGACTAAGGTGCCCTGCACAGGTGCAGGGGCCAGGTCTGCCATGCTCTCTTGTAATCTGTCACACTTCTGACACTGGGTACACCCTTTGAGCCCTGGATCTTAGTAGCTGCTCCAAGGAAGGTTCGTAGGGCCACCTGACACCACTTGGTCTTTCACCAAGTCCCACATTCGAGGCCCACACTCTAGGGCATGCCCTGGCACCCACTGTACCCGCCTTGTCTCTAACACATGCCCCAGCACAGCCTCCAGCTGCCGCCCTCCTCCCCTGCCCCCATAGGAATCCCAGGCCCCATCTGCTCCATTTCCCTGCATTTCCCCTGAACATCTGGACTGCTCCTGAAATCTGGCTTCTGGTTTTGTCCAGAGGGAGCTGCTGGGGGAAGAGGAAACTCCTGGGTCCCATTAGTTCTGAGCTAGGGCCAGGGAAGGCCCTGGCTGACCTCCCTCTTCCAGTCTGTAGCTGCCAGAATGAACAAACCTAAGAGACCATGGTCCCGATTGTCTACTCTTTCTACTTTTGAGCACTCCCTCAGATTTAGGGCTGTGTGCACAACATCGACTCCATAGATTCCCCAACACCCACCCACAGGTCATAGTGTTCTCTGTGCCAGGACTTGCTGGCATGCTTAGCATCCTACAAGAGCTGTACTCCTGAACTGCATATCTCAGGAAAGACATGTGTGTGTGTGTGTGTGTGTGTGTGTGTGTGTAGGTATATGTGGGGGTAACTAAAGGCCTTTGGTCCAGAGCAGCATTTCCAAATGTCAGTTTAGAAAACACATCCCAGTAGGACCAAACTGGAATGACCTTAACTCACACCCTTCCCTTTGACCAACCACCTCTATCCTGCTCCACCCAGTCAGAGCCTTACTCTCTAAGGCAGTCCTGTATTAGAACTGAGTTTGATTAGGGAGAGGAGGGCACCTGAGGTGCAGGACACTCTCCATGGTGCTGAACCGCGGGCTGGCGCGGAAAGGTTTCTAGTATAGAGATCAAGAAGGAGGTGGTCTCAAGGAAGAGAAGTCTCTCACACAGAAAGTGTAAGACACAGAGTCACAGAAAGAAAGGGGACAGTGTGAAAAGTGAGATTTTGGTCGTTCTAAGAAAGATAAAATTTCCCTCCCATTCCTCCTTCTCCCTGTTGTTTCTGCTACTCTAAATGCCACTTCCAATTTTTCCTCTCATACTGCTTCCAGTCCGTGTCTGTCCTAGAGTGTTTGAGGCTTGTTCCCAAAGTCTCGACTGTGCCAAAACCCAGAAGAACCCCTCCTCTGGCTTAGCCTCGCACAGTGCAAACGGTGGCCCCAGCCGCAGTCCTCAGGACTGCCTACCACTCTGCAGGTAGCAAAAGATTTACAGACCACCCCACCGGGAGCCCCTGGACAGCGGTTGGAAGGAAAAAGTGGAGGAAACAGAATAGAAGAGTGGAAAGCGGTTTCCCGCTCGGTTATGGCTGTTATTATTTATTTATTCATGTATTTTTTATTAAAGAGGGATGTCAGCCTAATGAGCAAAGAGCCCAGCGGGCTCCTGGTGGGCGGAGCTGGGGTAATGGGGCACAAACCACACATGCTGGGTCCGGAGGCCCCTCTCCAGAGCTGGGATCCCTCGGAGGCAAGTGCTCCTCGGCTGCCTTCAAAGCCTTTCCTTGCCTCTGCAGGTGCTGGAGCGCCCTTAGCACCGGTGTCCCTGTGTCTGTCCCTGTGTCGGGGCGCAACACAGGCAGGTACTGCTCCTCTCACCCTAAGTGGGTTCAGCCCGCAGAGCAGAGCAGGAACCCTCTCTGTCTCTCTGGCGCAGCGTGGCTGCCTGTGCCCCACACCCACAGTCCACCGGCTGACCAGCCTCCTCCTTGGCTCCTCCAAGCAATAACTCAGCACCCCTTAACCTCTACGTAGGTGCAACCTCGGCCTCAACCAAGATCATACCCAGCCTCAGTTTCAGCGGACAGTCCAGAGCAAGTTTGGAACTATAAAGTTCAGCTTTCAATTCAGGGCAGTCCTCAGTCATAACATAATCCTGCAGCAGCTTGATCTTAATTTTGAAGCTTTATCTCGGAGAAGCTGTTTCAGACCAAATGGAGAACCAGCTCCCGAGATGGGCCTAGCTTTAATCCCAGTCTGTATTTGAAGAATAGTTTCAGTCCCAGCTTCTGGCTCAGAGTTTTACAGTGGTCAAGGAAGCCAATGTCAAAAGCTGTTGGGAGCCAGGGAGTTGGAAGTTGTTTTGTGGTCCTAACACTGGAGAGACTGGGATGGGAAAAAGATGAGTTCCAGACTAGCCTGAGCTACAGTCAGACTCTGTTTCAGAAATGAGAAGGAAAGCAAATGAAGAGTGTAGCTGGGGAAGTGGGGACCACTGAGGCTGTCACTATCGGAGAGTTGCCTCCTGCTTATTGTAAGGACTTGGCTGAGAGACATCCTAAGGGCTCAGGGAGAGGAAGGTGGCTCTGGGGACCTTCACCCATATAAACACAGGTCATGTGCTTTCTTCCAACAAAAGCCACAGTACAGCAACTATCAGCAGAGTCCTGCTACAGGCCAGGATTTAGGGAGGAGGGGTGCATGGGGGAGGGGTAGGGGGAGGAGGAGGGGAAGCATCTCCAATAAGCCAGGTGAAGCTAATGGTGGCTGGGGGGTAGAAGGACACAGACATCTTAGTGGCACCTAACTGCCTAGCATGCACTACACCAAAGGCTGTGTTCCTCAACATTACCTCATTGCACCATGACAGCACCAGCGGGTACACTCTGTGACTGTTTCCATTTTGTTTATTAAATAGCATTTTATTATAGAAGCAATGCATGCACAGTCTGGAAGTGTGATGAATACAGAAAGCAAAAATACAAAAGTTAAAAACTGGTCATATTCCCGTCACCATAGCACCACATCCCCACTACCCCTCTCTTTAGCTTTTAAAATAAAGTCTTGCCAGGTAGCACTGAGTGGTCTAGTACCCACTCTGTAGCCCAGTCTGGTTTTAGACTTGCAGCAATCCTCCTGTCTCTACCTCTGATAGGGTCTGAGATTACAGGTGTGTATCACCGTGCCCAGCTAGTCTTGATTTTTTTTTTTTTTTTTTTTGGTCAAAATGTGATCAAAGGACTGGAGAAATGGCTTAATAGTTAAGAGCACTGGCTGATCTTCCAGAGGTTCTGAGTTCAATAACAAGCACCAACATGGAGGCTCACAGTGACCCTAATTTCAGTTCCAGGGAATTTAACACCCTCTTCTGGTTTCCACTGGTACTGCATGCATGTGGTGCACAGATACACATGCAGGCAAAATGCCATGCACATAAAATGGGGGGACAAAGCATGGCGTGGGAGTGCATGCCTTTAATTCCAGCGCCTGGGAGGCAGAAGCAGGCGAATCTCTGATTTCCAGGTCTGATCAACAAAGTGAGTTCCAAAATAGCCAGGGCTACACAGAGAATCTTATCTTGAAACCAATCCACCCACCCACTCACCCACCCACCCACCTACCCACTCACACACACACACAGCAAAAAGGTGAGAAGATGTGTATGTGAAAAGTGTATATGACCCACAATTTCCACCCTTCATTTTAGTAAATATCTTCTCCTTTTTTAAAAGTATTTTTAAAAATTTATTTATTTTGTGTATTTGCGTACACTAGGGCTCTCAGGCACACCAGAAGAGAGAGGACATCGGACTCCATTGTAGATGGTTATGAGCTACCATGTGGTTGCTGGGAATTGAACTCAGGACCTCCAGAAGAGCAGCCAGTGCTCTCAACTGCTGAGCCATCTCTCCAGCCCCAATATCTTCTCTTTTAATGCATAGCCTACATACATGTTTCTCTAACAGACCACCCTCCCAACCCTTCCTAGTTGGTCTGCTAGAGTCTAGTATGGAGACAGCAGCACCGTCCTGTGCATCATATTTCTTAGCATGATGACGCAGTCCATTTTGGGGGCTATTAGAACATCTGTATCTGATTCCTAACATATCCCTTCTCCGAGCTATCTACTTATTTCTTTGTGCTATTATTCAGCTTATGACACTCCCCCAGGATTTCCAAATTAGAACTGTGATCTAAAGGCTGAAGCAATTCAAAGCAAACCTTTGGAACACACGTGTGGCAATGCTGATACATCAAAGCTGCATCACAGCAGAAGGCAGGTGATACCTTATTCTCTCGCCATTAGACACGCTTAGGCAGACAGCGTGGTAGCTGCAATTTTATCCTCACCTCCTAGAAAGTAATGCTTGTGGGTTACTTTGGCACCAGAAGTCCACTTAATGGTTATTAACACCAATCCATAATCCTTGACTGATTACTTTTGTATTTATTTAAAAGTCATTATTTTTCATACACGAGTCTGCCTGTGTGTGTGCATGTATGTGCATGGGACTGCAGAGGCCAGAAGAAGGCATGAAAGCTTCTGAAGCCGGAGTTACAGTCCATTGTAAGTCACCTGACATGGGTGCTGGGAACCAAATTTGGGTCCTCTGAAAGAGCAGCAAGCACTCTTAACCTTTAAGCCCTGTCCCCAGCTCCTGTTCTTCTGTTTAAAGAGACAAAACCTTGAGACTCAGGTGGGAAACCTATCTCACATAATCAGCAAGTTTGAAAGCTGAATAGAAATCTGGTTTTCTTCCTTCCCTCCATCCTGAATGGATGCACACTAGGTGCCTGACACTCATTCAAACACAGAAGCTCCTGCTGGGGAGATGGCCTTCTCTCTGTTCGGATGGAGCCCGTCCGAGGAGAGAAAGGTTCTTGGTGCGGTCCAACCTGCTCCCTGGTTGAGAGCCGAAGCCATAATGATAGGGGCTGGCAAAGCAGCTCAGCGTGTGTTATGTGGCAGCCCACACTGAGAAAGTGAAAACATTATCTTCTCTAATTCTCCACACAAGCCTGCAAGGTCTGCAGCATTACTAGCCTCAGAACTGAGAAAGACGGTGTTCTGAAAGACGGTGTTCTGAAAGGTGAAGTATTTGCCTAAAGCCACACAGCTAGTGAGCTGTAGAGCCAGGATTAGCTTTGCTGACTCCAAACTCCAGACACTTTGTCATCAAATCAGCTTCCTAACTGGCCTGAGATGAAACCAGTGAAGCTCAGCTCTCCCTCCTGACGTGAACTGGTTGGTTCACCTAGCCATGTTTTATCTGTTGTTCGTTTGTTTTAAAGACTTATTTATTTTATGTATACGAGTACACTGTAGCTGTCTTCAGACACACCAGAAGAGGGCACTGGATCCCATTATAGATGGTTGTGAGCTACCATGTGCTTGCTGGGATTTGAACTCGGACTACTGGAAGAACAGTGAATGTTCTTTTTTTTTTTTTAAACAACTTTATTTTAAAAAAAAAAAACAGAGATAAATGTACAGATTTTTAAAAGCATTTTTGCATAAAACTATATAAATATATTTTTGTCAATACTTGGTTTTTTTTTTAAAGGTTTGATAGTATGCGTTGAAATCTTACTAGTTACAATGAGCATAAAATACATGTAAAACATGTAACGTGGAAATAGTTTTCTTGGTGTGTAGAGTTTAAACATAATGATTTTTAAATACCAAGAATTGCCACAAGGCTATATTCTTAGCTCTTGAATTATTAATGATTTAAGGTCTAGGTGTACCACACTCTGGTAGGGTGCTATACACTTGGTTTTTTGTTTTTTTTCTAAGAAGGATTGAGGCTTCCACTTTTTGGTCTTTCTTTCTTTCTTTCTTTTATTTATTTATTTATTTTGAGCTTCATATGGTCTGTGAGTTGTTTCTTAGGTGTTCAGAGCTTTCTGGGGCTAGTATCCAATTATCAGTGACTGCATATTATGTCTGTTTTTTTGTGACTGTGTTATCTCACTCAGAATGATATTCTCTAGAGCAATGACTTTAACCGCTGAGACATCTCTCCAGCCCCCTCACCCAGCCATGTTTTAACTAGTCCCAATCCCGCTTCGTTCCCAAGATCAGCCATGTCCAAGGTGGTCTGGCCCTAGACTGGGCTGGTTTTGATGTGATCCAGAGCTCTGTTGCCCCCCTGTTAGGATCAACATGAGCATCACAGAATACCCCTAGTTTGCTGTACTAACCTCTACCCACCAGAGACCCCCTCCAATTCATGAAGTTGTCCAAATTTGGCCGGAGTTTTCCAGCCTCTGCATCCATTGACCATCCACACTGCGCCCCACCCCAGGGCCTGAGACTTCCACCTGAACTTCACACATGGACAACAGCACACAGTTGGCACAGCATTTTTCTTCTCCCACCGTTGTGAGAACTTACAGCTCCACTCTGAAGGAAGCAAAGATTGTGGGTTCCATCCCACAGAGACAGATGTTGAGGCTTGGCAAGCAAAGGGCTGAGCTCACACCTGCTTCAGTCTTGCCCAGTCAGCATTTTAAGACAGCGCAGAGCCTCCTGGGGAGTTTCAACACTGGGTGGAGGTGGTGGAGAAAAGGAAAGGTTTGTTCCAGTGGGGTCTGGGTCTGGAGCAAAGGTTTCTGGGTCAGGCTTACATCCTCCAGCCCTGTCAGAGAGCAGGTCTCTGAAATGTCACCAGCACTGAGGGTGTCTTGAGAAATGTCAACAAATGCTGACTTGAGTCCCTTGGCAGAGGGTGGAGCCAACATTTCTCCGTAACCTCTGGACATGTCAACTCGTTCCAATTGCAGAAGAAAGAGAAACCAAAGGGTCTTGGGGATTTCTCCAGAAATGGCCAACATTTGGCAGACTTTATAACTGGGGGAATTGAGACCCAGAATTCACAGAGTAAGATAGCTATTCTTCCTTCCAGAAGCACCGAGGACCACCATTATCTGCTCTCATTCCTGCTCCCTAGCATCTCTGGTCTTCCTAGCATCCTAGACTCTACTCTGCTTTATCTTTCCCCAGCCCTGGAACCCTAGGACCTAGTCCTGGGAGCAACAGGACTTGAGGAGGTGATTCAGTGCTGTGGGCCCAGCATGTCGGGGAGGCAGTAAGAGAAGACCCACTGCACCAGGCCCTGCTCTCCTCAACCCTTTGCAGAACTCACATCTGCACTGCAGAGGTGACATCACAGCTCCAAGAGCTCTGGAAACACCCATTTCCTTCGGGTTGTGAGGCTAAAGCCCCTTCCTCTCTCAGTAGGAATACCTTAATTCATCATCATTCCCCCTATCACTGGTTTCTATCACTGTAACAAAACACCATGACCAAAGCAAATGGAGAGGAAAGGGTTTAGTCAGCTTATTCTTCCACAGCGCTGTTCATTGTTGGAAGGAGTCAGGACAGGAACTCTCACAGGGCAGGGACCTGGAGGCAGAAGCTGATGCAGAGGCTATGGAAGGATGCTGTTTATTTGCTTGCTCCTTATGCCTGGCTCAGCCTGCTTTCTTATAGAAGCCAGGACCACAGCCAAGGGATAGCACCACCCACAATGGGCTGGGCCCGACCACGTTGATCACTAATTAAGAAAATGTCGTACAGCTGGATCTCGTGGAGGCGTTTTCTCAATTGAGGTTTCCTATTCAGGTAATTCTAGCTTGTGGCAAGTTGACATAAGCCTAGTCAGCACACCAAGGAAGGCTGTTTCCTGGCCCAGTTTGCTCAAGCTCCACCCAACCACATTCTCTTCTACTGGGTAAAAAAGACCAGTCTCCACATCTTAGAGACCCTTCTCCAAGGTTCCAGAGTGCCTGGGCCCTCTTCTCTCCTCCTCTCTTCTGGCCCTAGCACCATTGTAGAATCTAGTGGCTGGGGTCCTTTCTCTGCTGTGCCTGGGACAGAAGCACCTGGACCATTCCTAAGCTGATCTCCCACACCTGCCATCCTACAGGTGCACAGATGATAGTCACTGAGGAAAAAAAAAGATGTTTCAAATCAGGCATCCACTGAACCTAACCATCTGTACTTCCGTCTCAAAGCACTTGAAGGTAATCTTCAGACTGAAAGCTTCCTGAGAGTAGAGACCGTGTCTCTGAGTCATTTCTTGGTGATTAACCCAGCACCCCACCCAAGAAGACACCTAATAACTCTTTTGTAAAGAAAGATTATTTATTTATTTTATGTAATCGAGCACACTGTCACTGTCTTCAGACACACCAGAAGAGGGCATCAGATCCCATTACAGATGGTTGTGAGCCACCATGTGGTTGCTGGGAATTGAACTCAGTACCTCTGGAAGTACAGTCAGTGCTCTTAACCACTGAGCCATCTCTCCAGCCCTCTTAGAGAGAGAGAGAGAGAGAGGGGGGGGGAATATTTCAATGAACAAGTGAATGCACATGTAAATGAATGAATGGCCTAGACAAGCAAGGACTTTGAAGCAAACGAACAGCAACAACAATCCTCTTATTACAATGAGGAAATAAGGTTTAGGAAGGACAGTAACCTAGAAAGGGCTTCCTGGATGTTGCATGGTAGAATTAGAACCTTCCTCCGTGAGAGATGGCCCAGGAAGCTTAGGGCAACTGAACAGGGAGCGGGCCATAGAGGCAGCAGAGAAGGCTATACGGGCAAGGCTCGGGTTGAGGCCCAGGCAGATAGAGTCTCTGCCCAGAAGGAAGGACTTTCCTGGAATTATTCTGCCTCCAGGTGGAGAGGCGCAGAAGCCTAATTGGTTTTTCCAGCTCCTGGAGCTTGGTGCATAAATCATGGCTCCATTGAAGATACAGGCACCTTGTCTCTGGAGATTTGGGTGTGACTTGATGCAAACTCCAAGTGACAGGAAGAGGCTTACAGCCTCCATGTGCAGGTGCCCATGCCACCCCTGCCTAGAATAGAACACACAAGTCTCTTGTCAAGGTCCACTAGTCAGCTGCAATGCACCTTGGTACTCCATGCTCAAGTGCCCAGGGCCCCCAAGGGAGAGGCTGGGGGAGGAGGGGTCCAGGAATGCAGGATAGGAGTATGGCGAAGGCCCAAAAAGCCTCCCTTTTCTGCATTCAATCCCACTCACCATTTATTGAGTGCCTATCCTGTGCCAGATACTGTGCTGGGCTCTGGGGATCTTGGGATGGCTCAGATGCAGGGGAGAGAGAAGGGGAGAGGCAGCCACTGAGACAATCATCACAACATGGGTGATAAGTGCTTTAGAGGGAACTACAAAGTGCTCTGGGAGCTCAGAGCAGCGGGCCATTCATTCTTCCCCTGCTGGAAGAATTTGGAAAAAACGGCTAGGGGTGGGGGTGCGTTGGCTGGGTCTGGTGGGCTTGGAGGTAGAAGGTACAGGAAAGGACACCTCATGCAGAGAAGAGCATGTGCAAAGACAGGGGTGAAGCAGAAAACCTTGATACAGTGTAGCAGATGGGGAGGCAGGACGATTGCTGGACAGCAAGCCTCAGGCCAGAATCAGAAAAGCCATGAATGATCTGTAGAAGAGTGGTTGGACCAAGTCCAGCCGTGGGCAAAGGGGAGCCATTGAAGAATTTTAAGCAGGGGTGTGCGGGGTGGCAGGGCCGGATTTGTGTTTTAGAAAGCTTTCTCTGGGGAGAGAGAGTGGTCTAGAACTGTGGCCAACAGGCCGAGAGAGGGAATGCAGCCTAGGGACACTTTGCAGGAAAGATGGGCAGGGCTTTTCCCTCCTAAGCAAGCTTTTGCACTCTTGCCTTTCCACTCCGGCTGAGTTCCCCTGGGAAGGAGTGCTGCATCCTTCTTACACTGGTCGGCTAAGGGCTTCTGCATTCATAGAGCTGAACCTACAGGGTCTGACTGACAAGAACGGCTCCAACAGCTCAGAGTCCTGCTGTGAGCCCGAGCTGGTGACTTCTCTCTACTCAATCCACAAGCGCCATTAGAGTGGTAAGCTTAGCCTAGGCCTCTGGGGAAGGCCCAGAAGATACTCCCCCCCTCTTCTTCCTTCCCTTTCCCTCTTCTCCCTTCTCCTCCCTCCCTCCTCCCTGGAGCCCAAGCTTTCTTGCTGGGAGCTCTCAGAGCCAGCAGAGCTGTGGATGAAATGGTTCGGTGGCTCTAGCCCAGCTGTTGTCATGGTAACCAGGCTGCACGCCAGACTCACAGCCAGGAGCCCAGTTACCTGCTCCAGAACTACATTTCCCAGCATGCAAATTACCTTCATGATCGAAAGAAACTCACCCTCTGCCTGGGTCCAGCCTAGAAGGTGAATGGAGGAACACAATATAGAACAGCCACCAACTCCAGTCCCCCATCCTCCAACCCCAACCCCGCGCGCAAAAACTGGGAGTGCCTCTGTGTCTGGAGGAGGCCTGGAAGCTCTTTCTCCTTGGTGAGTCCCCTGCCTGACATCCCAGAAGGAAGCCAATGGCTATAGAAAAGAGCAAAGGTTAGGGGTAGACACTCTTCATGATTTTAGTTACCATCCATGGTGTGGATTGAAAATATTCTCTCACACAGTCATCAATACCTCCCATCCTTGTCTGGACTTGAGAGACTACAATTGATTGGCCTGTTGGTCTCTCCTCAAGTCCCTTCCTCCTCCTTCCACAGAAGGCCGAATGACCTTTTCAAAATGCAATTCCAGCTTATTATTGCCGATGGTGCCCACCTCTTGCTGTTTAAACTCTTCCGTGTCTAAATCTTTGGCTTGCTGATGAGGAAACAAATTGCTTAGTGCAGTTGACAAGGCCCTACATGGTGTTCTGACCTCTGCCTGCTTCCAGCCCCCTTCAGTGACCCCCACACAGTCTGCAGTCATGTCCTGCCTGATGCAGGGCCTTTTCACATGATACTACCTCTCTCCAAAACACCTTTCTTCTGCCCTTGCCCAGTATAGACTTCCCTACCTCAGAGTAGGTCTAAGGAAGCTCTGCTAGCCCAGCTTACTAGACCAGTTCTTCTGTATTCTTGGTCCTCTCAGTCCCTTTCTTAAGTACTTGTCACAGTTGTACCTGTGTCATCTTTACATTAATCTATACAATCATTTGACACCTGTGCATGATAGCCTCTGTGGAGGGAGATTACCTTTCAGCCTGCTGATGTGTTCTCAGGACCTTGAGCATTGAGTTTAAGAACCATTCCTCAAAACAAATGGATTTTCCTAAGCCTTAGTCTTGCTGTCTCAGAGCTTTCAATATTCCTTGGCCTGTGGGTAGTAGTACCAGAGACCTCTCAGTGGGTAAGACTCAGATGAAGTCTTTCCTATCATGAGGCTCTTAGTCCAGGGAAAAACACAGATACCAAATACATCTTTGGCCAGAGTGTTCAGTGTGGCAACAGCAAAAGATACAGATCTGGGATCTAGGAAGTCCATGAAGACTAAAGGGTAGGGGAACACAGTGTTGGGTAACCCATCCCCTCTAACAGAGCAATGGATGCTTCTGAGGCACTCAGTACAAACATTATTTGAGGTGTTAAATAAGGGCCAGGGCTGCTGGGGTGTAGTCTAGGTGGCAGTGATGGTAGCCCTATTATGCCTTGGTTTTCCTGAGCAGTAATGGAATGGATGAATTTATTTTTTTTTTCAACCTGCTGGACGCTTGGCTTTCATATCACTTCCTCAAACACCCACCCCCACCCTCACGTTCCCAGTCTAGGATGAAGCACAGAATGGATATATTCAGGCTGCAGCATGGCTCAGGCAAACCTTCCTTTATTCTTGAGTACCTACAACTGTATGTTGAGTGTCTAATGAGGACCCTGACTGTGTCTGGTATGATGGGGTTGTTATGGTTGTGTGTATGTGTGTGTGTGTGTGTGTGTGTGTGTGTGTGTGTTTTAGAGGCTGATATACTGGTATATTAGCGAATCAATAATGGAGCATATTGCTGACAAATTGGGGGAGGGGGGCTAAAATCCAGGGAGTCTAGCCTGGGGTACAGAGTGGGTACACAGCTTGCCTGGGAAATGAGGCACGGCAGACCAGCTGTGGAGCTTCACTTGGCCTGCAGCACAATGGAGTCCTTTGAATATTTGCATCTGTTGCTGTCCTCCTCTTCCTCACAAGTCTTGGGGAAGGAGAAGATTTGTCCCTATACAGCTAACTTTATCCCTGACCCCTATGTGGCTGACATTATCCCTGAATGCCTACTCACAAGTTGCTTCAGATTTCTAAAATGAACTGGACCCTCACTAGACACAATGGGCCTTAGCCTCCCTTTCCACTGCAAGGGTTCTAACCACTACCCCTCCAACACACACACACACACACACACACACACACACACCTTACTTTATTTCACTAGGGCTGGAGCCAGGAGCCTCCAGCTGACCAGTTTCCCACAAAACCACTTTAATAACATTAAGTTTGAATGTGTAGAGAAATCCAGGCTTCCAGGGAACTCAGGGACATGCATAGCACAGGTCACATCCTAAGAAATTTTGTGTAGAGAATTCCTGGAGCATTCCTCACCAGAAATGTCTCTTTAAATCTAGCCAGTGGTGGTAACCTAAGAGACACTTCTCCAAACTGGACAGTCTTCTATTTGTCTCCAAATCTGTTCGAGGACACTGAACTTGTCCTGCCCCTTTGACATTCTTTTTCAGATCTCTACACATTTCATAAACACTCACCAAGAGCCAAGTATGTGCTGAAGCACTGGGAAGAACATGGCAGCAATGACCTCTGCTCTCACGAGGGTCGTATATACCATAGGAAGGGGATAAATGAGCAAGGCCAAAGTGGCGGGGCGTGCTGAAGACAATAAAGCCATCATCTGATACAAAATGCCCAGGGACCTGCTTGACGCAGCTTCAGGAGCAAAAAGGAGGCTGTCTTGGTACCTGTGGTTCTAAGGAAGGTTCTGGAAATAAAACAGAAAACCCTTCCTCTCCCTTGCCACTGTTTTTGCCTACTTGTATAAGCTCAGCTTGCTACTCCGTTTCAACTCCTTTATCTCAAGTCTACTCTCCTTTGCCGGTTCCCCCTCCCTCCCACTCCCATCATATGCCTGCCTCCTCTCTGCTCCCTCCAGAGGAGCTGAAGAAACCAGATCTCTTCCTCTCCGGCCAGCAGCAGTAACTGAGCTGTGAGCTGTGCACTTGCTTAGCAGATGAGCCTGTGAGTAAGGCTAGCAGAGGAGAATAGGGAGGTCAGGGGGGAGGCCTGAGGTACTGGAGAGCAAGAGGGACAAAGTGGGGAGGGGCTAGTGAGTTCCAGGGCACCCAGAGGGGCTGGAGGTGGCTGCTGAGGCAGGTAATCTAATCAGGGGGTGAATCATAAAGATCACTCACTCCATGCCCAGGACCAGCCTAGGAAATCACATTAATTTGAAGAGGGTGTAAAATCCAGGGAGAATTCCCCTCTCTCCACCACACACATGAAGATAAACTGTCTTCAGCTTCCAATATGATCTTACAACAGCTTGTCAGTGACAAAACAGCCTCAAATCCTCCCATTTATCAAACGGCCAATCCTGTTAGCAGCTTAAAAGAGACATAATTACCTGCGGCCTTTTGTGTGATGCTTTAAACTAACGCCGCTTCCGTCTTCCTGGCAGCGGGCCAGAACGTGAGCTCAGAATTCATCCCCGAGATGAGGAGGTCTTCGGAGATGTTGACGGTGGAGGTCAGGAGTGTAGGGTTGAGGCAGAGCAGGATGAGGGTTAGTACCACCGACAGGATCTTGGGTATAGCCAGGGAGGAGGCACCAAGCCCAGTGTCCTGGAGTCCAGCTTTTGGGGGGGGGGATTAGGAGGGCTATGTTCCAGCTGCTTCTACTACAGAGAAGATAATGGAGACCTAGGCCCAGTGCTGGCTATGGGGACAGAGGACAGACATAAACAGGCCAATAGATGGAAAATTTGTGTAGAGTTTTCTATTGTCTGGCATAGTCCTCAGAGTAGCTGGCAACATTCTTTGTGTTTTTGTGACTCCAGAACCTGTCTTGCAGCTACCAGGAAGGACAATAGGGTTCCCTAGCTCAGGTTCACGGAGGAGTGCTTTCTCTGGGCCAGGCCCATGTTTGCACTAATTAAGACAGTGTGTCATCCATTGGGTGCCAGCACATTCCTCTATTCCCAGCACTCAGGAGGCAGAGGCAGGTGGATCTCTGTGAGCTCAAGGCCAGCCTGGTCTACAGAGAGATTTCTAGGATAGCCAGGGCTACACAGAGCAACTCTGTCTTGAACCCCACCCACCACCTCCTGGGGAAAAAAAAAGTAAAAGATAGTATGCCATACTGTATTATGATATTATTTCCCCATTTTATAGATAAGGACACTGAGTGAGCAAAATGTTCAAGTCAGTGAGAGAGGATCCAAATCTATCATCTATAATCTGAGCCATCTCCAGGGCAAGCCCTGCTATGTAGACAGCTCATTCCTGTGACTCTAGAATCAGCTCTCAACTGCTCTGCATGTCCTTCTGTCCCTTAGGGAGCCTACCTGAGGCCAATCTGTCCTTCTATTGGAGGGGTGTGAGAACCACACTCAGGGCCTTTCCCATTAGAGAGGACATGACTCCTTGGAAACTCGGTCATTCCTGGTCCAAGCTGTCCTATAAACTCCCATGTGCATTCCACAGCACCCCCACCCCCACTGCTACTGGTCCCTTCTGTAGCTGCACCCTTCACATTGTAGGGAGCCATCCTGCACTGTCCCGCCCCTCCCTGCACATATATTACTGCTAAACCCTTCTTGCTCTCCACTTTCCTAAGATTTTCTCCATTTTCCAGGAAGCTCAAGCAAGTCCTCTCCTGGGAGGAAACCATCAGAACTAATTTGGAAGCCAGATAAAGAGGCAGACAGTGAGACAGACAGCAAGAGACAGACGAGAGACAGGCTGAAAATGGATTTTGAAGTGCTGTTGAGCCAGTGATTGTGGTCAAATCTTGTTGAGAGACAAGGTATCTGTGTATCTCGAAGAGTTATCTAGGGCTAACTTTGTCCTGTTCCCTCTACCCCTCTCATTCCCTGGGCTGCTTCCTCAACTAGCACCCTTCTCCCACCCCGCCCCATCCTGCCTCAGGGCATTCATCACTTGGACTAGTGATTTATCAAAGGCTCTGACAGTCCCTGTTTGGTAAAAATCGATCTGTGAAGAATGGGACCAACCCAAGGCCCCCTCTTCTCCCAAACCCCCACCATCAATCTGCCCCAAAAGAGCTGCATAGCTCAACATCAGCAGTGTCCCCAAGCTGGGGCAGAGCTCTGTATTCTTCTCTGTTCATAAGGAGAAGGAGAGAGGAAGAGAGCAAAGGTGTGTGTGTGTGTGTGTGTGTGTGTGTGTGTGTGAGAGAGAGAGAGAGAGAGAGAGAGAGAGAAGGGGTGGGGGGGGGGAAGATTAGTGCCTTCTCCTAGATGTTTATTTTGTTGTTTTTAAGTGAGAAAGTCCCAGCTCTATTAAATGCAATCAATACTTGGCCCAAGAGAAGCTTCCCCTTCTCTAAGACATTTGAAATCTGGTCAAATCATTTTGCCCTGATACAAAGTAATTTATCAATTTCAGAAGCCTTCTAATCAGTGGAGGCTGTGGAGTCCCCATTCCTGCTTGATATCTTTTGCTGTAGCATGTGCACTCATGCATGCACATAAACACACACACACCACAGCACATATATACCCCCATAATACACATACACATCACACCATACACACATGCCACACTACATACACATATTCACACATACCACAACACACATATACATACCATACTACCCATCCCCCACCCCCCACAAACACATACCACACACACAACATATACACACACACATATATATATATATATCACCTCAATACATATCACACCATATACATACATATCACACCACATACCACACACACACAGCACACCATACACATATACACACCATGCCACACACACACCACCACAATACACATACACACTACACCACACACATACATACCACAACATACATACATACCACACACGCACACATTACACACACTCCATACCACTCTATACACACAAAATACAACACACACCTAACACAACACACACACATTACACCATATGTACCACACAATTCTCTCTCCTCTACGTTCTCTTCCTATTCTTCCCTCCTTCCTTCCCCACTCCCTTCTTCTCTCTCCACTCTCAGAAACTGCAGAATGACTTCCTGCAGACCAGATATCCTCCTAGCATCTCCAGCCCAGCCTGTATGCTCCTCACCCTGCAGGCCTTACAGTCAGCCCTCGGGTGTCAGGATGACTGAAAGTACAGTCACAGGCACAAGCACTTCCTCTTTTCCTAGTGGCTATCAGCTGGGGGTAGGTGTGTCTTGTTCTTAGAGCTAAGAGGCTAGATGGGACCTCTGGGCCTCCAAACTTGCCCCTTAGGCCTTGCCCGTGTCTCCAAGGACCAAGTGAGACGGACTGGCTGGAGTTCAGTTGATGAATCTGCCCGAATCTGGGATGATGTCACAATGTTTTCCTGCCTGCAAAGCTGCTATTTTTGCCCTTGAGACAGGTTGTGTCTAAAGGGAGATTGTGACAGAAGTAAAATCACCTTGCTCCTCACCCTCCCATTCCCAGAAGAGTGGCCTCAGCCTTTGCAGTGCCATTCGATTGGATTCTTGGCAGGTCCTTTGTGACGGCCAGCTGTGGTGGCCAGATAGGCCACTGACCTTTGGGGAAAGGCCACCCACTGAATAGCTGATTCAAACTGCCTCACAATGGTCTCTGCATTCTCTGGCCTCAGAGGTGACAGAGGGAAGTGACTCACCGGCCAGAAGTTACCACCACAAGGTAGCTCATATGTGCTCGCAGAGACCTTTACCCACAACTCAGTAAATCTAGCAGCCTGACTTTGGCTTTCTAGACTCCTCTACTAGACCTAATATAAAATCTCCAGTAGACCCTCCGTGCCTGGAGTTTAGAAGACATGGGCACACTCCGTGACTGCTCTCCATGGGGCTCTGCCCTTTGTTTTGTGCCTCCAATCCTCATCTCCATCGCAGGCCATCTTGGAATAGAACCACAAACTCTGAATATCTCTGAAGCCCTCAAAGCTCCTTGCCCAGAGCTCTCTTCAAAGTAATGTTAAATTAGAGTGAACACGACATCCTATGGTTTATGAGGTGTTTTAATATTAACTGTCTAATTTAATTCTACAGTGATGCTGGGGGATACATATTAGCCTACATTTATAGCAAGAGAATTCAAGGTTCATAGAGGTGAAGTCATTTGTCCCAAGTCATACACAAAGCAAATAAGAAAGCTAGGGTATCTATCAAAGTTCTCTCAGTCCATATCCTAAATCTCTTCACTGCTGTTATTTGTTCTATAAAAGCATTAAGCATCTTCTTCATGCCAGGTTCTTGATTTTTTTTTTTCATGGCGGCTTAAGACTAGATGATATCACACTGTCACATGCTTTCTTTCTGGAGTATTGGTTGTTGGCTGTTGGTTGGTTGTTGGCTGTTTGTTGGTTGTTGGCTGTTGGCTGGTTGGTTGGCTGTTGATTGGCTGGTTGGTTGGCTGTTGGCTGGTTGATTGTTGGCTGTTGGCTGGTTGATTGTTGGCTGGTTGGTTGGCTGTTGGCTGGTTGATTGTTGGCTGGTTGGTTGGCTGTTGACTGGCTGGTTGGTTGTTGGCTGGTTGATTGTTGTCTGGTTGGTTGGCTGTTGGTTGGTTTGTTGGTTGGTTTTGAGACTGTCTCACTCTGTAGCCAGACAGGCTTAAAAGTCATTTGCACTCTCTCCACCTTGACCTGCTAAATGCTCAGATGGCAAGTGTGAGTCTTAGAGCTGCACTTGACATGTTTTTTCCCCTATATATTGGGAACTAGAGATGCAATAACAGCCTAAAGATAGTACAGTAAATAAGAGATGGAGGTAGCTTTAACCTAGATCTCTTGATCTCAAATCAGAGGTTTTTCCCATTACAACACAAAACCTTTGATAGTGATGTTCAGGAAGGGCCTGATAAATGCTGAGCACCGTCCTACTTAATCTTTGTAAACTCTGCTTCCTTTTTAGAAATGAAGAAATCAAAACTTTGAAAACTCTTGGGTCTGATGCCACACTGGGATTTGAACCCCTGTCTCTGACTCCAGAATTAGTGCTTGGCTGTCATAACTTACTGACGCTATCAGAAACAGTCCAAACACCAGCCTATCAACTGGGTTTCTGGTCAGCATTGAGCAGAGCTCATGGCACAGCAGGAAGAGAAGCTGTAAATGATAGAATTCCAGAGCAGTGGCTGTCCCCTGGTCCACACTGTCCCTCATAAGCCCCTCTGTACCTGATAATGGGTGCCAAGGGCTAGGCAGATAACTGTGGGATCCCCCACATAATCCCATGACAATGTCTTTCCCATTTGAAGGATATGGAGATCAAGGCTCAGAGAGATCAGCAAGTTGTCCCTGGACATACAACATGTCAAAGAACTATCAGTATAAGTCACTGTTGCTTTCCTGTGTCCTTATGTAAATCCAGGGAAAACTGCTGGGAGTCACTGAAGAAGTGGATGAAACAGCAGCTGACTTAGGGGATACTCCAGGGCTCAGAGCCTTCATTTCCATTCTTGTCCAGCTGAGGACCTCCCACCCTTCCTCTGGGAACCCCCCTCCACCACTCCCAAAAAATAACGGTAGCACCATTTGGCTCAGGACTTGCCCTGATTGCTTCCCACATTGATGGATGAATGTGGTTCTACGAATTGGAAAAGTAACTAATGTGTAGCTCCCAGACCCTGTTGCCTATGGGTGGAGGGGGCTCTTCTTGGGTTAACCCAAGACCTGGGAGAAATCACTCCCCTGCATGCCAACCCAAAGAGGCAGCGAGAGAGGCTCCCAGCCTGGTGGGGGTGGATTTCGATTTCCTACAGGGTTTCTCCGTGTCACCTCTCATCACCATAATATTTACATCAAATGCAAAAGGCCTCCTTGGAATAGAACCCTGAGGTTGTAAATGCCAAATCTAAGAATGTCAGCAAATGCAAAAGATCAGGTTCTTTGAGCAGCAGCCTCCCCCTCCTCCAGGCAATGCCTGCTGCAACCCTGCGGGCAAGCAAAGCAGACTCTAGAGTTTCCCTCAACCTCACCCCAAACCTGGAAAGGCTGGGGGACACCTGGGGGCCCCAAGTGCACTCTGATTTGGCAACACCAGGCAACTTAATCCCTTCCACCTGACTTCATGCAACAGCTGAGGAAATATGTCCACATATAGTCTCCAGTAAGCAGGGGAGGCCAGGCTACTGCACAGTCAGACAGACAGCTCAGCTGCCCAGTGATCAGGAGGCTGCAGCAAACTCTCCACATCATCATGTCCCTCTTGGAGCCCCTGAAGCTTTTCAGAGCCCATTCACTTATCAAACATTTATTGAGCACGTATTAAGCACCAGGCCCTGGGAACACCATGGCGAACAAACAAGGTTTCTTCCCTGAAGGAACTTCTGTTCTAGCCACAAGACAGCTGATGATTAAGGTGAGAAATAAATAATTTTAATTGCTGTGAAGAAAATAAATTGAGATAGAAGGAGGGTGACCACTGGTGCTTAGGCAGTGAGGGAAGGGCTCTCTGAGGAGGTGGCATTTGGCCCGAAACATGAGAAGCTGCTCCGTGGAGATTTAGAGGGAAAGTGCCCAAAGCAGCAGTGTAGTGGGGGCAAATGCTTTGAGAGGAGAGGGAGCGTGTTTGCTCAGGACCTGAAAGGAGGTCACCAGCCATGTGGCGTGGGTGCTAGGGCAGGCGGGGCTGAAGTTAGGGAGGGGTACATGGATTTGCTGAGCACAGAGAGCTAAAGGATTCTTCCTAAGGACACTGGGAAGCTGTGTGAACGACGGTAAACAGGGAATGATGCTGTCCGACTCATAGCTTAATTGTTTGCTAAGATTAAAAAACTGTGGTACAAGACTCACTTGTATTGTCTTCCCATTATGTAGGCTTAATGATATTAAACTTTTGTTCCTTTAGGAACTCTTTTTTTTGGGGGGTCCCTTTGGACTGGAAAAGTGGCTCAGGGGTTAAGAATGCTTGCTGCTCTTCCAGAGAACCTAGTTCAGTTACCAGCTCCATATGCAGGTGGCTCACAACTGCCTGTAACTCCAGCTGCCCCTTCTGGATTCCATGAGCAACAGGACACACTGGCACATACATTTAAAATAGAAAGGTCGTATTTATTTAGATAAGTTTATAGATAAATAAACAGTTTGCTTATTTAAATAAAATACTTTGAATGAAAATCAATCTTTATTTTAAAAAGAGCTCTTTTTTAAAGATGTCTTTAAAAGGATGTCAGGTGTGTAAATGAGTTTGTGTCGTTTGTGTGTAGGTCCGAGCCTGTCATCAGCTGGTGCATTGATAAACATTCCAGGTTGTCCCACTCTTTGTTCTCTGGGTTTCAGCCTCGGTTCTGCCTCTCCCTAGCTGCCTTATCACCCACTAGGGACACCTCCGCTGGGATCCTAGAGCAAAGTGTCGATGGGCCTTCATCTACCAACATCAGGACCAGTTAAGGTGGCTCCAGGATTCCTTTCACCCACAGCCCCATTATTCGACGTGCTACTCTCTAGAGAGCACACCATCAGATCCTAGATTGGAAAGTTTGAAGAAGAGCCTGCTGTTTGAACACATTTGCATTCACACACACTCTTTGTCTACGTCATTAGCTGCTGCGTAGTGGTGGGTCCCACGTGCCGGGCGGAGGTTGTCATTCATAGAGGTTGTACTTCTCTGCCTTCATAGAGGGCCTTCCTCTCTAAGTCCTTTGTACGTGACCCTTGACCCAAGAAGTTGCTAGGGAAGGATTGGGAGAACGAGCTTGAAGTAACTGAAGGAAGCAAATGAGGAAGGTGAGCTAGAAGAGGAGGTGGGACAAAGACAAGCAAGGTGTCCCCATTTATCCTCCTGGGTCAGGCTCACAGTGCAGCCAGTTCCAAAGTTGGAGGAGGTGGATGTCCCCAGGAAAGAATTTGTCAACCAGCTGCCTGCGTATCCACATATCCACATGACTGGCCTCTAGGAGCAAGAAACTTTCCCTCTCTGCTCAGGATGACATAGAAAGGATGTGATAAGGTTGATTAATTGCTTTTTAAAAGTTCTGTGGGAGGCAGAGGAGCGTGCCTACGGTGGCGGCAGTGAAGTCTTTCTGGCTGTAACTGGGGATGCAAAGGGCAGGGCTGTGGTAGCAGGCAGGCACGGGAAAGTGGCAGGCAGCAGCAATAAGGGACATGAAGAGAATTCAAGGAATATCTGCAGGAGCGCTCCTGCTTCTGGATGGCTTCCCAAAGGAACAGTAGTGTTTGGTTATCCAGGAGTGGCAAGAGGTAAGGCCCAGAATGCTTGGCCCAGTGCCTGACACAATAATACAAAGAAATGCACCCCCAGCATGGACGACCCCCACCCCCAAGCTGCTTTTCTTCATTTGGAGACCTGAGCCCCAGATGATCCTCTTTCCTCATTCTTGGGAGGCTTACCTCTAGTTACTTATGAGGGAGCCTCCTCTTTCCTGATTTCTCAAGAGCTTTTATAATCCCAACGAAGCTCGGTCTATGTTCTGAAATGTAGGTTTATCTTTCCTGATCCTCAGCCTCTTCATCACATCCAGAGGTGTGGCCTGCGACCAGCATCCAGAAACTGGCTGACAACCTTGGCACCCCAAGAAACCCAAGGGCACTGGCCAAGGTCCTGAAATGTCCTAGCTCTTTCTTTGCAAGCTGTGTGCAATTTCCTCTCATCCCGCCTGACTTGTCCAGCCCGGCTCCAAATTCAAGGCTTGCTCCTGTCTGAAACCCTTTCAGTCTAAGGGTTTGTAAAAGCCAGGAGAGCTGCCCCTCCTGTCAAAGCAGCAGTTTCCACCCCTCTCTTACTGTCCTTACCACAGGCTCTGTCTGTTCTACCAGCCCCATCAAGGACAGCTCCCTGCAATCTGACCATGGTGGCAGCTGGCAGGGCCCGAGGCTGCACTTGACATCCTGATCTAACCATATTCTCAGAGAGGAAGCAGGTTGGAAGTTCCGCATGCTTGCACACACCTGCACATACCATACACACACTCAAGCTCTCAATGTCAGCCTGGAGCACATAAGAGGTTCTTAGATTCAATAAACATCTCTGGTTGTAATGTCCCCAGTTTTAAAAAAAAGCATACACATATATATCCTTCTTGGATGGATGGGGTTGGAGTGGACCTTCCCCTGGTTCCTGCCCTCAGCTGTAACATTTTTCCTGAGGGTGGGGCTCCTCTAAGAAGTGATCCTCAGGCAGGTGGGGATTTGACTGAACCTGAGTATGCTTTTATAAACTCAGCTATTCTTAAAGATGTATTTTATTTTTTTTAAATTATGTGGTGTGTGTGTGTGTGTGTGTGTGTGCATGCATGTGTGCACAAGTGCCCCAAAAGTTCAGAAAGGGGTGTCATATCTCTCTGGAGCTGGAGCTACAGGCAACTTGAGATGCCTGATTTAGGTGCTAGGAGCAACACTCAGATCCTCTGCAAGAGCAGTATATGCTTTTAACAAAAGAGATACTTCTCTGGCCTCATGCAAACTTAGTTTTGAGGACTCTTCAGAAACTGTACTACGCAGCTGGGCCAAGGTACAAGTGGGACCAAGTCATATCTATGGCCACCTCTAGCTGTCAATCTCAAGAGTCAAGCACTTTTTTCTTTTTTTCTTTTGTTTTAAATCTATGTGAATGTGTAAGAACCGGCCTAAGCACATGTGCGCACACACATAGAGAGAGTAGCCTGAGGAGGCAAGGAGAAGGTATTGGATCCTCTGGAACTGGAAATGAAGGCTGTTGTGAGCACATATGAATGCTGAGAACAGAGCCTTGGTCCTCTGCAAGACCAGCCTCTGCTCCCTAACCGTTGGGCCATATTTTCAGCCCATGAACTTCTCTCTCTCTTAAACCAGAAGAGGCAGGCTCCAGTCCTGACAACTGCCTGTCATTGCACACTCTAGTCAGGTGTGTTTACAGTGTGCTCCAAGAATGTAAACAGAGAAACAGGGCCATCCCTGCTACAGTCTTCTTATGACTGCTTTAAATTCAATACACAGACTCATAGACTATCTTGCCCTGACATACAAGTAACACAGGTCAAGCCATACACCAATTGTACAGGAGCCTACTAAACCAGAAATAAAAGCAGAGCAGAATTCCAGGCATTACGCGCAAGGGTATGCATTCATATAATCATAAAACCACGTAACATACACACAAATATACATGTCCTAACATGTAACTCTCCTTCCCCACCTCCCAGGGAACTTTCCTGCTCTACCGAGCTCTCCGTTGCTCTCTGTAGCATGTTCCCACTCCTTCATACTCCTGTGCAGATGGCTCTTTGGGACAGAATCATTCTTTCCTCCTGGCCTCACCCAGTGGATTTCTAGTGAGCCTTCATTTCCCAAGACTGATATAACAAGTTACCATGACCAGGTAGTTTAAACACAATAGGAATTTATTCACTGGAAGTTTCAGAGGCAAGAACTCTGATGTCATGTGAGCAGGATAAATTTCTTTCTGAGGTCTTGGAGAAATGGTCTGTTCCATGTTCCTGAGCCTTGAGAAAGTTCTAGCTCCCAAAGTGCACAGCGGAAGGCAGGGAATAATCACCGGAGGCCCATGGCCTTCAGAAGTTTCTGGAGACTATAATGTGGGGTGCCCTCGGGTGGTGGACTACCACTCCAGTTTTGCTTCTCTGGTCATGTGGTGTTCTTGCCACTCTGTGTCTGTAACCAGATGTCCTTCCAGAAGGATACTGGTTGCTGGATTAGGATATTCCCTCATCTAACATGACTTCCTCTTAAGTTGATGGTGTTTGTAAAGGTCCAACTTCTAAATAAGGTCACATTTACAGGTGTCAGGAGTCAGGACTTGAGCATGACTCTCAGGAGGAATGGTTCAATCCCCAACAGACTCCAAGTCTTGGTCACAGTGCTCTTCCCTGCTGCTTCTCTGATCTGTCTCCCTAGACTGACTAAGTGATACCTCTGCCCTGTGCTCTCTAATCACGGTATTTCACTGCTTTAGCTTGGTGGAGGCTGCTATTTTTCAGACAAGATTTTTATATGTAGCTCGGGTTAGCCTCAGATTCATGATCCTCCTTATTCTAGCTCCCTAGGGACGATATTACAGACACATGTTGCCCTTGTTGTTACTGCCATGCAATGGTCTCTTTCCTAGCTCTGGGGTTGGGTAGTCTGTGTTATAGTTCGTGTATTCTTAATATCTAGCAGATCACATCATATAGGAACATGGTACAAGTATATGAACCATTTTAGTGTACATGGGTACACATGCCCTATGTCTAGGTCAGACGTGTATGTTGCAGTAAATATTAAAAAGATGACTTTTCTTTTTGTCAGCCCTCCCCCCTCGTGGTCTCAGTTTGTGGACATCGCTCTAGTATGGAGCTGAGTACACAGAGTCTGTCACTCAGTCTGCAAGCCGCCCTCTCTACATGGTCCCCTTCCCAGCTGGCTCCCTCTACTCCCCCTGTTGCTTCTGTCCCGGGTGGATACGGCCGCCCCAGCATGTTCCTTTCCTCCATCACCTGGCACAAACATGACTCCAAAGCCCGGTAGTATGTCAAGCAGGTTTATATATTAAATTCTCAATCCACAAATTCTCTACACAATAAGCTTACATTCAATAAACAAAGATACAAACTGCCCTTCTATATGAGATAAAAAGACCTACAGACTCCCTTAAAAATATTCATATCTACCTATCACCAATTAAGACCACCCGGATCCAGATCCTCCTTCTCCAGCTCCATCTTGATTCCTCCCCCAAATCTCCCTTTTTCTCCATCTTTTTAATATTTACCACAACACATGTATATCATATATACACATGGACACAAGTAAACTTATACATATGCACGCACCAGTCCTTGAGCACTGTCTAAAACAGTGGTTCTCAACCTTTCTAGTGCTCTGACCCTTTAATATGGTTCCTCATGTTGTGGTGACCCCCCAACCATAAAAATATTTTATTGCTACTTTATAGCTGTAATTTTGCTATTGCTATCAGTTGTACTGTAAATATCTGATATATGATTCTATAGTGGTCACAGCCCACAGGTTGAGAACCACTGGTCTAGTACACTCTACAAGAGTTTAGTAATGGCTGAGCTCCAAGAAAGCATAGCCCTTCACTAAGTGCACTAGGAGAGGCAAAGAGGGGTCACCTTCGGTCTCCTATCCTCAAGAGGCTGATGAGCCAACTGGAAAAACAAGATTGATATATGACAGGAGATCTTTAGAGTCCAGATTTGTTCTGCAAGCCCTGAGGGCTGGAGGCTGGAGCTCTTGCTGGCTGGAGCATGCAGGGAGTGTGCCAAGAAAGGGATGAATACCATTCACCTTCCCGTGTGCCTCAGACTGTGGGGACATAGTCAGAGCTCAAGCAGCTTCCAGAAGGGTAGGGACGAGCCAAATGACTGGTCCCATGAACCAGGGAGTGATAGGTAACAAGCTGGCAAAAAGCCTTAGTGACACCTTTGTTGGCAAATCACCCCCTGCCAGCTTCCAACAACAAAGAGATAGCTAAAGGATGGGAAGAAAGCCCCGTAGATCCTGCCCATCCCCAACGTGCTAATGTCAGAAGGTCCCTTAAGACAGGCTTCAATGGACCCCTCTATTACTGTAGATTTCAGCTCTCAGAACCCCAGCAGTGGCTATGCTCAGCTGGGACTCAGGGGACATTGGCAGCAGCAGGTGTGTGTGTGTGTGTGTGTGTGTGTGTGTGTGTGTGTGTGTGTGCGCGCACGCGCATGCGTGCTAACAGTCATGTCCATGATCTGTTGTATAACCCCAAAGTTCTGGATACAGACAGATCTCCACTTAGACCTTAGTTTTGCTCTTTTCTCACTGTGTTTTCTTTGTTGAATACTGAGCCCCTCCAAGTTTCCATTTCTTCAGCTGGCATAACTGTAGCATTGTCCATAAGGGATGCACAACACGGTGACTCTATCCAACAAATAGGCGCTGCATGCGACAGTCTAAGTTCTCCAGCTCCAATTGCTTTCATATTTCTGGCTGAAGTACAACCAGAGCCCAGGATGTCCAATGTCAACCCGAGCAGAAAAACCTCTTCTGAAGATGAGCCACTCAGTATGCAGTGGCCCAAGGCCTTCTCCAGGCTCTTTCTAGGAAGCAGAGCAGTGACCTCAAATCTCCATCCCTGCAGGTGACCAACACAGTGTAAAGTGACAAGAGTCAGTTGCTTACCCACCTCAGGCCAGAAGGAACTTTTTTGTGTTCTGTTTTGTTAGAAATAGTCATTTGAGCTGGGTATGGTGGCACATGCCTTTGATCCCAGCACCAGGAAGGCGGAAGCAGGCAGATCTTTGTGAGGTTGAGGCCATCCTAGTCTACATAGTGAGCTTCTGCCAAAAAGAAGGAGGAAGAGGAGGAGAAGGAGGAGGAGGAAGAGGAGGCTGGAGATATAGCTCATGCATTAAGAATACTGGCTGCTCTTCCAGAGGACCCAGGCTCAATTCCCAGCACCCACATGGCAGCTCATAACTGCCTAGAAGTCTAGTTTCAGGGGATCCAACACTCCAACACTCTCATACAGACATACATACATGCAGGCAAAACATGAGTGCACATAAAATAAAAATAAATAAATTATTTTTAAGAAAGAAAAAAAATAGTCATTTGTCCTCTAAGTTGAGAGTTGTCCTGAAGTGTCAGAGGGGGCAATGACTGGGATGTTGAAAGCCGGTACAAGCCCTCCATCATTCTTCAGGTCTTCTCCAACCTTGACATTGTCCATCTCCTCCTTTAGGAAGCCTTGGGAGTTTTAAAAGAATCCTGAGAAGTGATTAAAGTGTGCAAGAAAAAAAGAGGGTCTGGGGTCAAGAACTGGACCAAAGCCAAGGCTTTCCAGCTGCAGATGCCTCCTCCTCCTTGTCTCTGTCCTAGGTGTGTTCTTAGAAAGGCTTTGGAGAGCTGAGTAGGACGGGGTGCAGCTTTAATGCCAGACACAGGAGGCAGAGGCAAGGGTACTGAAAGCTCAAAGGCAGCCTGGACTACATAGCAAGATCATGTCTCAAGAAAGGGAGAGAAAGCATTGGAGAGATGGCATTCCTTAAAATGACACCCATAATTGTCTTCTGGCCTGCACGTACCCACACCCCTAGACGGAGACAGACAGAGACAGACAAAGACCAAGTGGTTTCCTTAAAGCTATAGCGATAGGATTTTGGGAAAGCATTCCCTTGGAGCTCCTGCGTGACTCACCAAAAAAAACCAACCAACTAATCATAGCTGAAGCCAGCAGAAAGGGAGGGGATATAGACAATGACCAGAGCCCGGTTCTCTATATGTGCTTGATTTATCAGTGACACAGAGGGCAGCCCTCCCGCAGAAGGCAGTGAAGCTCAATGAGGGTTAGAAATGGGAGAAAGGAGACTGACCCATTGGAGGCCTTGCCAGTCAGGCAGTCTCTGTGGAGAGCAAAGGGACAGGTGAAAGGGTGAGAAGGTAGGTACAGGAGAAAGGCTTGGCGACAGGCAGCCAGAAAGGACAGGGAAATGTCCAGGGATGGGGGTGGGGGCAAAGCAGAGCCTCAGAAACCCAGGGTCCCTCAGCCACCGTGTGTTGTCACATTAATCCAAGCAAACGATGACAGGTCCTGAGGAATGGGGACTCTGACATGAATGTCATTTGCACCCACACATTTAGATAGCTGAAGTCCTGAAATTGTTTGCCCCAGGATCCCTTTCATGCTCAGGAGCGTAGGAACCCTCTTTCGGCCTTCACTCTCAGGATCCAGACCCCGGTTCACAGAGAGGCCAACTAGGGCAGCTGGAGGCAGGCCTGCTGTTTTCTCTTCTCTCCCTCCTTTTCTGGCCCCAGAAAGCTGTGCTCTCGAGGCTGCAGGGCCCCATGGAGCTTCTCTGAAACCCCATTTCCTCTCCTTTCAATGACAAAGTCCCTCCCCTCTGACTCTCTGACTTTCGTCCCACATTGGAAGCGTTTCTAGGCCAGAACCCCTAGCCACCAGGATCACAGAAGCCTGCTGGCCCTGCAGCTCCAAGCAGGCAGAAACGCTAATTGGCGTTAACAGAGACCAGGCCTGCAGCTCACAAAAGATCCCCACTTCCTGACCAGAGCCTGCCTGGGGCGCAGCCAGCCTGCTGGCTTCTGGTGTCTGCTGGTAAAGGAGGGGGGACTTTGAGGAGAAAGGGGGCAAGAGAAGGGTGACATACTGCAGCTGCCCTCACCCGAGGCTCCTCTTGCTCAGCAAGGGGCTGGCCCTCTTTCCTGCACCTCATCACAGCTTCTCCTGTAGTGCAGAGCACATGAAAGATAGTTTCCTCAAAGCCTGCCTTATATGCTTATTTTAATCTAATCTCACTTGGAACAGAAGGCTCTGAAATCAAACTGCCTGAGCTGGGAACCCAGCACCATGCCTTCCTATGTGTGACCTGTGACAAAAAAAGGGCCGCTTCTGTCTTTGAAATTGTGCTACTCACCTGGCTGGGGTGCTGGGAAGACAATACTGTCCAAAGAAGTACCTCAGTCTGCCCCTGGCATGCAGCAGATGCTCCAAGGCAGATACACGCCATTGCTTCTTGGGCTTCATTCTGTCTATTATAGGAAAGACTTGTTCTAAGCACAGGCTCCACAGTGAGGTTTGCTGACGGGACATAAGAAAAGAAAGAGAGAAGAAAAGGAAAACTTATCTGAGTTAAAACGAGTCTCATGGGCTGGGTAGCGCTGACTTTCCATTGGAAGAGTGTTTGCCTATAAATGCAGTAGGCCCTGTGTTTGATCCAGAGTGGCACATAAACCGGAAGCAGTGGTACATGCTAGTAATCCTAGTATTTGAGAGGTGGAAGCAAGAGGATCAGAAATTCAAGGTCATCCCTGGCTACAGATTGAGTTTGGGGTCAGCTTGGGCTACTCAGTATCCTGTCTCAAAAACCAAACCAAACCAAACCATCACCAAGTCTTATGAGTAGACCGAATAGAACCCCAGTTAACAGTCACCTAGTGGACTATTACTGCACAGCATCTCTCGGTGTCCTATTTCCTTTGAGTAAACTATTTCGCAATTTTTGTTGGTTCCTTTAAGATGTAAGCAATCATACTTTAGCGTGAATGAGTTATAATCTTGATTGAGGGGAAAGATGTGGTTTGAAAGCTTTTGAGCCTCTATAGGAAGAAAAAATTGTTGATGTGAAAACTGCCAAAGCAACGGCAGTTCTGCAGAGGATGGCCCAAGGAAAACGGAGTGCAGGATGCTGCATTTCCCTCAGCGACATTTCAGATGTGACTGAACCTCATATTCAAAACTGCCTTTCCTTGTCTCGGTCCTAAATCCTTCATGCCAAGGAGTATAGGGCAAAAGCGATCATTTCTTCCTCCACATTACAGGCCTGCCCAGGATGTATAGCTGTGTTTGTTCATAGATTTTCTTTTTCTTATGGTGGGAACTATCCATAAGCAATCTCAATCCAAAAGTGATTTTCATTTGCCAGGGAAATGTAAAGACCATCTCCTGCCGGTCTGAGGTTAAACACAGAGGGAAATCTAAATGCAATGTTCCTGTTTGAGGAGCAGTTACAATATTTTTTAAGCAATTGAAGCTTCAAAATTGCAAATGTGATGTACAGCTAGGCCTCGACCAGGAACTATAGCATCTGCTCTGCAGTTTACACAACAGTGGGGGCTCTGGCTTCCCCTCCCCTCAACCGCCATCCCCACCCAGTGCAGAATTTCCAAGTGTTTCACAAGTGAAGATGCTCTAGGAGGTGCGGGGCAGTTTTATTGTTGCTTGGCTTTTGGCTGGGGCCATTGAAAGTAAACGTTACATGGGGAAAAAGCAGGAGGAAAGATGTTACACCAAGTGTCAAAGCCATAACACATTTTTAATGGCTTTATTTATCAACACTTACTGGCGTTTGGAGTTAACAAACGCTTTAGTCCATCCCCAATGAGTGTTTGCAGTAAATTTAAAGGACTTGTTCTGCCTTTGGCACAGAAAAGATGACCCAACTAGGGTCCTTGTGTCATTTTGCAGAGGTGATCGCTGGCAGAGACAGACTGCAGATGCAGGCAGAGGGCACAGGTACAGATGCCACCAACCAGATCCACTTTGCCCTCAGCTATTCCCAAGTTGTTACTGTCGTCTAAATGTTTGTTTCCCTCCCGTTGCTGATCATACGTTGCTATGACAAACGCTCTGACCTAAAGCGACTCTGGGGAGGAAGGGTTCTTTTGACGTACAATCTCAAGTTACAGTTCATCATTTCAGGGAAGTCAAGTCAGGGATTTACACATCTGTCACATCACATGGACAGTCAAGAGCGGAGCGTAACAAATGCGCCCACGCTGCCTGTTTGACATTCTCATCTTGCTCTCTCCCATTCAGGACCTCCTGCCCCTGGAATGGTGCCTCCCAGTGGTTAGGTCCTTCTACACCAATTAACAGTCAAGAAGATTCCACACAGAAGTGACTGCAGGCCAACCAAATCTAAATAATCCCTCAATGAGGCTGTATTCTTAGGTGACTGTAGATTGTGTCAAGACTAAACCAGAATGCCTCCAGAATTCACATATCAAAAACCAAGGGCTAAGAAAGTAGGTCAGTTGTAACATGCTTGCCAGGCATGTGTAAAGACCAAGGTTCAATCCTTAACACCACGTTAAACCAGGGAAGTGAAGATGGGGGGCGCGGTTTAGTGTGTGTGTGTGTGTGGGGGGAGAATCATAAGTTCAAGGTAATCCTCAACTATTGAGAAAGAGAAAAAAGCCAAGTTGGGACAAATTAGACTTTCTCTTCAGGGAATCTCATCGGGCAAACACAAGCCAGGGGGCATGGCTTTATAATTCTAAGATGGGAGGTAGCAAGAGGGAATCCCTGGGACAAGCTGGCTAGCCAGACTAACCGGAAGAGCAAGCTCTGGGTTTAGCTTAGAGATCAGGCCTCAAGTCTGGGGAGATGGCTCAACAGCTAGCGTACTTACTGCTCCTGCAGAAGACTGGGTTCGGGTCCCAGCATTCACATCAAATGGCTCACAACTGCCCC
Organism: Micromys minutus; assembly: GCF_963924665.1. Classification (NCBI taxonomy): domain Eukaryota; kingdom Metazoa; phylum Chordata; class Mammalia; order Rodentia; family Muridae; genus Micromys; species Micromys minutus. The sequence goes on along the minus strand of NC_137977.1, from coordinate 25,238,689 downwards.
ATCCAACACCTTCTAGCTTCCAAAGGCACCACAACATGTGGTATACACATATACATGCAAGACCCCCCCCACACACGATGGCATGCATACACATACATATGCACACTGAGTGAATACACACATGCAAAAAGGGGGAGGTATTGGCAAAGATACTATAAAGAGGAAGACAGAGTCATGAGGAAATAGAAATCAGAAAAGCAGAAGCCAGTGGGTGTAGATGGGAAGGAAGCAGATTCATAGGGAAACTCAATAACCTGAGCCTTTGAAGTCCTTCCTCCAAGCCATTCTGAGGTTCCAAATGACATCTCACGCAGTCACACTCTAAGGGAAACTAGACTATATTCAAAACCTTCACTGTCCTTCCTATGGTATCCTCTCTAAATGTAGGTGGAATATTGCTCCCACAGTGTCTGACTTGGCCATGTGATTAGTTTTAGCCAATAAAATGTGAGGGGAAGCTTTAAGACCCATTGTAGGCCAGCCACAGTGGCATATACCTTTAATCCCAGAGGCAAGGGCAGGTGAATCTCTGTGAGTTCAAAGCCAGCCTGGCCTACATAGCAAGTTCCAGGCCAACCAGAGCTACACCGTAAGGCCCTTTCTCAAAACAAATAACAACCAAACCAATAAAAGTCATCATGGCAAGCCCTGGTAGACACACCAATAGGAAAACTGTAAAGAGGGTGAGGCAGGAGATCGCTTAGCCAATATATTACAGCTGGGCACTATAACCTCAGCACTCAGGAGGCTGAAACTGGAAGATTGCTGCATGTTCTAGACTAGCCAGGGTTGGTAAGACCACTCAGCCAGTAAATGTGCTCACCACCAACCCTGACTACCTGAATTCGACCCCAGGATGGTAGAAAGAGAAAACCAGCTCCTGAAAGTTGTCCTTTGACCTCCAAGTACATGCTGAGGCATGTGTACACTAACACATACACACATATGCATACAAAATAAAGAAATAAAAATTAAAATAATAAAAATTATAAAGAACCAATGTGTTTTTTCTTGGCCTGGGTTTCAGACTGAAGAAAAGTTGGAGCAAAGCTGCGGACCCAAGAGAGGCAAGCAAAGAAGATGTAACCTTGTCAAAGAGCTTTGAAGCTGGGGGTTGTTTGCTACCACAGCATAAATTTACCTGAGCTGACAGGCCCAGTGCCCAGGCCTGCCCTTCCTGTGTTTTCTGCTCATGCTAAACTGCGTTGTTCATCCTTTCCCAAGTTTCCAGAAACATTTCCACACAGTGTCTCCTCATCTGCCCTGGAAACCAAGACGCATGAGCCCTGGAATAACCACAGAACACATTGGAGAGTTCTGTCCACTGACCTGGAGATGACAGATCTGATGCATCGTGACCAAATAGTCTTTTCACCAAGACCTTTCCCAGTACTGCCGCCCAATACTGTCACCCCAAGAGCACATGAAACAGGAGTGATTATTGTAAACTTGAGAAATCTTGGGATCTTAGGTACAGTAATTTCATCTTACAAATTCCATATTTGAACATATTCGAGATTTCTGTGATAGACGTGATTTCCAAACTTAAGGATAGTTCAGTTTCCAGAATATGCTTTATTAGTCGTGATGGTGGTGATGATGATGATGGTGGTGATGGTGGTGATGGTGGTGGTGGTGGTGATGATGGTGGTAGTGGTGGTGATGGTGGTGATGTTGGTGGTGATGATGGTGGTAGTGGTGGTGATGGTGGTGGTGGTGGTGGTGATGATGGTGGTGGTGGTGATGATGGTGGTGGTGGTGATGATGGTGGTGGTAATAGTAGTGGTGGTGGTGGTGGTGATATATATATATATATATATATATATATATATATATATATATATATATATATATATATATATATATATATATATATATATATGCTACATCTTCCTATTTCCAAAGCATCTTCTAAATGTGTTGCCTTTAAATTCACAATGGCCTGCAAATATTATCTTCAGTATCCATATAGGGAGACTAGAGATGAGAAAGATGGAGAAATTCTACAAATTACAGAGCTGGCACAGAGTCTCCAAGTTTTTTTTCCCCTCTCCGATGCTTCTCTCCCACCTGCTAAGTGGCAGACATCCAGACCAGACTGCAATGGACACTCACCCCCATGACAGGTGCTGGGGAGTAATTAAAGACACTGTTGATGTGACTAAGTCACTGAATACATGAATACACAATAATATGCATGGATGGGGGTGTGAGAGGTAAACGGACAACGGATTTATAGATGGAGAAGTGGATGGGTAAATGGTGGACGGATGGGTATGTGGGTAGATGATGAACGGATAGATCTCTTTTGTATGGTTTGATGAGACAGGTGAATGAAATTCATTGTAAATGAATTGAAATGGAAAAGCAGGAGGTGTTTTCTCAAGTCTAGAAAGCACATACAAACTTTCCAAATACTTTACCACCACCAATGCCCTACACTTGGCCCAGAATTTTCAGTACTTCCTCAGATGTCTAAGAACAGAGTGCATTATCCACAAGGGCGTCTACTCCAGCGTACAGCTTCACTCACCTCACACCTTCAGGCCTCAGAGTTGGACACGACACCTACTTCACTGGGTTTTGTGGGGATATGTAACATATACCTTATTTGGTAAAGTGCCTGGCACACATAACTTTTCAATAAATAATTACTATTACTTTTTAGTCTCTACAGTTCAGGATAGTTGTCTGTGGAAAGCGAAGCCCCACTAAACAGTGCCATGTTGTGATTACGGTCTTTAGCCCTTTTTCATTAGTTGTGGGATCTGCAATAATACAATAACCTTTATTTTATTACACAGCCCTTAGAAATTGAGGGCCTTATCCATGTCAATTAATTTCTTCGCAGCCCATGTTGACAGTGACAATCAGAATGTCAGAATGTCTCTAAGGATTCCTAGGAAATCTGAGGTACTTCACAAAGAGCCTGCCCGGGGTGAGAGACCAGCCGGAACGAATCATTAATATACTTCACAAAGAAGGGGACTCTCCCCAAACGCTAATTCAATCAACCCGCAAGGCAAACTTCAGGCTTCTTGTCCAGTGATCACACAGACTATCACAGGGCTAGGGCTGTGCTCTGGGGAAGCCAGAGGCCCTGTTCCTCACACCAGGGAGGAGTCACACTCTCGGTTTGTCACAGCTGCTGAGAGTGGGGCTCTGTGGGCCCATAGATCCCTCCTGTCACACCAGCCAGGGCAATGCAGACTGACTACAGCCACCTGGGTGCTCTAAGGAGCCTTCACATCTTGGAGAAGCCATCAGCAAGGAAGCACATGAGTGAGACATGAACTGTTGGAAGATACAAGGAACCGCCTAAACCCAGAATTTGCTCCAAAGTGCCAGAGAGTCCTCAGCCTCCACTGGTCTCTGCACTCCTATCAGAATCCTTATTAACAGATGAAATATGCTAAAAAAAGGGGGGGGGGATAAAATATCAGAGTCCCGCACCATATCTCCAGCCACACCCTTTTCTCGTAGGCTTTTTTCCCTGCAAGGTCTTCTCACTCTTCTCTCTCTGGAAAGGTCTTACTCATCCTTCAGGTCATGGGTCACCATGAAAGTTCCAGGCGTCTGTAACTCTTCGTCTGCTCAGGAGAAATGGCCGATGGTGTCAATGAAGCCCCATGTGCTCCTGTTCAGGTGCTTTGTGTGTTTAGAGTTATTATTTTATGTGTGTTGTATTTTGCATGTCTGTGTACCATATGCATGCCCTGTGCCCTTGGAGGTCAGAAAAGAGTGTCAGATCTCCTGGAACTGGGGTTACAGACAATTATAAACTGGCATTTGCCTACTAGGAATTGAACCCAGGTCGTTTGGAATAGCAGCCAATGCTCTTAACCACTGAGCCATCTCTCCAGCCCTTTTGTTTGTGTTAATATTAGAATTGTATCATATTGTGTTTTGGTTATAGTTTCCTTCTGTCTGGAACCCCTCCACCTATTCCCCACACCTCCACACACCCATCATAGGCCATAAACATAATTTCTGTTTGTCATTCTGGTCCTGCCTTGCTTGCCACAACATCCTGGCTCAGCCGTGTGACTTGTGTGTCTGTTGGTGGTACACCATTCGGTTTTGGCAGTTCACAACTGTGTTTGGCAGCCCTGCCCTGACACCAGAGAAGCACAGAATGCTCATCTGGTGCTTACATAGTGGTTGTCAGCATTCCTATTGCTGCGACCTCTTCATGCAGTTCCTTATGTTGTGGTCACCCCCAACCATAAAATACTTTAATTTTGCTACTGTTCAGATTTGTGTAAATCTCAATGTTTTCTGATGGTCTCTGGTGACCCCTTTGAACCTATAGGGGTCGCAACCAACAGGTTAAGAACCACTGTTGTAGCTAGTTCCAGGACTCAGAAATTCCTAGGTATTATTGCCTGGTCCAGGTCCCTCCGCCCCCTCCCTGAACACTCCCATTGCTGTTCTGGGCCCCTACAGATGCAAAGGTATAGCAGGCTTTCCCCTCTTTCTGAGGAGACACTCTGCAAAAGCTCTAGGGCACAGGGGGAGGAGAAGCAGGAAAGGGAGTGGGGATGGAGAACTTTGCTGGATGGAGAGAAAAGGCACCAGGCAATCCCCGACAGGAAGTTGCGAGGCTCTTTGTGATAGTGGGGAAATGCTAAGTGCTTCCTGAAAGCATGTAGCCGCTCCCCTCCCCGTCCCCAGTTTCCGGTCTGGCTAAGGGCCTCCAAAGTCCCTATGTCTCCAGCAAGCCTCTAGGACTGACACCCAAAAGGCAAGCAGACTACATTTCAAATCCCAGCTTCACTTCTTATTAACTGGGCAGCTTTAGGCAGATTGCTTGGCCATTCTGAGCTTCTTGCCCATCTCCACTTAAGAACAAACTTCACAGGAGAGATGAGGAAGCAACACCGCCAATACCCCTGGCCCTGGGAAAATATTCCAGCAATGTTTGATGTTGTATTCATCATCTTGTCAGACAAGTGGCACTCAGATGTGTGTCACGTGACACCCTGAAGAGTAAAAGGTTGTCAAAGGACACTGATTCCTTGCCCTAGGGATTTCCTCTGCCGCTCCCAGGAAATCCCACCCAGGAAATCCCACTTTCTTGAGATTTGAGTTCCCAAAATACCACAGAAGGTCCGGATGACCTCTGTGGAATGTCCCAATGCCCTAGGTGTGCCTGGGGGTGTACTGATAAAAAAATGTATGATTCTTCCCCTTTGAATTTCCTCATTCCACCTGTCCTCTCCCTCCTTTGTAATTTTTGCCTTTATAAGCCTGTTACAAGTTCAGGCCGGGGTCGAACTCCTCTACCCCTGCGTGGTGTATGAGTCTCGACCCCAGCATGCTGGCCTGAGATCTCACTCTTTCACTTTCAATAAACTTCCTCATGCGATTGCAGCAAGTCTGGTCTCAGTGCCTCGCTGGGTGCGCGCCTCTCCTGAGATTTGAGTGAGGCTCTCCATTCGGAGGTCTTTCATTTGGGGGCTCGTCCGGGATTTGCGCGACCACCCAGGGGCCCTAGACCTACTTGGAGGTAAGGATTTTCTTTCCTTTCTTTCCTTGTTGTCCTGTTGTGACTCTGTGTTTGTGGATTGTCCAGATTGTGATTCTGTGTTTGTGGATTGTCCAGATTGTGATTCTGTGTTTGTGATTTGTTCAGAGGTCTGGTGCGATCGCAGTTCGGTATTCGCAAACGCTCTAACCGAGTCTGCTCTTCCAAGGGAGGAGTGGAGTGGACGGGGATAGACGTGTCCAGGGTCCACCGTTTGCTCGCCCTGGGAGACGTCCCAGGAGGACAGGGGGAGGACTAGGGACGCCTGGTGGACCCCCACGGGAAAAGTCAGGAGATCAGTTTTTCTCCTTGACGATCTGTGTCAGAGGGCCAATTGTGGGCCATCTGGCTCTTTTCGGGATTTCGGGTCGACTCGAGGTCGGCGACTGACTTTGTCTCTCTGTTTTGTAGTATCTGTGAGTGTTTTGTGTGTGTGTGTCAGAACTAGAAATGGGCCAGACTGTGACAACCCCACTAACACTGACTTTGAACCATTGGACGGACGTTAAGACAAGGGCCCATAATCTTTCTGTTGAAGTCAGGAAAGGACCGTGGCAAACTTTCTGCTCCTCCGAATGGCCGAGTTTTGGCGTAGGATGGCCTTTGGAGGGAACTTTTAATCTATCTCTCATCTCCGCTGTTAAGCGAATTGTTTTTCAGGCTTCAGGGGGACACCCTGATCAGGTTCCATACATCATCGTGTGGGAGGACCTGGTCCAAAACCCGACATCCTGGGTGAGACCCTGGACAGCGGGGGCAGAAACGGCAACGGTGGCCGTGGCCTCGAACAAGCTGGCACCTGCTCCATCGGCCCCCACGCAGATCTATCCTGAAATTGATGATGGTTTTCTTCTCCTCGACAACCCTCCACCCCCATACCCTCAACTGGCTTCTCATGCAAGTCCCCCACAGGCGCCGACTCCCACTGACTCCCAGACGGCCTCTGAAACAGAACCAGCGGCCGGGACCCGAAGCCCCCGGGTTCAAAGCCCAGGGGGAAATGGCGCGGGGCTTGGCTCTGCTATTGCCCTACCATTACAGGATTATGGACCCGCCCCAGCTCCGGGAGAAGTAGTCCTGCTACAGTATTGGCCGTTTTCATCAGCCGATATGTATAACTGGAAAAATAACCACCCCTCTTTTTCAGAGGACCCCTCGGGCCTGACGGGACTCCTTGAGTCCCTGATGTTTTCTCATCAGCCCACTTGGGACAACTGCCAGCAGCTTTTGCAGGTCCTCTTTACTATGGAAGAGAGGGAGAGGATCCTCCTGGAAGCTAGAAAAAATGTTCCAGGACCAGATGGGACCCCCACCAATCTCCCTAATCTTATAGATGCAGCTTTTCCCTTGATCCGCCCTGACTAGGATTACAACTCTGCAGAAGGTAAGGAGCGTCTCAAGGTCTACCGCCGGGCTCTAGTGGCAGGTCTCAAGGGAGCCGCAAGGCGACCCACGAATTTGGCTAAGGTAAGAGAGGTTCTTCAGGGACCTGTTGAGCCGCCGTCTGTGTTTCTTGACAGGGGTTATACCTTGACCCAACCTCTGAGGGTCAGCAGGCAGAGGTGGCTATGGCCTTTATACAGCAGTCAGCATCAGATATTAAGAAAAAGTTACAATGGCTAGAAGGGTTCCAAAACTATACCTTGCAGGATTTGGTGAAGGAATCAGAGAAAGTGTTTCATAAGGAGGAGACTGAGGAAGAGAAGCGAGAAAGAGAGAAGCAGAAGGCAGAGGAAAGAGAGGACCAGAGGGTAGTAGACAAAAAAGGAATTTGTAGGATTTTGGCCACAGTAGTGAAGGGCCAGGGAGTTAGGAATCAAGTCTGGCACTAGGAGGGAGCCTCTTGACAAAGGTCAATGTGCTTACTATAAAGAAGAAGGCCACTGAGACAAAAAATTGCCCCAACAAGAAAAAAAGGGGACACCAGCAACAGAAGTCCCAGACATGTGGCTCCAAAGTTTTAAATATTTATGGACTACCCGAAGATCTGTGGATCTCGGAGTGGGCCGGGTATCCCACTTATTCATTGTAATGCCAGACTGTCCCTGCACCCTGTTGGGGAGAGACCTCCTGACTAAGATGGGGCACAGATTCACTTCCACTCTGATGGACCACAGGTTAGAGGTCCAGAAGGGGAGCCTGTGCAGGTTCTAACCATCCAGTTGGAGGACGAGTACCAACTCTAAACAGTCTGCCTCAGATCAGACGGACTGGTGGCTGCAGGCATATCCACAGGCCTGGGCGGAGACTGCAGGAATGAGAGAGGCTAAGAACCAGCCCCTGCCCATATGGAGCTGAAAGTCCAGGCTAGTGGTGCGTTAGTACCCCATATCAAAGGAGGCATGAGACGGGATCAAGACACTCATCATTCGGTTACTCCAACAACTTCGTATGTGTCCATCATCCTGAGGTATGCCTCTCCTACTGGTGCGGAAACATGGAACCAATGACTGCTGGACAGCTCAAGATCTCTGGGAGGTAAACAAATTGGTGGCAGAACTCCACCTCACAGTACTTAACCCCTATAACCTGTTGAGCTCATTGCCCTATCCAGGACCTGGTGTACAGCACTGAACTTGAAGAAAATGCATCAATGGACTCATCTAGAGGTAGACAAACTTGTAAAGACTGTCTTGAGGTCAAATTCTTTTGTGCCAGATTTGACTAGATAACTGTGTGCCATGTTAGAAAGCAAATGTATGTAGAAGGCTGGGAGGAGAGAAGATAGACCTGAGGTTTACTGAGAAGTGGATTTTACAGAACTGAGCCAAGAAGATATAGATATATAAGTATCTATTAGTCTTTATAGATACATTTTCTGGGTGGGTAAAAGCCTCCCCACAAAGAGAGAAATGGCAGCATCGGTCATAGCTAAGAAGATTCCAGAAGAGATCTTCCCTAGGTTTGGCACCCCTAAGGTAATTGGATCAGACAATGGGCCATCTGTGTTGCCCAGGTAAGTTAGATATTAGCTTGTTTATTGGGGACTAATTGGAAATTACATTGTGCTTACAGACCCCAGATCTCAGGACAGGTAGAAAGAATGAATAGAACTCTAAAAGAGACCCTTACTAAATTAGCTATTGAGACCGGCGGTAAAGACTGGGTGACCCTCCTCCCCTTTGCGCTTCTTAGAGTCCGAAACTCGCCGGGGCGTTTCGGCCTTACCCCTTATGAAATCCTACATGGGGGACTGCCCCCCTTAACGGAGTCGTGCGGGATATTGGATCCTGGCACTAACTCCCCCTCCTCCTCTGCTCTATTTGCCCACTTAAAGGCCTTAGAAGTTATTAAAACACAGATCTGGAGTCGAATCAAAGAAGCCTACACTCCAGGAACCACCGCGGTGCCCCACAGGTTCCAGGTCGGAGACTCAGTCCTGGTCAGAAGACATCGCGCTGGCATGCTTGAGCCCCGGTGGAAGGGACACTACCTGGTGCTGTTGACTACCCCCTCGGCAGTCAAGGTCAACGAGATTGCTGCTTGGGTACAGTGGCAGCTGGTGACAATTTTCTTAAGCTGCACCTTCGTCGTAGCCCCAACCTTGGGTAATAACCCCCATGCCCCTCAAAAATTAACCTGGGAAGTGCTTAATGAAGTGGGCGACATCGTGTGGTCAACTACCCCTTGGACTTGGTGGCCTGATCTTGCACCCGATGTCTGTAAGTTAGCAGCCGGCTCTATGGCCTAGGATCTTTCCAGTTATACCAATTTAGAAAAGCCACCCCTAGAAGAACAGTGTGTCCCTCATGGCATAGGGATCACATTGGGGTGTTCAGGACAGTTTTACCGAGCCAACCTTCAGGCAGCAGACTTCTATGTCTGCCCCAGACAGGGACACACTAGGGAAATGAAGAGAGGGGCCTCAGACTATTTTTGTAGTAAATGGGGATGTGAGACCATGGGAAAAGCCTACTGGAACCCTTCCTCCGCTTGGGATCTAATTATAGTTAAAAAGGGTCGTAGGCCAGGGGAGCCAGAGAAAGGGGAAAGAGATCCATCCAAATACCTGGCTTATAGGACTGGGTGTGCCTCTGAAAGCTCCGGTAGCCCTCAGGGACCGTGCAAAGACAGTTATTGTAACCCTCTAAATATCAGCTTCACCCCATAGGGAAAACAAGATCGTCAGTGGGTAAGAGGAAACCGTTGGGGATGGAGAGTCTATACTGGCAGAGGGGACCCTAGATTCATTTTTTGTTATTAAGATAAAGATAGAGAGTCCACCCACATGACCCGTAGGCCCCAATTCGGTGCTTGATAACCCTGCACCCAGGCCTGAGAGTCCTCCTTGTCTCACTCTGTCACCAAAGGAGGACTCGTATCCCCTTTTGACCACACCCTCCTATCTCCCTATGAGAACTGAGGACCGCCTGTTCAATCTGCTTGATAGTGCATTTGTTGTTTTAAACCGCCACTACTTTGACCTTAGCTGTCTTGTTAGGACTTGGAGTGGCAGCAGGAATTGGAACAGGGGCAGCTGCCCTCATCCAACAACCTTACTACTATAATGAACTCAGAGCAGCTATGGACGCGGACCTGGGAGCATTAGAACAGTCCATAACCAAACTAGAAGAGTCATTGACTTCATTATCAGAGGTAGTGCTACAGAACAGGAGGGGATTAGATCTGCTTTTTCTAAAGGAAGGAGGGCTCTGTGCTGCCCTAAAAGAAGAATGTTGCTTTTACGTAGATCATTCTGGTGTCATAAGAGATTCTATGGCAAAGCTTAGAGAAAGACTAGAAAACAGAAAAAAAGAAAGAGAAACATACCAAGGATGGTATGAAAATTGGTTTAACCGGTCACCCTGGTTCTCTACCCTAGTCTCTGCTTTAGTCGGGCCTTTACTCATTTTAATGCTAATCCTAACCTTTGGGCCATGCATCCTCAATAGACTGGTGACTTTTATAAAAGAAAGGGTGAGTGCAGTACAGGTAATGGTCCTAAGACAACAATACCAGATATTACAAGAAGCTGAGGGATCGCTCTAAGATTAGAGCTTTTTACAAAAAGAAAAACGGGGGAATGAAGAGTAAAAGGTTGTCAAAGGACACTGATTCCTTGCCCTAGGGATTTCCTCTGCCGCTCCCAGGAAATCCCACCCAGGAAATCCCACTTTCTTGAGATTTGAGTTCCCAAAATACCACAGAAGGTCCGGATGACCTCTGTGGAATGTCCCAATGCCCTAGGTGTGCCTGGGGGTGTACTGATAAAAAAAATGTATGATTCTTCCCCTTTGAATTTCCTCATTCCACCTGTCCTCTCCCTCCTTTGTAATTTTTGCCTTTATAAGCCTGTTACAAGTTCAGGCCGGGGTCGAACTCCTCTACCCCTGCGTGGTGTATGAGTCTCGACCCCAGCATGCTGGCCTGAGATCTCACTCTTTCACTTTCAATAAACTTCCTCATGCGATTGCAGCAAGTCTGGTCTCGGTGCCTCGCTGGGTGCGCGCCTCTCCTGAGATTTGAGTGAGGCTCTCCATTCGGAGGTCTTTCAACCCATTCTTTCATATTTCTTTTTCTTTCTTTCTTTCTTTCTTTTTTTTTTTTGGTTTTTGTTTTTGTTGAATTGTGTTTTCCTTTGGTTTGCTTTTGTTTCATTTTGTTGTTCTTCTTTTGAGATAGGGTTTCTCTGTCTTAGAACTCATCTCACACCATAGACCAGAGACTGGCCTAGAACCCAGAGATCCTCCTGCCTCTGCCTCCTGAGTGCTGGGATTAAAGGAGGGAGCCCCCATATACCCGCTAATCCCTCCACATTTTAGCCATAGTTGAAAGTAAATAACCCCGAGGAAAGTAGATAATCCGCCTCAGCCAGAAACTCCACACCCTGACAATGCTGTCCTTCCCCCTTTTGTCAGCAAAATGTCAGCATGGCTGGGTAACTCACCTCACTCTTCTCCTTGGCTTTGGTACAGCAAGGGATGTGCTGGCCCTTGGAATAGCAACTCTGTCCCTGAGGGGTGCTTTCTAGCTGTGTGAACGTGGGTGAACTTGGCTTCTCAGAGCTCCATCTCCCTCATCTGTAAAATGAGGACAGTCATCATAGCTCCCACCTTCACTAAGCTGATGAGGAAACACAAGGAGCCTATCTGGTACACTCGGGCTGGGCGGAAGAACGGTGGATACCACAATCCTGTTATCTTATTTTACCAGCAAGTTGGTTACATGGTGGCAGGGGTGTGGGGGGGAGAGTGGATCTAGTTGCTGACAGTCTGTGTTCTTCCTGAAGTCCAGCCTCAACATGGTCACAGGCTTTATTCTTATCTCAGGCTGGGGACTGGCTCCCTCCTCAAATAAAGGAGGGATTTCCTCCTCGTGGTACCTCCCAACCTCTCTGTCTTCCCAGGCAAACAATGCTCTGCCTCCTCCAGCTGTCTGTCGCAGGGACCGCTGATCTCAGAGACATTGCCTGCAAAAGCATCCTTTCTTGCACTCTGGGGTCTGGGAAACACAGTCCTAATGGGCTAGATGGCTACTCAGGCTGGCTCTGTTCCCCACAGGCAGACAGAGCCCTGATCTGACTGTGAGGCATGATAACAAGCTGGGTAGCTTCTGCAAGCTTTGCTCTACCTGTCTGCAGCTAGAGATGGTGGCTGATCCTTGGGGACATCAGACTGGCCTGGGTTTTACCCATACGTTGACATCACCTGCCCTCATTCCTGTGTTGTCCAAAGCGCTGTCAGAAGCCTGAAGAGTGGGAGTTGTCTCTGTCATACATGGAAGGTGGGCCCGGAGGAGTAGGTTGGAGAATTATGGGTGGGGGAAAGGACCCCCTGCCTCTCCACCTCCCACTCTGTCTTCTAGGAGTGGATCTGGGACCCCCCACCTCCATCCAGGTGCCCAGAGGCCTGAGAAGCTGTCGAAAGCACTGAGCCTGAAGTGTCGGAGATGCCGGCTACCTCCTCCAGATGCAGGCTAAAAATACAGAGGATGAGGTCCCTCAGTAATGGAGACTTTAAGAGCCTGTGACACGCGGCGACGGCTGTGCGGCCGCTAATGAGCTCCTCGCAGATCGATGCCCGAGACCCAAGTGAGCGTGTGGGCCGGGAGCAGGAACAGGATGTCACTAGGCATTTGTCCACCCCGGCTGAGAACCTGGAGTGTTGGTATGGGCCAGGAGATTGGGATCAGATTGGGTGACCTCTTAACACTCAAATGGGGAAACTGAGGCCAAGTGACAGAAACAGGAGGGGGTGCCATGGAAAGACCAACAAGGGACCTTAACCAGATCTTGCTTCTCTCATTTCCTGCCTCATCCCCAGCTTTGTACTCCAAAGTCTAGGACAGAGCTTTACCAACTCTGCAAATGGATGAGAAATGAGCCATGAATGAATGAATGAATGAATGAATGAATGAATGAATGAATGAATCAGTACTTGTGCTACTGCACTATGGGACTCTCCAGTTTGAGGGACTGACTGTAATTTAGTCTTCCTGTTGCTCCAGGAGTACCCAGCACTGAGAAGATTCTCAGAAAGGTTTTGCTGAATAAATGAATCTACCCCTTCTGTGGAGGCAAGGAAGCCCGTGAAAACCATGTCCTAGGTCTATTTTCATTGGTCATAACACTCAAAGAGGGTAGTCATGCCCGCTGGAGAGAATCAATCACAGAATGGCACAGCAGATGCTGCCTGAACTTGTGGCAGGCACAGTACTAAGAGTTTGTCACAAATGATCTCATATCAACCCTGTGCTTAAGTTTAATTTTTATACCCATTTTTGTACAGGGAAAACTTAATGGAGCCCACAATGGTTCCTTGCCCTGGGTCATGCTTCAAAGGGCATCAAGTCAGGATTCAAACATAGGCCTGCCTGACATTCCCTAACCACTGTACTACCCTGCCTTCCTATGGTACAGCAAGAGAGGACAGGAAAATTGTGGGCCAGAGAAATCCATGCAAGATAAAAGGTGTGTGTGTCGGGGGAGGTTGGAAACACCCCCAGGGCTCATAAAGTGTTTGATAAATTCCGGGAGAAGAATAGGAAAAAATAATGAGCATTTGTCAGAGTCTTTTATAGCACGTAAGTCGCTTTTACCGGCCTTCTCTCATCTGATCTTCACCGCAGGCCTGGGAGGAAGGTATTATCATTATCTACATTTTATTGGCGAGGAAAGGAAGGCGCTGTGGATGCCCAGCCTGGGCAGGCAGGCTGAGCACCTGGGGGTGGGGTCAGTGGCGCAGTGATGAGGGCTGTCTCTCTTCCTTTTGCACTGGTTCACAGGGTAAGTGCAGGCTGGGGCGTGTGCTGGTTATAGCCACAGGCTTTTGGGGCTCATGGATTGCTCCCGGAAAGATAGTGGGAGTCCTTCGCTCGTCTTCCAGCTGCCCATTCCTTTGGCAGCTGCTCATTGTGCCCTGGGAAGAGCAGATAGGCATTAGCCAGCAACACCACACTTGGCAGTGGGAAAATCAACTCTGGCGGGAGAGTTTAATTAGGCTGAAGTCAGACACAGTGGCTCATGCTTGCAGTCCTAGTAATCTGAAGGCAGAGACTAGTAATCTGAAGGCAGAGACAGGAGGATTGCTGCAAGTGAGGGGCTAGGATGGGTAACATAATGAGTCTCGGGACAGCCAAGGCTACTTAGCAAGACTCTGTCTCAAGAAAACAAAACAAGGCAAACAAGAAAGGAACTTGCTTAAGAGGCAAACCTGTGATGTTTTAAGTACAGAACCTGTGTAGAAGGAGGCCAGAGTCTGACGCACTCTTCTGGCTTCTCTGGCTTCCGGCCTCTTTGTCACGAACTTGACCCTTTGAACTTGTGGTCACCGTTGGGCGGAAAGTAAATGTGGTGACGCCCATGTCCCCACAAGAACCCTTGTTCAGATCTGCCATCATAGAGAACTGGTGCAAGGCTCCTGTTCTGCACCCAGTCCCATGTCTCCGAAGGGCAGGAGAGCAGGAGGCGGGCTGCCTACAGCGCACTCGGCACTTCCTCGTTTTGCTCTAGGATTGATCTCCGTCTGCGAGAGTTTCACCATCTGTACTTTCTATACCAATTCAGATGAATGCATCAGAAAGACAACAACAACCCCCCCAAAAAAAACAACCCCCAAAACAAAAACAAAATTTTTAAAAAAGCCATGTATGGTGATATGAGACTATAATCCCCAAACTTGGAAGATAGAGCTTCAGGCTAGCCAGAGATACATAGAAAGATCTTGTCTCAAAATAACAACAAAACTCAGATATATGCAAAAATGAGAGCCAAGATTTTATGCCATGGCAGTTTTTCTTTTCCTAGTCCTTTGACTGAAAGGGGAAACTGAGGGAGAGACCGCTCCTGCACAGCTCAGACAGCTTTTTAGCATAGCGGAGCCAGGATGCAGGCCAGGTGCTGTGACAGAACCCGAAGCTAAAGTGCATCGGGCCTGTCCCGATGGCAGGCATGACGCACGACTCATCTGACTCCTCATGGTCCCCGGAGGTGCTGAGGAAGAAGGGGACTCTGGAAGCAGATGGGATGGCAGTGCAAACTTCAGCTGGGGGATCAGGCTGCACTGTGAGCCTCAAGGCTTTGAGCTCATGACTTGGGGGCCATGTTCCTTGGTCTCTTTGTGACTCAGTTTTCTTATGTGTGAAGCTGAAATGCTGATTGTAACGTGCCCTGTGGGACTGAGTTAATTCACACAGAGCTGGAGCTCAACAGTGGAAACTGTGGTGTGCCAATTGTCATAGGTTTTTTTTTTTTTTTTTTTTTTTTTTTTTTTTTTTTTTTTTTAAACCCGGGAAGTTGTAAGGCTTAAATAAGAAAACATTTGGGCAGCACTTAGCTCAGAGTAAGTGCTCAATAAAGGTAAGCTGCTATTATTTTTGTTATTAAGTAGCAATTGTCATTGCTGGCCAGGTGGATGGGAGGGAGGGTAGGAGATGCATCCAAGGCAGAGAGGACAGCATATGCAAAGGCCTGCAGGCCAGACCGAGCCTGGTGCATTTGGCAAAGTCAAGAAGCTCAATTAGACTGGCACATAGCCTGGGTTCCAGGAACAAGGCAAAAAAGGGGGCCTGGAAAGGTGGAGGCCAAGGTTGGACCTCACGTCTGGACCAATGAGCCTCCTTCACCCAATATACAGTGCCAATGTGAGTGACCAGGTTGATGAAGGCTTGCTGGGGGGCTACAGGGGACATGGGATGTGAGGGGCTGCTCTGGTACCAGTCCCATCGAAAGCAGTGCCACTCTTTGAGGAACCACCGGCTGTCAATTAAGGAGTCTCAGCGCAAGAGGCTTGCCTCTCTCATGTCATGATGTGTGTCACAACCGGGAACAATCAAAACAGCTTAGCATTTGCAAAGCGCCTTGGGCTGCGTATTTGTGCTTTGGTGTCTGAGTGTAACTCTTTTTGTTCCGAAGACACCTGTGATTTGCAGGTCTCTGACAGCCATTACCTGCTCAAAGCCTCCGTCTGCCACCCAGCCCACCTGGTGGCACCCTGCTCCCTGCTCATCTGTTCGTTATAGTAGTTAATTCTACTTCCAGCCAAAGGGCAGGTTAGACTTGAGTCCAGCTAGAAAAGATGGCCAAAGTTTAGAAAGCACCTCTACCACTGAGGAACATCGAGTCGCTAGACACTACCGTGTGCACAGTGCTTTGATTCCAGTCTGCTCAACCTTGAAGTGCCTACTGTGTTTAACTGAGAAGCAGACAAAGTTCACACAGTTGATAAGGGTGTCGGAAGGCTAAGATTTGAACTCAGATCTTTGCCATTACAATCTGGACACTTGCTCCCAAACCAGGCTGCCATTCTCTGTAGCTCACTGATAACCTACCTAACTGATCCTGAAGAGAAAAGCTTGGGAATTAACATAGGTTCGTGGGTCGATGTAGGGATGTCGGCTTATCAGATTTTGGAGCTTCCTTGCCCCGAGAAGAGAGCCCCCTCAAATGTGCCAGTCAACCAATGTTGGCCACCAAATCGAGGTTCCTGACCAGCCCCTCTCAAAGCAGTCAGCGCCCTGCTCAGCAGTAGCAGCAGTAGGTTGGCTCTTTCAAGTCCTTCCTGGGATGACCCTTTGGCCCACATCACTTCCCAAAACAGTCTCCATGTTAACTTTATATGCATCAAACATCAGTTCAAGGTCAGCTCAAGGTCAGAACTCTTATCATCATATTGTGGCCATGTAAGGCTTAGGGGCCTTTGCCTGTTTCAGTGTTGCTTTCTCCATATTCTAGAACCCTAAGGGGCTGGGAGCAAAGGACAAGCAGGGATTCCAATTGTGGTGATTCCCTAGGCAGAGCTCCCCTAGTCATTTATGCCTGCTGGACTCCAGTGCTAAAGAATATCAGTGTTGAATAATTATAACAAAAGGCGATATGTCGGTTGATTGACTCACCCTAGCCCTAACCCTAGCCCTAACCCTAGCCCTAACCCTAACCCTAGCCCTAACACTAACCCTAACCCTAACCCTAGGCCTAGCCCTAGCCAAGCCCTAACCCTAGCTCTAATCCTAACCCTATCCCTAACCCTAACCCTAGCCCTAGCCCTAACCCTAACTCTAGCCCTAGCTAGCCCTAACCCTAGCCCTAATCCTAACCCTAACCCTAGCCCTAGCCCTAACCCTAACTCTAGCCCTAGCTAGCCCTAACCCTAGCCCTAATCCTAACCCTAACCCTAGCCCTAGCCCTAACCCTAACCCCACTCAGCTCCAACAGTGACCACAGAAAGAAGGGATTACGGACCTTCCCCTAGGTGAGGAAACTGAGGATCTGGAAGATGGTATCACGTGACACAGATCACAGTCAGGAGAAAGGGAGCCAGGATGCCAAAGCCTTACCCCTACCCCACATAGCCCCTTACAACCAATGGGTTGGTGCAGGAGCCCTTACCCACCTCTAGGTTGGCTGCACCACCTGAGCCCTCCGCACGTCCTTGGTCGCTTAGTTTTCTGCCCATGCCTCATCCTTCTCTGGCCCATGATTCAGTGCAAAGCCTCTTTCGACAAGGTTTATTATTTCTAATCTTGGGAGAGAAAGCTCAGTTCAAAGCCATTTCCAATTCCATTCAAGTCAAGCAACAGTTCTCACTTTGCCTCCCTGACCCCCTACCACCCCACCTCCTCCTCCAACTGGCGCCAACAACACAAGATAAATCTTCCCTCCGCAATATAATAGTTGTTCTTTCCTCTTCCCCGTTGAAGCCTCTGCCAGGTAATTAGCATACGCTGACACCTTGATAGACGAAAAGAAAGGCATGAGATAATTCCCTTTTTCTTTAACCATTATAGTATGAAGCAGCCTTTCAATTTGCCAGTTACCCAATCCAGCATTCCTGCACGCAGCCCACCGTGTGACATGTTATTCTAGCTGATCCTACCATCTCTGGTATTCATCACCAACCCCAGGTAACACTTGATAGAGAAATTCTCCCTCTTCACTGCCGATGCCTTCCTGGTAGGAGGGGCAGCCAGGGTTCGAGCTGGTTGGAAATGGCAGGGTTGATGAGGCCATCCTTGGTTGAGCATCCCTGGCAGGTAGCCTGAGGCCTTGCAAAAGCCTCACAAGTCATTTTTGGAATTCCTCTCTTCTTCCTGTCTCTATCACTTGCTCCCCTAAAGAGGCTGGACTTTGGCCAGACTCAAGGAGTTACAGAGACAGAAGTTGGTACCAAGGTGACAGGCCTGACCATGCAGGATTTTGGAGCAACATGGAAGATTTGGAGACTTTGGATTAAAAAAGCAGTTGCACACTGTGATTGAGGCCTAGTAAGCTATTTTAACACAAGCCTGAATGGCAGTAGCGTTAACAGCAAAATGGACTATGGAGGCCTAGCTCAGATGTTTCAGAGGGGAACTGTATTAGCAATTGGGCTAGAGACCATTCTTGTGGTATTTTGGCAAAGGATGGCTTTCTGCTCTTGGCCTAAGAATCTGCCTGAAGCTAAATTGAAAGGTACTGAATGTTCTTGACAGAGACTTCAAGACAGCCTAATATGGACTCTGTTGTGTGGTTATTAGTAATTACTCTTGTTCGGGGATACAATGAAAAAGTGCAGGCAGGGCTAAAAAAAAAAAAAAAAAAAAAAAACCAAAAACCAAAAACAAACAAACAAACAAAAAAACAAAGTATACAGTCTGAAGAAAAAAAAAGCACCAGGAAATTTAATGTCGAGGCCAAGGTTTGTGCTGAAAGAGGTGAGAAGATTAAAGAAAAGTCTATTCAGAAATAGAATGAAAGGAAAGCTGCTCTGGGATGGGACCCCACCCAACTAAGTGACCAACTTATAAAAAGGAAAGGCCTGAGGAATTTTGTTGGCTCTTAAAAAGTAACAACAACAAAGAGAGCTGCTGATAAAGGTGATCCAAGGTTGGCAACTGAACAGGGCAGCATCTGCCAGGAGGTTCTGCTTTTAAAGACATGAAGAATACAGAGTAAAGAGGTTCTAGAATCTTCCTTCATGGTCAAGGAGAGCTTCTGAGGCCAGGTGTGTGGCAAGGGAGGCCCTGAGATGCTGTGTTGTGAAACCACCAAAGTGAAGCCTAGATTTCATTGGAGACTCCAAGATATCAGAGCTGTCAGAGTCGTGGGATATCTGCCAAGGATGCTCTGGATCGAGAAGTATGTTGTAGTCAGCAAGTCCAGAAGGCAGAGACATCTAAGCCCTTTAACATCAGCATAGAGCGATAGAGATTTGGAGTTTGCCTGATAAGTTTTGATCTTGCTATGTGCCAGTATTTCCTGACTTTGCCCCTTTTCCTCTCTTTTGGGATGGTAATATATAACTGTGTACCACTGTATATTGGGAGACTGTAATTTGCTTTTTGATTTTATAGGGGGTTATAATTAAGAGATTGCCTTGACTGTCAGAAGAGACTTTGGACTTTCAAATATGTTGAGATCATAAGACTACAGAGACTTTAGAAGTTGGACTGAGTGCATTTTGCATTATGATGTGGCCACGAACCTGTGAAGGGAGGTTTGAATGAGAACAACCTCCGAAGGCTCCTGGGTTTGGATGTTTGGTCTCCATTTGGTGGAACTATTTGAGAATGATTAGGAGGTGTGGCCTTGTTGGGGGAGGCGTGTCTCTAGGGTGGGCTTTGAGGTTTCAAAATAGTTCTGTAATTTCCAGTGTCTCTCTCTCTCTCTGCCTCCTACTTGAGGATCAAGATGTTAGCATTCAGCTGTTCCTACCACCATGCCTTTGCTCTGACGTCATGGACTCTAAGCCTCTGAAACTGTAAGCTCCAAATTAAATGCTTTCTTTTATAAGTTTCTTTCGTCATAGTGTTTGGTCGCAGAAATAGAAATGTGACTATGAATCTATGACTGTTAGGATCCTTCCAAACTCCATCCCACAGTTACCTGGCAACAGTACTCCACATCCTCCAGCCCACAGTTACCTGGCAACGGTATTCCACATCCTCCGGCCCGCAGTTACTTGGCTCTATCAAAGAGGCTGCTTGCCCCCTCCTCTCCCTCTTGCTCCTCTTGCCCTCTTACTCTTGCTCTTACCCCTCTGTCCCTCCTTTCTCCATTCCCTGCTCCCTCCCTGCTCATGTCTGGCCTCTACTCCCCCTCCCCTTACTCCTCTCCCCATGCCCTGAATAAACTCTATATTATACCATCATGTAGCTGGTCCCTCAGGGGAAAGGGATGCCCAACAGGAGCCCACCAGAGGCAACCCCTTGCCCCCACACTTCTACAGAACATATCCCTGACTCTCCACCTTCTTTATCTTTTTCCTAACAGTGACAGTGGACAAGCAGCTTGCTCATCTATTTGACAAGGTAGAGAAAAAGTTACCTAGGCCATGGTAGAGACAGACAAGGCCTCCCAAGGCCAGGATCTATGCATCATGCATCTGAGTAGAAGCTAAAAGCAGGGGCAGTCTGATAACCCAGCAAGTCTGCTCAAGGAAACCTCTCACCCCCAACTTTCAAGTTCCTCCCTAAAGAACAGGTCCACTCCAGGCAAGAGACTGAGATGTCTCAATCTCTCTTCTTCCTAGTTTGTGCTTGGGGCCCTCTTCTTTGGTAGAACAGGTTCTGGATACCCCCTGTAGGCCCAGATCTGGGGCAAGAGCTGGGTCAAGGCCTGGAAGACAGCCTCTGCCAGTACAAACATTCCTCCTTCATCTAAGGCAGGGTAATAGAAGCTGGGCATGGTGATCATTCCTGAAATTCCAGTGGTCAGGAGACTGAGGCAGGAGGGTTCCAGACTATCCTAGGCTGCCACCTGGCAAGATCATGGCTTTCTTGATTTTCTTCCTTCCTTCCTTCCTTCCTTTCCTCCCTCCCTCCCTCCATCCCTTCCTCCCTCCCTTCTTCCCTTCCTCCCTCCCTCCTATTTCTCATTCTTGAGACAGGGTCTCTCTGTGTAGCCTCTACTATCCTGAGACTTTCTATTATAGAACAGGCTGGTCTGGAACTCTCAGACATCCATCTACCTTTGCCTCCCAAATGTTGGATTAAAGGTATACACCACTCATCTTTATGTTCTCAGTTTTAAAATATTTATTTCTATCATTCATTTATTTTTTATTTGTTTGTTTGTTTGTTTTGAGACAGGGTCTTACTATAGAGCCCTGGCTAAGCTCACAGAGATCTGCCTGCCTTTGCCCTCCAGGTACTTATGTATGGTACCACAGTGGACTCTATCTATCTATCTATCTATCTATCTATCTATCTATCTATCTATCTATCTATCTATGTGTGTGTATATGTATGTGCTCATGTGCTATGTATGTACCCATATGTGTTTATGCATGTGCCCATGTGGGTGTGTGTGTGTGTGAATCCCACATGTGTACAGGTGCACTTCAAGTCCAAAAGGGGGATTCTGATCTCTTGGGGCTAGAATTATAAGTGGTTGTGTGCAGTCTGATGTGAAGACTCAGGAAGAGCAGCACTTTTTTAAAAAATTTATTTTACTTATATAAGTACACTGTCACTGTTTTCAGATACACCAAAAGAGAGCATCAGATCCCATTACAGATGGTTGTGAGCCACCATGTGGTTGCTGGGAATTGAACTCAGGACCTCTGGAAGAGCAGTCAGGACAATATGACCTGGTACACACACACACACACACACACACACACACACACACACATATTCAGGCTTGTTGCCCCAGATGTTGCGGTGCCGCCAGCAGACAGCCTCCTCTGGACTCCCTGCAGTCAAAAATTATATCAAACTTATGACCTCATCCAGGATCTCTGTATTCACAACTGATGCATGACACAGAAAAGCAACCAGCAGCCCAGTTCCAGACACTCCTTGAAAGATGTTCTGGCTCTAGATGACCCCACGGGCCAATGAAGTCTGATTCTGGACCTTGAGTGCATATTCCTGCTTCCATTTCTCTTGCCCAAAGAACAGCTAAACAGATTCTATGCACAAAAGCAAGACCAAGCACACAACGCCAAATATCCCACTGGCCTTCAGCATGTGAATGCATATTTTATAAGTACAAATACATGTTTCTTTATTTTTATGTTTTGACAGCATCTCCCCCTGGCTGGCCTTGAACTCATAATGTAGTCAAGGTTGGCCTCATATTCCTGACTCTTGTCTCAGCCTCATTTACAGGCACAAGTCACCGTGCCCAGCTACAAATATATAATTTATAAAATACATTGAAACAGAGTTTCCTGTAACCCAGGCTAGCCTAGAACTCATAGGCAGTAAAGGATAACTTTGAATTTATAATCCTCCTGCCTCCTCCTCTAAGGTGCAAAGACTACAGGCATTTGCCAGCAAGCCAGATAAATTTATGTTGTTCTGGGACCCCAAACCAAGGTTAGCTATGTAGCTACATCGTTAGCCTTATTTTGGCTTTTGAGACAAGGTTTGACTCTGTAGTCCAGGCTGGCCTCAGCCTCCTGGATGCCAGGATTATAGGTGAGCACAATGATCTGGTGAGTATACACTTACCACCAGAAAAGCCTGGCATACTCTGACCCTTGCATGGATGTTTTGTCTCCTATCATTGAAATCTTTCCCTATTACCTTGTTTTAAATCTCAACCTCGGATCACTCTCTGGTTTTCCATCTTAGTATTTATTATTTATCGAATGCACGTACGCTCGCTCTCGAACACACTTGTTTGCACACTCACACTTGTTTGCACACACACATTTGTTTGGACACACACTTGTTTGTACATGCACACTTGTTTGCACACACACACTTGTTTGCACACACACTTGTTTGCACACACACACTTGTTTGCACACACACTTGTTTGCACACACACACACACACACACACACACACACACACCTCCTTTCTTTTGTCCGTTCTGGAGAACATAAGCTCCATGGGAGCAGTTCAGTCGGCTTGGTTGTCCCTCCAGAGACTTACAGCTCGGCAGTGCTGGGTGCAGCCGTATCTATCATTCTGTGTTTGAACTGATACAAAATGAACACGTGAAAGAAAGGATGAACGAGGTAGTGCCGATCACGGCTCCCTCTAAAAGCTATTTACTTTCAGGAAACTCACTTCTCTTTGGTGACTTCTCCAGGTGTCCAAGACCACATGTCTGTCCTCTGATGCTCGTAAACCTCAGATCGGACTCTCCAACCCTGTCTGAATAGTCTGTGGTTCCAAGCCAGGCCTCTGGAAGCCTCAGTTCTACCTTCAACCCTCCGACATTAGCCCCTCTCTGCAAAGTGAGGGTGCCTGGTTATAGCCTGCCCAGTGGAGGTTCTGCTCCCCAGAGTTGACCACTCAGGACAGGGCTAACCCTGACCATTCAGAGTCCACTGCCCAGTGCTTCCCAGACACCTGAAAAACAGAACGCTGCAGCCTGGGGTGTGGCTTAGTGGTAGAGCACTTGCCAGGCACTTGCAAGGCCCTGGGTTTGATTCCCAGAACTATGAAAATAATTTATGGCCTGTCCCCTCCCCCACATAACAAAACTAGGGGCTGATGTGGAGGGGAAGATACCAGTGGCTGTGCTCTGAGGCTTCCTGTCCAGTTATTCTTATTCATACTTGTCTTCTTCATCCTCTGACTCACCATGGTTCTCTTACGTGATAGGTGGGGGTGGGGAAGGATGTCTGTGGCAGTTGGTATCATCCACTCCATGTCTATGCCTCCCCACACCCCCCTCCCCAGCCCTCACCCCTAACCCATACCTAGATTCAAGCTACCCTGTGTTCTCTCTGCTTGAGAACCTCTGACTAACCCTCAGCCTTTGCTCTGGGTACCCATTTTTACTCCAAGAATCAGCCAAGTCCTGCCTCCACACAGCCCGTGACACCTCTTACCACATTGTTCTCTCCCTTTCCTGACTGTCTCCCATGCACATGGACCAAATCAGTTTTCCAGGCGCTTGCTTCCTTCCAGGCCAGCCTTTTATCAGATTGCACTGCGGGTCACTATTTCACCTACCGGCCAGATCTCCCCGATCCGGCAACAGCTGAACCCACCGGGTACTCCCACGAAGGCTTTCCATTTCTTTCATCTCTCTCTCTCTGTCTTTATAATCACCCCCAGACAGTGGCAGGATGCAACCTCCCCACTCTGAAGACGAAGCAACAAAGGCTGAGAGATGCTGAGATCAGTAACAGTCATCCCAACCCATTCCCCTTCCCAGCTCAGTAATTGGCACCACCAACCACCAAGACGCCGGAAACAAGCAACACTCATCCCACCAGCCTTCACCTTGTCCTTTCTTCCACAGCCAAGTGGCTCCCAACTATGCAGATGGGACTGAAGCACTTCTTAGACATAGACAGCTCACCCTCTCCAGAAATACCTCTTTGGTGGACGTGAGTTGAGCACACACACACCACCCTACCCCCACCCAGTACGCTTGTCAAGGTCTCCCTCCTGCCTTCAAGATGGCCCCGCCCATTCTGTACATTGTACCATTTGTGTTTCTCAGGCACTTATTAATTCAACCCACTCATTCAACAAACGGTTACTGAGAGGCTACTGTGTGCCAGGCACTGCCCTGTATACAACGGAATAACAATGAAACAAACAAAAGCATTGTTTTCACGTAACTTGCAGTCCCATGAGGTGCAGAGGTCCGCACCTAAAGTAATAGTAATAATTAGTAAGTAATCTAAATAATCGAGTAAATTTGCAGTGTTCCGTGGTGTTTCCTAGTGATAAGTTCGAGCACCCAGGCCGCAGGCAGGCTATAGGAGGCAGGCCTCACTGATCCCATGCCTGAAGGGGTGATGGGGAGACCGAGTGTTGCTGACACCTGCAGCTGGGCCGGGCAGATAGAAAGAACATTAAGTACAAATCCTGAGGAGGGACTTCTCACAAGCTCACACGTAAGCTTGGGAAGGTGCAGACACCAACAGGGCCAGGGGAATGAGACGAGAGGGGGGAGGGTGCAGGATTAGCATCCAGCTCTAGGCCAGCTTGGGCTACATAGTCCAGGCCAGCCTGAGCTACAGAATAAGGCCAAACACCATGGGGGAAGCCAGTGGGGCATGTCAGCAGCTTAAGACATTTGTCACCAAGATTGAAACTGGTTCCCAGGAATCAAGGGGTCGAAGGAGAGAACCAGCTCCCACAAAGTTGCTCTCTGACCTCTACGTATTTATCATGAAGTGCTTCCATGAGCTCATCGAATAAATAAATAGTTGTAATTTTTTTCAAAGAGGGGAGGGGTAGATTTGGCAATGGGCCTCACCTCACAGCGTCTGCCAATGACGATGATAATTCTGGCATTGCCCCCGAGAGAGAGGTAGTGTCACTGGGCGGCAGTGACACTATCTACCTCAGTGTGGAGAGTAGACATCAGGGTAGATGGGCCAGGAAGCCATCTTAGCAGTGCCGGAGAGAGAAGGGACAGCACAGGCCAGGGTGCTGCCTATGAAAGAGGCAAGAAATGGTCAGATGCTCTGAGTTGTGACAGAGGTGCTGACAATGGCTGGGCTGCATGTTAGGTGTAAAATGAGGAACCAGAAAGGACATCGGGGATGACACAGATTTGACTTCTCCTCTATTCCCTGTTGTGCTTATGTTAGTCCAGACCCTTTGCCAAGGATTATAAGGTACTTCCTGATTTCATCCCTGCCCGTGATCTGATCTTCCAGTACCAGTGAGTATCAGTGTTATTTAATTTAACACTTACTGCGAATGATAACCTCATCCCTTCCCATAAAAATCCAATGACAGGAGAATTGTTGGGATAAGCCTTTCATTATTAATATGCCCAAGTAACAGCAGAGGAAAGGAAGGTTCAGAAAGGCCAAATAACTTGATCTAGTCACAAAGACAGAAAATAGAAAACTCGAGATTTGAACCCAGGACTACTGTTTTCTTTTCTTTTTTTCATTCTTGTCTTGAGGGCTGGGGCTTGGGACTTGGCAGCTCCTGGGCTTGCTGTGTAGGCTAGGCTAGCTTAAACTCAGAGATCTGTCTGCCTCTGTCTCCAGTGCTGGGATTTAATGCATGTGCCAGCACACTGGCCCCAGGACTGCTTCTCAAAGCACCACCATGGGGGACTGACATTTTAGTTCTGCGATCAGCATGACTTCACTCTCTTAACCTCAGCGTCCTCTAGTAGGCAAATGCCCAGACACGCCTCATCTTTGCCTGATGAAACTGCAGTCCCGGTGGGGCCGGGGTATCCTCTGTGTCCTGAAGTTTCCCTTACGAGGCTGTGGCGGTTACACATGGAGTGCAGAGGCCATTTCTGCTCTCACCGCTGAATCCAGAGGGGAGAACAGAGGCTGGCACACAGGCCTTGGTAATGACCTCTGATGAACCCAACGGAGCCGCAGACATTCCGTGCTTGCTTCCTCTCGGCCAGTCTCCTGGGGTCTGTGCATTAGCCCTGTTCCTTAGATATTTACAGCGGCTTCCGCCATGCGCCTAACTTAGCACTCAGTTGAACTTTACATAATGCACTAACACCCAAACACCGGACGTGAATATGAGGATCTCCATTCTACAGGTAAGGGAACCGAGGCTTTCTCAAATTCAGCAGATTCCTAGTCAGAATGCAGTTGTGGGTTGCTAATCACATTCTGATGAATCGAGCTTGACTTAGGCAAAGCCTGACACAAAACCCCCAGCCAACAAGTGAGCAAAGCTGCAGGCCACAGTGAAGAGGGAAAGGGCTCCTCTCCTCTGCCTCAGCCCTCTCTCCTCATTCATCTCCCCCTTCACTGCCTTAATAAAAGCCCGGAGATTGACCGATGGAGGGGGCTGATTTCCCCGGGAGAGAAGCATCCTTTACACAAGAACATTCAAACAGGATCAGAATTCGTCCGCGAGGCACAGGCTTCAGAAGACAGCCAGAGACGGAGAGTTGTTGGGAGAAGGAGGGTGCAAAGGGATGGGGAACAATCTTTTATTTATTTATTTCCCTCTAGGAGCCTTCACCTTTCATTAAAACAGCCTCCGGATGTAGGTGCAATCAAACATTCATTAGACAAGCAAGGTACATTTAAGAAAAAGCTAACAACGCCCAGCGCGCGCGCACATCCACACATGCAGCAATAATCAATCTGCGAAATGAAACCAGTCCTTCAGGCGAGAAAAACAGACCGTGTTCCTCCGCACCCGGCTCCCCAGGCCCTGCGTCCCTGTCCCTGCCACAATCCCGCACCTGCGCGGGTGGGGGGCGCCCATTCCCCTGCCTCTGAAGTCGGACAAAAGTGTGTGTCTGGTGGTGGTGGTGGTGGTGGTGAGGTCCCTCCCAGCCAGGCTGCTGAGCCCCGGCAAGGTTTTCCATGACCTTTGCTCACAGAGTTCGCGCATCTGCCCCCCAAACCCAGGCTCGGAGGGTGAGTTCATCCTTCGCCCAACACAACAGCCCTCTGCTTAGGACAGTGGGACTGGGGCCGAATGTCCCGCAAGGTTGGTTCCCCGTTCTGTCAATCAGGAAGGGCTTCCCGGAGGAGGGGATGGCGGCGGAGCGGGGGAATGGGGGTAAGGAAGCCGCTTGACAGATGGGGAGTGGGAGGCTCTTCCCAGCATATGGGGCTGCGTGGGTGGAAAGAGTCTAGGCTGGGTGGGGGATGGAGGGGCGCTGGGCTGCAGAGACAGTCCTCGGAGCGGGAACGGAGACTGGAGTGGGGGTGGGCGTGTGAACCGGACGGAGGAGAACGAAGGTATCCCCCAAAGGTGGAGGCGGGGAGAGGGGACAGCCACGGCCGAACTCACCCTGGAGCCTGCGAAGGCGTCGCTTTCCCAGCGCCTTGCACAAGGGCGTCCCCTGATGGCAACTCGGGAGTCAGACACGGTTTCTATTTTCTGAAATAAATCCTTTTTTAATTTTTCTTTTCTTTTTCCTTTTTCTTTCTTTTCTTTTTGAGACAAGGTCTTATGTAGCCCAGACTGGCCTCGAATTCGCTGTATTGCAAGGGGGTTGATACCCTTGCCCTCACCACCCCAGAGCTGGGGTTGTAGCATCACACCCCGTTTAAATTTAACCAGATACATACAAGTCTCTCGCTGGCCTGAGATCATCCTTTTAGAGGCGCCCTAACCCATTTTACAGCTCAGAGAACTGAGGCCAGCGAGGTCACTGAGGCTGATGCGAAAGAGACCTGATTCTAATCTATGGATTCATGCACTCAACATGTAAGCCCCTCTTGCATGCAGGACACAAATGACCAGGCTTCCTGGGGTTTATAGTCTAGGTGAGGAGACTTAGACTATAAGATAACAAATGAGAAAAATGACGTCCAGCTGAGGAGTAAATGAACCCGAGTGTGGAGCTAGGCAGGGACTGCATTTTCTCAGCCTGCCTCCCTCACCACTCTCTGGGGGACCAGGATGTGTCAACCTTGGCTTCAAGACAGGCTACAAAGAAAAGTGGCTCTGGGGGTGGGATTATGATGAAGGGGTGCAGACTCCCAAGGCCAGGACACTCCCATCCCCACTGGCTCTCATGTTCAACCGTCAGCACCTGCTGCCTCCGGCTCTCCCACTGTGGCCAAGCTGCTGAATTATTTCCTATCCCAACCCAATGAGGTTTTAATCTGTCTTTATACATCAGCCGTGCTGCCTGCCCTGGTGTTATTACTGAGTTTTCTGTACACGGATCCTGCGTCTCCTGGCAGCTCTAACCAAGGGAAGGTTCTGAGATGAAGCCGGGAGGGGTCTCTGCTCTGCAAAAATTTATGGGACACCAAAGCTTGATGTGGGCAGGAGCCTGGAGCACTCTGGCAACAGACAACAGAAGCCAGGATTTCAGCCCTGCCCTTGAGGCTGGGCTGCAGTCAGAATGTGGGATTTGGGTGTGAAGGGACCAAGTCTACAGTCTACAATTTAAGCTCAGAAGAATGGGGCTGTGCTCGCAGAACCAGGTCACAGTTTGGGAAGCTTTGCAGCTCCAAGCAGAGATGGAAAGAGGGAGAGAGCAAAACAAGCACAGTAGGCTAGCAGCTGCCTGTAATCCTGGGGGCTGGAAGCAAAGATCAATGTAAGTTTGAGGCCAGCCTGGTCTACATAATGAGTTACAGGCCAGCCAGGGCTACATAGTAAACCCCATCTCAAAGAATTAAAAAGCTTAACAAAAAGAAAAAAAAATAGTGGTAGTTCTAGGTCTGTGGTTTACACTTCAGACACCCGAGGGTCAGTTGGTTCCCCTCACTTATAAAATGGAGTGGCTTCATTTATGCAGGTTGGTCTCTGCACAGCATTACACTGGGTAGAGAAAAATGTCAGCTAGTATGGGAGGAGCCTGGAGAGATGGTTTATGATGCTTAGGCGGACAGAGGTGGCAGGCCCCCGTGAAGGGCTATTACTGTTGAGTCACAGCTCACAGATGTTAATAAAGGTGTGAGGAGGCACCAGGCAGACACACATAGCTTCTTGCTCCCACATTGGGTCAGTGACAGACACATTCAGTCTCTGACAGCTGTCTGGGCTTGCTGCTGAGGTAACCCCTGCCTTCAGCCCCGCCTGACAGTGGAGAATGTGGGACACAGGTTTCCACTTGCCTCGTCTTTTTCTATAGTGGACATGTGAGTCTGGCCTCTCAGCTGTATAAAATCTCAGCCTGACTCCTCTGTGGGCTAACCCCTGCATGATCCGGGGCTGTCTACTGATGCTTCCTTGGCTTCTCCTGCCTCTCTGTCTTTGTGTCTGCAATTTGTTCCTCCTGGGACAATTTCACTTCTAGACTCTAACCTTTTGAAGAGAGGGACTTTATCTACTGAGTCATCGATAGTAGCTGGTCAATAAATATTTATAAAATTGAGTTGTCTCCACCCTGGTTGGCTGCTGTAGCTCTCTGGGAAGGTTTTAAGTTTAAAATAATTAAAAGTAAATAATCAAACATTTTCTCATTAGCATATATTAATTATCCAGAATGATGAGTTTCATTATAATATTTTCAGGTGTGTACTTAACACAGATAGTCTGATCATATTCACAGCACCCAGAGCACCCTTTCTGGTTCCCCAACCTCAGTGGTCCTCATTCTTTTCTCGACTAGACTCTCTTCTCCTTCCATGCCTCTTCTTTTTCCTCCTCCTCCTCCTCCTCTTTTGCCTCCTAGACTTTACTGCAGTCCTCTTGCCCCAGCCTGCAGGGTGGGATGACAGGTATGTGCTAACAGCTAGGACAATTCTGAGTAAGTGAACGCACTGAGAGCAGCATCTCCTGTTTACTTCTGTGGAATGCATTCTAGCGTCTCAGGATTCCCTCCCTCACCCCTATCCCCACCTCCAACACAGGCCAACATCCATAGCCAGGCACCAGGTCCTTTCTGCTGCTTTGCCCTCAGCGTGAGGCATCGAGCCCCTGTCACCCCTGCTCTGGCTTCCTAGGGAATTTCTGGCCTCCTTCCATGTCCAAAATGCACAGCTCCGAGTCTTCAGACACAGAGGCTGGGCGCCTCTTTCCCACCACCCAGCTGGGCCTAGTAAATGCCGAGTCATTTCAGCTGGTGCCCATCGCCAGCTCCTCTAGCCAGAGGACGAGCTGCCAGGATCGAACCCAGAAGAAACCATACGCGGTACTCCTGGGGGCAGGGGCGCATGCTCTGCCCCTGCATCCTCGCCGCTCGCCGGGCAGTTGCAGGTCTACACCTGGAGAGCAAGCCTGGGCTAAAGCACCGGTGCTGCCCAGTGTCAATGCCTCCTGTGCCCATCCCCCCTAGAAGTATGCTGGCAACCCAGCCTCAGTTTCTGCCTGGGGCCCTTCCTGCTAAGGAGCTGCCAAGGGCACATTTGCAGGGCTGCGTCACAGCTGCAGTGCCTGTGAACGCTAATAATTAAGCCCCTACAAACCGCCTGCAGATAACCGTAATCCCTTGTATTTATACAGCCCTGAGCACATTTGGAAGCTTCTTCATATATATTATCTTGTGTGATCTCCCACAATAATCCTATTGGGTAGTTCTGGGGAGGGAATTACTGTTCTTATTTTGAAGAGGAGAAAACTAGACTTAGGGAGGAGAGACTTGTCTGAGGTCACACAGCCTTCCGGACCAGAGCTGGGATCAGAGCTGGCAGCAGGACACAGGTTCTGGCAGTCCAGGGCTGCCAACCGTACCCATGCCCAAGATGGTATTGAGTACCATGCCAATAGGTACTGAGCCTATTCCTGATAAGGCCTGGACAGCACAGCCCCTCTGGTTCTTCCACTGTCTCTGGTCTCTTCGCAGCAATAAATAGGTGTTGAGTACATTTATGCACCTCAAACTATTAAATTTAACGTGATCTTACCGTATAGACAATATTATTAGCCTCCATGGTACAGATGAAGTGCCCAGGCACAGGGAGGTGAGTAACTTGCCCGAAGTCACACAGGCTATTTGGATTCAGGACAAACCTTTAGTCTGTTTGAACAAATTCAGACTTAACTGCTAGCTGCTATTCCCTCCCTAACTTAATTGAGGCCATGATTTAGAACAAACCTCCAAACCTGGTGTCACTGGGCTTTCTGTCTTTCTGTCGCTGTCCGCACTCCCAGGTCATTTGTCCATCTACCCACTCACCAAACATCCAGAAGGACGTCCTCTGAGTCAGACAATAAGGGAACTAAGAACGGGGCCTGGTGATGGCTCAGTGGTTAAGAACTTGGCTGCTCTTCCAAAAGACCCATGTTCAATTCCCAGCAACCACATGGCAGCTCACATCCGTCTGAAACTTCTGTTCCAAGAATCTGACACCCTTACACAAACAAACACCAATGCACATAATTAAAATGTATGTGTATCTGTGCATATGCTGATGGTGATGTCATTAACCCCAGCACTCAGGCAGGCAAGTGGATCTCTGACTTCAGGGCCAGCCTGGTCTTCAGAATGAGTTCCAAGACAGCCAAGGCTACACAGAGAAACCCTGTCTTGAAAAACAAAAACAAAACCATAACAAACAAAAGAATACTAAGAACATGGCTGGAGAGTTGGCTCAGCAGTTAGGAGCACTTGCTTCTCTTCCAGAGGACATAGATTTGCCTCCCACACTGGGTGTCTTACCTGTAATTCCAGTTCTAAGGAACCTGATTTCTTTTTCTGACCTCTGGGGAGTGTGCATGCATGTGGTACATATACAGACAAGCAAGCAAGCAGGCACACACGAATAAAAGTTGGGCTGGAGAGATGGCTCAGTGGTTAAGATCACTCACTGACTGCTCTTTCAGAGGTGCTGAGTTCAGTTTCCAGTAACCACATGGTGGCTCACAACCATCTGTAATGGGATTTGGTGCCCTCTTCTGGTGAGTCTGAAGAAAGCAACAGTGTATACACACACACACACACACACACACACACACAGAGAGAGAGAGAGAGAGAGAGAGAGAGAGAGAGAGAGTTAGTTTTAAAAAAACAACAGTTATTAAGTACACAGTGGCTCAGTTTCCTCTGGAGTATTTGTGCCCAGGCTGATGAGATCCAGGAAGACTTCCTGAAGAGACACGGAGAATGAATCCTGAATTTACTCACCAGAGGAGATGCAACAAGCATTCCAAGGAAAAAGAGCCAGAAGCGAGAGGCAGCAACCATGCCCAGGGGGGCTGGGGTGAGGTGAACACGGTAGAGGTAAGAGAGAAGCACTAAGACCCCTGTGGTATTTGGATGTGGAGAGTGACCCAGTCAGGGGTGTGGTAAGGATGTCATGGGAGCTGGGTGTGGGCACAGGGGATGCTGGTCTATTTAGTTCAAGATCTTTCAAGTCACCTTTGCTGCTAACATCTTGGAGCCAGTCCTGTAGGCCATGGGGTTATGGAAAAGCTATCTACCAGAGCAAAACAGGACTGCCTCTGGAGGCTTGGGAATGAAGATGGTGTAGACTGTGAGAACCAAAGTGTACCCTTAGCAGCCCTTAGTGAGGTACCTTTCAACAGCAGACAGAAGGAAGGGCATTTAGACACCAGGAAGAGAATCTGCAAAGATCCAGAGACATAAGAGATCAAGACCTGCAAGCTAGCAGAGTTTGATACGGTGGAAGCCAGGGTCTGGCCTGGGTTCATCCATGACTTCCATAAGATTGAGCTAATACTTCAATGGGCAGGAGTGTGGATAACTGCTCTTCAGCCATGACCCATGTGTTCAGATCCAAGTCATGGGCGAATTACTATCTCTTAGTTTTCTCATATGTAAAGTGGGATTCTGAAGACTAACCAAAACATGAAGCACTCAGCTGATAGCAAACACTCAGAATCTAAGCCACATCACTAGCATCACATAGGTTATGAGCAGCCTTGAGGAGCAAGCTCTAAGGCGGGGTACAGCCTCAGAAGGGAGGAATCTCATTTTGAAAAAGTAAAAACAAGTTGTGGCGTGCGCTTATCTGTAATCTCCACATTCACAGAGACGTGTGAAATCTCATCTGCAACTGCTTTCTCAGAGTGTCATCCCATCCCAAATCAAATGACAGATGCTGGATGTCACAGGAACGAATGACGGGAATGGTACAGCAACCAACAGCAGGGGCCTCCCTGTCTCTGGGATGATGGGGCCCTTCAGCCGTCAGAAACGGTCTACCTGCCCTAGTTCAGATGAAGGACAGAGACTTTGCTGGAGTAAATGCTGTGAGCACTCCCTGTCCTCTGGGTTGGGGGTGGCCTCTTAGGAGCAGACTTACACTTGGCAATTAATTGTTTGTCATAAGGCCAGGCAGGTGGCCAAGGAGGCTGTACCCAGGAGTCCCACGGACCTCGTCTGGTCCTGCCTCATCTGTGCAGCATGGCAGCTTACTTGTCTGGGTTTTGGTTCCCTCCCTACACCATTTCAAGGACCCTGTGAGATGATGTTTGCAGAGCCCCTGCATATGTCTGAGAAGTGCTAGCAGTCAGCAGCCTGATGTGACACTCCCCCTTGAGTAATCAAGGATGAAAGAGAGGAAGGGGCTGCCTGCCTGGGGTGGTGATGTCCCCAGGAGACTACTGTCACTTTAGGTACCCAGGTACCAGAGGGTGGCAAGGCTGGGAGGAGACTGTGACTTAGGACCAAACTTACCTGGGATGAAATCCCATGAACCCTAGCTCCGCTGCCTCTGAGCAGTGCATGGATGCAGAGCTTGAGAATGATGGCTTCCACAGGTGACACATTGGTGACCAGACCATGGGGGAGACAGAGTGAAGACAATCATTTTGCTAGTCTTCTGAAAATTGGAAGCATGATGCTCAAAAAAACAGAGCACACACACACATATACATTCATACACACAAACATACACACATACACATACATATACACATTCACACATATATACACATACACACATACATACATACATACATATACATACACACATACATACATATATGCATATACACACATACACCCACATACACACATGCATACATATACATACACACATACATACACACATACGCATATATACACATATACACCTGCATACATGCACACACATACATACACACATACATACAGACACACACACTCATACACACACACACTGAAATGAATTTCTACAGTCGTTTGGCATTTGGGGAGTAATTTACCAACTTCAAGTCCAAGTTAATGAAGTTGGGATAGGCAGCTTCCAAGGGAGTTCTACTTCCTAGAACCTCAGTCAGGCAGCCAGCAAGAGGGCTGCACGGGTGGTCAACAGGAGCATTAACAGTGACACGTTTTGTATTTGTCATCAGAATGGAGCCCCCGGGCACAGGGGCAGTGCCCATGGCCATTCAGTGGCATATTTGTCATGTGGCCAGTGACACAATCAATTGACCCCCCCTTACTCACCGGTGTTTATTAGCCATTGTATAAATATTTCACCCCTCCCCAGCTGACACATAATCTCTTCTTTGCTGCCTCTGACAAATGAACATTTCTCTGTAGACTCTTAAATGAGTGTGTGTCACAGCTATGTCACTGATTAATTTTTTTTTACCACCATGAACAACGATGCATAGAAATGTAACTTATATTCATTTCCCGGCTTGAGCCCAGCTGTCTAAAAAATTCCACCAGCAGCTCGGACTGACAGACAGCTATCCCTGCGCTTGGGCGTGCTGACATGTGGTTGTGTGAGTGCCAGTCTGTTAATTACTGGCTTTCTCTTCCGGCCTGGCTGCTGAATAACCAGCCACAAGGACTTTAATCACTGTTGGGGCCAAGGAAGACTGCTGCGGAGCACTCCAGGGGCCAGCTCCCCACCCCAGCCTAACCACACAAGCGGGGTTTTCTTCCCCCTCCAGTGTTGGTCTTGGTCTTTGCAGATGTCCCTGCAGTCACCTCAGTAAGACTTGTCACTTTAGACCCTTCACCCACTTCTGTAGGAGGTCCCAAGGGTAGAGCTTGGACCTTCTTTCTCTAGAAATATCTGCCAGCCAGAAATCAGCCACGGAGCAATTAGTAAGCAATGTACCAGCCACACTGATGCCTGACATACTAGTCATCTTTTTTTCCCAATAAATATTCTAGAACACCTACTGTGTGCTAAGTGCTCAGCTAAGACAGGTCCACAGACCTGGCCCAGAGGAAAGGGTAACCATAGCTTGGGAAGAAATATAAAAAGGCACCCCCCCACACACACACAGAGAGAGAGAGAGAGAGAGAGAGAGAGAGAAAGAGAGAGAGAGGCTGGCTGGAGTAGAAACTGGCCCCTGGGATCTACTGTGGAGGCCCTTCCTGGCCCCAACAGTGATTGAAGTCCTGTGGCTGGTTGCCTAGATAAAGTTTAAGTTCCCTGGGGGAGGAGCAGAGGCTCAGAGGTTAGACACTGCTGTTCTCTGTTCACAACGGAGGGAACTAAAGGACAGTTTTTGCCTTTAGCCACATAGCGCGGGAGTAGTGGAGTTGAGCTAAGAGCCCATGCTCTCTGACCCTAGCATCTCACAGTTGATCATTTTCTGTCAACCACAACCCTGTCTTTGGCCTTGGCTGCCTCGGCTTTTCCTCCCTGTGGCTCTCTTTTCCCCCTTTCTTCTCCTTCACACTCACTGCTTCCAGGCGGGTTATCAGTCACCTTGGGCTGCAGAGTTGATTCAGCATCCCTGCCCCCCAACCCTGCCCATCTGCTGCTTACCCCCTCCCCACCCACCCACCTCCTGACACTGGCTTGAGCCTTCAGCAGGTGTCTACGCTGCCCCCATTCCACCCCCACCTCCATGCACCTGTGTCCCTTGCACCTGAGTCCCTTCCCTGATGTCACTGTCCCTGGGCTGGAAGCCAACTGCATACACCTGGGACACTTTCCATGGATTAACTAGCTCATATCAGCTCTACCATTGTCCTCAGGTTCACAAGAGACTGACCTGACAGAGACCCTGTTCTAACTAAGGCCTCACAGAAATGGACACCTTCAGGAGAAGCTGGAGATGTCCTGGTACTATGTTCCCAGGTCCCACCCAGATTAGTCAAAACCACTGAGGGTAGTAGAAAGAGAAGACAGGAGAATGGGGTTGCTCAGACTTCTACTCTATGTACAGACTATGTCCTGGGCAAAGCAGTTCTGTTTCTTCTTGTACACAAAGGATGCTGGGATCTATTACATCCTAAGCTTTGGGAGAACATGGAGCTCATGCGGGCAGCTCCCAGCATAGCCCCAGCACACAGTAGGTCCATGGTAAGCAGTAAAGTCTTTCTTTTCCTTTGACAAGGTGGTGACTCAACCAAACAATCTTCCAGTCAGAGAGAAGAGCTGGACAATGCAGGGCCTGTTGTCAGCCCTGCCACACCCAGCTAAGGGGTGGCCCCTGAGGCTTTTCTAGTGTTTTCTCTCTTCCCTGGGCTTCACAGTATGGGACTGGGGGCAGCTTTGTGGAAGGGGAGGAAACGTACTGCCAGGATGGAGCTACACAATGTACGTTGTCCCTCGGTGTCATTCCAAACTAAGTGCATCACACTGGAGAAAGCATATGCCCATGTACATGATGTCATTGGAAAGTCACAGGAGTCCCAGTGATTTAGGTATGATTAGCTTCCTTCTCCTGCAGCCACAGAAGCAGAGTCAGGATTTAAACCTGGGTCAACTCCTCCCTTAATGCAGAGGATTACCTAAGCCACTACTCGGTGCTGCTTCTTGCGCCCTCCCCAACAGGGCCATCCAGATCTTTCTCCAGGGAGGAGCTTCGGCAGGCCCACCTGCTCTGACGTCATCTCAAGTCACCTCCCATGAGCTGCCCTGCCCTTCCAACTGGGACCCAGTGGAGTGAGGGGAGGAGCAGTGAAAAGAGCCCAGGTGACACTGAGCTGTGTTGGAACAGGACAGTGGGCCTGGGAAAGAAGTCATGAAGAGAAAAGAGTTCTTTACTGTTGAGCTGGCTTTGCCATCCTCCAAACATTTCCTCGTTTGAAATGGAGCACCAAGCCCCGGAAATCAGGACAAAAGCACCACCCACAGCTCTGGTGTCGATGACTCAGATTCCACCTCCCACAGCCTCCTCCTGTGTGTGTTTCTGAATGTGTGTACCCGCGCGTGCGCCTGTCAGCGTGCAAAGCTATCAGCTGTGTGTGTGTGTGTGTGCTCGTGTGCGCAGGCACAGGCAGGAACCCACTCATGCACATGCCTGAGCTGTGTCCGTCTGTAAATCTTTCTCCAAGTCCTGACCGTGTGATGACCCGCAAGGCCAGCAAGAATGGAAAGATGAACAATTTCATGCTTCCTGTGTTTTAAGACAGTGTGTCCAGCATTGGCATAATTATAATAGCATGGACTCCTGACTGCAGAGTACCATCATTAATCCCATTGTGCTGATGATGAAACTGAGGCACCGGGAAATTAAGCTTCTTTCTCAAGGTTACACAGTCAGGAAATGGTGAAATAACCAGCTGCCAAAATCTATGTACAGTACCATGGTCCTTCCCTCCTTATCCCCTCTAAGGAGTGTGGAGAGACCAGAGCCGCATGTCTCTCTCTCTCTCTCTCTCTCTCTCTCTCTCTCTCTCTGTGTGTGTGTGTGTGTGTGTGTGTGTGTGTGTGTGCACGGGTGGGGACGGGCAAAAGGCAGATAGACACATGAGCAGGAGGGGGCAGGGCAGCTGTCTCAGAACAGGTGTCAGAGAAGCTGTGACAGCCACTTAGAACCACAGTGGCAAGCCTCCTTTACATGGCGATTTGCATATATTTGCATACATTTGCATCGCCAAATCTGTGGAATCGGTCTTAATGGTCCCTGCCTCTGAAGACTGGCAGAAAACGGAGAGGGTGGGAGTGACAGGGAGGGCCTTGGGAATTCAAGAAGGAAACGAGGGAACAAGCAAAGCGCTGAGGTTCTGGGAGGCACAGGGTACTGTCAAGACAGTTCCTACAGGAAAGATGGAGACTCTCCCAAGTGCCCTCAAGGAAGCCTCGTCAGCCCTAGTCGATATCTAACTACTGGGCACAGCAGGAAAGGGCGCGCGGGGGGAATGCAGAAATCTGAAAGAGTGAAGAAAGGCTGGGGACCTGGGCTAGTGGTAGCGGGTAGGGCTTTGCACAACGCCTACAGCTCCTACGCCTCGGGGGAGAGGGGAGGTGGCGCCCACTGGCCGGCGGAGGTCAGTGGCTCGGTATTACAGCACCATCTCGTGGACATGCATGGAAATGTGCCTTCTTGGTCGCAGCCCCTTCCTGTGGCTATCTGCAAGAAATGCCTGCCCATTTGCCTGTGTCCACAGGTATATACGGTGGGACTCGGTCAAAGGGGGCCTGGGAATTTGAAATAGTCTAGAGGATCACGGGACTCATACAGCTTAATTGTGGAAAGTGAGAAAAACATGGCTATGTCAATCCCATCAGAGTGACCTTGGAAAATTGACCTCAGTAGGTGTCCTTATCTTTACAATGGAGTAGGAGGGTGATAAGATTTGCTTGTGAGAAGGAAAGAACACCATACAGGTGCCAGTTTGTTGGAAGGGCCCAGGGCAAAACATTTAAGACTTGAGAATTGTATAACCTTGAGATTTCCTTGAAATTTGTTCCCCGGCCTCTTATGCCCCTCCCCCCTTTCTCCACCCTGGCACTGGTCCAGCTTTTAGCACAATGCTCAGCAAGAGCCGTGGCCATTTATTTATGAGTACTGGTGGGGTATCAAAGTCGTGGGAAAGCAGTACTCTAACCTGCTTCCATCTGGCCAGAACTGGCTAGGCTGGGGAAGGAGGCCAGGGGCTATTGCTGAGGGGTCACTTCCCAAGGAGTCAGAAGTAAAAAGCAAGTAACCTTTGAATGAGTGGACGCCAAGGAATCTTCATAGAGGCCCCATGGCCACTTGATAGTTAAGGACGAAAACATCAGCCTCATTCCAGAGGTTAAGTATGCTTTGCTGGTTAGTTGGAAGGGGACTGCTGCCACTGTTGGGGCAGTGGGGAAGGATAACACACAGAGCAGTGGTCCCAGGCATTAGCTTTTTCTCCACAAAAGTGGAAGAGGTATAGATATTCCTTGGCTCATAGGAAATAAAGGGTGGTGTGTTTGGTTGGTTTGGAGCCTTCCTTTACTGTCGTTGTTTGTTTGTTTTTTTGAGATAAGGCCTTTCTGTGTAGCCTTGATGGTCCTGGAACTCACTCTGTAAAACAGGCTGGCCTTGAACTCAGAGATCTTCCTGCCCCTGCTTTCCGAAAGCTGGGATTAAAGCTGTATACCACCACCACCTGGCAGGAGGCGGATTCCTAAGAACAAGAGTCCATGGCAGAGATGGGAACTTGGGGCAAAGCTCTGGGTCTCAGGTAAACCCCTTTGCAGCACTTGTGGCCAGGAGCTTCCCCACAAGGAGACAGAATGGTGTAAACGCAGAGTAAGCATCTCTCTGCCCACTCAGAGAGAGGTCAAGGCGCTAGGGATTGAAGCTATACACGTACTGAGCTCAGCCACCTCCCCCCAGGCTGAGTTCTACCTCTCTGGATGCCCACTTGCCTTTAGCTAACACCAATACCACTCAGGCCTCACAGAGCAGCTTGGCTGCACTGAACCCTCTCTTTTACCCTGGAGAGGACAGTGATTTGTCCTTAATAAAAGCCAGTGCCTTCTCCAGCTTTGGGCTCATTTTGTTTTGCCATGGTGCCTCTATCAAAGAAGGTGCATGACACATGCCTTTTATCCCAGCACTCCAGAGGCTCGTGGAACTCTCTGAGTTCAAGGCCAGTCAGGGCTACATAGTGAAACCTCCACTCAACAAAACAAAACAAATAAACAGAAGGTCCAAGATGAGGCCATCTAAGACTTTTATAGTTTTGATATACATTTAGGACTTTGATTCATTGTTTGGCTTGAGGTAGTGACAGGTGGTTACTAACAAGTTCATCACCCTGACTCCAATATGGCCTCATGACCAAGAAGCAGCCAGCAGGGAGGAGTAGGGGGACAGGCCTTGGGTCACTCAGGGAAGAAGATGGCGGGAACATGATAAATGTATGGCCAGACTCAGAGGAGCTTCTGGTATGTTCTAAATAGCACTGGGTCCTCTCTATACAGAGATTGCAGGCCCTTAGAGGAAGGACGCAACATCTGACACCTTGCCCTTAGCTGGGAACTATTGGCAACTACTAGGGAGGGGAAGTCATTTTTCCTTGGAAGCGTGGCTGCTGGTAGGTTGCCCGAGTGTATGCAGACATCATTAATTGGACTCAGTTGCATTTTTTAAAAGAAAGAAAGAAAGAAAGAAAGAAAGAAAGAAAGAAAGAAAGAAAGAAAGGAAAAGAAAATAAAAGAAAAGGAGGAGGGGGAGGTGTGTGGCTGGAGAGATGGCTCAGTGGTTCAACTGCTCTTCCAGAGGTTATGAGTTCAAATTCCAGCAACCACATGGTGGCTCACAACCATCTGTAATGGGACCTGATGCCCTCTTCTGTGTGTCTGAGGACAGCTACAGTGTACTTATACATAAAATAAATAAATCTTTAAACAAACAAACAAAAGCCTATGAAGGTAGGAGCATGCATTTGGGTGTGTGTGGGGGGGAGTCAGAGTGGAGAGTTGGGGTGGGCGTAATCAAGATACAGTGTCAAAGTAAATAAAACTGTTTAAAAAATGTACTTTCTCTAAAAGTTGTTGTATTTCTTTCTTCCTGTTTAATGTTTTGTTTGCAGGGGTTGTTTATTTGGTTTTGGGTTTTTCGAGACGGGGTTTATCTGTGTAGACCTGGCTGCTCTGGAACTCAGTCTGT
Organism: Micromys minutus; assembly: GCF_963924665.1. Classification (NCBI taxonomy): domain Eukaryota; kingdom Metazoa; phylum Chordata; class Mammalia; order Rodentia; family Muridae; genus Micromys; species Micromys minutus. The sequence continues at coordinate 25,197,744 of NC_137977.1, read as the reverse complement.
AGACCAGGCTGGCCTCAAACTCACAGAGATCCACCTGCCTCTGCTTCCTAAGTGCAGGAAACAATCTTCTTTGAAAGTTATTTTTTAAATTATTTATATTTATTCAGTGCGCACTAGTGTTTTTGCTTGCATGTATGTGCGTCTGTGTGAGGGTGTCAGATCCTCTGGGACTGGAGCTAGAATGTGAGCTGCCATGTGGGTGTTGGGAATTGAACCCTGGTCCTCTGGAAGAGCAGGCAGTTTTCTCAACCACTGAGCCATCTCTTTGACCCCCTCTTTTTAAAAATTTCTTTTTTTTTTTTGTTAATTCGATTATTTATTTAATTATTTAAATTTATATTTGTACAGGTGTTTTGTCTGAATGTATGTCCGTGTGCCATATGTATGCCTGGTTCCTACAGAGTTCAGAAGAGAATATCAGATCCCCTGGCACTGGAGTTAAAGACAATTGTGAGCTGCCAATGTTGAGACTTGAACCTGGTCCTCTGGAAGCCAGTGCTATTAACCATGGGGCAATCTTTGCAGCTTCTAAAAAATAATTTTAAATAATTTAGATCTTAGAGTCAAATACAGAAGTGAGAGTGGGCTATCTCACACCTGAATTCTCAGAATAGTTGGTTTCTGTCCCCAGAACATCTGCCTTTTACTGCTATGGTTCCTGGTTTCTATAGAGGGAGAGCCTTTATGCGAGGGGGCCCAGGAATTTTCCACTGAATTGGAGCTAGAAGTGCCACCCGGCCACCTTAATGCTATTGGACCAATAGCTTAAGGAAGACTTTGCAAGGGTCATGGTTGCTGGTGACCATGGGGAGCCAGGGCTGCAAGTGTAATACATGTAAATGCAATAAAATAGGAAAGGCATATAGCACGTCTTAGGACCTCTACACTGTCGTGTTTGGTGATGAATAACCCCAACAATGACTGTGAAAAGATCACACAGCCAAGAGCTCAGCCATCGCTAACACAAAGCCTGTGGAACCTCAGTGGGCAAGTGCCCAGCTCTGCAAAGGGCCAGCTGAGGGTAAGGGACAGAGAGAAAGATGAACCTGATGATGGGCTCAGAAAAGTGACGGCAGTGGGGTCTGTGGCGTGACTGTCTTCGGGTTTTTATTGCTGTGATGAAACACCATGACAACAAAGCAAGTTGGGCTTACACTTTCACAGCACTGTTCACCACGAAAGGAGTCAGGACGGGAACTCAGACGGAAGGATCCTGGAGGCGGGAGCTGATGCAGAGGGTGCTGCCTCCTGGCTTACTTCCCATGGCTTTCTCAGCTTGTTCTCTTATGGAAACCAGGACAAGGAGCCTAGGGATGGCCCCATCTACAATGGGCTGGGCCCTCCCCCACTGATTACTAATTAAGAAAATGTCTTACAGCTGGATTTTATGGAGGCATTTACTTAACCGAGGTTCACCCCTCTCAGATGACTTTAACTCATGCCAAGTTGACAGAAAACTTTCTAGCACTTGGCCAAAGGCAACTTGGGAGGAAAGAGTTTATTTCATCTTACAGCTTACCGTCTGTCATGAAGGGAAGCCAGGGCAGGAACTCAAGGCAGGAACTAAAGCAGAGGCCATGGAGGAGTGCTGTTTACTGGTTTGCTTCTCATGGCTTGCTCAGCTACATCTATCTGTCTGTCTGTCTGTCTATCTATCTATCTATCTATCTATCTATCTATCTATCATCCATCTTTCTTTTCTTCTTTCTTTTTTAACTATTTATTCATCCTCTGTGAATTTCAGGTCATGCACCCCAGTCCACTCATCTCCCTGTCTTCTTGAATCCACCCTTCACCCTTTCAACATCCCCGAAAAATACAAAACAATATACAAACAAAAACTAAATAAACAAAACAAAGTATAGAAAACATCTCGTCGTGGAAGCTGTGGTGTGTCACAGTGTGTCCGATGGCACACCCTCTGTCCACACCATCTTCACTTGGGAATCTTCATTGCAATGAGTCATTGGTTTGGTTTGAGGCCTCTGGCTTCTGTGACACCATCAATATTGGATCCTCATCAGGACTCCTCCTGGTTATCCTGTTGTTATCCTGTGTTATGGAGACACTGAAGCTTTGGATTAGCAAGACTGGACCTTTCACACGTCCCAACAGTTCACAGATGATGTAGCTTTTGGGGTGGACCAAATCAAAGCCCTGGATCTGGGCTTGGCTGGTAGCTGAGCTGCTCAGCCTACCAGCTGTCCCTTATCCATGGCACCAGGGTGAGCTCTCCAGTACTGTTCTGGCTAGGCCACCCAATGCTGACATTGGCAGGAAGCAAGGTCAACTCTCCTGTTCCCATGCCCTCTGTGCTGGCCAACTCACACTCATGCCCTCAGAGCCAGCTCCACTGTGCTGCCCAGTGTAGGGCCCAACTCTCCCAAGTGCTACAACCAGTGCAGGGCAGGGCTAGCTCTTCTCATCTTGTAATGGTGGCTCAGGACCGTCAGGCACCATTCTTATTCTACTCAGAACCACCTGACCAGAGGTGGTACTGCCCTTAGTGAGCTCGTCTCTCCCACACCAATCATCAATCAGGAAATTACCCTCACAGACTTGCCTACAGGCCAATCTGATGAAGGAGGTCCCACAGCTAAGTTCCTCTTCCCAGATGACTGTGTCCAGGTGGAGAAAAACAAGCCACATAGCCCATTTCCAGAACCAGCTGAAATGTTACAGAGAGAAATGTTACATGGAGCAGAATTTGTTTTTCAAGCATCACCAAAACCATATACTAGAATCTAGAAGTGTGAGCTATTCACTTTGTGGGAAACACTGAACCACAGAAGGCAAATGGTGGCTGAGAGAGAGGTGTGGGCCATCCAGGAAGCAGAGTTCCTGAGGCTCATGGGAAGCCATAGTTCGGGCTGCAGGGTATGACACCAGCCTGTCTTGCATCTTCTCTTGTCATTTTTTTCTTTCTTTTTTTATTTTTTAAAGATTTATTTACTGTATATAAGTACATTGTAGCCATCTTCAGACACACCAGAAGAGGGCATCTGATCCTATTACAGATGGTTGTGAGCCACCACATGGCTGCTGGGAATTGAACTCAGAACTTCTGGAAGAGCAGTCAGTGCTCTTAACCACTGAGCAATCTCTCCAGCCCCTTGTCATTTATTTCTTTTTACTCAACCTTATCTTCCTTGGATTCCACCTGAATATTAGCCATAATTCCGTCCATTTCTGGAAGATTTGTCTAAGAAAAGGTATTTCCTATAGGCTGTTTCCTTCCTATGGTCACAGTGGGAACACAAATCTGACATCTCCTGCATTAGTGCGGGAGCCAAAGAAGTCAAGACACCAGAGGGCAGAAATCAACCAGATGCTACCTTCATAGGGAGGGGAAGGAAGCTGACATAATGGGGTAAGAGGCAGGAGGGGACAGGAAAGAAGTCAAGGTATCTGGGGTAAAATGTGAGGCTCAGGGAAAGTTGTCCTTATACCAGGGTCAGTGAGCTTTCTGGGAGGGGTTGGGTGGAGTTTGAGGATGAAAAGGATGCTGTTGCCTCTGTGTCTTGATGTGTGGTTCTCTGGGCCTCCTCGGGCCTGTGTATTCCTGTTTGTGAGGCCAGGGTCTGCCCCTTAGATGCTTTGGACAATGATGGCATAAGTTAGGTGGCACTGGGGTAAGAGACAATACCAGGCAGAAGGTAGGTCCAGAAGAGGACAGTCACTGTATTATCCATAGGTGAAGACTCAAGGGACTGAGCTGAAGTGTGGGGGGGCGGTAGAGCCCCCTCCTAGGCTAGAGTCTGCTATAGTTTGAATATGCTGTCTCCAAAATCCCAGTCGAACCTAATCAATCACATTAGGAAGTAGAGGTCTTTGGAGGTGTTTAAGAGTGGCTTGTAAGGTTTGCCCCATCTTTTCCATGACACCAACACCTTTTAAAACTCTACCTGTCTGTCTATCTATCTATCTATCCATCTATCTATCTATCTATCTATCTATCTATCTATCTATCTATCTATCTATCTTGCTTTTAGAGACAGGGTTTTTCTTTGTAGCCCTGGCTGTTCCATAACTCACACTAGAGACCAGGCTGGCCAAAATCCATAGAGATCTGCCTGCCTCTGTCTCCTGAGGGCTGGGGCTATTTGTATGCACTGTGGCTGCCTGGCTCCAAAGCACTTCTTTCCTCCAGCGGAAGCAGTAACAAAATGATATCTCCTGTGCAGAGAGAAGTCCTCACAAGACCTAGAACTTGGACTTCTCAGTGTTTAAAGTTACAAGAAACTCATTGCTACTGTTAGTAAATTGCTCAGCATAGTGTGTTTTGTTGTAGCAGCACAGAGTGTAATAGTCTCCCATCTTCCAGGTGCTCCGGAAGCCCTAGTTCATAAACAGTACAAGGACAACTCTAGACCAAGCTTCATATTCCTGTAGAGTTTTGTGCCCCCAATAGGAACTGACCCAGGGACAGCACAGTGGTTTGTAAGGTGCAAGGACACACCAAATATTCCTAATATTATCCTTCACATACCTGGCCTTGCCTTTCTTTGGATATGTGTGGAATGCATCCCGCTGAGTATGAGATGTTACTTCAAAACTATTTCCTCAGGTCATAACGGCTATTCCTCTGCCTCTTGTGAAAATCCCACTTCTGCATTTTCAAGACAGAAAGAAGGGAAGAGAAGATGGTGTGTATAGGGAGGCCCAGTCAGTTTGCTGCGTACCCTCCCTACCTGTCAGAGATACAGTTGTGAGGTCTGAGGAGGCTAGACGCTGGATGTTTTTCCAGTGGATCATGTGGAGATGGTCCACAAACGTTATTAGATTCTTGAAACATTTCAGATTGCCCTATGCTGTCCCCACATGGTAGCCGGTAGGCACAAGAAGCTCTTTAGTCACAATTAGATCACAAACTCAGTGCTTTTGGCTTACCAGCCATCCTGTGATGTCTCCTGGCCACATGTGGCCTGGGGGGGGGGGGCTCTCACTGGACAGCACAGGTATGAAATGTGCCCTTCACTGCACAAAGTTCTATTGAACAGTGCTGTCATTAACTTCTGCATAGAGGAGCTGAGTCCTGGAGAAAGACTTGCCCAAGGCCCCAGAGGAATTTTGTGATGTCTGTAGTACTACATGACCTTCATAAAATGTCTCACAGTAAAACTGCATAAAAATATCTCTATATAATGCATCCTATGCTGCCAATAGCCTAGGGTGGCAGGAGCTGGGCCCAGATGTGGGGGTTGGGAATGGGGGAAGGGAGGTGTTTCATGCCTTCCCCTACTCCCCCAGTCACTATCCCAGCTCACCAACATAAAGGAGGCTTAGAGGCCTGGAACTCTCTCTCCTCCCCCCCTGATGACCTAATTGTCACAAAAATGCAAAGAAGGCAGCAGTGTGGCAAGGGTTGGATAAAGGGTAACTCTGGGGCCTGGGGGTAAATGGCCCAAGCTTCAAGCCAGAGGACTTGGTAGTGAGGAGAGTATCATTGACTCTGGCCAACCTTGGCACCACCATTTCTTAAAATTGAAACCTAAGTGCCCTGTATTTAAACTCTTCCCTGGTTCCCCAAGAGCTTAAGGACTGAAGACCAAATCCCAGCCAAGAACTACAGGAGCATGACTTAACTCCTGAAGTCCCTTTGTTCTCAGTGCTCCCCCAACCCAACTCTCCTCCCCCTAGCCCAACCCTCCCCCCCTCTAACCCAACCCCCCCTTCCCCATGTTCCTTCTCTTTGTTCTCTCCAGGAGCTGCTTCTACAGCAGGGCCTTTGCTCTAGTAACTTTGCTGCCTAGTACACCCTTCACCCAGTACACTTAACTACCCTTTGTTCTGAACCCAACTAAAGCAGAGCTTTTTAAGAACACCTTTCCAGACCCCCGGAGCCAGGGAAGCTGCCTCTAACACTGTGTTCTGATAGAGTCACGTTTGTGAAGCTCCATCCTGACTTTTACAAGTTTGTTTCCTGGGGGTGGGGATGGATGCTTATGAAGTTTCCCTTCCCCCACTCTCCATATGCTGATGTTCTGTCTCTTTAACCTGGAGCAGTGACTGGTCCAAAGATGCTTGGCGAAAATATGAGAAAAGAATGAAACAAGGGGTTGGGCAGATGGCTCGGTTGGAAAAGTACCTGCTGGGGCAGTGTACAAACCTGACAGATCTCCAGAATAAAAGATGGCAGGCATTGTAGTTGTACTGGTTGGTTTTGTGACAGCTTGTCTCAAATGTGGGTCATCAGTTGAAAAAAATGCCTCCATAAGATCCAACTATAAGGCGTCTCTCAATTAGTGATCAATGGGGAGGGCCCAGCCCTTTGTGGGTGTGTCATTCCTGGGCTGGTGGTCCTGGGCTCTATAAAAAAGCAGACTGAGGACTGGAGAGATGGCTCAGTGGTTAAGAACACTGACTGTCCTTCCTGAGTTCAATTTCCAGCAACCACATGGCTCACAACCATCTGTAATGGGATCCGTTGCCCTCTTGTGGTGAGTCTGAAGACAGCGACAGTATACTCAAATACATAAATAAATCTTTAAAAAATTATTTAAATTAAAAAAATAAAGAAAACAGGGTGAGCTAACCATGGGGAGCAAGCCAGTAAGCAGCACTCCTCCATAGCTTCTTCCATCAGATCCTGCCTACAGGTTCCTGCTCTGTCTGAGTTTCTGTCCCGACTCCCTTTGGTGATGTGCAGCAATGTGGAAGTGTAAGCAGAATAAACCCTTTCCTCCCCAACTTGGTTTTTTGGTCATGGTGTTTCATTACAGCAATAGAAACCCTAGCTAAGACAGCGGTGTACAGAGCCTGGAGAATCCCAGGTTATAAGGCCAGCCAGTTTAGCTGATGCTACATGAGAATGAAGGCAGGAGGAAGGAACAAGACCTACAGGCTACTAGAGAGGATGCTTAGAGGTGCTGAGGTGTTACAGGAGAATGGTGGAAATACAACAGGGAGTGTAATGAGTGCAGTCTGCAGTGGGGTGGGGGCTAAAAACGCAGCTCCATACTGCCACCTAGAGGAGCCTGAGGAGATTTTTTTAAGAGACTCGGGTAAAGCCAGAAGCTTTGAAAGCGCCTCAAAAAGAGTTTCGGCACACTCTAATATGAAGGAACAACTGAATTTGATTAAGAGATTTTAACACAAGTTTGAACACGGGTGCAGTAGAAAGAGGGGTACTCAGGGAACGGATAGTATATATATCCACGCATGAGATGGGGAGAGTCACGCTTAAGTGTCTTAGCGGCAGCTATACCAGCATTTTTAGTGGTCTCTCAAATTAAATCTCAAAGGGCTGCTAAGAAGCACACAGCACCACTACCACCATCGCTCTTTGGTAGGTGAAACCATAGCATGGTTCCTCGGGTGCCTTGAGTAGGTTTGCAATCTGATAAAATAAAACTGTGACTCTCATGCATTGTGAGTGCGGTTTCTTGACAAATTCATAAACAATCACAGGTTTACAGCAGGAAAGGAGGCAGGCAACACCCAAAGCCCATACATAGTTAGGCCTTAAGCATGGTTTGTTGCCTTTTTAAAAGCATTTTTATTTGCTATATCTCTATATAAAAGGAATACCGGCCATACATAGACACCCTTCATGGCAAATGGTAATTGTGCTACAATTCCTGACTCACTCTCTTTCTTTCTTGTTTTCTCTGTCTGTTTTGTTTTGTTTTCTCAGACAGGCTGTTTCTGTGTAGTCCTGGCTGTCTCGGAACTCGCTCTGTAGACCAGGCTGGCCTCGAACTAACAGATCTGCCTGTCTTTGCCTTCCAAATGCTGGGACTGATGGCATGTGCTGCCACTGCCTAGTCAACTCTTGACTCTTAGCTGGGGAGCAGTTTCAGCTCCCCCTTCCCATATCCCTTTAATGTCCCCCTCTTTTTATCCTGCCTTAATGAGAAGCCACAAGCAGACGAATTAAAACAGCCCCTGGGGTGTTTTACCCTGGGCTGTGCCAGGGTGAAGGGTACTAAGTAGGCAGGCAGAATGTACTGAATATGTTTCCGGAGCTATCCGGAGAGTGACTGATAAGGGCACTAGCGAGAAGTGGGGACACTTACTAAGCATTTGTGAATCAGGCCCATTCCATATATTACTCATGTGTTTCCATGGACTGATCTTCACAAGAGCCCTGCTACATTTCCTCTTATTTAGAAAAGGAAACTGAGGTACAGAGAGTTAGATCACTTGCTCAGGTCATACAGCAGGCTGAACTGGTACCAGGGTTTTATTGTAGAGACCTCTCCCTCTACCCCTCCCCTCTCCCTCCCCCCCCCCCCATTCTTCTTTTCCTCCTGCTTCTTTCTGTTTTGTTTCTGAGTGCAGGGTTTCTCTGTGCAGCCTTAGCTGTCCTGGAACTAGCTCTGTAGACCAGGCTGGTCTCGAACTCACAGAGATTTGCCTGCCTCTGCCTCTGCCTCTTGAGTACAAGGTTAAAGGCCTGGGCCACCACTGCCTAGGGATACTTTGTTATTCATCGCTATGTGGCACCTACTTTGTGTGAACAAAGTGAGTTCTAGAGAGATAAAGATGCCAGTAACCTTGTTTGGGTTGAAGAAAAAGAGAACTGTTGTCATCATGGAAGGAGTTGTTCTGCCCCTTTACCCCGGTCCTGCTCATTAATGCCCCCCTTTGTCCTTTATGGTAGAGTTGAAAGCTAGTATTTCCCAAACCCACACTTTTTTTTCTCTGCCCACAAAATGCCAGAGACCAAATCAAACCACACTATGAAGGACATGGGAGAGAAAAACACTAGGCTGGTTTTGGGAAGAGTCATGGAGAGATACTATATCGGGGGTTGCATCAAATGGCTAAAGTCAGTGGTGGCTCAGAAGGGCTGTGGTAGATTCTGTGTGCTTCTGTGAGGTACAGCTTTGAAAGTCCTGTTCATATTTTATATTTGTATCAAGACTTTGGTTCTTGTGGGTCCTACAGCTTCTATTTGGGTTCCACTGAGCAGGCAACTAGGAACTGTTCAACACTTCCCGGGTCAGTCATCTCTTTGGTGAGCTTGGTCCTGCTGTTCTTCCTGGGAAGATGGCGGTGATGATCTGACTCAGGACGCAGTATAGCTCCAAGCTGGCCTCCTGAAAAAGAAGAGAGCTCCCGAGCAATGTGGCCATCCACTCACTTCGGCTTCTTCCTTCCTGGGACTCATTCATTCTGCTCTGAGTCACACCTGTCCCTGAGACTCACATGAGACCTGAGCAATGCTCTCAGGTGGGTGAAAGAGGACGGAGCAGCCTCACCACCCAGAGCCTCTGCACTGAAACTCCACTGTCCCTACATTCACACGCACAGGGGCTTTAGTGTTGCTTCCTTATGGAGGGTCTCCTCCCACCCCTGCCTTCAGTGCCAGTCACCTCCCTCTTGACCTGTTTCTACATTTTATAGAGGCTAAGCATGAAGGGGGGGGAGCCTTTTGGCTCACATCAGAGCCTGAGGCCCTAAGGCACTCCTTGTCCAGAGTTCTAGCTCAGTGACGCTCGACCTTCCTAATGATGAGCTCCTTTAATACAGATGTTCATGTTGTGATGACCCTCAACCATAAAATTATTTTCATTGCTACTTCACAACCATAATTTTGTTATTGTTATGAGCCATAATGTAAACATCTGTGGTTTTCAATGATCTCAGGCAACCTCTGTGAAAGGATTGTTCAACCTCGAAGGGGCTGTGACCTACAGGCTGAGAACCACTGTTCTAGGGTCAAAGAATTCTCCTTGTCTTGCTGAGCCAAGGCTACTGGAATCCCCTTGAATATGCTCAATGCCTTCAGGGATGCACAGAGAGACAGAAGCCAGAGGGCTAGACATGTAGATATGAGGGGCAGAGGGTAGAAGGGGGGCAACATAAGTGTATCCAAAGTGGATGGTGTGGAGACCAGAGCAAGAGGGACAGAAATGGAGCAATAGAGAGAGCAGAGGGGACTGGGGAGATGGCTCAATAATTAACAGCACTGACATCTCTTTCAGAGGACTTGTATTTGATTCCCATCACCCACATGGCAACTTACAACTGTCTGTAACTCCAGTTCCAGGGCATCTGATGTCTTCTCTGGGCTCTGCAGACACTGCATGCAAGACATGCACAGATACAATCAGACAAAACTGTCCAGACACAGGAAACATTCTCTTTCTATTACAGAAAGAAAAAGAGGAGGAGAAAAGCAGAGAGAAGAGAGGTAAGAGGAGGAGAGAGAGGAGGAGGAAGAGGAGAAGGAGGAGAGAATGATTTGGGGAGAAAGAGAGAAGGCAATACAATCCGAGGGCCAGAAACTTTCCACCCACCTCATATCAAAGTGAAGGAGGAGGAGCCTGAGAGAGGAAGCCAGATCTGCTTCTCTGTGGCTCTCCTCTGACCCTGGTGTCCTTAACTTGGAACTCAAATGGAAAGAAAATTGGTGATATTTACCATTCCCTTCAGCTGCAAAGGTGATGACAAGTCGTATTAATATTATTTTAGACATAATTATAGCTTTGTTAGGAATAGAAATCACATACATTTCCATACCACAATATTGTAGATCTTTAAAATATCATTTATGCTCATTACTGTTTTAAAATTATGTGAGTTATCAGCTGAACACTTGATCTTATTTAAAGCATTAATAAAAAAAAAGCACATACATTACTAGATGGCATTAAAATAGTTTTATAACTTTATTGCAATACAATTGGTTTCCTTTTATACCCCTATATATTTTGTTTTATGCATTTTAAAACATTGTGTAAAATGGGGTTCATATGCTCTACCCGGCTGCCCAAAGGAAACAAAATCTTTTGACTGGAATTTCTGCACCTTACTAGGATACCCCCTAGTAATTTCCCTCTCTTGCAGGATCAACTTGAGCTCCAACAAGAGGCTGGATTAGGAAAGAAAGATTTGATAAGGGGGGATTTCTGTGAGAGCGCAGGGGCCTGGGTCTGGGAGAGCTTTGAAAGCAAGAGCTTGGAGGTTGGGAGGAGGGGTCACCGACCATCCATCTTGCGGTTAGAGGACAGTCCCCAGATCTTTTGCTAAGCCCTGTCATAGGCTGGTCTTAGAGCAGGAAATCATGCTTTTCAGAGGGAAGCGGCTGGGGCCCTGATTAATTTCATTCCTTATAGCTGAAGCTGGAAGGTGAGCCTCATTGTCACCAGCACTGGAGGAAAGGAGGGAGTCCTCCTGCATAGGAAGGGTCCTGTTTCATGAGTCCTGTCCAGAGTTTGTGGGTGACTTGGACAATCTGCTGCTTTCTACTTTAATCAAGTCACTTAACGGTCTTGTCTCCTTATCTATAAAACGAAGGTCGTGAAATTTCCTATTCTTTATGAATATTGTGATGAGTAATTGAAGTTTGTAAAGCAGCGTTTGCACAGGGCCGGAGACACGGGCAGCTCTCAATAATTGGTAGCTATTATTATGGGCATTTTAATTATTAATTATTATTATCATCCTTTTTCTAGAAGGGAAGGCCCTGGGGAATTGGGGCTATAAGAGGCTGAAGATGACAATTGGTTCCTTGAGTTGGGACAGCAAGAAGAGATGGGACCAGCTTTCTCGCACTCCCTTGCTCTTCCCCCAGAAGCTGGGGTCTTTCTCTGGTTGCTGATAGTTCCTGTGTCTGCTGACTCACAGCCAACTTCCTCTCATAATACAAACAGGAAAACACACTGGCCAGCACACACCCCCACACCCCCAACCCTCCAACACCACACATAGCTAAAGTCCGGCCCTGCTCTGAGGGGGAAGGAAGTATCTCTGGGGGCTCTTGGGGACAGGCTTCAGTGCTGGAGCTCTTGCAAATTCCTCAGGGAGGGGAGAGAAGCACCTCCCCACCGCCCACCCTGTTCCAGCAAGTGTCAGGTGGGAAAGTTGAAAACAGAGGCTTTTCCCATGCGTGAAAAGGTCCAAGCATGTTTGCCTACCGTGCTTGCGCCAGAGAGGCAGGCTCGATTTGGAAGACTCAAGAAAAGAAACCTAAGCTGGGAGCTTGGGGCAGCAGAAGCCGTGAGCCCTCTTTGCCGGGCTTCAGCACAAAGGGGCGGGGCCTCAGCACAGAGGAGTTTTCAGCTTTGCCCTTTCTGCTCTCCTCGCCCATTTAACTGGGTACTTGAGTCCAGTGGGTGCGGAAGAGGGGCTCAGAAGGCTTCAGGCCCCATACCTGCCCCACCTCGGCAGAACCGGGTGCAAAGGTCCTCTGACACGTTCTTTCTTTCTCCGTTTCTACTCTCTACTCCTACCTCTGACTTGACCCTGCATCTTAATGCCTTTCCCAGACGTTTCTGAGTCCCAACCTTTCGTTCTGGGAGAAAGCAGAGTACAAGTCCCTGATAAGCAAAAGCGGTTGGGTTAAGGGGCCCAAACCACCTGAAGGCGGGCGCTTGCACAAGGAGCAGCGAGCCATCGAGCCGTCGGGGCGGAGCCGGGTTCTCGGGGGAGGGCTGCGGGGAGGCGGTGCTGGCACGGCCGGACCCCCAGCCTCGGACAGGACAGCCGGCACCCTGAAGCTGACGGAGGCCACAGCGAGGTGAGGATCCCGAGCGCTCGGGCCCAGCTTCTCAGACTCCACCCCATCACCTCCTCCGGGAGGACCTCCGTGGGTTCCCAGGGCCCCTCAGTGTCGTCTCCCTACTCCTCCTCTCCTTCCTCTTTGCCGCGAACCCGCCCCTCTTTATTGCCAAACCTCTACCCCCTACCTTCTTGCCTTCCCTCAAGCCCAATGCCCTGCTTGGTCCGGCTCCCGCATCTGCCACCTCTATCCCTCAAGCACCTCCAGCTCCCAGACAGTGTTTGAGCCCAGAATGAGTCACCAAGAGAATGGAATCTGACTTAGGGCCCAGAGGCTTAACGTCTCAGACGGACTTGGGTATGGGACAGAGTCAGTAGGAGAGCAACAGGGATGGGCACAGTTGGGAATAAAGCTCGACAACAGGGGGGAGGGGAGGGTCAGTGCCACAGTTAGAACTTAAGACTTGGTTAGAAATTGGGGCCTGACAAATTTCATAATATTGAGCAAATAAGGGGTTGGGGGTGGGGCAAAGGTGAATTTAGAAAGGAGGTAGGGACAAGGACAGGACAGAGCCGAAAACTCTGGGAGAGCTGAATCTGAGATGGACCCAGGGTATGGAGCAGGATTAGACTAGGCTGGCCCCGTGGGGCAGGACTATGGAGACCTAATCACAAGAGTAGGGAAAGGCAGGCCCATAAGGATGGTTTGAATAAAGTGTGCGTGTGTGTGTGTGTGTGTGTGTGTGTGTGTGTGTGTGTTTACGATGCAGAGTTAGAGCTTGTGTCTCTCTGTGTGTGGGTGTGCGTCTTCACACAGCTGAGTGTGTGTTTGTGTATGTCTTCACACAACTGAGTCTGGGTGTGTGTTGTGTGCACATGTGTGGACACATGTGTACATGCATATATGTGGCTAGGGAACAAAGAACACCTTGGACTGTCTCTTCCCTTCAGGTACTCATTTGTATGGCCAGATTCTCCACCCATCTCTCTTTTCTTGGTGGCCTCTGCTCAGACCAGGACCCCACACATTGGGACTAGTTGGGGCCCTCTGGGCAGCCTAACCACAGCAGGCAGGATGTGGGGGTGGCCAGGCTAGATGGACAGGAAGGAAGTCTGAGGAGAGACAATAGGTGGAAGGGGAGGAGGGACTGGGAATGTCCAGGATTAGGATGTCCACCCTGAACCTCTGCCCTGGAAACCAGTGTGAGTGGAATCTATTTCCCCTCCTCCTCTGGTCTGCCCCTCTCCTCTCTTACGCTGCAGCTTGATCTGGTCACCTCGGTGGCCCCTGCTTCTCCACCTCCTCACCCTGCCCTGCCTGTAGCATTCTGATATCTCGTTCTCTGTTCAGTGAGCTGAGTGCACAGAAAGCAGAGCCAGAGCTCAGAGGCAGGCACTTGGGGACCAGCACTACCATAGCTTGCTCTGAGCATAGGCCTCTGTTTCCTCAGTTCCTGTCAGGAACTTATGTTCTGGGATGGCTCTGTCCCCAGATCACAGTCTTTGGGCATGCTTCTTTGAAAGAAATCTGGAGGCTGGTCCAGCTGTCCTGGCCTCAGACTTTGTGGTAGGGAATGGGGAATCTCAACCTGAGCCCTCCCTTCACCCTGAACCTCCCCCCAGCAATGGCCTGAGAGCCCATGGCTGCCCCTCAGGACCTGGACATCGCTGTGTGGTTGGCTGCGGTGCATCTGGAGCAGTATGCAGACACTTTCCGACGGCATGGCCTAGCTACAGCTGGTGCAGCCCGACGCCTGGGCCACGAGGAGCTGAAGCATTTGGGCATCAGTGCTACTGGACACCGGAAACGCATCTTGCGCCTGTTGAAGGCAGGCTCTGCTGAGGGTTTCCTGGATTCTCAGTTGGATAGTACCATGGAGCCAACTCCCAGCCCAGCCCCTGATGCCCAACCCCCCAAACCTGTGCCTAAGCCCAGGACCGTGTTTGGGCTCAGCAACCCTGCTACGGCCCAAAGGCCTGGACTGAGTCCAATCTTCTGGAATCCAGAAGTATCCAGAAACTCAGAGTGTACACAGAGGTCCTCTCCTCTTCTTCCGTCTTCCTCTGAACAGCCTTCTGTCCTGAATACGATGGAGATGATGCCCAATGCCGTCTACTTTGGCTTGGACTTAAGAGGTCAGGGGCCGGCAGCTCAGGACCTGTGAGTTGGTTTTCTACCTAGGGGTCTGATGCTGAGGAGAGGAAGAGATCAACAGGGCATGAGGGATATCCTTCTCTCTGAATAACCAACAGAATTTCCTTTCAGGACTCCAGACAGTTCCCAGGCAACTGTTCCAACCCCTGCCTTCAGGCCCACAACAGGCACAGGTAGATGGGTTGCTGGAGGAATTGTGGCCACCCTGCATCTCAGACGCTCACACTTAACCCCTCTTTCTTTTCAACACCCCTCCCCTCACCCTGACAGTGCACATCATGGATCCTGGTTGCCTGTACTACGGTGTCCAGCCTGTGGGGGTCCCAGGAGCCCCTGACAGAAGAGACGGCAGAGCTGTCTGTCAGGAAAGGGCTGAGCACAGGTAAGTACTTGGAGGGGTAGTGGTGGAAAGATGAAGAAAGCATAGGGAGCAGTTGAGTTAACCATGGTGGCTATGTTGGTAGTTCCTCATCCAATACACGTTGAGCATTCATTCCCTCAATGGCTGGCAGGCACTCAAGGTGTGGGACATATGTAACTGTCCCTTGCTCCCTGGCAGCTTGTGAATAAACAAGGGGGACAGACCACAAGAGAAGCACACAAGCAAATAGACAAATAATTAAAATTCAAAAGTCCATCTTCCCAGTCAGCAAACAGGGTTGCATGGTTCCATGCTCAAAGTTGGTAGTTTTTCAAGACAGGGTTTCTCTGTGTAGCCCTGACTGGCCTGGAGCTCACTCTGCAGACCAGGCTGGCCTTAAATTCGGAGAGCCACCGTCTCTGCCTCCCAAGTGCAAGGACTAAAGGCCGGTGCCACCACCCAACAATAGTTACATTTATGCAGTACAGTTGAACAGGTTTAAAGAACTGGGGGTGGGGGATGGTAACGGATGGTAACTTCAGTTATTAGACCATTAAAAACAACAACACACAAAAACGGGGCTGGGGAGACAGCTCAATGGGTAAAGCATGTGGACTTGAGTTCAGGACTACCATTGAGAAGCCAGGCAGCAGCATGGGCTTAGAACCTCAGGGCCAGAAGAGTGAGCGGGCCGATTCCTGGAACTCTATGGTCAGTCATTCTAGTTGAATCGATGAACTCCAGGTAAAGAACAACCGAAGAAGATACCCAACATTAATCTCTAGGCTGCACGAGACAGCACACTCACAGAGACATGCACATAGGTATACAATGGAGGGAGAGGAAAGAGAAAGGGGAGGGAGGGAGTAGGGAGGAAGAGAGAGGAAGAAGAAGGAGGAAGGAACATTGAGAATAACATTTGGGCAAAATGTTGAAAGACCTGAATTGAAGAATTGGCTATGGAGAGTTCTGGAGACAGTGTATCCTAAGCAGAGGGGAGGTTGGAACAGAGCCCCCGGGGAGATGGAGTGCAGTGGGAAGGGAGGGGTGTGGCTGATGGCAGAGGTAAAGAGACCGGTGGATAGGATTTGTAGGGATGGTCACTGTTACTCGTAGTGACACAGGAAGCTGCTGGAAGGCTTTGACTTATATTGTGAAAGGATCCCTCTGTTTGCTGAGAATGCTGTGGGAGCAAAACATGGCGGAGCAGGAGATCTAGGGGAGGGGCCACGGTGTGGAGTTGGTGAGGAGCGGCTGCAGCTTGAGGGTAAAGAGTCGTGTTATGCTGCTGTCTGAGAGGAAAATAGCAGCCAGACATTATCTTTGAGGGCTTCTGCATGAGCTTCTGCTGTCCCGAATGGTAACCACTAACCACACGTGATTACCAAGCATGTGAGGCATGCTGGTCTGCCTTGAGAGGAGCTGGAAATGTAAAACATCTGCCGGAGCTCACTGCCAAAGACAATACTCTAAAGAAACACAACATATATGGACAAAATGATCTTAGTCATTTTTTCCCGGGCATGCGGGATGTATGTCTATGTGGGTATATGTTTGTGCACAGGAGCACGTGGCCATGCGTGCATGTGTGGGTGCTCAGGATCACATCAGTTATTATTTTCCACCTTTTTTTTTTTTTTTGGAGATGATTTTCTCACTGAACCTGGAGTTAACTATTGGGCTGCATTGGGCAGCAGTTGAGCCCTAGGGATTAACCCACCTTTGCTTCTCATTGTTGGCCTACAGCCATCCCACATGGTTGCCTGGCTTTTCATGTGTGCTGGCGATCAAAACTCACATTGTTCCGTTCATGTAACGAGTACTTTATCTGCTGAGCCAGCCTCTATTTTGGTGATTTTTACATTGATTACATACTGAAATGTTGTTTTGGCTATATTGGTGTGTATAAAATATGGGCTGCTAAAATTAATTATTTTTTAAAACATAAAAATGATTTTATGTGTAATGAATGTTTTGGCTGCATGACAATTGTGCTTGGCTGCATGAACATTTGTGTAGCACTTGCATGCCTGTTGTTAACAGTGGCCAGAAGATGGTGTTGGATCCTCTGGGGCTATTGATAATTGTGAGCCACCGTATGGGTACTTGGGAATCAAACCTTGTCCTCTGCAAGAGCAGCCAGTGCTCTTGACCAAATCTAGAGTGAAGATTTGGAATGACAGTTAATGGTAGAAGTAGAGATGACTGAACCATCACTCCAGCTTCAATATTTCTTTTAAAAGACATTGCTAAATTACATATGTAGTCCTTGATTTCTATTGGACAGTGTGGTCCTGAGCACATGCGAGTTCATGGAGTTGCGATCTGAGCCAGGAGACTGGCCAGGAACTCGGCTTCAGATACAAAATTGAGATGTCTAGTGTATCCAAGAGACAATAAGAAATATGACTGCTGATCATATCTGCCTATTGTTTGGGTGGGCTATCTGAGCCTGGGATTTCAACATGGAAATTGTTAGTATTTAGAGGGAGTGTAGGGGAGAAGAGGACCCAGCCCAGAGTCTCTGTGTCTTCCTACATTTAGAGGTTTGGGGAAGAGGAAGAATCGTTAAACAGACTGAGCCAAAATAGCCAGAGAAGGAGAAGGAGAGCTAGGAGAAGATGATGTCATTGAAGCCAAGGGCACAGGAGGAGGGAGAGGCCGACTGTGCCCGGTTGCTGAGCAGTCTGCTGCTGCTTAGTAAGCTGGGACTGAGAAATGACCTCTGAAACTATGGAGTCTCAGAGGACCCTGACTAGGAGTGGAAGGGAAGGCAGGGGGTGGTGGGCACACACCTTGAATCCCAGCACTTGGGAGGCAGAGACAGGCAGATCTCTGTAAGGTCGAGGCCAGCCCTGTCTACAGAACAAAACTCCAGGACAGCCAGGATCAAGCAGAGAAACTGTGTCTCAAAAAACCAAAGAAACAAAACAAAATCAACAAAAATCCCTAACCCAACCCAACGCAACCCAAACAAACAAATGAAAAGGGAGAGAAGCCAGGCACCTTTAATCCTAGCACCAGGAGGTAAAGACAGGTGGATCTCTGTGAGTTTGAGGCCAGCCTGGTCTACATAGCTAGTTCTAGAATAGACAAGGCTACACAAAGAAACCCTGTCTCAAAAAGAGGGGGTGGGGTGGGGAGAGTATCAGAAGGAACAGAATCAAGCTTTGGAATACAGTTAATGGTAGAAGGAGAGGTGAAGCAAACAGTTGTTCTGTGGAATGTTGGATGTGTCTGTATGTGCATAAGAACAATTTGGTGGAGAGGTGTACGGAGGGGAAGTGAGAAGAGATGCAGTGATGTCTTTGTGTAGGTGAGAGTTGTGGGATCTGGAGCACAGAGGAGAGTCTGGCTTTAGACAGGTGTTTATCACAGTCACAGGAGGTAGGCAGAGTATGTGTGTGAAACTGGATTGATCTGATGCTGTGAGCCTGTGGGGTTCTTGTCTGATTGCTTCAGTTTCTCAGAGCAATAAGAATCAAACAGGTAGAGTAGTGGTTCTCCACCTGAGCTGTACCATAACCTGGGAACTTTTAAAACTACAGGTACCTGGCATTAACTCTCAGCCCATGCATAGGAATCTGCGTTTCTCCTAACCGAGTAGAGCATTATTGAGTGGTTTCATGTAGAGGAATGCAATAGCTTCATTTGCATTTTTCAAGCACCGGTGGCTTTGAGAGAACGGACTGTGGGAGGGAGGACAGGATTGACCAGGGGACCAGGGGGGCAATTTGCTTCACACTGATAAGAACTGATGGAAACTAATTCAGGGAGAGAAAGCCAAGAACATTTTGGAGAGCAGCAACTGTGATGTATGTCGATGAGCTATGAGCAGCAATGGCAGGAAGGCACTTGCCCATCTCTCACACTTCCAGAGAGTGTGACATTTTCCCAGTAAAACCCCAAGCACACTCAGGAGCAAGTTTCATGACAACCTTTTGGGTTGCTAGCTTCTCTACCCCATTTATTTACAAAGCAAACCTCGCACCTGCCAGACGTGATATTGGTGTTATAGGCAGGGGTGACAAACTTACCGAGAGATTGTAGAGGGCACTTGGTTTGACTTGTGTTCCTTCCTCTTGCACCCATAATGCTCTGCAGACAGGATCTGGAGACACGAGAGGATGCTGGTTATGCCAGCCTCGAGCTACCTGGGGACTCCATTCTTTCGCTACCCACCCAGGATGCAGAGACCAGTGATGACCTTATTTCACCCTATGCCAGCTTCTCCTCCACGGCAGATCGTCCCGTGCCTCTACTCAGTGGCTGGCTGGACAAGCTCTCACCTCAGGGGTAGGTAGGGCTGCTGGGAGAGGCAGGGAAGGGTAGGGAAGGGGAAAGGGATGAGAGGTAGGGGACAGGTTCTAGGCCTTGTGATTGATTGCCCACAGCCTATGTTCCCAAACACTCAACTGATCTCAGTGTCTTCCTTCTTCAGAAACTATGTGTTCCAGAGACGTTTTGTGCAGTTCAACGGAAGGAGCCTGATGTACTTTGGCAGTGACAAGGTAGGGGACTGGAGCTGTTACATGGATACCAGAGAGAGAAAGATAGGAGGGACTAAGAGAGGCTGAGGACTAGGACTGGAAGCCCACCACAGAAGGATGGCCACAGCTGCCCGATGTCAGAATCTTGTATACTGATCTCATGAAAGTTCAGTGCCTGTAGCTCAGTCCCTGTCCCCATGGGTCACTGGGTTTTCTTTCCAGGACCCCTTCCCCAAAGGTGTGATCCCTCTGACTGCCATCGACATGACCCGAAGCAGCAAGGACAACAAATTCCAGGTCATTACCGGCCAGAGAGTATTTGTATTCCGCACAGAGAGTGAGGGTGAGGGTCAGAGCCCGCTGGGTTAGGGTAGGGGGGAGGCTAGGTTAGCATACGCCGGGCTGACCTGTCCTCCTCACCAGCTCAGCGTGACATATGGTGCTCCACACTGCAATCCTGCCTGAAGGAGCAACGCCTCCTGGGAAACCCCCGACCCCCTCACCCACCACGACCCCTCCGCACGGGCATGTTAGAGTTGCGTGGACACAAGGCCAAGGTGTTTGCTGCCTTGATCCCTGGAGAACTGGCTCTGTACAAGAGTGAACAGGTAAAGAGGGCTGGGCAGGGGCTGGTGAGCCTGGCTGGGCCATTCTGGAATCTCACCATGTTGTGTGCCCCTGACTCTGCTAGGCCTTCTCTCTGGGCATTGGGATCTGCTTCATCGAACTGCAAGGCTGCAGTGTCCGGGAGATCAAGAGTCGAAGCTTCGATCTGCTCACACCCCATCGCTGCTTCAGGTGGGGCCTAGACTGGTGGAAAGCAAGGGTACAGTCTTTTCAAGGGAGATCACAAAGGTGTCGCGGGCTGGAGGCTTCTTCAAACAGATATCAATGGGGATAAAAGAAGAGGTGGTGAGATTCAGTGAGCAAGGTCAAGATGTCAGGAAAAGAAGGTGATGTAGCTAGAGTTGCATGCACAAAATCCTGAGTTTGATCCCTAGCACTGCATAAATCAGGCATAGTAGTGTATGTTTCTAATCCCAACACTAGGAGTCAGAGGATGAGAAATTTAAAGTAACCTTCAACCATATAACAAGTTTGAGGTCAACCTGAGAGAGATGAAACCTGATAACAATTTTAAAAAAAAGCTCAGAAGTGTCTTCTAGTAGCTCTGGTAGGAATGACCATTGGGTTAGGATGTGGTGGGAGGTCCATGCCCATGGACCGGCTGTCCACCCCTCAGCTTCACAGCCGAGTCTGGGGGGGCTCGACAGAGCTGGGCGGCCGCTCTGCAAGAAGCAGTAACCGAGACCCTGTCTGACTACGAGGTGGCTGAGAAGGTCTGGTCAAACCCAGCAAACCGGCATTGTGCGGACTGCAGGGCCTCCCGGCCAGATTGGGCTGCTGTCAACCTGGGGGTAGTCATCTGCAAGCAGTGTGCAGGTGAGAGGTGGGCCTCAAACACCAAAGGGAATGAGAGGTACTGGAGCTGGGGGACTTGGGACAGGATTCCGAGTTCTCTGCCACATGGCTTTCGTGTTCTAACAGGTCAGCACCGGGCCCTGGGCTCTGGGATCTCCAAGGTGCAGAGCCTGAAACTGGACACAAGTGTCTGGAGTAATGAGATAGTGCAGGTGAGGAATCTGGGGAAAGAGGAGTGGTAAGGAGGAATGGACAGGGAACATCCAAAAGTATACTCTGGGTCCAGCTTGGGCACTAGGCCATTTGGAGACCCTTGTGTTCTGGTAACTCATCTTTTTCTCTTACGATTCTGTAGTTGTTCATTGTCCTGGGAAATGATCGTGCCAATTGCTTCTGGGCAGGGGCACTACCCCCAGGTGAAGGGCTGCATCCAGATTCAGCCCCTGGCCCTCGAGGAGAGTTCATCTCCCGAAAGTATAAGCTGGGTCTCTTCCGGAAGCCCCGCCCTGGGCATCCAGATCACAGCCAGCTTCTACAGGTAGGATGGACAGGTTGGTGTCATGGGAGCCAGGGGTGCAGTCTGCATTGGAATGCCTAGAAATGGGTGGTAAAGGCTGCATTTGGTGACAAAAGACTGTTCCTGGAGGAGCTCTTAGATTGTGTATGAGACTAATGGAGACTTTTCTTTCCCTACAGGCACTGTGTGCAGCTATGGCAGGACCCAACCTGCTAAAGAACATGACCCAGCTCCTCTGTGTTGAAGCTTCTGAGGGAGAGGAACCCTTGTCCCCTTCAGCCCTCAATGGCAGCTTGCTTAGCCTTCTACCTTCAGGTCATCCTCCCAAGTAACCCCTCTCTCCCCCTAGGAGAACTCAGCCCCAACTTGTGACTTACTTCTTTCAAGGGGACACCACTACCTCACTGTCATATCTGTTGCAATGACAGGCTTGTCAGTTTCTCAACCCCTCAGAATTCCTGAGGTCAAAGGGTGACTGATGAGGGCCTGAGGTCACTGCCTGTAGTAGTCAGGATGTGCCCAGGTGTTAGTGTCTTACCATTCCGACAGCATCAACCTGGAGGACCAGTCTCATCTTCCTGGGGACATTCTTATTGCTTAAATGAGTGGTTGGTCTAATGATATTGGCTCTCATTTGTCAGGCCAGATAGGCCAAGACACTTAACAGATGGCCACTCTCAGAAGTGTCCAACTAGAGCTGTCTGGTTGGGGGGCTGGTGGAGAAAAAAGTAGACAAGCAGTGGAGCTAGATGCTACTCTATGTCCCTCTTCCAGTCTGTGTGGTCAGGGGCTCATCCTCATTTGGATGGATTCCCTGCTGTGGGTGAAGTTAGACCCCATGGCCTGGTTCTATTGGATGTATTTTCCAAAGGAGTCACGCCATCCATACACGGTCCTCACCTGATCACTTCTTCCCCTTGCAGACTCCTCCCCCGGAGTATACAACGAGGTGGTGGTGCCAGCCACTTACAGAGGTTTCTTATACTGTGGTCCCATCAGCAACAAGGCTGGAGCTCCGCCCCTGCGAAGGGGCCGGGATGGTGAGCTGGAGCCAGAGGATGGGAGGGGACAGGGGTAGAGAGCAGGTTAGGTGTGAGTGCCCTGTAGAGAGACAGGAGGACAAAGCTGGCATAGCAAAGTGCCCTGCAGTGAGCTGGGATGCTGGGGATGAGAGAGGGACAAGATCAGGTCACAGCCCTAGATGACAGCTAAGAGATTCTGCTCTTAAATCAGAAAGTCTGGGTCAAGTATCCTCTCTGCTCCTTCCTCATGCTGCACAGATGGCAAGCCTCAGTTTTCCCATCTGCAGAGCAACACTCAATATAGACCCATTTGGTAGAGTTGCTGTGAAGGTTCTGTAGTCTCAACCATAGGAAGAAGGCTTGACATGAAGTGAGTATGGGGGAGAGGGACTGTGACAATGGGGAGGATGACAGCTCCTCCATTTCTTTTCTACTTAGCTCCTCCCCGTCTGTGGTGTGTGCTGGGAGCTGCCCTGGAAATGTTTGCATCAGAGAGCAGTCCGGAACCCCTTAGCCTTCTCCAGCCCCAGGATGTTGTATGTCTGGGTGTAAGCCCCCCGCCTGCTGATCCAGGTGACCTTGACAGGTGACACTCCTCTTCTCCATCCCTGATCTTGATAGTGCCAGCCTGGTAGTCCCCTCATTGTCCCCTGTTGTCCTCCTGACCTGGTCTTCTCTACAGGTTCCCCTTTTCCTTTGAACTCATCCTCACTGGGGGGAGAATCCAGCATTTTGCCACGGATGGAGCAGATGGTCTAGAGGCCTGGATCAGTGCAGTGGGCAAGGTGAGAAGGCAAGACCTTCCAGCAGCTCACGAAGCTCATCTCTGTCTCCTCCCAGCATGTTCTAGTCCACTACCACGCAGAGTTGGCTGAAAACTTACTCTGTGCCAAGCTCTGTCTTAAGAAAGGCCCACTCAATAACTCATTTAGTTTTCACGACCACCTTTGGAGGTATTTTTTTTTCTGATTTAAAAATTTTATTTTTATTTTATGTGCATTGGTGTTTTGCCTGCACATTTGTCTGTGTGATGGTGTCAGAGAGACCCTGGAACTAGAGTTACAGACAACCGTGAGCTGCCATGTGAATGCTGGGATTTGAACCTGGGTCCTCTGGAAGAGCAGCCAGCGCTCTTAACTCCAACAGGCAAAAGCTCCTTTGTGTGTGTGTGTGTGTGTGTGTGTGTGTGTGTGTGCTCGCTTTAATGAAATAGGGTCTTGCTATGTAGCCCTGGCTAACATGGGACTAGCTACAAAGATGAGCCTGGCCTCAGACTTTAAGTAATCCTCCTGCTTCTGTCTCCTGCACCGAGCACGGGGATTTGAGGCACACGCTGTCTTGGCCAGCCATAGCCACTTTCATATAGCGTACCTTCTCCATACTTGGAAGAGTCAATCTCTGAGTCTTAGCCTCCCTTCCTGAAAGTAAAAAGTTTAGGCTCAGAGCCAGACATCCTGAGATCTGAGTCCTACAACTTAGCCCTGGGAGCTCTTCCACGTCTGCAGAGTGGGTGTGAACTCACTAGGGATGAGGTTTGGGTGACATCTGAAGCCCACACACAGTAAGCCCTCTCTGTCTGTGGGCGTTGCAGTAATGGCGGTGGTGATGCTGCTGATGACGACAATCTCCCCCATCCTAAAACAGCTCTTCTCTCAGTTCTGTTCACCTTCACCTTTTTACCCCGGCGTGCCTTCCTTTCCTGCTGACAACTTCTCAGAAGTTGTGTTCAGCCTGCTGCTCCTCCTTAACCCTATGGCTGCCTTCCCTGTCTAGACTCTCCTAAGCTGCTACCCTGAATATCTCATGCTCGGAGGCCAGGAGCCACTTTCTGCCACAGGTGTGACAGTCCTCTCACTGTGCTGGAGTCTCTTGATTATTTGTTCCAATCCATGATAGGATATGTACAGAACTCAAGAGGAAGCATGTCGAATCTTTCATAGCAATTTGGCAGAATGATTTAGTTTGTCACACCTAATTATACAAGTTAAGGGCTTGGAGGTCTCTTAGTATAGATTTTACATTTATTTATTTTACTTTAAATATATAAATGTTTGGCCTGTATGTATGTTTGTATGCATGTAGGTATGTATACGTGTACATATGTATGCATACACTGTACATGCACACTGCCCACACAGGTCAGAATTGGCCATCAGATTCCCTGGAACTGGAGTTGAGGATGATCCTGGGCCGCCATGTGGGTGCTGGGAATTGAACCTGGGTCCTCTACAAGAGTAACAAGTGCTCTGGAACACTGAGCCATCTCCCTAGCTCCTGTCTTTGTCTGCTCATCTTCATTTCCTAATAGTTAATTTTTCTATTATGATTTTTAGCGAAAGTATCGGTGACAGGTCAGAGCTTTTCGAAGACAAAAATCAAAAAATAATAGCGCCCCCTAGTTTGTTTGTCTTTTTAAACCCATGCAGTTGGAACAGAATTACTTTTAGTGGGACTCCAAAGCTTCCCTTTTTCCATAGTGTTCTGCCGGGAAGGTTGCCCAACCATGGCGGTTCTTCAGTAGTACATGTTTGCTGTTTCCTTTCTTTCCCACCTTGCTTAGGGAGCAGGGAAGCCACGCAGGGGTCCCCTGTACACTGGAGCAGGAATGAATTTCTTCGTGCCTTCTGCTCCTCTCCCTGGTCTCGCCCCTCCCTCTTCCCTCCCCCCACACCTCTCCCTGGGTCTCTCTCCCAGTCCCCCCCCCCCAGTTCCTTCCCCTTTCCTGTGCCCTCTCATTCTCACTTGTTTCCCCGACTCCTTGTCTTCCCCACATCTTCCCTCCCCACCCCTGTTTGCCCTCTGTTTCCACAGTGGTTTTCCCCGCTCAGCTGTCACCAGCTGCTGGGCCCTGGGCTGCTGCGGATGGGTCGCCTGTCGCTACGGTCCCCCTCCCACGCAGGCCTGGCCCCCGGTCTCTGGCTGTCAGGGTTCGGCCTCCTTCGCGGTGATCATCTCTTCCTGTGTCCAGCGCCTGGCCCTGGTCCCCCTGCTCCCGAGGACATGGTGCATCTACGGCGGCTGCAGGAGATCAGTGAGCAGGGGTGTGACAGGGCTGAAGGGTGGCCTGGGGCAAAGGCGAGACTGGACCTTTTTAATTTGGAGATTCTCGTGGGAAAGAGAAGAATGTAATCAGATACAAGTCATGAAGTGAAACTGCCTAGATTTAGACAGTGTTTCCATCAGCTCCTAGCTGTGTGTCACTCACGGAGTTACTCCATGTTTCCATGCCTTTTTTTTTTTTTTAATCTTGGACAACAATAGTAAGACCTTCCTCCAAGGGGTGGGGTTCAAATAAAGAAATTCACAAAACTGTTAATCATGGAACCTGGCAGGAGGTAACTTGTACATACTCAAAAAAAAGTTATTTGCTGACTGGGGACTAGGAGGAGGGACTATGCCTCTTCACTGCTGTCTTCTAAAAGAGGAACATTTTAGAACAATGCTGTAGGACCTGGGTTTTAGCTCAGCTTTGCTATTTTATAGCAAACGATGGAAGGCAAAGTATTTAACTTCTGAGCAGTCTTGTGTAGCACAGGTGTAGCAGCGCGTAGCTCACTAGTGGAACACGGTTAGGCTATTTGCTAACGGGCATCTACATACCTTAACTGCCTAAGAGTTTTCACTGTGATGATGTTGATAATGTTCAAGGATTCTTCTACAGGTGTGGTCTCTGCGGCTGACACTCCAGACAAAAAGGAGCATTTGGTCCTCGTAGAGACAGGAAGGTAATGTTCTATACCTGTGACTCTTTGAACCCAGTTCCTCTCACCCTTGCTTCCTCAAAGTTGCTTCCTCCATTAGGAAACCATCTGGGCTTGGTGTTGCTGCCCCCTGCTGGTAACTCTGAAAAGTCACCTCCATGTACTTCTCTGATCTCCTGTCTTCTGTCTGATCTCCTGTCTGGCTCTTAACTCAGGCTTCTCGGGTCTCAGGACCCTGTATTTGCAGGGGGAAGGCAGGCTAGACTTTGCAGCATGGAACACGGCCATTGGAGGTGCCGCCGGAGGGGGTGGCACGGGTCTGCAGGAGCAGCAGATGAGTCGGGGAGACATCCCTATCATTGTGGATGCTTGCATTAGTTTTGTCACGCAGCACGGTGAGTAGGCACAGGTTGACACAGGGCTAGTGGGAGGGGGTTGGAGAAGCCAGGGTGTGTGTGTGTGTGTGTGTGTGTGTGTGTGTGAATTACCTGAGAAATGATGCTAGTTGACCATGTGACCTTAGTTCCCTCATCTATAAAATGGAACCAGTGTGACAGTAAAATGGGGTATGTCAAACAATGAATACAGGGCCTGGTAGGCTGTCCCTGTTCAGAGGTGACACTGGCATAAAGAGTGGGAGGAATACAAGATATGTGAGGATACAACCATGTCGTGGACTGGGAGGAGGCACCTGTGAGGCCAGATTCCCGAAGGTCTGAATAGAATAACTGTATGGAGCAGAGACTGTCTAGAATAAAGGGTCAGCGACTGCAAGATGCCTGCTGAATGCCTTGTGGAGCCTGGCCCAATGAATCTACATTCCTAATATATATTTATTCTTCAGACACATTAGAAGAGGACATCAGATCCCATTACAGATGGTTATGAGCCACCATGTGGTTGCTGGGAATTGAACTCAGGACCTCTGGAAGAGCAGTCAGTGTTCTTACCCACTGAGCCATCTCTCCTGCTCACCTTAAGAATTCTTTTTTTAGGAGGCTGGATATTAAAAAAGAAAACTCATAGAAAACCAAGGAGGTTACAGGTCCTGGGTTCAATTCCCAGCACCAAAACCAACTGAGGAAACAAGCAAAAGCAAACAAAAAACAATTAGGCCTGCTGGTACGGGCCTGAAATCACCACTTCTTGGTCATTGGAGGCAGAAGGAGTCTCGGTTCAAGGCCAGCACAAGCAACTTAGTGAGACCTTATCTGAAAATAGAAAATAGGCGGGGGCAGCATGTGCCTTTGATCTGAGCTTTAGGGAAGTGGAGGCAGTCTGGTCTACAGAGAGGATAGCCAAAGCTACACAGAGAAATTCGATTACGGGTGTCGATTACGGGTAGGGTTTTTACTAGGCATGTAAGAAGCCCTGGGTTTAATACTCAATACAAAAAAGAGAGAGAGAGAAAAAAAGACTCTTTTATGACCATATTGCCTGGTTGTATTTTACCAGTCACAGGCAATGTCAGCGGCTAACGACACTCTTCCCACCCGCCAGTGGCCTCATTTAGTGATGTCACCAGTCTCTGGATCCTTATTTAAGCTTCCTAGCATTTATTTGAGGAATTCAGTCTGAAGCCTTACAAGAAGGCCCTGGGATGGGCACGATTTTCCCTCCAAGGTTTTGATAGACATCGGTTCAGGTGCTAGCATGTGGCTGTCAGGAGGTGGTACTGAAGAAGGAAGATCCTGCGAGGCTCAGAGACTACTGGGAAGATGTGTATTGAGAAAACAAATATCATCAGCTCTAGTTATTTGCAGGAGTTATGATCTATAAAGCCACTGTAAACACTTAATTGTTGAATACAGAATCTCAGTATCTCTCCCTAGGGAGAGGCAGGATTAGAGTCCCCTGAACTTCTAGGCACAATTTTTTTTTTTAATCAACCAATCTGAAAGGAAAAAGGAAACCCAAAAAACACTACCACAAACAACAAAAAGCTTGTTCGGTGTGTTTTGTCATCTAAAGGCAGTTTCTCTAAGGTATATGGTTGATTCATTGACTCTCAACTCAAGGCAAGATCCGCCCAGGATGTGCAAGGGCCTGGTTTTCATCCCTAGTTCCTCAAAAACAGAAAACAAAACCCCCAAGCCCCCCCCAAAAGGTATTTGTTTATAATCTGAGACCTTAGCTGGGAACGTGTGTATGGGAAAAGGACTGACTTTTTCCTTCACTCTGTATATGCTCACATTACCGCATAGGCACCAGAAGTACACATGGCCCTCTGTGTCAATTAAATGTAGAAAATGTGAAAAATATTATAGTGACTATGTATACCTTTTTCTCAGTCTTTACATTGTATTCAGTATTAGAAGTAGTCCAGAGGTGATATATGTAGGGTTCTATATGAATCCATCATTTTATATAAGAAATTTAAGTATCCATGGATTCTGTTAGCAGCCACAAACCTGGGGAGGGTCCTAAAGGGGCTGCTGGGTGGGTTGTGTACTGTCTTCATTGGACACTGAACAGAGACTGCTGGTTGTTTTCAGGGCTTCGGCTAGAAGGTGTATATCGGAAAGGAGGTGCTCGGGCCCGCAGCCTACGACTCTTGGCTGAGTTTAGGCGGGATGCCCGGTCAGTGAAGCTTAGACCACGAGAACACTTTGTAGAAGATGTTACTGACACACTCAAACGCTTCTTTCGAGAGCTTGACGATCCCGTGACCTCTGCTAGGTTGCTGCCGCGATGGAGAGAAGCTGCAGGTACGTCCAGGACTCATCCTGGATCTCGTGTTCCTCCGTCAGTATCCACAAAGTTCTCTTGTGGAGCTGGAGAGCCCTTTCCCCAACATCCCCTATCCTGGTGATCATCGAGAAACTTGGCTTAGGGAATGTTCTATTTGCTTTCTATTGTATGATTGATGAACATCATGACCAAAAGCAACATGGAGAGGAAAGGATTTCGTTGGCTTAGCACTTCTGCCTCACAATCTATCACTGAGAAAGGCCAGGGCAGAAACTCAAGCAGGAACCATGGAGAACTGCTTTCTGACTTGCTCCTCATGGCTAGCTCAGTCTTCTTTCTTACATCCGCTCATGGATGGCCATCCTCAGTGCACTTGGCCCCTCCCACATCAATCATCAATAAAGAAAATGCCCCAACAGACCCAGGCCAGTCTGATGGAGACAATTCCTCAATTGAGGTTCTCTCTTCCCTGGTGACTCTAGTTTTGTGTCAAGTTGACAAAAACTGACCTTCATAGGGAGGTCGAAGGCAGAAAGAGACACATCCATCCTGGGTTTGTGTCTCAAAATATCCCTGCCCTTTGCACCCACTCTCTCTTCCTGGTTCCTCTTCAACCCTCCTCCCTGTGTCCCTAGAGCTACCCCAGAAGAATCAGCGCCTGGAGAAGTACAAAGAAGTGATTAGCTGCCTGCCTCGAGTCAACCGCCGAACACTGGCCACCCTCATTGGGCATCTGTATCGGTCAGTATAGGAGGTTCGCCTCCTTTCCTGAGCCTTCATCACTTCAAACCAATGCCACAACGTCATTAATCAGTTACTGTCACTAATAGCTATTGTGTGAGGGTGTTGTAGCTAGAGGTTCAGAAAATGGGTTTGAGGACCATATAAACTTAGGTTTTAATCTGGCTCTCCCACACTAGCCATGGAACTTTACCCTTGGTCTGCTTGCTTTCAAAAGGGAGGTGATATAATGAAGTTTCTACCTGATAGGCTGTAGGCAAATAAAATGAAATAATCCATGTGAAACTCTTAGTATAGCACATGGTATGTTATAAACTTCAGAAACAATTAGAAATAAATGTAATTTATTTTTATTAGTCTATGCCAAAGAGTAAAAAGTTGGCTCTAAGAAATAAAGATTATTAAGGTGTTGACCCCTTTAGTCTATTAGGAGGAAGGGTTTATGATGTGGGGTGCATGCCTGGTTATGTTGCATTGGTAACACAGTCTTATAGAGGATTGCCAAAAACAGGACCATTACCAAACCCAGTTCCTTGCCCGGGTGTCCAAATAAAAGTCTGTAAGGTGTGAAGTCACATCCATTCATTTATGTGTGTCATATAGCTTCTTTTGCAGTACAGCAGCTGATCTGTGAAGTTACAAGAGAGTACGTGGCCTGAAGGTTTAAAATATTTATGGCCTATCCTTTACATAAAAATGATGGATGAGTTTACGTAAGAACTCTAGTAATGATCAGCCACACCTTAGCTGTGTCTGTGAGTCTGAGAGTCAAAGCTCCATGGGACCAGTACCATCTAATCCACTGGCATATAGCCCACACTTAGTCTAGTACCTGGCTACAGTAGAGGTGCAGTAAATGTCTTTCTAATGGGTGTGTTGGTGAAGTGTGAGCATGAGCTGGACTCGTGAGTCTGGTGTCTCTTTCTCTTCAGGGTGCAGAAGTGTGCAGCTCTAAACCAGATGTGCACGCGGAACCTGGCCCTACTCTTTGCACCCAGTGTGTTCCAGACAGACGGGCGGGGAGAGCATGAGGTTCGGGTACTGCAGGAGCTCATCAATGGCTACATCTCTGTCTTTGATGTAAGACTTCCTTGAAGCTGCCGTAAACCCCTCTCCCCCACCCCTGTGGACTCAGAGTCTAGACCCTTATCCCGAAAGCCTTGTTCTATGCCTGCATTGGTAGCTTCCTCCCCGACTTCTGGGTTTCCTTCTCTAACAACCTGAACCTCAACATCTTCTCGTTATTGATCCCTGGCTCTTCAGGCCTCCAGTCCTCTTATCTAGTTGCACCTTGTCCTTGATATCTGCTTCCCTCTTTCCCTAGCAGCCCCTGAAATATTTTTGGTCCTTTTGCAGATTGACTCAGACCAGGCGGCTCAGATTGATTTGGAGGTCAGTCTCATTACCACCTGGAAGGATGTGCAGGTAACATGCCCTAATGCTAGACTGCTGAGTGGGGCTGAAGGGATATCACATGGGACATGCATCCTCTGTTCACTAAAGGAAGCTTCCTTTCAGCCTGTCTCCTTGCACATTGACCCTTGGCTCTTTGGTGGACAGGGGAATCCCCAGGAGGGAAGTGTTTTAGGTAGTGTGCTTAACATTTATCCCACTATGGGGGATTCTTCAGCACATCTTTCTCAGTGATGCTGAATATTAAACCCAGGGCCTCACACAGCCTAGGTGAGCATTCCATCATTGAGATACATACCCAGCACCCCATTTCTAAGCACAGACTATCTCAGGAAAGCCAGGTGTGGTAGCTCATGCCTGTAACCCTAGTGCCTGGGCTGTGTGGATCAAGAGATCATCTACATAGAGCTCCGGAGGCCAAGGATGGAAATGAAGTTTAGATAAAGTGTTTGCCTAGAATGCATGAAGCCCTTAGATGGATCCCCAGAACCACACAAAAACCTGGCATGGTGGCAGCACATTCCTGTAATCCCAGCAGTTAGAAGGCAGAAGCAGAAAGATCCAAAGTTTAAGGTCAGGGTTGGAAAGATGGCTCAGTGATTAAGAGCACTGGCTGTTCTTCCAGAGGATCTGGGTTCAATTCCCAGAATTCATATGGCAGCTCACAACTGTTCATAACTCCAGTTCCAGACACAAGTGCAGGCAAAATATCAATGTATATTTAAAATAAGAAATAAATAATTAAAAAATTTAAGGTCATCCTCAGCTACATAAGAAGCTGGGCCAGACTGGGTCTATATGAAACCCTGCCTCAAAGTTCAAGGCCAGTCTGAGACCTTGGGGAGTATGGGGTGGGGCAGGAAGAGTATTGTATAAAATACAATCTTAAATACTGCTGAGGAATCCGCAGTTCCAGGCACCCCTTATCTCATTTTAGTACGACTCATCTCAGTAATGTGGATAGTTTCTCCCGATAAAGAACTGTGGCCTTTCCTTCCTTATCACAGTAGATTATAGTAGAGGTGTGGAAGAGAAGATTCCTTATCACAGTAGATTATAGTAGGGGAGTGGTAGGGAAGGGGCACAGAGAATCTTGACTGAAAACCTCTTCCTGAAGCTTCTGCATTGCACTGTGTGAGGTGGTACCATATGCATCTAAGCATGCAGTTCCTTTAATCTTGGAGTTTTTTCCAAGGCCCAAGTCAGTTGCTAGTGGGGGCCGGAAGGAGATCTTTGCTGGGGGAGGTACATAGGAGGCATTCTTCCATTTTGGTATATTTGTAATTTTCCTGTCCTCCTTTATCTGCCCTCAGTTGTCCCAGGCTGGAGACCTCATCATGGAGGTTTATATAGAACAGCAGCTCCCAGACAATTGTGTCACCTTAAAGGTCAGTGTTAAGGGATCTGGAGTGGGGGAGAGCAGGAGCAATGCCCTAATGGGTGTGGGTCCTCTTGTCTGTATGCTAGGTGTCCCCAACACTGACTGCTGAGGAGCTGACTAACCAGGTGCTGGAGATGCGAGGGGCAGCATCAGGGACAGACTTGTGGGTGACCTTTGAAATTCTTGAACATGGAGAGCTTGGTGAGTATGATCACACATTTGTGTGTGTGGACACATGACCAAGGCCCATCAGTCACTTCTCTGTTAGCAAATGTAACGGACATTTTACTAGTCCACTCATCCACACAAGGTGTTCATGCTGTGAGTGAATTCCTTTTCTTTATCCTCTTCCCTTGGCTTCAGCAAAGGTTTCCTCTATCTCGAAGGGGCCTCCTTTCTCCCTTTTGCCATGATTGAAGCGTTAGAAGGGCTAGGAATCAATCCTGGGCCTTTTCTTCTTTTCTACCTGCATTCTTCCCCATTGCTTTAAATACCTAACTGACATCCAAATTCATCCCAGTGGGCTGGAAACGTACTATGAGGATCAGGCTAGTCTTGGACTTATGGAAATCTGCCTGCTTCTTTCTCCCAAGTGCTGGGACAACAGGTATACACTAGCATGCCTGGCTAACTGCCCAAATGTTTATCTCTGGTTCAGATCTCTCCTCTGCACTCTGGAAGTACATATCCAATTGCCCACTTGACACCTCCTCTTCTCACACTCTCTTCCTAGGCCCCTCCTATAAAATTCAGGCTATTTTCTAGTTTTCTTTTTCAACAAATAGTACCATGGTTCACTCAGTTATTAAGTCCAGAATCCTACACCCACCGCTCTTCATATTCGACCCACCAATTAATTAGTCGTGTTGACAGCCCTCACGTCAACCATTCTTCTCCGTCTCTGTCATTTCCCTGTCCTACTCACAGTCACCATTATCTTTCTGCCACCCAACACGAACCACTGAAATGCATGGTTCTAGACAGGGAACAGTTGGACAGGGTTCCATTCTTGCTTCTCTACAATCTAGTTTCCGAAGAGCAGCCAAAGGAACATTTCAAGCATAAACCAGATCACGTTGTCACTACAGTTAAAACCGTCTAATGGGTTCCTAGGCCTGCAAAGCCTTGCCTGTGTGGTTGTTGCTTGTCTCTCAGCCATCATCTCACTTCAGCTGTCATCTGACCTGTCTCTTTGCCAGAGCACAGTGTACCCTCTCTCCACCATGAGGACTGAACATAGGTGTTGAGAATGAAAGGCAAGCATGCACCACTAAGTTGCACACATCCCCATTCTGGTCACACTTGCTGTTTAGAACCCCCAGGAACAATTTCTTGACTCCTAGCATCTGTTCTTACATTTTTTGCCCTATGTATGTGGGCTACGATGGTGCACACCTGTAATCACCACAGTAGGGAGGCAGAGGCAATTGGAGGACAGTCTGCTCTGTATGGAGTTTCAGGCCAACCAGAGCTACAGTGAGACATGGTCTCAAAACAAAGAAATATCCCAAAACCAAATTTAAAAAAATCAACAAAAAAGATCATCTATGATCTTAGGTACAGCTTGCTTTGCCTAATCTTTCAAATAGATTGATGAGCCTCATCTACAAATGCAGCTCCTAACAGGCCTTGCCTAACTAGCCTACCTTACTTGTTCACCTGATTTTTTTTCTTTGAGCCTTTGTTTCTCCATGTGTCTCTTAAATATTATTTATTTCAAAGTGATTATTGGTGGCTAGAAAAATGGCCTAGTGGTTGAAAGTGCCTACTGAACTGTCTTGCAGAGGACCAGAAATTGGTTCCAAGTCCCCATATTGGGAAGTTTACAAACTGCCTATAATTCTAGGTTCCAGGAAAGCAACACACACACATACACACACACCTTTAATTCATTATTGGTCCCTGTTTTGCTGCTTTACTTAACTGTCTACTGTTGGCTCCTTCATTACGCTGTAGCAGGTCTATGCATCATTCTCATCATTGCATCCCAGGGACAGCATGGTACCTGGTATAGCACCAGGGGCTGTGGTTAGATAAGTGTATGAATGAATGAATGGATGAACTAGTGGGAGGTGAGACAGGGCCTTCTGGCTTTGGCTAGTTTTTTATTATTAACTGCCTCAACATTTCCCTCCAGAGAGGCCACTGCACCCCAAAGAAAAGGTTCTAGAACAGGCCTTGCAGTGGTGCCAGCTTCCAGAGCCCTGCTCAGCCTCTCTGCTTCTGAGAAAAGTCTCTATGGCGCATGCTGGCTGCCTCTTCACAGGTGAGCCTCCTCCATTAGCTCAGCATTTCCTGGGCCCCTCTCCCGAGAGTCCCCACCCAGCATTGCTCTTCTGTGTCCAGGAGTCCGTCGTGAGAGCCCACGGGTGGGGCTGCTACGGTGTCGTGAGGAGCCACCTCGGTTGCTGGGAAGCCGTTTCCAGGAGAGGTTCTTTTTGGTGCGTGGCCGATACCTGCTGCTACTCAAGGAGAAGAAGGTGATGCCCTGGGGCTAAAGGGGTGGGTGCTGGGTGGACAGTCAGGCATCAGGAGCTGTAACTGTACCAACCCCCGACCGCACAGCCTGTAGTCTCACCAATCTTGTTGCTTCCCTGATGTTGACTTTTCTTATTCTATGATCACACGCCCAGTGCACCTGTGACTTCTTGATTTTCCTAACTGTGGTATTCTTGTAAATCTCAACCCACTGCCTCTGCTCATGTCCTCAGAGCTCTAAGCCAGAACGAGAGTGGTCTCTGGAAGGTGCCAAGGTCTACCTGGGAATCCGCAAGAAGTTAAAACCTCCAACACTGTGAGCTTTCCTCCCGGGTCCTGACCTAGGGCTTTCTTGCTGTCACCTCCCTAGCTTTTAGTTTCCCTAACTATTGGTCCTCTTTGCCTTTCAGGTGGGGTTTCACTTTGATATTGGAAAAGATGCACCTGTGAGTACCTCCTAGCTAGCTTCTTCTCTGCCTTTACCCTACTCCTTGTCTGTCCATCCATCTGACCATCTGACCACATGTGTGTGTTTGTATGTGTGTGCTCATGCACGTGGAGATCAGAGGTCAGCTTCAAGTGTCATTCATTATGACCTGGGGTCTGCCAGTTAGATTAGGCTGCCTGTCTCATCCCAAGTACTGGGATAATAGGTATTAGCCACCACGCTAGCTTCAGCTTTTCTTTTCTTTTTCAATTAAAAAATAATGTGTATGGGTTGTTTTGCCTGAATTTATTATCTGTGTACCATGTGTAGGTCTGGTGCCCACAGAGGCATTAGATTGCCTGAAACTTGGATTCTAGATGGTTATGAGCCACCATGTGGGTGATGGGAGTTGAACCCAGGCCCTCTGGAAGAACAGCCAGTGCTCTAAACCACGGAGCCATCTCTCTAGTGTTCCCCCCACCTTTGACACAGGTGTTGAGGATCCAACTCCGACCCCTATGCTTGTATGACAAGCACTTTATACCTACTGAGATCGCTCCCTAGCTCTGGCCTGTCCTCTCCCTTTACTGTCTCCTCTGTTCCTCCATGCTCACTGCTAGGACTCCTTCAGTTTCCTGAATCACTCTGTTCGCCCACAGCTGTCTGTCCTGTACTGATGAGGAGGAGATGTGGGACTGGACCACAAGCATCCTTAAAGCCCAGGTGAGGAGAAGGAAGAAGCTGGAGGCTGGGCTTCTGGTGCCTCTGGGGTCCAGCCACAACCCCCTAGTGCCACACAGGTCCACTAGTGCCAACAGCTCACTCTCTCCCCAGCACGATGACCAGCAGTCGGTGGTTTTGCGTCATCGTTCTTCCTCTGACCTTGCCCGGCAGAAGTTTGGCACTATGCCCTTGCTGCCCATCCGAGGGGATGACAGTGGAGCCACCCTACTCTCTGCCAATCAGACCCTGGTGAGACCCTATCCCCAGCATGTCCTAAACATCTGCTCCCTGCCCTTACTTACCCTTGTCCTATTGCAGGAGGAAACAGTGTGCCTGTATGCCAGATGCCCCACCCACTCACCACGCTCCTCTTGTCCCCAGTCTCTGTGCCCTCACTTCCTACCAGCATCTCCTGTTTGCTAGGTCTCACTTTGTCTCTGTCTCTCTTTCCCTTCATCCCCACTCTACCTGGGTCCAGCGGCGACTACACAACCGGAGGACCTTGTCCATGTTCTTTGTGAGTATTGTGCTTGCTCTGGCTGTGTGTCTGCCAGCCCCGTGTGTGTCCTGTGCTGCCCACACCCTGGTGTGCTCCATGTCTGTTATGATGCCGGCCATCAGTGCATGCATATATGCAGAGGACAGTGAGGAGGGATATGCTGAGGAAAGGAGAAAGTAATCACAAATAGAAGAAAAGGGGTTAAGCGAATGCATTCAGGAGCCAAATAGATCAATTCAAGCCTCATCAACTACCATTTCACTTCATCAACTATTGCATCTCATTCCCCTGTAGCATGACCCACTGGTACAGGTTGTCGTGACATCATATATGTCAAGTATTTCATAGTGTCTGACTCAAGGAAGAACATGACCAAGGATTAATAACACAGTGACATTGTGCCCACCCTTACTATTCCATTTCTGTCCAGCCAATGAAGTCATCCCAGGGCTCTGTGGAGGAGCAAGAAGAGCTGGAGGAGCCTGTGTATGAAGAGCCAGTATATGAGGAGGTCGGGGCCTTCCCTGAGCTTACCCAGGACACAACCTTCTCTTCCACATGGGAGTGGTCGACCAAGTCAGACACACCCCTTACCAGCCAGAGGTCCTTTGACCAAACCCCCCTCTCCAAGGCAAGCATGTTGGGCCAGGAGGAGAGGATACCCGAGCCTCCTCCAGGACCCCCTTCAAAAAGCAGTCCTCAGGCACGAGGGTCCCTAGAGGAACAGCTGCTCCAGGAGCTCAACAACCTCATCCTGAGGAAAGGAGAACCTGCCACATGTCCAGAAAGTCCTTCCCAGCCCACCGGTCCCCAATCCCCCAACCCCACCAGCCTTCCAACACAGACACCCAGCTTACCCACCCCAAACCCCTGCACTTCCGATCTACCCTCCAGCCAGCCCCTCACATGACGGCAGGGCCTGCAGTTGAGGAGGTAACCAGAGAAGCCAGGTTCTCACCCGTGGTAGACAACCGCTGGCAGCTCTTTTTGCCCTGGATGGATGACTCTGGAATCCAGTATGGTACCCCGGAAGGAGCACTGGTCTGAGAGCCCTGGAAACTGTGTGTCTCAGGGAAGATCATGGCCCCTCTCTGGGCCCAGCTCATTAGTCTATAGTATGAAGTCACTAAAATAAAGAGAGGGGTGAGCACAAACTGTTTCTGAGCTAGGAGCCCTGATTTTTCCCTTCAATAGAGGCAGCTCCTGCTTTATATATTTGATATAGAGGTTCAGGGAGAGCTTTGTGGCATAAGAATGGTTTTACTGCATTAGAGAAAAGTGTAAGTTTGGAAGCTAGAGATATGCATGCTATCCAAATCTATGTTATTCCACTTCCTATGTGCTGGAACTGCCTCGAGGCCCTAGAGTGGGGTGGCCGATTGGGGTTCGGCGCTGGGGCAAAGGGGAGTCTAAAAGGAATGGGTGACTATTAATAAACTTCGGAACCAAAAGGCCATTGTTTTTCAACAACATTCATTCATTCAACAAGTACGCATTGAGCACCTAATTGGTGCCGCAAAGTCAGGTGATAAGACGTGAACAAATCAAACAGGGTCCTTGCTCTTCCAAAGCCTACAGAAAGGAAACTAAATAAATACACGTGTCAATCAGAGGCCAGGTGAGTTTAGTACTTTGAAGAAACTAAACTCAGTGACAGCTTGAGATACTATGGGTGTGGCCTTTACACTGGGTGGGTGGGTGAGAGCCTCTGAGGAGCAGAAACAATGGCAAGGAGCTGATAAGGGAGTGAGTTCTCTACAGCAGGAGAGGGCAGGGCAGACACTAAAGCTCTGCAGTGGGAAAGGTCTTGGCCCTGTGGGACAGAAGCAGTGGGGACAACGAAAGGGTAGTAGGAGAGGCTGAGAACAGTGGCCAACACATTTAATCCCAGCACTCAGGAGGAGAGGCAAGTGGATCTTTGAGTTCAAAGTCAGCTTTGTCTACAGAGTAAGTTCCAGGCCAGCCAAGGCTATGTAGTGAAATTCTGTCCCCTCAAAACATTCAAAGCAAATAAAACAAACAAACAAACAAACAAACAAACAAAAACAATGGGGAAAATTCTGAGGGCATAAGGAGGCAGGGAGAAGCCTTTCATCAGAGCTTCTGGCTCAAGCCTTCACTAGAGCACAGCAAGAATAAAGAACAACTAACTGCTTCCGGCCTTTCTCCCTTCTCAGCCATAAATCTGTAATCTTCTAGGAACTAGAAATTCCATGCCGGGCTGAATATGTAATGAACTCCTTGTTCAACTCTACCAGCTTTTGAGTCTCCTGAATTACTACACAAACTTCTTTTATCAACAGAGACAGAAGGAAAACCTTTTTTGCAGTGCACTGGCTTTAAGATATAAATTGAAGCCTGCAGGTTGTGGCACTCGCCTTTTTTTTTTTTTTTTTCCCTGTAGAATGGTACATTTTATTTTTTATTTTTTAACAACTTTATTTTTAAAAACAAAGATAAATGTACAAATTTTAAGCATTTTTGCATAAAAGTATATGAATACATTTTTGTCAATGCTTGTTTTTTTTTTTTAAAAGGTTTGATAGTGTGCATTAAGGTCTTACTAGTTACAATGAGCATAAAGTACATGTAAAACAGGATGTAACCTGGAATTAGTCAAAGTTTTCTTGGTGTGTAAGGATTAAGCATAATGGTTTTTTCTTTTCTTTCTTTTTTTTTTCTTTTCTTTAACTTCATATAGTCTGTGAGTTGTTTCTGGGGTGTTCAGAGCTTTCTGGGGTTAGTATCCAATTATCAGTGACTGCATATTATGTCTGTTCTTTTGTGACTGGGTTATCTCACTCAGGATGATATTATCTAGATGCATCCATTTTCTTAAGAATTTCGTAAAGTCATTGTTTCTGATAGCTGAGTAGTACTCCATTGTGTAAATGTACCACAATTTTTTATTCATTCATCTACTGAAGGACATCTGGGTTCTTTCCAGCTTCTGGCTATCAGCACTGGGAAGGCAGAGGCAGGCAGATCTCTGTGAGTTCAAGGCTGGCCTGGTCTACAAAGTGAGTTCTAGGACAGCTAAAACTACCCAAAGAAAACCTGCTTTAAAAAAAAAAAAAAAAAAAAAAAAGAAGTGATCTGAGAACCACCAAAGAACATACATTGCTAGTGTAAGACACTTAATTGTTTTCTCTCCTTTGAGGAGCGCCATACTCAAACTGGGTACAAACACACTTTTCCCTATGCTTCCTTGGGAAGCACATTCCACAGCTCCCTTACTTGGATGTGCCTTACTTTCTTCTGATAGAATTTTCTCTTCACCCTTGTGCTGTAACCTATATTAAATTATCTTTAATAAAATTTCCATCTGTCTCATTATAACAGCCAGTCTTGAAATTCCTTTCAGTATCAAAATCACAGATCTCAGTTTGGACTGAGTTGAGAGCAGTCTTGGGGAAGGGTGCTGAGGGTGACAGTGTGGAGCCCTGTCTCTGTCCTCTCAAGAACAGGAGGACAGTACTGTTTGCATGGGCCCAGTGTATCCTTCATCTGTCTTCCATTTGTGTTTCAGGCATTTGAGTTTTCCTTGGAAGCAATTTCATTTTAAGCATGCTGTCTTAAAATTACATTTTAAATTACATTAAAGTTAAAAATTACTCTTTAATCATTGGTCACTGTAGAAACAGTGGGTTGTGGGGAGA
The DNA here is from genome assembly GCF_963924665.1 of Micromys minutus. NCBI lineage: Eukaryota > Metazoa > Chordata > Mammalia > Rodentia > Muridae > Micromys > Micromys minutus. The sequence continues at coordinate 25,157,614 of NC_137977.1, read as the reverse complement.
AGGGGAAATGCTGGAAGCAAGGAGGCTGAATGTTAGCTTTGAAAACTGATAATGGGGCTGGAGAGATGCTCAGCAGTTAAGAGACTGCTCTTCCAGAGGTCCTGAGTTCAATTCCCAGCAACCACAGGTGGCTCACAGCCATCTGTAATGGGATCTGATGCCCTCGTCTGGTGTGTCTGAAGACAGCTACAGTGTATTCATAGTAATAAATAAACTTAAAAAAAGAAAACTGATAATGAAGTCTTGAAGAAGGCTGAATTTGAGGAAAATATTGGTCACTAGATTTATTTATTATATATTAGTACAGTGATACTGTCTTCAGACACACCAGAAGAGGGCATCAGATCCCATTACAAATGGTTGTAAGCTACCATGTGGTTTCTGGGAATTGAACTCAGGACCTTTGGATGAGCAGTCAATGCTCTTAATCGCTAAGCCATTTATAGGTCACTAGAATGTTCTCTCTCTCTCTCATTCTGAAATAGTACCTGTATCTCCTACTGATGGAGGGGTTGTAGAGTAAAATAAAGTGCACACCGAGGAGCTAGTGGTAAAGGTATGTATGTGGTTTATAAGCATGAAGATCTGAGTTCAAATTTTTAGAACCCATAAAAAAGATGGATGTGTAGCGCCAGCATCTGTAATTCCAGTGCTAGTAGAATCCTCAGGCTAGCCTGGCACACACACACACACACACACACACACACACACACACACACACACACGCACACACACACACATACACACACCCCACGTTAAAGATCGGTAAAACTGGGAGCATAAAGCCTCAAGAAAAGATCCAAAATGATGACAAGCACTTTCCAGGTCATATGCCCCTTCACTGCTACCATCAATGCCCAGGATGTACCCATCTTTTCCTCTGGACTCGTTCTGCGGGCTCTGGGCCTATTTCTTACCTCTGTCACGCTAGCATTTCCAGTTCTGCGGGGATTAGGGAAAGGTGCCTCCCTTTGTTAGAGGCATTTTCGCTCAGGTGTCCGGTGACTCAGTTTCCCTGGTCACCTGTCTTCTGCACTTAGTGTATGGACTGGTGATAAGCATATGTAAATGAATGACCAGACGTAATTACAGGCTGAATCAGTGGCTATACTAGAAATAGAACCCAGGCGTCTTGACTCAGAAGCTCGAGGATCTCCCGACTGCCAGGCGCACGCTGCGTCCGTCCCGCGGCCCGGACCCTTCCGGAGTACTTGTAGCCCGCAATAACAGGTTCAGTTCCTCTGCGGCCCCTGTGTTCTTCCGCGCCCGGCGCGCAGTTTGACGAGCGTGGGCGGAGCGGTCCAACTCTGGGGCGGGGCCTTGCCGTGGGCGGGGCCTCCCCGAGTTCCGGAGTAGAGTGTCTGGCAGCCCTTGCTGGAACCGCGATGCAGCCGCCGCCCCGAAAAGTGAGATTTGACCAGAAATGGGGGTTTCCTGGAGGTCTGGGGGAGAGGAGGGAGCCCGCGGGCACTCGACTCGGGATGGGTCACAGGGAGTGGCAAGGAGGTCAAAGCCTAACACAGAAGAAAGCGAGGAAAAAGCCCAGCCTCTCTCGGGCCCCGCCCCCTCACCGCTCCCTGTGAGGTGTTTTGTAGGTCCCCACGCCGCCGGAGTGGGGTACCAGGCGGGAATCCTCACCTCTCTTTCTTAATCCTACAGGTGAAGCCAGCCCAGGAGGTGAAACTTCGCTTTTTGGAGCAGCTGAGTATCCTTCAGACCCGGCAACAGAGGGAGGCGGATCTACTGGAGGACATCAGGTAGCCCTAGACCCCTCACCATCTTCACAGGAGCGAGCGCCACTTTTTCTCAGTATACATCTGTCAGGGTTGGGCGTTGTCTGGGTGAGCTTTCTGGCCTACCTATTCCTGACCCTCACCTTAGGCATGCTTTTTCGGATACTGGGGCTATATACATAAACAGCCCCTTCCTCAAACCACTTGACCTTATACCACTCTCTCCATCGCCACAATCAAGCTTAGGGCATACCCCCCCCCCATTCCAGACTTAGACCTGTTGGAAGTGTTACCGTGAACCCAGCCAGGTATTATCAGTTCTCTCACCCGCAGCCCCACAGATGGTCCTCAAGGGGTGGGAGGATCCTGCTAGGGCTCTGAGCAATAAGGTGAGACTGACCTGTGTTGCAGCTTCCAGAGGTGATCTCAAGGACTCTTATCTTTCAGACCCACTCCCTCAGGATATAGTCACACTCTGGGTTGGTTCCTTCTTCCTCCTGCTCAAACCGAGGAGAGACTTGATTGTGGGAAAACAGTAGCAAACAGTAACACCCCCCTCTACTCCCGATCTCCACAGATCCTACAGCAAGCAGAGGGCAGCCATTGAACGGGAGTATGGCCAGGTATGGGACTCCCCTCTGGACCTTCCCTCTTGTTCTAAGCCCATTGTGTCAAGAACAAATACCTAACTGTGTGATGTTTTTATTTGTGAGTTAGAATAAAGTGATTTCATTTTAAAAAAATTAACAAAGAACATATCTAGAATCAGCCAGATTTATGTCAGATGCCTGCTCTATTACTTCCTTAGCTGTGTGATCTTGGACAAGTTACTCAATATTTTTTGGCCTCAATTTTTTTTGCTCCGTAAAATGGGAATTGTAATAATAGCCAAACTCCACCTAAGGTTATAAGGACTAAATGATTAATGGAGGTGAGGCATTTAGGAAATGTATGTGTAATACACCCGGAGGATGCTATTATAAACCCTGGATCCAAATTCTCCCCCAGTTGGGATAAGTCTTCATAAAGGATCTGCACGTGTGATGGTTTTCTCACCAGGCACTCCAGAAGCTGGCCGGGCCGTTCTTGAAGAGAGAAGGGCAGCGAAGTGGGGAGGTAGACAGCAGGTAAGCTGCCCAGAGTTGGAGGTGTTGGTGGGCTCTGCCCCAGAGATCTGTGGGGACAAGGACCTAACAAGCAGGGGGAAGGCACGTGAGCTGAAGGTAGAGCTGACACAGCAGTGGCAGAGGAGCTGACCCAGCAAGGACACTGTGGGTGGGGGTGGAGGGCATGAGTTATCCTGTGGCTGAGTTAATGGGTCGATCGATTGCTGGGCTCCTAGATGGGGGGGGGCACTCTGTCTCTTGTGGTATTGGGATTGGGGTGGGGTCTTATGAAATGGTGGACTGTTTCTCTCTTTGACATGGACCTTCTCTGGGGAGGGCTAGGACAGTGTTTGGTGCCTGGCGCTGCCTTCTGGATGCCACTGTGGCTGGAGGCCAAACCCGACTCCAGGCGTCTGACCGATACCGTGACCTAGCAGGGGGGACCGGGAGGAGTGCCAAGGAGCAGGTGCTTAGAAAGGTATGTCTCAGCGGATGGGATAAAGGGACTTCCAGCTCACATTAGACGTGGTTTGGGTCAGGGTTCTATGTATCCTTGCCACTAGGGGACAGAGAGCCTCCAGCAGGCACAGGCTGAGGTGCTACAGTCTGTCCGGGAGCTGAGCCGAAGTCAGAAGCTCTATGGCCAGCGAGAGCGTGTATGGGCCTTGGCACAGGAGAAGGCCGCTGATGTCCAAGCCAGGTGGGCTCCAAGGAGTGATTTGAGGACTATGGGCTGGGAACAGAGTATCAAAGCTGTACCTGGCTCTTGACTATATTTTTTCCCTGCACAGGCTGAACCGAAGTGACCATGGGATCTTTCACTCTCGGACCAGCCTCCAGAAACTGAGCACCAAGGTTGGGGGTGTGGGTTGGGTGAAGACGTAAACAATAGATAGTCTAGTGGTTTAGCATCTAGTGGCTTAAAAGGAAGAGATTAGGTTGAACCTAGCTTGCAAATCTACAAGTGGTTCATTACCAGGCATATAGTATGCACCTTGGTTTCTCTGAGCACTGTTTTCTTCATCTGGATGGTGGAAACAATATCTTTTGGTTGTTGTTCTTTATGTGTGCTTTTAAATACCTCCACATGCTAGGCAGTGTTCTGCCCCTGGGGGTATAGTGAGAACAGGATTAGTAGAATTCCACCCTCGCAGCCCAGGTGAGATGAGATATTCGGTGATGTAAATCGGAGTGCTGTGACAGTTGGGCTCAAGTGAGAAGGGAGACCTCACTGAACAGGCGGCCTGAGTGTCAGGGAGGCAGCAGCCACGCTAAGATCTTTGGGAAGAACGTCCTGAGGACAGGGGCTGTTGAGGGCAGAAGCTGAGGAGAGAGTCACTTTGGCTCAAAGATCTGAGAGAAAGGCCAGTGTGGCTACACCACTGTAAGCAAGAGACATGCACATGAAAAAAGCTTCTGTCAAAGCTGGTAAATTATGGTAAGGCACAGCTTTCATTTTTACCTATGTGCAGAAGCCACGGAGGGTTTCTAAGCCAGCATTGTACATGGAGGTTTTAGTGTAGTGCCAGGCAATAATGGGAGATTCATTGTGGTTCTGGGATAGAGGCTGGCCTCCAAGGGATCAGGACTCCCTGTTGACTCTTATTTCCTTTTCCTAGCTGTCTGCCCAGTCGGCCCAGTATTCCCAGCAGTTGAGGGCAGCCCGAAACGAGTACCTGCTCAACTTGGTGGCCACCAACGCTCACCTTGCCCACTACTACCAAGAGGAATTGCCAGCACTACTCAAGGCCAGTCCTAACCCAGACTCCTCCTGCCTGTAGACCCCACCCCTCCTACCCAGGCCAACTAGTGCTGGTGCTCAGAGTGCCTAGGAGATGCATATATGGGTTCTGCTTCTGCTTCTTGAGGCCTAGTAGACTCCACATTCCTCAGAGTCAACCCCAGTTTGCCTACATTATGACACCAGTGAGGTTCAAAGAGAGTGGAGGTGGACGTACTTAAACCCCAAACTGGTTTAAACTTGGCAGATTATGATTAGAAGCAGGAACATCCCTTGTCTCCTCCTCCCTATCCTTCATGAATGGATAACTTTTTCTGTACTAGAAGCCTGGGAGGTCATATGTACCTAATATACTAAGGTACCTTGGGGTTCTGTTCTTTCTAGGTCTTGGTAAGTGAGCTGTCAGAATATTTGAGGGACCCCCTGACTCTACTGGGACACACAGAGCTGGAAGCTGCAGAGATGATCCTGGGGCATGCCCGCCATGGGGGGAAGGTAACTTCTCAGGTGAGAGCTCCCCTTGGGATGCTTTATGTTGTTTTATTTCAAACCCCCATCCCACCCTCTGGCATGCAATTCTAACTTCTTCAAAGAAGATCCAGGGACAGGGTTGGGTGGGTGGCAAGTGAGCACATGTATGTTTATCCAACCCCAGGTAAACTGGGAACAAGACGTGAAGCTGTTTCTTCAGGGGCCTGGAGTCTTTTCTCCCACTCCACCGCAGCAGTTCCAGCCAGCGGGGGCTGATCAGGTGAGAACACTGCTTGTGGAAACAGGCCAAATCTAAGCATAAGTATGCTTTAGACCCTTGTCTCATTGTTCCTATCCTTCTATTGACTTGGTGACTGTCCATCCTTGGACAGGGGTTTCCAAAATCCCACTCACCTTCCTCCCATCTGAACACAAACACACCTCAGACAAAAATCAGTCCTGTTCTCTTTGTTCCACCTGATCCCATTCCTGGGCCTGTGTCTACAGGAGCACATACTTTTGTCCACAGACAGAGAGGCATTCCTCTCCATTTTCTTTGTCCCTGACACTGGTGGTCAAGAAGGAGAAGGCAGGGGCCGGAGAGTTGGCTCAGTGGTTAAGAGCTCTTGTTCTTGCAAAGGACCTGGGTTTAATTCCCAACATCCACTTGAGGCTCACCACCACCTCAGGTGCCAGGTGTGCATGTGGTGCTCAGACATACATGCAGGCAAAATATGTATAAACACAAAATAATAAAATAAATCTTTAAAAAAAAAGATTAAAAAAAAAAAAGATGATGAGGGAAAAGGGATAGTAAGAAGGATATACTTTGGGTTTTTTTTCCTCAGCATTCTTTGTCTCCTTCAGGTGTGTACCCTGGAGTTGGGAGCAGGAGGCATGGTTGGAGAGAGTGGCCTGGAGAAAGAGGTTCAGCGCTGGACAAGCAGGGCTGCCCGGGACTACAAGATCCAGCATCATGGGCATCGGGTGAGGTGGGGGAAGCAGGTACTGGGGGTGGGTAAGAAAAGCTGAGAGATGTGGACCATTGATGAAGACAGGAAGGGAGGGGAAGGAATTTTAACACAATGGTATGATGCAATAGTTCTGAGCACAGCTTCTGGCACTAGACAGACTGGGGTTTGTGTTCTTTCCTGTTGCTTGTGAGTACTCTAACCCTGGGTAGGGAATGACTTCATCTCTCTGGACTTCCATTTCCGCATGGCTAACCTGGAGCCAATAATAATAATACTGCCTACCTCATAGGGAAGAGAGATGACCCAATGCAAATGATGCAACTAGCGAAGTACCAGGCTCAGGATGAGCTGTAGCCCACAATATCCCCACCCACCTCTGCCACCCTCACCAGGTCCTGCAGCGACTGGAGCTGAGGCGTCAGCAGGCTCCAGAGAGAGAAGCTCCAGGCGTAGAACAGCGGCTACAGGAAGTGAGGGAGAATATCCGGCGGGCACAGGTGAGCCACAGCCTGTGCTAAGAACCAGAGAAATCCTGCCTCCACGGGCAGCCCAACCCTCTTCACCATGGTAGAGAAAAGAGGGCAGCAGAGGGTAGACTCAGCTACCCAGGATGTACCATTCTCTTTTATCTCATACCAGGTGAGCCAAGTGAAAGGGGCTGCCCGGCTGGCCCTGTTACAGGAGGCTGGCCTAGATGTGCAGCGTTGGCTGAAGCCAGCCATGACCCAAGCCCAGGATGAGGTGGAACAGGAGCGACGACTTAGTGAAGCTCGACTGTCCCAGAGGGACCTCTCTCCCATGGTGAGCTCATTCTTGTCCTTAACCATGCACAGCTGGGAAACTAAAATTCCCTGTTAGAAGGCAGAGCCTCTTAATCTGGGAATCACAGTATCTAATTCAGAGGGTTACCATGAGGCTACCATGCGTAGTCTCTGGCATGGAGAATCCTCAATAAACTTATGATACGGTGATTAAGAACCATGGTTCTGGGAGCGGACTGGAAGTTATTGAGTGCCAACCACTCTGCTTACGGGCCGTGAAACCTTGGAAAATGACTTAACTTTTGTGAGCCTCAGTTTATTCAAAAGTAAAGTGGTTAATATAGCTATACGAACAGTACTGGGTTATGCAGATGCTTAATGAATGAATATACATATATGTATATATAAGCTTTTGTCCTATGGTGGTTTGGTTATGTTACATGATAATTGGTTGGGGGGGGTCTTGAAGGAGGATTTCCAGTGCTTTTTAGAGTTAGGATAGGGGTACTTACCTCAATGCAGTACGTGAGATGGTATCTGTCCTCTACCCCGCTCCAGGCTGAGGATGCTGAGCTTTCAGACTTCGATGAATGTGAGGAGGCCGGGGAGCTCTTTGAAGAGCCTGCCCCACCAGCCCTGGCTTCCAGACCCCTCCCTTGCCCTGCACATGTAGTGTTTGGCTATCAGGTGAGAATGGGTGTGGAAACCAGATGGGCAACAGGGGTGGGGAGGGGCCCAATCTTGACTCCTTCCTTGTGGGGCTCAGGCAGGACGTGAGGATGAGCTGACTATCACTGAGGGTGAGTGGCTGGAGGTCATAGAGGAAGGCGATGCTGATGAATGGGTTAAGGTGAGTATGGGACCCTGGGTTGGGGGCAGTGGGAGGACTTGTGTGTGGCAATGCCAGACACTTGAACTGCTGAGCAAGTCTGATACCTGTTCACACTGCTGGGCGAGCAGGCTCGGAACCAGCATGGTGAAGCAGGCTTTGTTCCTGAGCGGTATCTCAACTTCCCGGATCTCTCCCTTCCTGAGAGCAGCCAAGGCATCGACAATCCCTCAGGAGCAGAGCCCACAGGTAAGACAGGAGTATGGGTCCGGAGACCATGGGTTTACAGGTTACTGGATGGTTTTGGGTGTCATGGCATTAGGCACCACAACCCACTGCCTTACTTCATTCTTTTTTCTGGGCTCCTGTAGCATTCTTGGCACGCGCTCTATACAGCTACATGGGACAGAGTGAAGAGGAGCTAAGTTTTCCTGAAGGGGCACTCATCCGCCTGTTGCCCAGGGCTCAAGATGGAGTGGATGATGGCTTCTGGAGGGGAGAATTTGGGGGGCACGTTGGAGTCTTCCCATCTCTCCTGGTAGAGGAACTGCTTGGCCCCCCAGGGCCACCTGAACTCTCTGACCCTGAACAGGTAAAGCTTCATTTTCTCTCTGTTGCCAGTCCTTCTGGGTTGACCTTTTCACCTCAGCAATGCTCTGTATTAACATTAAAGCCCTGTTTCCTCCCCGGGTTTGCCTCCTATGGCGACTTAGACCTTTCTGTGTGCTTTGTCTGGGAAAAGAGAAAACTAAGGCACCCTTCATAGGAGTTTGGGAACTTTAGGACCAGGCAGGCCTGAGCACAAATTGCTACAGAATGAGCTTGTGTAGTTACTATTATAGCTTCTCTGAGCTATGAGTAAAATAAAAACAGTAGCTGCTTCAGCAGGTTCTCTGTCATGAGTAGAGATCATAGAGGCACATTCCTTAGCTCCTTGGCACACATAAATTATTTTAATGTATTAAATGTATATGGATGCTTTGTCTGCATGTCCATCTGCACACCAGAAGAGGACACTGAACCCCATTATATTGTGAGCCACCATGTGGATGCTGGGAATTGAACTCAGGACCTCTGGAAGAGGAGCCAGTGCTCTTAACCACTGAGCCATCTCAGTTGCCTTGTCATGACATAGCAGGGATTGTATAGGGGAGTCACAACACCCCAGTTCTAGTCAGTACTCTGCCACTAAGTGACTATGATTCTGATGGATGGCTCGAACTGAATCTTACTTTTACCGTAGCAGTCCTCAGGGTGGTGCTGAAGGTTGAATAGATTTGTGTATGTGCAGTATTAGCAGAATACCTGACACATAGTAACTGCTGAAATATGCACCAGTTACAACCTTCATGTGGCTGATTTTGATATTGAGAAGAAATGGGAGAGAAACTGAAAGTGGGGCAAGAAGAAACATTGTAAGCCTTCCCACAGACCAGGAATGACTGTATGCCTACCCTGTCTCCAGATGCTGCCATCTCCTTCTCCTCCCAGCTTCTCCCCTCCTGCACCCACCTGTGCCTCGGACGGATCCTCTGCCCCTGCTCTGCCTTCTGGTGAGTAGGCAGGGGGGGCATAAACAGGGGATAGGAAGAGGCTTGGGCTCTGCCTTCCCCTGCCCCTGTGTGCCCTACTGTACATGCAGTAAGGCCCATGGCGCATTGATGGGGAGGAGAGCTTGGACTTGGAGCCAGGTTCACACTCCTCTGTCACCTTCTGTTGTATGACTTGAGGTGGGAGGCTTAACTTGTCTGGTCCTTGGTCTACGTTTTGTGGTGTTTTTGGAGCTAGGGCTAACCTTGAACTAGCAATCTTCCTGCTCCCAGGCTCCCCAACGTGTTGGGATTAGAAGGACGAGGTACCAGCCTAGCTTGCTTTACATTCTTTATAAAGTGAAAGGAAAGGCATTGCTTTATTGCCTTGTTATGGGGCTGAGGAGTTGGCTCGGTGGTTAAGAGCACGTGCTGATCTTGCAGAGGACCTATGTTTGATTCCCGGCACCCACATGGCAGCTCGACAGTCATCAGTAACTCTAGTCCCAAGGGATCTGATCCCCTCTTCTGACCTTAGTGGGCACCAGGTGTGCATGTGGGTCATAGACATATATGCTGGCAAAACACTGTACACAGAAGGAAAAAAGTTATCCAAGGTATCTGTTAAGAGTATACAACATTGTGTTGGTATGCAGTAAGCATAGCTGTTTTAGATCTTTATTGTTTTAAGAATTCACTATCTTTCCTCTCTGCATTCTTATATTCTCCCAAAGTGTATGTTTCTTCAGTTCTGAAATACAATGCTCACCGTTGGGCTATTTTCTCAATTTTCTTTTTTTTTTTTTGGGGGGGGGGTGTATTTTCTCTTACCTATTACAATGCTTACCTATTGGATTATTTTCTTGTGGTGTTGGGATCAAACCAGGTCTATGTTCATGCTAGGCATGCATATCTACCACTAACCTATGTCCGCAGAACCAGGCCCTATTTTCCATCGTCAAATACTCAGCCTTTCTAAAATATTCTAGTATGCCTGACTCTCAGTCACCACCCTGACTCCAGGGACAACACCATCTCTTCTAGCATTCCTATTGCACTTGAATAATTTAGTACTTCTCTTTCTCTTTCTCTCTCTTTCTCTGTCTCTGACTCTGTCTTTCTGTCTTTGTCTCTCTGTCTCCATCCCTCTACCTCTATCTCTCTGTCTGTGTGTGATATTTATAGGATTGTCAATAGGCATTTTGAGGGAGAGCTTTGCACTCCACCCGTTTCTTTAGTTCTCTGTACAAAGCTATTGTGCAGGAAGTATTTGTTGAGGATGGATGGACTAGTGGATTTTATAGCTCAAGCTGGTGATTTTTTTTTTTTTTTTGGCCAAGTCAACAAGTATTTATAAAGTATCACTACCATAAGTGCTGGAGATGCAGTTATGGAGCCGAACAACGCTTGAGAATTGACTTTTGCTTTCTATTTCTAGACAAAGTCCTAGACTGCCCTGGACCCCCAGACATGATGGTGCCTCGACTCAGGCCGGTAAGGAGCCCTGACTTGGAAGAGACTGTACAGAAGGGTCATTCCTATGGCTTTATTTTGTTTGCTGGGCTGAAGTCATGGACAGGGATATTCCTAAGACAGACTCTGGAGCACTAATTATGCATGTCCCCTGCAGATGCGTCCACCACCTCCCCCACCAGCCAAAGCCCCGGATCCTGGTCATGCCTATCCTCTCACTTGAAGGCCAGGAGTCACTGCCCTCCAGTGATGCTGCTGCCCCTGTCTCCATGCTGACAGAAACCACCCCCTCAATGGTCTGGAGCAACATAGGCAAAAACTGCAATCTTTCCTGCTGTTCATTCTCACCTCCAGGGGTAGACACCCTGGTCCCATTTTTGGGATTTGAACCCATGCCTTTCCCCATTGTTCTCCTGTCATTTCTGGAAGTACCCCTCTGACTTTTTGCCATCATCCCATATCTAAGGTGGTAAAATACCACAAAATCTCTGGGGCTGGAACCCAGCTCCCAAAGCCTTGCATGGCTCTGACTCATCTCTGTCTTCACCCTGCCTCTGTGGTCAACCCCACCCTGAATGCCAGGGTTGCTAGGCCTGGGGCCAGGAGAGGAGCAGACCTTGGAAGTCAGAAGGAGCTGGAGCCAGGATGCAAAGCAACTGTAATGGTCTGAGCGGATTTATTGACAGTGAATAAAGGGTATGAAGTCCAAGCCAGGGCCTGGGCCTCTTGTGCCAAGACGGCAGGGAGCCTAAGGTGCTATTGCTTCAGGGGCCCACCGAGGGGAGGGCCTGGTCCCAGCTGTCACGCTCTAGCATGTGGAACAAGGTTTTGGGGAGGGCAGGCCAGACAGCCTGTTGCCAGGTGGAGAAAGGGAAAAAGAGGGGCTGGGAATTGGGAGGGGCTCCTTCTGAGGTCCCTCAGCCCAGGACCATGTAACTCCAGATGGAAGTAGAGCTGATCCCTTAACTGAGGGGCAGAGCTGGCCAGTGGAGGGGAGAGCCTTCCTGGCTATCCATCCCCTGGCAATGCCTGCTGGTAATCCATCAGCACAGTGAAGACTGAGGCTTGGAAGAAAGGAAAGGAGACAGTGTTGCTTCCTAGTCAAGTTCTGTTCTCCAGGCACTGTGTCTAACTCCTGGAGGACATCTATGCCGCTCCCCACACACTAAGCTGACAGTTCATGCCCAGGGTTCAGGGAGTTGATGGGCTTGAGTAGTTTAGATAGAGGGGGGAGAGGGGGGAGATTACCTGCTCTTGAGCTCAGGGAGACTTGCCTCACATGCCCCCTGCTTCTGGTGGTAGAGACTCCTGAGAGAAGGGGAGGTATTCAGTGGGAACAGGAGGTGGATCAAATCCATGTTGCCCAGAGTAGGGACAGTAAGATGTGTCCACCACTGCCCAGTGCAACCCTGGCCATGTCTTCATACCTGTTGACCTGAGGTGTCCAGTTTGGTTGGCTGTCCATTTGCTTCTTGACTAGGCAGCCCTGGGCTTGGGCCTGTCCCTCTTGTGCCCAAGTTCAGTTCTGCAGAGGTACCAGGGGTCCCCTCAAGTGTACAAGGGACTAGGCTGGCATCCTTGAGTCTTCCATTCTGCACTGGGTGGTTGGCTGCGGCCTGGGAGGGTGGTGGCTCAGGGAGCAGCCTCTCAATGGCAGCTGTCTCTGTCCTAGGCTGCCCTCCAGCCACCTGACTAACCCCTGGTTCCTGTCCTCCACCAGAGCCCCAGCTTCTGTCTGTAGGGGAACCATCACGGTGCTCATGAAGGCCATAACGCTTCTCAATGTGTGTCACTCGGAATCTGGGTGGGAAGAGAATGTTACAACTCAGGCCTTCAGCTCAGAGGCCCCCTAAACCACCTCCCTGGGTTGGATGGTAGCTTCTGTGACTGTGGGACACTGCAGCCTGACCCCTGCTGTAGTTGTCTAGTTGTTCAGAAGAAAGAATTGGGCCCCACATTGGGGGACAGAATTATCAGGGCCCCCATTTAACCTCCCATTTCTTGTACCACTATATCCCCACCTGCCCACTGAGAATACAGTGGTCTCTCCAGGTCTGGGGCGGCCTTTTCCTTCCTTAGAGCGACCCTGACGGACAAGCGGGGGCCTCTTGTTGCGACTGCAGTGGATGCAAGGAGCTGCAGAGCCAAGGTGCACTGTGTGATGGTGGGAAGGGGCTCCGTCCTGCAGGCTGGAGGTGGCATCCACACTGGACCACAGAAGAGAAGGGAGCAGAGACAAAATTTTCAGTTCCCTTCCTGCTCTTTCCTCCTGTTCTTTCAATATGCTCTTTACACCTCCCCAAGCCCCACCTTCCCCAGGTTCCAACATCCCTCTGTCTTTAATAAATTCACTGTTAAGCCACGAGTGTCTATGTGGTTTTCCTTTCCACCCTGTTTACTAAAGAGAATAATGCTTAACCAAAGGAAGTGACACCAGAGGTGGTGTCTAGATGGGAGACACCTAAAAGATTCCTACAAAATTTCTTTCATAGGTCAGTTAGCTTTGTCCACCTTACCCCCCTTACCACTACCAAACTTCCATGGTGTTGGAAAAACGGTATTAGAGGAGAAGGTACTCCAAGGTAAGCTAAGTCATGCTGGCCCTTGTCTACAGCTCACCTGGAGAGCTGCACCGTTCCTTCTCCTTCACTGTCTCCTAGCATCTCCTTCAAGGCCTCGGCATTGGCTGATGGAGAGGGAGAAGAGGGAGTCAGTGGAGGTAGAGGTCAGGGCAAGAGAAAGCCAGTTTAGGAAGGAGTAAGCTGTTGGCTTATACACACCTTCATTTTGGATGATGCAGCGAACAATCCGTTCTACTGTGTCCTCATTCACGTCATCGTCTTCAGCTGAAGGATGAAAGAGGTTGGCAAGGAAGCCGGGAAATGAGTCAGCTTTGGGGGAACATGACCTAATGGCCTCATGGGTGATAGCTTGAGACACATCCCTTTACCTATGTGCCTTAATGCATTAGGCCAAAAAAGGTAGGAGGAGAAATGGGTTCCTGGGGCTACCATGAGTGGACCCCCTTCTCTAGCCTCGATTTCAGGGTGGTGCCACTCTACATGCAGACTCAAAAATGCATCATAAGCTGTCTTTTGGACTTCATCAGGATTTGGGCTTGGTCTGTCGGCCAGGGAGGCAGAAAAAAAGTTTGGGTAGAAAGGTAAGGGAGACTTAATTGGGGCTGTAGGCTCCTCACTCACGGGGCTGGAGCTGGGCATCATCAGGCTCTGAGCCCCTAGACGTGCGGCAGCGGTAGCCTTTCTTCTTGAGCACGTGGCAGATCATGAAGCCTACAAGGCCCATGAGGAAGAAGACCAGCACAAGCAGGAAGAGCATGTACAGCCCATGTTGGGGCGGCTCCAGGCCAGGCTGTGGTTCCGACATGAGGCCCTGGGGGGCGAGCGCGGGCCAGGGCGCCTCCTGGGTTTAGTGGGCTGCAGCTGGGGACCCGGCAGAGTAGGAAGGCATCTTAGGATCCGCAATAGGAGGTCCGCCCCACCCCCTACCCAACCAAGGAGCTGTCCGGACTAAGGGTGCTGGTCGGCCAAGATCTCCGAATGCTGGAGGCCAGATGGCAGCTACAAGGCCCTCTGCCACGACCCAGTCCCACTTCTCTGGTATCTAGACCGCTATCTTTTACCACTCATTCCGCGCCCCCGTCCCTCCCAAGGACACTGCAGCACGAGATGGGGCGAAATTCTTAGGCAGTGAGCCCAGAGATCTCGCTCGAGTCAGTATCTACAGCTCCTTTACACTGGCCTGAGACAGGCACCATGCAGGCCCCCCCTACCCCCTTGTATTCCCGGATCCCTTCTTCTTCGGTTCCTCCCACCCTGACCACCTGGCCCACCCGGTACCGGTGGTTTGGTTCTGTCTCCGGCTCCGGTTCCGGCTCAGGTCCCGGCTCCAGGGGCGTCCTCGTTCGGCTCAGGGCCCCCGACGCCCTCCCGGAGCTCATCCCTTGCTTCCTCCCCCTCCACCCTTTGCCGCCTCACCGGCTCCGGGCTGGTGGCTGCGGATACCGGTGCCGCGGCAGACGGGGGGGAGGGAAGGATGTGGGCCGGTCGAGAACCGCGACAGGCTCCGGACCACTCCGGTCAGGGATATGGAGGGGATGTGGGGCGGGGGGAGCGCCTCCGAAACCGTCCTGGGTTCCCAAATGCCTACTCGCGTTGCGGGCCCGGGACCAAGGGGCGGAGCGCAGGTGTGCGGGGCGAAGTGCGTGAGTCTTACGCGTGTGTGAACGCAAGTGAGATGTGCGCGTGACTGCACCGCCCCTCCTCCCCCCGGAGGGAATGGGCAGCGCGCGAGTCTGGGTTCTCGTCGAGGGTCGGGAGGTCAGGAGAGGCTTTGGCCACCAGTCTAGCCCTCACTTCTGGCATAGGTCCTGCCCTCAGATTACCCAAGACGAGTGGGAAAGCCAGCAATCTTCCTAGTTCACTGGGGGAAATTTGGCTTTCTGCACCTGAGAAGGGCAGGGTGGCCAAATCTTCCCAGGTTCCTAGAGAGAAACCACGACCCCCAAGACCCGTTTGAGGGTGACAGCCGGACGAAATAGCTCGGTTTCCTGAGGCTATGACCCTCGCCCCGAAAGAAGCGGCTCTTGTATTCTCTGAATGATGCCACGGGTCCCAGTCCAGGTTCTGAGTCTCAAGCCTCGGAATCCGCACCAGTACAGCAAAATGAGGGGCGGAACTCCCTAAAGGGGCGTGGCCTAAGCGTAGCTTTGGGAGGCGGGGCCGAGGTCTCCGGTTCTGCAGAGGTAGGCTGCGTGCTTGCGCAGCACGCACGGCGGGGGTGGGGCTGGCGTCCGGCGGCGGCGGGCGGGCGGGCGGCTGAGGCTCGGGGCCTGGTCCCCCCAGCACCATGGCCAAGACCGTGGCGTATTTCTACGACCCCGATGTGGGCAACTTCCACTACGGTAGGGCTCAGGGTTGTGCGGGAAAAGAAGTTTTGCTGCAAGGGCTGCAACTCTAGGGGTAGGGACTGACCAACTCTTTTCTTCCCACCCTCAGGAGCTGGACACCCGATGAAACCCCATCGCCTGGCATTGACTCATAGCCTAGTCCTGCATTATGGTCTCTATAAGAAGATGATCGTGAGTCTTGACATTTCTGTAGGGGTTTGGGCCTGGGAGCGAGCTGCGGGCCTTAGACTAGGTGGGCTGAGCTTATCAGGTGCAACCTGTCTCTAGAGGAGGGGGAGCAGGACAGAAGGCACCAGAATATTCCCTATTTGCAGGGCACTGATGGTGGTGGTAGTGACAGCCCAGACTTAATGGGGAGATACATTTTTTATCTTAGGTGGGATTCCCTTTTAACTTGAGGCCAGACCAGCCTTTGGCCTAGCATTAAGGGACACTTTGCAGACAAGTATGTGCCTTCACCAAATCATTTTATTGAAGTGTTTGGTGGGTCAGATCCAGAGCTTCACACGCGTGAGGTGAGTGTTCCGAAGTACACCGCTAACCTCTCTGCGTTGTAAGTGGAAAGTGGTGAGAGTTGGGAGTATATTTTCCCCATAATTCCTGCTCCTTCTCTGCCCATTTACCTGCTAGGAGCTAGAACAACTCTGCACCCTTTGTATGTGCATAGAGAAGATGTCCTGGGGACTTGCTTTTTGTTTCTCTCCAGCTCGGAACTAGCTGTGAAATGGGTGCACAGCAAACCCTTGTGCACCATGAAGATAGTCAACATGTAATCAGTGTGTTGAGGCACAGGCAGTGGTTTGGGAGTAGAAAAGACTGAGGTAATATTAGTGCAAGCCTGTGAATTCCCTGAGATGGTCTGTGTGGTCTTTTATGTGTTTTCTAGAAGGAAAAAAAAAAACTTTTATTTTTCTTGATCAATTTTCAAAGCATTGTTTGAACCTCTCCCTTGAGATAATAAGTCTTTGGTTTAGGACATTTAGGACATTGGGCTTCCGTTAGGTTGTCATATAGCTCACATATTTTACCCCACAGTGAAAACCCTGAGAAGGGAGCAGAATCTGAGTTTAGGAGCAGAGATAAGCACAGAAGGAACCAGGCCTGGGAGAGGAGGAGGCAAGTAGGCCAGGAGCTAAGGCTGAGAAGGTGGAAAAGACTGGGCTGCTGGGAAGAGGGAGATGAAGCGGTCTTCAGGGGTATTGATAAAAGTAGCTTGCCTAGCAGGTGGCCTTTCTTCACTCACTGCGTTGCTGTAGAATAACAAGGAACAGGGGTAGGAAGATTGCTTTGGACAGTGTCCAGGGCTGGGCTCACTCTGAATGGTTTCAGCCTGGTGAGGGGCATAAGCACTGCCTGGTCTGATGCCAGGTTTTTTTGTCTAAACTTCCAAACTGCCCCCCCCCCTTCCTGGCATTGTGTGGAGCCAGTAACAAGACCGTGTTGTCAAAGGAGCAGTGAAAGGGACGTTTGTTCTCAGGAGATAACATCTCAACTCACAGGGATCAACAGGTTATAGCTCTCAGCCTGGTTGCAGTGATGGTTCAGTGGGTGAAGGTGCCTGCCTCTGAGCCTGAAGATGGCCCAAGTTTGAACTCTGACCCCTGATGACGAAAGGAGAGAGTGGACACCTTGACTTCACCTACCCCACCTCCACACACACACACAAACACACATGCGCAATGAATAAACAAATAATGTAAACAATTCTTGAATTAGAAAAGAACTTATAGATACAGAGTAAAAAGTGAGGGGCGAGAAAGAGACTGATGATATAGAAAAGCCATATATATATTTTTTTCTGAGACTGAGTAGAAAATTTCTGGGAATTCAGAAACCAACCCCCCCCCCCTTTTTTTTCTTCTGGTTTTCACTTGTTTCCTTGGCAATTGTCACCTGTCCTGGTATTGGGAAATGCCATTCAGCATTTAGGTGGGATTATGCTTAAGTAAGGGCTTGTCTAGATGGTCACCCATTGGCACCCTTTTGGGGCTGATCCAGTTTTGGCTATCTCACCTGAGAAGAACTTCTGGCCTATAGGCTTCCTGCCTTCAAGGACAAGATTAGGGCAATCTAGAAATTGAGATAGCACCCTGGCAGTTCTCGGGCCATAGCTTCCCTTTTGTCTCCACCCCCAGGTCTTCAAGCCTTACCAGGCCTCCCAGCACGACATGTGCCGCTTCCATTCCGAGGATTACATCGACTTCCTGCAGAGAGTCAGCCCCACCAATATGCAGGGTTTCACCAAGAGCCTTAACGCCTTCAACGTGGGAGACGACTGGTGAGGGCAGGATGGGGTTGTCAATCACTGGGAGGCCAGGCTCTTCCTGGAGGAGTCAGTGAATTGTCATTCACCTGTTCACTGAATACCTGCTAGTCATTTGTTCTGTCTCTGCCAGGCTAAGTATGAGGGATTCGATGGTGAGGGGAAATGACAAAGTTTTACTATCCTGCCTTGCTAAACCCTGTGAAGAAGTCCACAACTGAGCCCGTGGACTTGGAGGAGTTATTTGGCCTCGGGGTAGGGCTGGTCTAAGATGGAGTGGAGTTGAGATCTGAAAGATGGCTGGAGGGAGAGGGGAGAAACTTGGGTAGGAGGGACAATGTGTGCTAATAGAATGTGCTAGGGTGGACTGTGACTTCTCTGAGGAGTGCCAGAAGTGCCATCCAGAAAAGGAACAGTAGAGTGAGCTGAGTGGAGGCTAAGGGGCCAAGCATCAGGCCTGAGGTGCCTCCTGTCTGTAATCCTGGCACTGAGGAGGCAGAAGTTAGTTCAGGGCCAGCCTACACTACTTAGTGAGACCCTGTTTTTGTTCTGTTTACTTGTATTTAAAGTAAACAGCTATGTATTAAATCAGTGGTTTTGTTTTTTTATAGTAGATTAAGGTTATTAAAGCCAGGGAATGATTTGACAAGACTATTTTTGAATAATGTATTTTTTAATAATACTAAAAATTGAGTCCAGTCTTTTGTGCATGATACTTGGCTTTCTGCTTATAAGATACACCCCCCTAATCAGACCAGGTTTGCACGGAACGTGTATTTATTATAGGCAG
The DNA here is from genome assembly GCF_963924665.1 of Micromys minutus. Classification (NCBI taxonomy): domain Eukaryota; kingdom Metazoa; phylum Chordata; class Mammalia; order Rodentia; family Muridae; genus Micromys; species Micromys minutus. The sequence continues at coordinate 25,139,014 of NC_137977.1, read as the reverse complement.
AAGACTCAGTATTCATTGTGGAGAATGACCAACAAAAGTGTGCCACGAGCCTTTCTAACACTCCAGGGTACATTAGTGAAAAATAATAAATGTATTGCCTAGAGAAATGGCTCATCAGTTAAGAACACTGACTGCTTTTCCAGAGGACCTGAGTTCAATTCCCAGCAACCACATGGTGGCTCACAACATTCTGTAGTGGGATCTGATGCTCCGTTTGGGCATGCAGGCAGATGTGCACATAGAGCACTTATATACATAAATACGTCTATTTCATTAAAAAAAATAAAACTAATAATCATAATAGCTATGGAGAACTCAATACTGTTTATTTTGTTCTTTTATTTATTTATTTACCTGTGAGACAGGGACCTTACTGTCCTGCCCTGTTTGGTCTGGAACTTAACAGAGACCTACCTGCCTCTTCAGTTCTATGATTAAAAGCATGCTTCAGCATGGTGGGCACTGTTTATCCAAACTTTTCTGAAAGCAGAGTAGAATGGTGAATCTGAGTACATTCCTTACCCAGTTTCAACACTAGTGTAAACAACAAGTCTTTTTTTCTTTACTTCTGGTGAGACAGGGCCTCACGAGTTAGTAAATGCTGGTCTTGAACTTGGAATCTTCCTATCTTAGTCTTCCAAGTGCTGGGATTCTGGCACATTCTTCCATACCTGGGCAGTCTTAAGTTACTTGTGTCACATGACTTTAAAACAAATTTCAGATGCCACATACTTTTATCCATAATTTTTTAAATTATGTATCTCTAAGTGATACTCTTAAAAATACCAGTGTCAGACCTAAAACATTAACTGTTTTTCTATAATGAGAAATGCAATCACTATTTAAATATGCCCGTTTCTGTCTCTGTCTCTCTCTCTCTCTCTGTCTCTGTCTCTGTCTCTCTCTCTCTCTCTCTCTCTCTCTCTCTCTCTCTCTCTCTCTCTCTCTGTGTGTGTGTGTGTGTGATTCATTTTATTTAAATCAGAATCCAAACAAGGTTTACACATTTGTGTGGTCTCCTGAGACTTAATCTGTGTCATTTCTTTCTTTCTCCTTTGAATTTATTTCTTGAAGAAATGAGGTTGTTGGTCCTCTATGTTGTTTCCTACAATCCTGTTTGTTGAGTGCTACCTGATTATGCATGATGCTGAGGGTTGCAAATACATTTAGTAATCCTCCTAGCAACACTGGACCATAATAGCCTTTTTCCAGGGGTTACACCTAAGTTAATGGAGGGATGGGGAAATTTGGTAGTTTAGCCCGAGTCACCTAACTGATGAGTGGATGCAGTAGCACTCAGATGCGGAACCTAGTTTCATGCCACGTGACTCCAGGCTATCCTTGAACTTGTGATCCTGAAAGCCGACTAGAAGAGAATCTGCCTAGCCCCTGAGTTTTAGTCTTACTCCACCACATCTGGCTCAGAGCCCAGGTTTGTAAGCGGATTTCCTAATCTGTTTTACTGACTGATGGAGTAGTCCTGGCTCTAGGATAAAGGGCAGCTCTTTAAGCTGCACTGAGCACCTTTCCTCCTGATACCCATACTCACTCCCACAGAGTGGGAGTGCTCTAGGCTCTTTGCACAGCTTCTTTAAAGCCTTCTCAGCTTCTACACACAACTTCCCTTTTCTTTTCCTTGAAAACAATTTTACTCTGTGTGTAGTATGTATATGTGTGTTGCCACATGTGTTGATGCTTATGGGGGCCTGAAGAGGTCATTGGATTCCCCAGTAGTGGAGTTACAGGTGTGTATCTCCTAACATGGATGCTGGCTCTGAATGCAGATCTTCCAGAAGAGTTAACAAGTACCTTAACAGCTGAGTCATCTCTCTAGATATCCCCTCTCCCCTTGTTTCCTTGTCTTGTTTTGTTTTTCAAGATTGGATCTTTTTACATAGCCTGTGCTAACCGTGAACTGGTGGTTTTCCCACCTCAGCCTCTCAGTGCTGGGATTCCAGGTGTGTATCGCTGTTTGGCTTTGTATAAAGCTTTCTTGACAGCGTTGGCCCATAGAGTTCTGCCCTGTACATGGTGTGCTTGCTGTGCATTTGGTGTTGAGTCACATACTGTCTAGGACAGTTTCTCTCTTTCTTTCTCTCTCTCTCTTTCTCTCTTTCCTTTCTTTCTTTTCTTCCTTTCCTTTTTTCCTTCCTTCCTTTTTTTTATTTTTTTGTCTTGGTTTTTTGAGACAAGAGTTTCTCTGTAGTCCCAGCTGTCCTGGAACTCATTCTGTAGACAAGGTTGGCCTCTAACTCACAGAGATCTGTCTGCCTCTGTTTCCTGAGTGCTTCCTTGCCAGCCCCTCCTCTTCCTTCTCCTCCTCTTCCTCTTCTTCTTTCTCTATGTTTTTTTTTTTTTTTTTTTTAGTTAATTTCTGCTGTTTTTTTTTTTTCCAGTTTACTTTCCAGGTCTGAGAATGCAGAGTCAGCTCTTAGGCTGCAGCTGGAGCCCTATAAATGTTCTTGGGAAGTAAGGAAACACTCCCTCTGGGCATTTGAGATCTTTCAGTCGTTCAGGCAGACTGAAACTATAGCTGTGCTTACGGGTTCTGTGTTTCAGAGAAGAATCAGTGATTTTTTTTCTTTCTTTCTCCTGTTTTAAAATTAATTTCAAATTGCTTCCCGACATGATGGCTAACACCTATTAATCCCAGATGAGAAGCCTGGGGCAGGAGGCTTGTCATATTTGAGGCTAGTCTAGTCTAAATAGTTAGGTTACAGATTAGCCTAGGTAGATTGTAATTTCAAAATAAGCAATCTAATATTCATACCTAATTATAATTTGGGGGAAAAACAATTTCAGACCTATTCCACCCATAAATCTCTCTTCCCACTTGAGTATTATCTATTTCTCTGGTATTTATCTATTTCATTTATTTGTTTGTTTGTCTGTTTATTTTCTGAGATGGGGTTTTTTCTATGTAGCCGTGGCTGTCCTGGAATTATGTCTGTAGACCAGGCTGGCCTCGAAGATTCATCTACCTCTGCCTTCCATGTGCTAGGACTAAAGGCATGTGACACCATGCCCTGCTATAGTGTTTATCTTTACATTTCAAGATAATAAAACTACAGTTGCAACTCCTACTAATCTGTAATATTTAGATAATACCTTCCATGCTTTATGTACTGTTTTGAATGCTTTGCAGCCATTTTATCAACATCAACAACCACTTATCAATCAGGGCTAACTATAGTCTCATTCATAGAGAAAAAGAACTCTACAATGCATAGCTCACTGCCCAACCTTACCACCACCAACTACACGGGTGATTGTAGGTTGTCTGCCTTCTGACTCTGGGCTTATAATCTTACTTCTCTACTGTAGTATCTCTTACTGCTGCTTCTGTTGTCAGTAAGCCATTTTAAATGTTGTCTAATGAGCCATTGGTGGGGTGGCATGAACAATTCGTTTTCCCATACCACCCCAGAGTGCTTCTTGTTTGTCCCAGTTCACAATGCGGTGATGTCACAGTTTATTTTATTAAAGTAATCATTTGTTTGGAAGTTTATTTTCTTTTTATTTGCCTATTTTTGGAAGGGTGGTACATGGCCTGGAGGTCAAAGGGACAGCCAGTGAGAATAGATCTCCCTATGGGTTTCACAGATTAAATCCAGGTTGTTGGACTTTGTGGTGAGTGTCCCCGTCTGCTAGGTCATCTTGATATCCCCTTATTTTTATGTTTGCTTATTTATTTATTTAGAGCTAGGGCTTCTGGAACCTAGGTTGTGTAACTCCTGATCTTCCTTTGTCTACTTCCGAATGCTATGATTATAGGTGTGAGCTACTCCATCTAGCCTCAGCATTTTACTATTTTATTTGATTTTTGAGACACGGGATCCCTGTGTAGCTGTGGCTGGCCTGGAACTCTCTAGACAGTCTGGCCACAAACTTACAGAGATTTTCCTGCCTCTGGCCCTGAATGCTAGGATTAAAGATGTCTGCCCCCACACCCAGTCTTCACATTTAAAAATTAATCAGTCTTCTATGCTTACTTTATTAATTAATTAAATGTTTTTCTGAGTTTTGAGAGGCAGGGTTTCTGTTTAGCCTTGGCTGTCCAAGAATTCACTATAGACCAGGCTGTCCTCAAACTCACGGAGGCCTGCCTGCTTCTGCCTCCCAGGTTTTTATGTTTTTATTGTGGCACCTTGGGATTGGTTGTGTGTGCTGTACTACTTCCTGTCTTTAGAAATGTAAGCTTGATATAGTTAAAGCATTAATTTCTTTAAGTTTTATATATGAATGCTTTGTCTTCTGCATGTATATATACCGTGTTGCCAGTTGGATTTTTAGGAACTGGGTTTGCAGATGGCTGTGAGCCAACAGGTAGCACTGGGAATTGAACTCAGGTCTTCTGAAAAAGCAACAAGTGTGTTAGCTGCAAGTCATCTCCCTAGTTCCTATTTCAAGTATTTTTAAAAACTGGGTACAATAATTTTACTTTAAAAAAGGTTTAATTTTAAAAATGAGTTTGTATATTTATCTGTGTGAGTGATGACATACCGTATGTAAGAGGGAGGGTGCTCATGGCCAGAAGAAAATTTTGGATCCCTTGGAACTGGAGTTACAGGTGGTTATAAGCTGTCTGATGTGAGTGCTGAGAACACAACTTGGGTCTCCCGGGAGAGCTTTTAATTACTGAACCATTTTTTAGTCAAATTCAGCTTTTTAAGATATCCTGTTTGTGTGTGTGTGTGCATGTGCATGTGTGCACTCATGTATATGAAGGTGTATGTATGTTGAGGCCAGAGGGCAAGTGTTGGGTGTCACTTCTCAAGTGCTGTCCACCGTTTTTATGTTTTTGTTGTTGTTATGTTTTGATGTTTCGACAGTATCTCTGTAACTCTCTGGGACTCACTTTGTAGACGAGGCTGGCCAGCCTTGAACCTACAGAGATCTACCTGCCTGCAGAGTGATTGGATTAAAGGCAGGAGTCACTAGCCTGGGCACTTTGATTTGTTTTGCTTTTGTTTCTCAGACAGGGTTTCTCTGTGTCCTCACTGCCCAGGAGTGCTCTCTGTAGTCAAGACTGTCCTCGAACTCAGAGATCTGCCTGCCTCTGCCTCACTGAATGCTGGGATTAAAGACATGCGCCACCACCATCTGGCTGCTACCTTGATGTTTTTAAAGAAGGTCTCTAAATGGCCTAGAACTAGAAAGCCACCCCCTTAGAACTGCCTCTCCACAGCTGGGATTAGAAACATAAACCACCAAACGACCTTTCTACATGGGTTCTTGGGACTGACTCAGGTCTTCCTTCTTGTAACACAAGCACTTGCACTGACCAAACTGTCATGTTTCTGTGAGTTTTGATACAGTATACTAGGGTACTGAATATTTCCTTTACTCTGCAAATATAGTCAATCCCTCCTCTGCACCTTAGCTCCAAGCAGCTGTTGATCTGGTCCTTATACTTTGTCTTATCTCTAATATGCAATGCTACATAAGTGGAATCACATTTCTTATATACCCAAAAAACCTGTTTGTTTAGCTCCCACATTGAGTATAAACTCCCTGGCAGTTAGACATTGTCATGTTTCCTGTACCATGCTTTGCACAAGGTTTGGCACAAGATTTTGGTCCAAAATCTTTGTTGAATGGGTCTGTAAATAGCTCAGGTCTGGAGGAGGGTTAGAGAGCTGTTGCACAATGGTAATTAGAGTTTGGATGGTGTAGATGGGGGACAACAACAATAGGGTTGTTAACCCCACTCTTTGTCCTGCAGTCCAGTGTTTCCCGGACTCTTCGAGTTCTGCTCCCGTTACACAGGCGCATCTCTGCAAGGAGCAACACAGCTAAACAACAAGGTGATGTAGCCCTGAGTCTTGGTCCTGTTTCCTGTGGGTTTCCAGATTCAGATTTCAGGACCATAGAGCCTTGACCAGTTTCAGTGGTGGGCAAGAAAAAGACTAAATGGGAGTTTATCTTTCAGATCTGTGACATTGCCATCAACTGGGCTGGTGGTCTACATCATGCCAAGAAATTTGAGGTAAGGTTGCAGTGAGATAGGCCGTGTCTGCCTGAGGTGAGGTAGGCTGAATGACAGACAGTGCTGGGGTAGCTGGGGAGAAGAATTGTTCTTCTGTTTATAGAACCATCTCCCCACAGGCCTCTGGCTTCTGCTATGTCAATGACATAGTAATTGGTATCCTGGAGCTGCTCAAGTAAGTACTGCAGGAAGAGATGGGGAGACTCTGGGAACTGGGATGCAGGGCCTCAGGCCTTGGCCAAGCCCTGACCTCCTTCCCCATTGGCTTCTCCTAAGTCCTTGATGCTTTTCTCAGATGGTTTCTTCCTGCTTGTCTCTGCTGCCTGCTCACATTTCAGCCCTCTGCACATCCCTTTCTTCCCAGTCTCTAGCCCGGAGGAAACTGGTGGGATGAGGTTTCAAGTGACTAGGCCAGAAGCAGACTCTAAATAATTCCAGAGATTGTGCTGGGGAGGAGAGGATTGGGGGACAAGCTTCTTCCCCAGACCATGGCTTTGCCCTCACACCAGATACCACCCTCGGGTGCTCTACATTGATATTGACATCCACCATGGTGATGGGGTTCAGGAAGCCTTCTACCTCACTGACCGGGTCATGACTGTGTCCTTCCACAAATATGGAAATTACTTCTTTCCTGGAACAGGTAGGGAATAGAATTACTCTGTTTTTTTATACCCCTTAGGTCTTTGTGTGTGTGTGTGTGTGTGTTTTGTTTTGATACAGGGTATTGCTCTGTAGCCCAGGCTTCAATATAATTCTTCATAGTCAAAATCCTTAATTATGGGATACCAGGGATGTGCTATTACCCACGGCTGTCCTTCAACTCTTTGCCAGTATTATGTCCCATCTGCAGAGAAACCTTTCTGACCACTCCATTAAATCAAACTGGAACCTCACCCTGTCTCTTTCTCTTAGAGTCCTTACTGCTACTTGTATTTATTGTAGTTTTCTTCATTGTCTAGGCCTACAGACCAGGCTGGCTCTGCTCTTAAGTGCTGAGATTAAAGGCATGTGCCACCATGCCTGGCTAAATCAAAATTTTTGAAAGGCACATACCTATAATACCAGTAATTAGATGGCTGAGGCAGGGGGATTAAAAGTTCAGAGCTAGCCTGGGTAACACAACAAGTTTCTGGCCAGCCTGAGTTACATAGCTGTGACCCTGTATTGAGTGAATTCAAGTTACTGGAGCCTTGGTGGTAGAGAGCACAGAAGGAACAGCTGTGTTGTGAGAACTTCCCATGCATGGTCACTACGCTCTCTTTTCTATAGGTGACATGTATGAAGTTGGAGCAGAGAGTGGCCGCTACTATTGTCTTAATGTGCCCTTACGAGATGGCATCGATGACCAGAGTAAGTTCTGATGACTTCTCCCTGCTCAATCTTCTCCCCTTTTTTCTCTTTCAATTAACCTCTTCTGCCTGGTATTGTCCATTGTTGGGCCAGGTGTCCTTAAGGATGAATGGCCTTCAGAGGGACCATGAACCCTTGGAGTTTGTATGCAGTATATTATGTGTGTGTATGTTTTGTTTATTTATTATTTTTGGGAGGAAGGTTGCTAGTGTTTAACTCAGCAGTTGAGCCACCCTCCAAAAGTTCAGAACCGGTAGTTGGTTCTGTGGGTTGCCCCTTTCCTGGGCTACATGCTCTCTCAACCCCCTTTTTCCTTTTGTTCCCTGTCTCCCCATCCCCTTGGGGTGCCAGGTTGCCCACCTTTGGCCCTCTCCCAGGTTACAAGCACCTTTTCCAGCCCGTCATCAGCCAGGTGGTGGACTTCTACCAGCCAACATGCATCGTGCTCCAGGTAACATCCTTAGCTCCTCCTTAAGATGGAATGCCTGGGCTACAGGAAAGAGATCAGGAAGAATAAGCTCCCTAAATTGGTGAGGAGGGACGTTAGAGGACACTGATGTTCTGATCATCATGTTGCTGTAGCCATTTGTGTTTTTCCTTTTGCAGTGTGGCGCTGACTCCCTGGGCTGTGATCGATTAGGCTGCTTCAATCTCAGTATTCGAGGACATGGGTGTGTTGCCTTCCTTCTTGTTGTTATTCAGAGTTGTATTTTATTTTTTGTTATCATCATTATTAATTATTATGTGCATATGTGTTTATATTAGATCATATATAAATACATATACATACAATGAAAAATCTAATAAAGGAAAAAAAAGACAGGGTTAATAACAGGGATTTACTTTTTAATTATACAGTTTTTTTAAGGTCTCACTGTGTGGCACAGGCTGGCTTTGAACTTGTGACCCTCCTGCTTGAGGCTCCCAAATTCTGGGATTACATACCCAGGTCACCACACCTAGCTTGGGAATGTATCTGTTTTGGGAGAGGTTTTCTGAGAAGGTGAAATGGGAGACCTGGAGACGTTATATGGAGTGAGCCATAAAAGGAGAACAGAGAATCCTGCCCCAAGCAGTATGAAGGGCTAATTGAAAGCCCTAAGACCAAAAAAAGAGTTACTGTCTTGACAAGAGGAAATAAAACCAGTAAGACCAGAACATAGTCAGGTGCTATAAACTGGCCAGGCTGAGAGTGTGCAGAGCTATTAGACCCTGTCAGCCCATGAATGATAGAAAATTACTGAAGGATCTTACACAGGGAAGTGACAGGGTCCAGTGAGTTTGAAAGTTGTTGTTCTAACTGCTAACTGAAGAAATGTTTGGTGTGGGAGTTGGGGTCAGGGTGGGTAGTGGGAAGCCAGTTAGGAAGCCATTAACGTTACTTGGGCAGGGCATGTGTTGATGGAGAGAAGTATAGGGTGTGAAGGTGTCTCCTGAAGCTTAGAACAGACATTCTGGCTGCGACACTGCCGAGAGCAGTTGAGCAGGGGAGACGTCATGGAGAGTTTTAAGCAAGGCAGAGTGAGGGTGTGCTTTATTTTAAAAATTTCTTAAAAGATTTATTTATTATTACATTTATATGAGTACATTCACTGTAGCTGTCTTCAGACACATCAGAAAAGGGCATCAGATCTCATTACAGATGGTTGTGAGCCACCATGTGGTTGCTGGGAATTGAATTCAGGTCCTCTGGAAGAGCAGCCAGTGCTTTTAACTGCTGAGCCATCTCTCCAGCTCTATTTTAAAATTTATTGAAACATAAAATATTAAAGTACGCTAGTATTTTTAAAAGGTTTATTTTTATTTGTTTATATTTATTTGTGTGCATGTGTGTGTCCCTGTGTGTGTGTGTGTGTGTGTGTACCAGAATAGGGTACTGGAACCTCTGGAGCTAGAATTATAGGTGACTGTGGGTTTCCAAGTGTAGGTGCTGGGAACAAACTCTGGCCCTCTGGAAAAGCAGTGACTATACTAATGTTGAGTTGACCCTCTAGCCCTAAAGTAGTGGTTCTCAACCTGTGGGTCAGAACCAGGGGAAAACACATAGGAACCTCCAGCTATAAATTTATTTGTGTTGCTTGCTTTTTTATTACTGTAATCCTTCTACTGAGTTGTGTCTCAGTTCCTAAGACCATTGGAAATACGTGTTTTCCAATGGTTTCGGCCCACAGGTTGAGCAATACTGCCCTAAGGAGTCTTAATCTTGAGCATACAGCTCAGAGGCAGGAGGATATTAGGTGGGGACACTCAGTAAAAGTGCTTGCTATACAAACCTGAAGACTCGAGTTTGATCCCAGAACTCATGTGAAAACACTAGGCCCGGTGGTACCTATGTATGATCCATAATCCCAGCCCTGATGAAGTAGAGACCAGAAGATTGATAGGGTTTGGTGCCCAGCCAGCTTAGCCTACTTGGCAAGTTCCAGGTTTAAAAAAATGGATAATGCCTTTATGCCAACACCTAAAGATTTTTTCTGGCCCTTGTGAACACACATGCACACATGCACTGGCACATATGAAGACTCACATTTATACAAGTAAGTAGTCACACACAAAGAATGCAACTTTTGTGTTATCCTACGCAATATGATAAATATTGTTGGTCAAGTCTTTGTCCAATATTCCAAGTCATATCTGGGGTCTTGGATTCACCTAGTCCTCTTGTTGCTTCTAATAGGGAATGTGTTGAATATGTCAAGAGTTTCAACATCCCTCTCCTGGTGCTGGGAGGTGGTGGCTACACCGTCAGAAACGTTGCCCGATGCTGGTGAGTATTCTATTCTACTTCTTGTAGTTCATGTTAGACTCCCTGCAATTGGGTGGGTGGTCCTTTCAGCCCACACCGTCAGCCCAAACCCCTCTGCTTGCTGGTTTCAGGACATACGAAACATCTCTGCTGGTAGAAGAGGCCATTAGTGAGGAACTTCCCTACAGTGGTAAGATCCACTTCATGATGCCCCCACAGGTGGACCATTCTCACCAGTCCTCAGAATGACCTTGTTTGAAGGGAAATTGTACATTCTGGGAGCTCTGCAGACTAAACCCCTTTGCTCAGAGCAGAGCAAATAGTCTTACACATGGGGACCAGAACTCAGGAGATCGGGAAGCCATGGGATCCACGCTTTTGTATCTCAGCCATACTCTTTCCATCCCCTCTCCCAATGCTTCACATCTCTAAGAATACTTCGAGTACTTTGCCCCTGATTTCACGCTCCATCCAGATGTCAGCACCCGCATCGAGAATCAGAACTCACGCCAGGTTAGCAGCTTGGGGAAGCTGGACACAGCAATGAGGGGAGGGCTCAGGAGAAGTCCAGGAGGTGGGAAATGGAGAGAACAAGAGAAGGAAGTTCTGGGCTGTCACTGTTGCTCTTGTCATAGGGTAGCCCAGGATAAAGGACAAACAGTTGGGTTGCTGGGGAGGGACAGTGACCAACTGAGCATCTGACCTTGAAATTCTACTTTAAGCCAGGATGGTCAAGGTGGAAGGCAGATAGAACTTCATGTACTATGGGAATCACCAGCACTGCTGACTGTTCTTTTCTTCTAAACTAGTATCTGGACCAGATCCGCCAGACCATCTTTGAAAACTTGAAGATGCTGAACCATGCACCCAGTGTCCAGATTCATGATGTCCCGGCAGACCTCCTAACGTATGACAGGACTGATGAGGCTGATGCTGAAGAGAGAGGTCCTGAGGAAAACTACAGCAGGTCTGAGGCAGGGGCTGGAGAGCGGGTGGTTCCTCAGGCTTGCACAGGAGGGTTCCAAGTAGAAAAATAAATTGAGTAGGCACGAGTTTATCTGGCCCTGGCTGACTTCCTTTAGGCTGCAAGCTTTCTACTTTTTTTTTTTTTTTTTTTTTTTTGACACTTTTAAGAACAAAACAACATTTTTTAAAAAAATATTACAAACAGCATCAAAATATGTTGTATTTACATAGTTCCAGAATTACTCCATGGGAATAACTGTATGGTTTGATTTATGTGTTTTTGGCTAGATAATTTTCTATAGATTGTAAGAATACTACATGTGCATGTGCATATTCAGAATTTTATTTATACTGTTATTATCTTTTTTCTTGATTTGTTGCTGTTGTTTTGGGTTTTGACATAGGGTTTCTTCTATGTGGCCCAAGCTGGCCTATAAATCAGATATCCTCCTGCCTCTGCCTCTTGAGTGCTGGGATTAAAGAAATGCACCACCATGTCTTGTTCTTTCTTTGTATATTTGAAATTGGGTTTCACCATTATAGCCCAAGATGGCCTTGAGCTCATAATAATCCTCCTGTCTCAGGTTTCTAAATGCTGGGATTATAGGCATGTACCTCCCTACCCAGTTTGTTTATAAATTTTCTTAATATGAGTAAGGATTTTGTTTTATATGTTATTCTGAGTTACGTTTGCCTGTTTTTTCTTTTAAAAAGATGTTTCCCATGTTGGTATGTATAGTTGTAAAATTCCATTGCGTGGTGATCACATGATCACAAGAGTACTCAGTTACCACTTGTGGATATTTATATTAATCTCTATCCCATTCTACCCACTCCACTTTTTATGGCTATTAAAATAGTAAGGACTGTGGCACTGAAAAGAAAATGTACACACACACACACACATATATATATTATGCTTGTTTGAGTGGGTCTGATTTTCATAACTGTTGCCAATTAGGGCAAATGACATATACAGTAGAACTTTCTATATTTGCTGACAAATTACCTTCCAGAAAGAATTTAGTGGTTTATTTACATCTTTAAGTTTTTTTAAATTTATTTTTAGATTCATTTATTTCATGTGTATGGTGTTTAACTTGTGTGTATTTAAGTCCACGATTGTATATCTGGTGCCTGGTAAGGTCAGAAGAGGGTGTCAGATCTCCTGAACTGGAGTCAAGGATGGTTGTGAGCTGCTCTGTGGGTGCTGGAAAGAGAACCTGGGTCCTCTGCTATGGCAGCACGTGTTCCTAACTGTTGAGCCATCTCTCCAGCTCCCTACTTACATTTGTCAGCATTTTACTCTGTCCTGAGCAGTGAACCAGTAGACCCACATTCTCTTCTATAGGTTTCTGCATTTGTTTAGTTTTTTTCTAAATTTGAGTTGTATTGAGTGAGGTGTGTGTGTGTTTATGTGTGTGCAAACAATCTTTATCTTTCTTAGATCTATGCTGAAATATTTATAACTAGAATGAAATAGGGAAAGATTAGTATATATTTTTTTGTTTTTTGTTAATCCTTGAAGAAATTTCTAGACAATGATGAGAAAGGACAACAGAACCCAGAAGGGTCAAGAGAAAGAAAGATGGAAAGAGATGGGTTTAGTAGGGACCAGATACATTTACAGGACTGAGACCACCCAAGTTGCTATATGCTTCTATACATGGGGTTGATCCTGGCTCTGCTGCAGCTGTGGTGACTTCTCAGTTCCTCCTGAGCCTATTCTGGGTCATAGAATTCTGGCCTCCATTTCTGTCCTCTGGACTTGGTCTTGACCCTTGGGACCTTCCAGTTCCTCTCTTCCATGGATACATACATCCCTGTTCCCTGGCTTGGGTAAGGAAGTATCTACACATCTGGTTCAGACTCTGTCCAATCATCTTTTCCTTAGCATTTGTCTGCAGGTCTCTAAAGCCTGACTTCTAGAAACTGATTACCATTGACTTAGTTGGTTCAGCAACATCTGTTTTTAAGTTCTCCTTTTGTCTGGGTTTGGCTTTTTCTTCTATAGTTACATATTCACATCTGGTTCTACTCTCTGCATAATCCTAAGAGATGGGTCTTATCCTCAGATGACTAGAGGAGAAACCCAAGGCTCAGAGGAATCGAGTAAATTTCTTAGGGTTCTGTAGTTACCCAGAGTGACTGACTCCTCACTTTTATCCTGGGTCTTAGAGGTGATAGAGATGGCCTTGTCTGCCTGCCTTAGTTCCTTGCCTCTCCTCAGTGTCTTTTTAATGGTCTGTTTTAGAGACGTTTTTCAAAGAGAAGGAAACAAGTATCGAGTACTTTCTGAGCACTGTGTTGCTATCACTTCCCTCCTCATGGCAGCTTTAATGGCGTGTCAGTTCTCCACTTGAACGTCACGTCAATCTTAAAGCCTTACCTGTGATGCTTTGTATATGCTTGGCCCAGGGAGTGGCATCATTAGAAAGTGTGACCTTGTTGGAGTAGGTGTGTCACTGTGGAAGTGGTCATAAGACCCTCATCCTATCTTCCTGGAAGCCAGCATTCTGCTAGCAGCCTTCAGATGAAGATGTAGAACTCTCAGCTGTTCCTGCACCATGTTCCCACCTTGATGGTAATGGACTGAACCTCTGAACCTGTAAGCCAGACCCAATTAAATATTGTTCTTATAAGAGTAGCCTTGGTCATGGTGTCCACAGCAGTAAAACCCCAAGACACTTTCCCTGCATCAGTAAAAGCAAGCATTCGAATATGCCCTGCACACAGATCCTTACCTCATCTTCTGAAATGTTCGTCTGCCCACATGAACCACAGCGTTACTGGCATCCTTGACATTCTGGAATGGCTCAGTTTCCTTGAACCTTGTGTTTTCTGTGCTTGTTTTTTTTTTTTTTTTTTTTGTTTTGTTTTTTTTTTTTTGTTTTGTTTTTTGTGGCTTGATGGGACCTTCCTGAGATCTTTGCCTGGCTAGCCTCTTCACAGAATTCAGGTCTTTGATTCTCAGAACAGTCTCTCATTTTGTAGATCCAGTGTTATCCTCTTGTTCACACCAGACTCCGTCTGCTCATGTAGGACACTCCACTATTTGAAATTATTCTTTTCATTCATTTGCTTTGTTGTAAGCTTTGATAGGTTGTATGGAAATCTAGTTTGGCTGATTCTCTCCTGTTTTGGTAAGTCCTATAGCAGTGCCTGGTACACGGGAGTCTCCACTTATTGAATACATGGATTGCAGTAAGTCCCTGCCAACTAAAGGAGAAGAACTGGCTTTGGAGAAGACTCACATGAACAAGTGGCTCTGAAGAGGGTGCTTCGAGGAGTCCGGAACTTGAAGAGTGGGTTCCTAATGTCATGTCTCTTGTTTTACAGGCCAGAAGCACCCAATGAATTCTATGATGGAGACCATGACAACGACAAGGAAAGTGATGTGGAGATTTAAAAGCAGCATGTATGCCGTGTCCCCAAGAGTTCCTTGTCACCCCTGTGGTGGGAAGGAAAGTATGGCTCCCCCAGGTCTGAACTGGGTACGCCCAGGGCATTTACTAACTCTGTTGAAGGGTTTGGAAACCACATGTGGTTCTAGAATCAACTCCCTCCTTTCCTCAAATTCTCACAGTCCCTGTTAGGGATGAGACACGGACAAGTCTCTGGAACATCATGGGTAATGAGCCCTAGTAGCTGTCCCCAGCCCTTCGTGTCCCTCATTTGTTCCTTCTGCTCTTCCAACACAGAGACTGTTAGAGATGAAAGTCTGGACGGTACTAAGGTCACCTCTGACTTCTTTCTGGGTTCCCCTACTGCAGTTCTTGGTTCTATGCAAGGTGATCCTGAGGGGAGGAAGGTGTGGCTCCCTGAAACCTTAACTGCAGATGAAGTACAGTCGCAAGGAGGAGAGGGTGTGAAGCGCTAACTTTATGTCCATTTTACTGTTTTTGATCTAATAAACCAACTGGTATTTTTTGTACCTTTCTGGGATTTTAATTCTTGTTAGTTACCAATGTATGATGGGAAAAGGAAATAGAGGTGATGATGTGTATAATAAAATTGTTAACATTCACTCAGTACTTTATGTTAGGCCCTGTGTGTATAGTCACCATGGATTATTTTACTCAAATGGGAATTAATAGGACATTTCCACTGAAGAGTTAGATTAACCTGGGCAGGTTACTGACTTGAGAAGGTATAAAAGATGTCTTCAGGTATGTGATCATGGGTGTTTGAGATGAGGACACAGTAAGTTCTTGGCTATGCTGGATGTAAGAAGCTGCTCATGAACTGACTGAGGAACAGAGCTGGATCCTGTGTGTAGCAGACACACACACAAACCCCTTCCTGGAGGAGTTTACAGGACCTGGCAAATGTGGGTGTTATCAGTGGTACAAGAAAGGAGTGACAGATAGCTCACAATGTTCTTTCACTCAGCTTGGAAGTAAGAGCGTTGGAATTCTTCTGGACAGTCTGTAGTTAGAGCTGGACTGCTCTATGCAGCTTCTCCTCCCGGAAGAAGGAAGGTTGGAAACAGGAGATAAAGGCTACATTCAGGAGGCAGCACAGTTGGTAGAGTCCCTGGTATTAACTAAGCACTGGAGGCTCCAAAAAGTTATTGACCCTGTCCTCAGAAATACATACTTGCAGTCCGTGGGGTTGATCATCTTCAGTTCATACTGGAAAGCCCCATATTAGGTGGATGTAGCCATGAAATTGATGGAATTGCTGAGGGAGAAGAACATGTAGAGACTATACCCAGAGACCTTGTGGGCATGTTTGGTTAATGCCCATGAGGAATCCTGATTAAACATGGTGTGGATGTCTGATTAATCCATATAAATTTCTATCAATTATTTTACAAGTCACTTCAACTCCCAGAGTCCAAATTTCTTAAATGGTGATACCAGTGGACTCTATGAGGAAATTGTGAGGATTTAGTGAGGAAAGACATGCCATGTTTAACATATGCATGTTTAACATACTACATGTTTGTGCCCAATACGTAGTAACTAATTGCTGCTTAGGTTACTGGCAATAATTGGTTTGTTCATATATAAAACAACTAAAAGGCTAGCCTAGGATTCAGAGCTGGGTAATATAACTCCATAGCTGGAGTTGGTACTGGCTCAAACTCTGTTCTTGGCACATAGTTTTCTATATCAGGTAACTCATTTTTCACATTTTTCACCGCATGGGCATCATATACATAAAAACTGCATTATCCTACAAAAACCTAGCCTTAAACTTCCAACCAAGATAACAGTGTCTCTATGATAAGAGTCTTGGTTCAGACAATAAAATTCTGGCTGGAGTGTGAGATGGTCTAGCTTTATAACCACGTGGGTTTCTGCGTGGGAGCCTAAAGGCTTCCTCTGTTCCAACCGCCAGGGGGCGGTACTCCCTGCTGTGGCCTGGCAGAGCAGCGCCGCCCACTCTCCATTTCACCCCCCCCACACGTGGGTCCGAATGGTTAGGCCCGCCGGGCAGGTAGCGCGCTTCCGCGGCGTCCCTCCACCCCCCTCCCTTCCCCCATTGGTAGGGGCTGCGGGTCCGGGCGGAAGTGGGGCAGGCGGGCGGGAGCGAGGCGTCACCGTTGTATATTCATGAGGCGCGCGCAGCCCAGCATGTTAATGAGGCGGGGCGCGGCGGCCGGCTAAGAAGGCTGCTGGGCGGCGGCGGTGGTTGCTGGCTCGGGGCAGCCGGGCGCGAGCGGCGTAGACAAGGGGTCACTGACCGGCGCTAACTAGGACATGGAGCCGTCCGGCGGGGGCCTGGGGCCCGGCCGCGGGACCCGGGACAAGAAGAAGGGTCGGAGCCCGGATGAGCTGCCTACGACGGGCGGCGACGGCGGCAAACCTAAGAAATTTGTGAGTGTCCCTCCCACCCTGCTCCTCAGCCTGGCGGAGTGGCCGCCCTCTGGACTCTGGCGACCCTCGCTGCCCTCCGGGGGCGTCTGCCTGCCTCTGGGGAGCCGCCCCCGCGCCTCCCTTCCTGGTTTCTCTGGGTCCTGGGCTTCGCGGTCCCACATTCTCCCCCTCCGGTCATCCGGCAGCCGGGATGTCCCACCTGGCCCTCGCCTCGGCCACCCTGGAGCTTCCCTCGCTGTTCAGTCCGCAGGCTCTGCGCTCCCGCCCCCGTGCCCCCACGGGCTCTCAGTCCCACTTCCTTTTTTCTGCTTCTGGTACCCCAACACGTCTTTTTTCCCCTTCTTTCTTTCTCTTTGCCCCGGTAAGCTGTTCTGAGTCCATTTTCTCTTCTCATCCGTATTCCGTTTGGAGTATTCTTTTTCTTTTAAAAGGTCATTTCCTTTCTCACTAGTAATCCCTTTCACCTGCTAACTTACTTTTCTCCCTCCCAGTCCCCTTCTGCCCGGTGTCACCTGGTAATGCTTCCCCTCAGGAATGTTACCTTACTGAGTCTCGTCTTCTCTCCTTTGGACGTTTGTCCTTGTGATTATTGGTCATTGGGGCATGGCGGTAATTGGATTTCCTTTCCACAAAACCTGTTTCTTTTTTTGCCCTGTTGCTTAACACTTCAGAGGGTTAGAACTTTAAAGATACTATGCCCTTCATGACCCGAGAGGGTGATTAAACGTCTCTCTTAGATTTCAATTCCAATAAATTTATGAGTAATTTAGTTGCTTTTTATACACTTAGAAAATAACCATTTTCTCAACTCATCTTTTCACCATCTTCTGGGCCCCAAGGTTCCTGACATCCCTTTTCCTAACACCTGTTGGAGAGCAACTCTTTCCTCAGGTGCCAGCCAGTTCGAGGGACTGTCGATGTGTGTTCACGTGACGCTGTTTTACTACCTGTTGCCTTTCCTAAGTCCTCTTTCTTCTCTCTCCAGGGAGAGAGAGAAGGAGGGGGAGAGAGAGAGAGAGAGAGAGAGAGAGATAGAGAGAGATAGATACTTAGATACTTAGATACTTAGATACTAGATACTTAGCTTGGCTTCCAGGTAACATAGTAATCTCTTTGACCAACTAAATGTCATAATTCTTAGGCCCTGTCTCCCACCCCCAATATTCTGATCCAAGTCCACAAGTTTGGAAAGTAAATTAATACAAGTGATGGATAATGGGAAGAAAGTGTTTAGTGACCTGCAGGGTTGAGAGAATACTAGACAGAATTAAAAGAGTGACTCATCTCTTCCTATTTCTAGCAAGACCAGGTGTTCCTGGTCTGTCCTTTCCAGTGACATACAGGGTGTCAGTAACTGTTTGATTGAGCACATACTATTCTAGAAATAGGATCCCTTGGTGACCAGAGCAGTAAGTATAGCCTTAGGGTCTTTCTTTAATGGTCATACGAATTAACTTTCCAGTTTGAGAGTTTTCCTTACACAACTTTCCTTCTGTAGTGTAATTTTTGGGCTTATATTTCTTCTATTTCTGTATGTTTTTGTTTTGACTTTGTTGTCATGGATACTGTTTGGCCTTCTCTATCCAAACTCTGGCTATTCTTGATGATTTGTGGTGACCTCTGTGACGTGGTATTGTTTGCTTTGTTTCAAGTTTTATATGTGTTTTTTAATTTGATCAAACACTGCATTTTATAAGTTGGTGAAATCTACTTAAGTGTGTGGTGCTGTAAGGTGAGAATTCCCAGGAAACCCAACTTCTTTTCACCTGTTTTTTGGCACGTCACAGAGTCTTGTGGGGCTGAGTGGATTTGGCCCAGAGTTGTTACTTGCTGTATAGAGGGTGGAGCTGAACCTAGTTCTCTTTTACTGAGGTTCTGGTTTTAACCCTTACCTTCACTAAATTTTTGAAAGTAGGTATTGTAAGCAGTGAGAGTTGAAAGGTTTCCGGGACAGCTGGCTGCTTCACTTCTTAATTGTCAAATACAATCTACCTTCAGGCATGAGGATATTCTTTCTTACTGCTTTTTATGAGAGCTATGAAAATGAGAGACTAGAAGCCTTTCGATCCACTTCTCCTTGTCTCAGTGTGTGTAAATGTGGGAGTGGGTGGAGTGGGTGAGGTTGCTGGTGTGCTTTTGTTACCCAGGGCTCTGTTTTCCTGAACTTACTGGCTAAATCCAAACTCAAAGCTGTTTCGCCTACTCCACCTTTTCTCAAAAGCAGTATCCGCCAGAACGCCCTTTCTGAGTGTGCTATAAAAACCCTCTGGCTTGGACTAAGGGTGCTTGAAGCTTTGTCTTTGGTTGCAGCCGGGGCTGCAGCCACACCTTTCTGAGCAGGTGGTTTGCATTTGAAGGACTGCAGTTCATACCTTTCTGGCCTATGCAGATTCTAAGGATGGGCGGCCAGAAGAGAAAACAGAGCTTATCAATTGCTTGGGATCTGCTCTTCAGCCTCTGAGGCGACTTGTGTGGAGAGCAAGTAGAATTCTAGTTTAGAAAGTGGATAGGCATCATCTTTTAAAGGCATGGCTGTTAGAAATTTTGACGTGACTGAAGCTAGGTTGCTTGGTTTTCCCCTCTGGTTATGGATGAGTCTGTCTTCTGGGCCAGGAGCATTTCCTTCTCCAGCATTATCCCAGTTCCTTTCAGAGGAAGGAAAATAAAAATTTGGAGTGAACAGAGTGTTTCGACTTTGCAGCAGTGACGGATGTGGGTGTCAAATACACTCCTTTCTGAAATATATGTAGACTCGGTACAACCAGGAGAGTTGGGAGGCTGCAGAGTATCCCTGCATTTAATAAATTACATGTCTTCTCATACAATTGAGAAATTAATGCATTTTAAGAACAGCGATTGCTGATTCAATGAGAAACATAAGTTCTAAAAGCACGGAGAGTTCCAGTTCTTAAAAAAAAAAAAACCCTGAAAAGTTTTTTAAAGATGCACTTATTTTTGTTTAATGTGTTTGAGTATTTGATCTGCATGTGTGTTACGTGTACCATGTGTTGCTTGGTGTTTAAGGAGGTCTGAAGATGGCATCAGATCCTTAGAACTAGAGTTCTAGATGGTTGTGAACTATCATATCATGTGAATGCTGGAAACTGAACCTAGGTCCTCCGCAAGAGCAACACGTGCTCTGAACTACAGATATATCTTTGCAGCCATCAAGAACTGAGCATTTTGGACTGTAAATGTTTGTTATAAAACTCTCAGGAAGTAGTAATATTAGTGAGGACCAGTATAATTTTGATAAGCACATGATGAACCACAACAGGCCTGTTATATATTCTGTATGATAGGATAACCTTATTGGCTTATACTATAGTTTGTTTATAAATGGACTGCCAAGTTATTGTAGGGGAGAATTATCTTCAGTGAGATGAAATAGAGACCTCAAAGATAAGGTTGTATACCACATGTGATTCAGAGGAACAAGTTAAAATCATGTTTACTATAAAGAAATATGAGACATGGTAGATAAACAAAGGGTTTCACTATGAAAGTGATTTCTTTATTTTGTGTTTGTTGAAAACATTCACAGTTACAGAAACCATTCTCATTTTGAAAACTAATTTTATATTAAGAATTTTTCTTTTTGTGTTGAGCCTTATGTTGTTAATCACAGTAATAGGGAAACAAGCGTCTGGCACAGCAGCCAAGGCCTGTCACTGTTGGAATGACACTTACCTGTAGTCAGCTGTTTGCTGTCTCTGTTTTCACTTCTCCTTGGTCTTCTGGTGGCTGGTTTGAGTACAGCCAGGATTTGGGGCAACCAGGCGGTTAGAAATGATTAAAACTAAAATTTTGTGTACTCATATACATTAAATAAATCTTAAAAGCGGGGTGGGGGTGGGGAGATGGCTCAGCGATTAAGAGCGCTGACTGCTCTTCCAGAGGTCCTGAGTTCAATTCCCAGCAACCACATGGTGGCTCACAACCATCTGTAATGGGATCTGATGTCCCCTTCTAGTGTGTCTGAAGATGAAGCCAGCTTCAGTGTACTCATATACATTAAATAAATATTAAAAAGAAAAAAAAAGACTAAAATTTTAAGCCAAGCATGGTGGCCTTGAATCCCAGACAGGTGAATCTTTGAGGCTAGCCTGGTCTATGGAGTGAGTTTCAGGACAGCCAGGGCTACAAAAACAGAACAAAACTAAACAAAACAAGCAACCCTGTTTCGGAGGGTCGGGGGTAGGGGTAAAGAGAGTACTAAAGTTTATGGAAGCAAAAAGTGGAAAGTAAAAAATACTGTAATTTCTATGCAAACCTATTTTCTCTTAAAACAAAAACAAACCCAGGTGTATAATTGTTGCCTTTTTACTGTGGAAAAAGACAAATATTGAGACCAATATTTTAATGAATTTCTTCCTTATAGAATAAGTGGGTAAGTCATTCTTTTAGTTTTGAGATTTTTTTTTTTTTAACTTCTTTTCATTCTTAAAGATCGTTTTGAATGGTACCCTTAAAACTTGAGAGCTGGGGGGGCTGGTGAGATGGCTCAGTTGGTAAAGGCATTTGCTGCTAAGCCTTAAGATCCCCAGCATTCACACGGTGGAAGGAAACAAGTAACATTTCCACATGGACAACCATGTACATGTACACACACACACACACACACACACACACACACACACCAAATAAATAAGTGCTAAAAGAATAAAAACTTTGGCACTAATGGAGTTTATAATTTCATTAAGTCTAAACACTCAGTGTATCAGCCTTTTCTTGCAGTTGTCTGCTGAAAATGTCAAGGGATTGAAAGGTCGAAGGTGGATGAATAAACAGAAGGGAAGCAGACATTTTGATTAGTATGTTTTCTTTATTAAAAAGTAACACAGGAAGAAACTTGGTGCAGGAGTGAAGAGAAGTGGATTCTTTATTGCTTGGCTCTGTGACAGTCAGGGACTGTCATTTGCCTTTTAGACATTGTTTATGTTTTTTTTGTTTTTCCTTCAAGAAAAGGACAGCATAGGCAGAGCATGCAGAGGAATGTAACCATATGGACCTGGATTAAAAGAGGTATAGCTTGCTAGCTTTTAGCATTTGGAGACCTTGTATTCAGCACTATTGACCAAACCATCCCAGAGTTGGAGACCTTGTCAGATCTTGATACAACCATCTTTAGCTTGGATTCTAGTGTGTCTGTGACCACTGAGGCTCTGACAGTCTTGAACTTCTCCTTACCTGCTCTTTGTGTGTCTTTCTTGAGGATACTGTTTAAGGTTTTGATCATTAAATATTTGTCTTTGTTTAGCTTCTGTACAAGTCTTTGGAATATGTGTGTTTTGAGTGTATTTTATTCTTCTTGTTAACTATTTGAATTTCTTAACAGTATATTCTGAAAAAAGGGGGACTGTTTAGTTTTGAAGAAGCCCCTTTCCTCCCACTTTTGCTCTTTGTGTTGTTGTAACATGTTTACTAAAAGCACACCTATTTTCTCTCTTCAGTGCTTGGGCTCCACATGCTGGTTTTGAGTTGGAATTTTCACCTTTAGACAAGATGGTTTATTTTTTAAACTTTTAGGATCAGGGAATGAGATTTCCTTTTACCCCGGACATCTCCTTTTGCTCCCCTATAAACACACACACACATACACACACACACACAGTTAGATAGGACTACCTTTTGTTTTCCTGTGCTCAGTATGCTACAGGTCGTATGTTAGATTGTATAAATATTGGTGAATGTTTAGAATTTTACTTAAGGATGTGATAGATTCATTCCAAGGTAAAAAGTAATTAGCCTGTGGCAATAATATCAGTTTGAATGAATGCATGCTTCCTGTGTGCCTAGCAATGCTAAATTTGTGAACTCAATGACTTGCTAGTCTCAACGATAGCTTTAATAAAATACACATTATTATTGTTCTGTTGGCTTAGAATCCAATGAGACTGGGCAACATGCTCAAGGACATAGAAGTAGAAAGTAGCAGAGCTAGGATTCCATCTAGATCTAGCTGACTGATTGATTACTTTGTAATGCCATTTCATACGTAATCAGCCTTTCATATCTGCTACATAAGAGTATTCACTTCTAGAAATTTGCTAGAAACTTTTGGTTGTATCCCCCTAGAGTCTTTTGGTCATCTGTAGTCTATTAAAACTGGATTTTCCTAGAGTCCAATTAGTGGGAAAATAGTTCAGAGTTTAGAGGTACAAAGTGCATTGGCTAAGTGCCTAAATGCTTTGTGCATTTAGTAATTTAGACTTTGAATCAATTGGAAGAATCATAATTAAAATGATCTTAGACCTGAGAAAGTGGCAGTTACTGAGCGTGTAAACCCCATCTTTCCCGTCTCAGGAGGTATTCAGTTGTGTAAAACATTGTAGAGTAACCTGATCTCTGTTGCAAGTGGACCAGCTTTAACAGCCGCATCTGTCGGCAGTCTCAGTCGTTGAAGTTGCTGAGAGCAGCAGAAGTGAGGTGAAGCTGAGACCTGAGACTGTCTATGTAATTAGCCTTTTTATGTTGGAATTTGATGTCGGGCATCCGTAAACACTTACTATCCTGAAACTTAGGCATTTCACATGACTGCTAACTCCAGGGTCTCTTCCGAGTGAGAACTGCTGGCTTTGCTCTTTAGACCTGGCAGGTATTTGTCTGTAGTTAATAATTAAGACATTGCCACAGATATCCATGTACACAGAACTGTAATTTTCTGTATGATTGGTGGTAAAAAGTAGAGAATAGAATTTCTCGTTTGCCTCTGTCCAAATAGATCTACCTTGAATCCAAAAGCCAGTCATAAAGTCATGTAGTTATTGTATCAGATTTCAGTCTTGGTTTTTAACAGATTATAGTTTGGGCCATATATATTTATACCTAGACTTAAAAGGCTCTATCTAATATAAATTGTAAATATAAAAATTGTGTGCATGGGCATGCTGCTGGGGCTCATACATGTGGCTTTGTATATGGTAGGCAAGCACTCTTCCATCAAGCTACACTTTGAGCCCAGCATAAACTTTAAATTGATGTCTAAATTTAGCGAAATGGGAAAATTAAACAGCAGTGTTATTGGACTGAGAGAAGAGCTAAGCTTCAGAATCTCTGTTGGATGTGAAAAGAATCTTAAAATGATATAGCTTGTTCCTTAGATAAATGTTATCCTGAACCAGTGGTCTGCCCAGTATGCAGTTTGGAACTACATGTTCTGCTGTCTCCATGTATTGCTGCTTGGTTGTGACCTTACCACTAATTGATCATGTGAATTTTGGACAAGTCATTTTAGTTTGCTTGGTCTTTCTTATAAAACCTGAGGGGTTATTATGAGTCATTTCCTGAATTTTCTGCCAGTGCTGTGCCCGTGTGCTGGTGTCTTAGACTCAGTAGTAATCTAGTTTGGCCGTGGACAGTGTTAGATTTATAGGAGATAAGGGTTGGGACTGGCCCTGGGAGGCAATCTGACTTGTAGGGAGGAAGGGAATTTTCTGAGGTGGGGAGAAGTTTGAACAGAGGCTCAGATGTATGGATGTGTGCTGGAAGTGAAGGGAATGGCATTGTTACAGGAGATTGGTGGGTGTAGATCATTAGGAACGCTGAAGCCATTTCACTTGACAGAAATGTTAGGTTTCCTTTATGTAAAACCTATAGGAAAAAAAGACTGAAAAATTAGCATTTTATACCATATGGTACACATTGATATCAGTTTGGGCCATATAATGTATTGTGGTGACATTACGTAATCAGGATATCTAAGAACTCAGACTTGTGTTAAGGTCCAGGAAGTATTTATTTTTATTTTTTATTTTTTTGTATGGGTATTTTACCCACAGATGGGTGCTGAGAATTGAACCCTGGTCCTTTGGAAGAGCAGTCACTACTCTTAACCACTGAGACATCTGTCCAGCTCCCAGCAATTTCTTTTTCTGCTTTTGATGATGTTTAAGTAGCTTCAAGTCTTTACCACTCATAATAATCTGTCTTTGTAGAGATTGGGTCTTGGAAATAATGTGGCTTTTCAGCTGGACTTAAGGCTGTATGGCCAAATTGTAGGCACAGATAACACCTTTGTGAGAACAGTCTTTGGTCCAGTGTTTGGTCCCAGTTTCTTTTAAATATTCTTCCTGACATTTGTGGTGCTACCTTTGGTTGCATGGTTGTAAGTGTTCTTCATTCTTCCTTGAATGCGAACACATTAGTCTTGTTCTAGAGTCTTAACCATCCATCCAGCTAGTGTGTAAGGTTCCTAAAAGCAGTAGTGGGGCTTAGTGCTTGTTATCTATGACCTTCTCTGCACTTAGTTTCTGTGTTAGTTTGGGAGTCTGGCATCAAGATTCTCCATGCTCATGGTCTAATATAAGAAACCGACATTTCTAAAAACATGAGCTATCTCTCGCCAAGGTAAGTGTGAACTAGAGAGCCACTAACATAACTACCCCAACCAGAGGAGCCCTACAAAGTAAAAAATGATTACTGTCTCTGGAGATACTGCCTCACTGTCCTGACTTGTGTCAATGAAGGAACATTATGTATAATTAAGAATCTCTGAGTTATTTTACAAAGTGCAAGGCTGCTGACTTTCACCACTATAAATGAGAGGAGTATTTGACTCAGTGCTCATTTAAACAAGGGCAAGTTCC
This sequence comes from Micromys minutus, assembly GCF_963924665.1. Lineage (NCBI taxonomy): Eukaryota > Metazoa > Chordata > Mammalia > Rodentia > Muridae > Micromys > Micromys minutus. Next base: position 25,113,547 of record NC_137977.1, on the reverse strand, counting down.
GTGGTATTTGAGTCTGTTAGCCATAGTCTTTGATGGTATACAGAGGGTTACACATGCCATTAAAGAGGAGCCTGAGAATAGTAGTCTGCAGCATATGCCTGGGTCTCCATAGTTAATTGTAGTGGTCGGAGTGTACTATATTCTTTCTTTTTAATTTTTAAAAAAATATTATTTTATGTGTCTGAATGTTTTTCCTGAATGTATGTATGTGCAGCACATGAGTGCCAGGTGCCCGTGTTGTTCAGAAGATGGCATTGGATGCCCTGGAACTGAAGTTAAGGGTAGTGGTGAGCTGCCATGTGGTACTGACACGGGGTCTGCAGGAACAAGTGCTCTTAACCCTTTTGAACCCTCTCTCCAGCCCCAGACCATTCTTTCTTAACACATATTCCAGTCAGCTGTAGAATTTTTTAGTTCCTTTATTTGGCCATAGAAGCAGATAGCTTTGTACTGTTGTAAAACTATTCCATCTTGTTGGACTTACACAGATGGGTTAGTTTTGTTTTTGTGTGAAATGTATACTAAGGCTCCTCACTTGCAGGGTTCTCTAATGTCCTTTGGTCCTGGTACTTTTGAAGGATGGGAGTTGGTCCTGGTTGGCAGCTCTTAGCCTCTGCTACAGCTTGTTCGTTGCATGTAGGCTGAGGGTGACGTCTGTTTCCTGTGATTGAAACCACAAGAAGAAGTGGTGAGAAACCACTGTAGGATATGTATTATCAGGCAAGCAGCAGGCAGTGGGCACCCCTTAAAGAGAGCAGTAGTAACCAATTACAGTCTTTTCTTAAAGAGACCTTAGAAATGATTTGACCCAGTTTTCTTTAAATGAGGAGAATGTGGAAGCTTACAGCCGCTCTGTTGTCCTTAACTAGATGAGCTAGGTTTTAGACTCCAGCTCTTCAGTATGTTCTCTCACTTTGTGTGATTACTCTTAAGTTCTGCATGTGTTCTTTGTCCGAATATTTACTAAGGTATATAAGAGGGGAGAAAGTTTTGAATACTTTGAATATGGGAATTGGATGATGTTTTGCTTTAAATGCTGTGCTAATGAGTTGTTAAAAACTTTTTATACATTTTCAAAACATCAGTATCCAAGAAACCAGACTTTCTGCTGTTTTTTAATTTTACATAATAGATGGATATTCTAGTCACTATCTTTGCACAAATTGTTTTTACAGAATACAACCATGGCTTATATACTTTTTACTTTTTAAAATACTGTAAAATTTCCATCTCTTCAAGCTTTAAAAATTATTTTTATTTGAAATGAAAATGCATTGTTAAAAAAAGATTTATTATGTGTACAGTGTTCTGCCTGAATATATGCCTTATGCCAGAAGGGCACCAAGATCTCATTACAGATGGTCCTGAGTCACCATGTGTGGTTGTTGGGAATTGAACTCAGAACCTCTGGAAGAGCAGTCAGTGCTCTTAACCTCAGAGCCATCTCTCCAGCCCGAAAATGCATTTTTTTAAAAAAAAATAAAGACAATATGTAGCTTTTCTTAAAAGAATGTAGATATGTATAAACAGAGTAAAACAATCCCTTTGTGTGTTTTGTTTGTTTGTTTCTGGGATTTTTAGAAACAGAACCTATCTTTGTATCCCTGGCTGACCTGGAGCTTGCCCTGTAGGACTCAGAGAGATCTGACTGCCTCTGCCTCCCAAATGCTGGGATTAAAAGCATGTGCTACTACCTCTGCCAGGCTCCCTTGTTTTTCAGAAATTGAAGTTGTTTAAAGTAGGACCAAAGAGGGAAATACTTGCTATTTGGAATTATTTGGGCCTAAGTACTCTGGCATGAAGTTGAGTATGTGATTATTGTGCCATAGCATAGTTTAACATGGGTTGATTTCTAGAAGGATCAGAATGACTTTAACTTTGCCTTATATTTCTGGTGAACATTCATGAGAATTTAAATTATCATTGTGTTCTCTGCTCTTCATGACTCCCCTTTAGATCTTGTTCTAGGTATATAAAAGACTGGGAAATGTTTTTTGTATTCAAGTCTGGCATTTTGAATAGCAGTGTAATTTTTGTGTTATTTACGGCATTACTAGTAGGTGATTATTTTGGGGTATTCAGTGATGATGTTGATGAGAAAAGGGGATGTAACTTATTTGGAATAGATCGTAATGCTTGGTGCCTATATGTAGAAGTGATTGCAGCTGTAGAAACTTCCTGTCTGTTGGGCCTTGGGTGTGTCACATGTGCTTACCCTGAGAAGTACTGCTGCTCACATCACAGGGGAGGAGGACAGAGTTGCTACGGTGATTGAGAAACAGCATTCCTGAGTCACTGACTCTTTCTAAATGGTCAACACCCCCTTTTTTTTTAAAGGAGCAATGGCAATCTTCCTGAACTCAGAAGCCCAATAAGAAAACAAAGAACAAGCATAGTATTTGGAGCTTGAGAAATATATTTAAACTTTGGAAAAGAGTCTGCTAACATTATGTGTTCAAGTAGGAAGTTTTGTATATAGCTGTCTGCTAGTGACAGGATATTCATTCATGGCTTTCATCCCCTTCCTTCAGCAGAGAAGATGGGCATGTTTGTCAGATACTTATTCCCAGCTCTGAGTACTTTGTTGGCAGCTTGTTTTCCTGACCCAGGAATGTCTTACAGTGTAAGGTGCTGGCACTGTCCACTTGTAAGAGGCACAGAGTGTTCACAGCCTGGCGTCTGTGCTGCATTAGTGGAACTGGAGTGGCCTTGTCTTCTTTCCAGGCTGTTGTTGCCTACCTGTGAAGCCCATCCCAGCACTCAAAGATGAGGAGACAAGAAGTTACTTTTTCCATTCCCTCAGATCTGTGTCCTTGACCATGAGAGTAACAGATATTTTGAATCTCTTAGCAAGCAAATCCTAATATCAAGGCAGTATCTCAGTGTGGCTTTGAACTCTCAATCTTCCTACCTTCTCCTCCCAAGCAGTAGGACTGTTAAGTGTATACCATGCCTGGTTTCACAGTTGGCTTAGAGTTTGTAGTCTTCATTTTCTAAACCTTTGTCTTTTTTGCCTCCTATTTAGATTTCCTTTTCTCTCTCTCCCTCTCCCTCTCTCCCTCCCTCCCTCCTTCTCTCCCTCCCTTCCTCCTCTCAAGGTGCACCATTCCTATTTAGGCTAATAGATACCAATAATTGTGATGTCAGATTTCTGTAGATGGAGATGAGATGTCAGCTTATTTGCCACCTTCCTTTGATGGAAATGGAAGGAAAAACTCTTTGTATTTAAAGTTACTCATTTCTTTCTCTCCAGTTCTGTCTGGAGTCCAACCGGTTTCTGTGGGTCTGTCATTCTGTCTTATTTTTTCAAGACTCTTGGTTTTTGTCATTTTACTTTATTATTGATCTTTCATCTGCAGCCTAATGAAGATAGTATAGTCCTAAAGACAGGAATTAAAACCATGGTAGATTTCAAACAGCAAACTCACACCTTACCAGTACTTGCTTACTGACCTTTGGTGGAATGTAAAATTTGTGGCAAGGCTAGATGAAGAGTTCGTGTTGTTAACCCCCATGGCCTCACCATTCTAAGGACCTTACTGTGAGTTCTGTGCTAGAATAAAAAAGCGAATCAGAGGCAGACCCCACAGATCTGTGTTCTGGATGTCAAGCTTGACCTTCCTCTACAGGATCTGAGAGGAAGTTGTTGGCCACACTTATTTCCCACTTTGCCTGTGGGTAGTAGTAGCCTTTGTCATTGTTGAGAACTTACTACTTTTCAAAGGTGGGAACACTCCTAAATGATGTCCTGTCTGTTTCATAATTGACTATTTTCCCTAAGGACAATTCATAAATATGTCTTGTGGGCTGGAGCACTTAGCATAGTCTCCAGTCTCATTCATAGCATAAGATATTATTCTTAAAGGCTTAATCTGATGGTTTAGTGTATGTAATAATTCTACTTTTCTATCAGAGAACTCAAAACTTTTTATCACGTGCTCAATTTGAACAGCATTAATGAATACACCGTACTTATGATGGTGCTTCAAAATCTATAGCAGTTTTAATTTCAAAATAAAGTTTAAGCGATATCACCTCAGTAAAACACAGCATTTGCCCCTACTTGACAGCCACAGAGAATTGCAACAAGTATCTGTTAAGAAGGCTCTGACATATAAAATATTAAGAGCCTAACCTAGGTAATGGCTAAGTGTAAATTTATAGGCAAAGCATGGTCTTTGTTTCCTCACAGTGTGTTACTGAAGTATAGTGTTGCTTAATTAGTCACCAGGTGGTTATTTTACTAGGAGCTTTTCTGTAGTAACACAGAAATCACTTTACAGGCTGATCTCACCATCTCTTTTCCCTACCTATCAGCGATCCTAAGAGCTGTCTGCAGTTATTTTGTACTTTTAAACTAGGTACTCTCCTTCTCATTCACTTTTGAGACTGGGTTTTTCTACCTAGCCCCAGGGTGGCCTTGAAATAGCCATAAAGCCAGGTTGGCCTCAAACTCAGAATCTTCCTGCTTTCATCTCTTGAGCTCTGGAATTACATAGGCAGGCTGCCACAGCTCGTCATGGTTTTGTTTTTTTAGTAAAACACAGCACAAAGAGTTAAAGTGACTTACAGCTCAAGGTTTTTTCTTTTAGAAACTAGATCTAGATAATTCCAGATTTCAGCAGTTGAAATAATGTATGAATTTCCTATTGCTGTGCAGTAAATTATTACCCAACGTAAAACATGGCATGGATGGTGTGGGTGGCTTCTCAGAGGGTGACAGGGCTGAAATCAAGAAGTCAGCTGAGCTGTTCTTGCTATAGAAGCTCTGCTGAAAGTCGGCTTTCAGAATCATTGAGTTGTTGAAGAACCCAGTTCCTCACAGTGTGGGACTCTGTTTCTTTGCAGGCTTGGGTCAGCACCTAGAGGCTGTCTGCCGTTTTGCTTTGGCCAAGAATGGCATGCTGAATCGGTGTGTCTTGACTTCTAGATTTAAAGCACAATTGTGGTTGGCTCCGGCTAGTAATCTTTCTTAGGACTCGTTATGTATCTTTCTCTGTTGTCAGCAACAGAGTCACAGCACAGAGTGGGCTGTCACAGTCCCATTTCACAGTTGTGCACAGGCTAGAGGTTTGGGGTCACATCTTAGAAGTCTACCACACAAGTATGTTCCTTGCTTTGAATTACCCCAAGGTAAATAGTTAGGAAAAGAAAGTGCTGCATACCTTTAATCCCGGCACTCCAGAGACACAGGCAGGTGGGTCTGTGAGTTCAAGGCCAGCCTGGTTGTTTTAGGGTTTCTGTTGCTGTGCTAAACACCATGATCAAGTGAGGAGGCAAGAGTTTATTTCGTCTTACAGTTCAGCAGCATTCGGGAAGTCAGGGCAGGGGCCTGGAGGCAAGAACTGGAGCAGAGGCTGGGTTTCTTCTCTGTGGCTCTGGCTGTCTTTGAACTCACTCTGTAGACCAGGTAGTCCCCCAGCTCAGAGATCTGCCTGCCTCTGCCTCCCGAGTACTGGAAGGTTTCTCAGTTGAGATTTCTTCTTCCAAAATGACTCTAGTTTGTGTCAGGTTGACATACAAACTAGCCAGCGCACTGGTCTACACACTGAGCTCCAGGGCAGGCAGGGCTGCATAGAGAGAATCTGTCTCAAAACCAGAAACAATAGCAAAAAGGTGCTGTGTTACTGAGGAGAGAACTCAGGGGTCCTGGTCTGCCCAGGTTCATCACAGTGTGGTGCCAGCTGATTGATATATTCAGCTGTGTGGTTGTGGTAGTCACTTAGCCAGAGCTCAAGCATACAAGTTATATTAGCCTGAACTAAACCTTTAGAAAACAGTGAGGTATGGGTTTGCACTTGTGGGCTTATATTTCCCCTTTGCTGGCCATGTGGTTTGTGAAGTAATTGAGCATAGTCCTAGGAATTAAGTCACTTTTCTCCGTGTAATATACTCTGTTCAGAGTAATAGTTTAGTCATATTCTCTTATTAGATTATTGCTAAGACACTATGTAACTACCTTCTGCCTGGCTATATAAACAGTCTGTATCAAGAGATAGTCCTTAATTATTTTTAGTATTATGTGCCTCATTCATGATTCAAATTAAAATTTTAAAATTCAAAGAATCATGTAGAGATAAATATGAATAAAGTTTCTTTGAGTTTACTGTAGGTACAACTGTATTATTAGACATACAAGAGAACTGTCTATGTGACTGACAAATTTAGTTCTATCAGCTCAAAATATTGGGGCTAGAAAGATAGCCCAACATTTAATTGCCCTTACTATTTTTGCAGAAGACCCATTTGTCATGGGACTTATAACCACTTGTAGTTACAGCGTCAGGCGGAACTTCATCTGTGGCCCTATACTCACTCACATATACCCACATAGACATGTACACACACATAATTAAAAACAAAACCTTAAAAAACTAAAGTATTCATACATAAAAGCCACCACAGTAATAAAACAGGTATACAAAAGATATCAAAGTTAATTTACATTATATAAATAGTTACTCGGGTATATATTAGACTCTTGAAGTCATTTAGTTTAATTAGTTGGGACTTTCAAACCTTAGAGGGCTTGCCTTGTAGGTAAGAGTTTCTCATCTGTTTTCTTATAAATAATAAAATTATCTAGTTCCTGATTTCTCTTTTAAAAGATTATTTTTATGCTTATGGGTCTGTGTGGGTTTATGTGCACAATCTGTGTGCAGATTTCCATAGAGACCAGGAGGTATTGGATCTCAAACTGGGTCCTGAGAACCAGACCTAGGTCCACTGGAAGAGCAGTAAGCATTCTTTACCTCTGAGCAATTTCTCTAGCCCCAAGGAAGTTTCTGATTTCTTGTAGATGGTAGCCAAAAGATTTACCACATAATGCATTAGTATGTGGTGAATGAATCAGAAACCGAATAGCTGTCTGGAAGGGGAAGAAGGGGAAAGGGCAGGTTTTCCATTTTGATTGATAGTTATTGCATTGCACTACATTGTCAGCTGTATTGTATTTGATGGTGTTACTGTTGAAACATGTTGATGCATGCAAGTAAGGCTCAATGAAACAGATTTTTCAGCAAAGATAAAGCTTCTTTTAGTAAATACAGTTTTTTAGGCCTTTTTTTCTAACCACCTAATGACTTGTAGATATTTATCTACTGATTCAATTCTGGCAAGAGTCTTATAGAATAAGTGCTCTACTTTTATTAGTAATCATTTGCATGTAAATGAAATATTATAAAAATCGAGTAACAAGAAAAGGCAGTATTATCCCTATTGGTAGAAGACCCTAGGAGACTGCATAATATCTTGAAGTCATAAGTCAATTTTAGATTGTCAGAATGTCAAGACCTGAGAGAGGACAACGGGAACCAGCAGGCCAAGAGTGGGGCCTACTAAGCAGGTGAGCATCTCGCAGGACTGCACTAAAAGCCAGCTTCTTAGACTTCAGGCAGGAATATGGTTAGGAAGGCATACTGTTGTCAATTTTGTGTGCCTGTGTTCACCATGATTGGCATCAGTTCTGTTGAATAAATTAGAGCAGAAAAAATTCTATGGGATGATGTGTTTTTGACAGTTTAGGTATTGAAGCAAAAGCCAGACAAGCAGAAACATATGCATGACAGTGGACTATCATTCAGTGTTAAAGTGCAACAAGGGATCAAGATATGAAGACATAGAAGACCCTTAAGTGTGTACTAAGGAACGTGTGTACTAATATGAAAAAGCTACAAACTGTATGGTGTTTTAGAAAAAGCAAACTAGGAAGGCATAATGATCAGTGACTTCAGGAAGAAGGGGATGAAAGGGCCCAGGAGCCAGAACTTTCATATTGATGAAATGGTTATGGTGTGTGTTTGCTCAAACCCATAGACCGTAAGATACTAAGAGTAAACTTTAGAGTAAATTGTGGTCTTTGAATGACTATGGTATCTCAGTGAAGGTTTCTTAATTGTAACAGATTAGTGAAGAATGTTAGTAAAAACAAGAAGCTAAGTTCTGGGACAGGGACATACTGGAAAGTTCCATAGAGATTAGATGGTGGTGTTCTCAGTAACACATGTATATGAAACAAGTGATGTCCTATGATAGCATATGCAACACAGGAACTCATGCAAAAGTGAAGAAGAGAACTGACTCCACAGAATTGTCCTCATCTTCACACGTGCACTGTGGCATGCACGCCTATACATACACATCATATAATAACAACGGCTCTCTGCCCCTCCTCTCCCTGATCCCTTTTCCCTCTATCCCTTTCCCCTACCCTCTCTGTCTCCACATGTTCCTGTCCCCCATCTGTCTCTACTCCTTCTTAGCTCCCCTTCCCATGCCCTGAATAAACTTTATTCCACACACGTGCGCGCGCGCGCACACACACACACACACACACACACACACACACTAATAATAAGAATAAGAATAATGACACGCTTATCTATACATACTCATATAACAACAACAATAAATATAAACCCCAACAACCCATCCATTTAGAATCTCTCATTTGCTTTGTTTGCTTTTTTTTTTTTTTTTTTTAAGACAAGGGTTCTCTGTGTAGTCATGGCTGTCCTGGAACTTGCTCTGTAGACCAGATTGGCTTTCTTACAGAGATCCATCTGCCTCTGCCTCCTGAATGCTGAGATTGAAGGAATACACCATCATTGCCTGGCTGGATCCAGAGTTTCTAATCTTCTGTTTAGACCCCTGTTTTCTATGAGCAATAACATACAATTATTAGACATTTGAGGAATGTATCTAGTGTGAGAAGTTGGAAGTAACTATGGGACAGAGGGCAAGACTTAAAAACAAAAATCATTAATATCTACTAGAGAAAATTTCAGAAGAAAAATAATTTTTAGGAGTTGCAAATGTGAAAGCTGAAATGAAAGCTGAATAAAAGGGTTGGAAGTATTTGGAAAATCTCTAAGTATGGCAGGAATATAGAGATACAAAAGAAAGAGAAAAATAAAACTCAAACAACAGTATGGGAAACCCAGTGTTCAAATGAGAGAAAAACAACAAACAGAAGAACAAGTTACCAAGGAAATAAAATTAATTTCCCAGCACTGAACAACGCGAAGATAAAAATAGATTGTACAAGGACCCCACATGGTTAAATCTCAAAATATCCATAAGAAAATTCCACAAAATTCAACAGAAGGATGGAAATGGGTTGCACACAGGAACCAGAGCAGCCCCACATTTCCTGAAAATAAGGGTCTTTAAAAACTTGAAGAAAAGCAATTTCCAACCTACAAGTCCAAACCCAAACACAATTGTTGCTCAAATATGGCTTCAAAATAGACATTGTATTTAAGTTTAAAATAAAGTTTATCCCCATGTATTCCAAGAAGCCGTAATGGGATGTGCTCCATCACAGTGAAGGAAGTGAAAGACTCAAGTACAACAAACATGAACTGTGGCAGACCAGAGTGGTCAAAGAAGCTCCAAGTATAACGTGCTAAGCACAGAGAGCAGCCAGGTGTGATGGAGCAAAGAAGTCATATGGGATAACATTTGCCTGGTACCAGCACTGGAGAGGCCGAAGAGCCAAAGGCTGAAGAACAGACAGAGCTACAAAGTGAGTTTCAGGCTACCCGGTCATGTAGTCCGGCCCTGTCTTATAAAAACAAACCACAAATGAAGTGCAGCAGAGGGCTGAGAACTGCTCAGCCCCAAAGGCTGTCAAGCTTCAGCATCTGTTTCTGGTCTGGCTTTTGAAACTGACAATATAAGTATAGCTCTGGCCCAGACTCTTGGCTAGTCTGGACCATGCATTCTTTTTTTTTTTTTTTTTTTTTTTTTTTTTTAAGATTTATTTATTATATATAGCTGTCTTCAGACACACCAAAAGAGGGCATCAGATCTCATTACAGATGGCTGTGAGCCACCATGTAGTTGCTGGGATTGAACTCAGGACCTCTGGAAGAGCAGCCAGTGCTCTTAACTGCTGAGCCATCTCCTAAGCCCTGGACCATGCATTCATAACATGCACATGTCTTCTGACATGTGTACAAGCATATGGCTGTGCACACATACCATAGGACAGCCTTGGGTGTCATTCCTCAGACTTCATCCTTTTTTTTTTTTTTTTTTAAATAGAAAGAATTTCTTACTAAGTAGGCTAAGCTGCTTAGTCAGGGGATTCTGCCTCCCTAATTTCAGGTTTGTAAGAGCCAACTATAAACTAGCTTGCTTTGCTTGTTTTTAACATAGGTATTAACAGTCAAATTCTGGTCCTTAATGACAGTTGAACTGTCTTCTCAGCCTCTAGTGTTTTTAATGTATTGAAGTTTATCCCTTTACCTACTAAAGAGATCTTCTGTTCAGTTCCCAGCATCCTCATCAGGCAGCTCACTACTGCCTGTAGTTCTAGTGCCAAAAGATTGGATACCTTCTTCTTGCTTCTGGAGCAGTTACACATACAAACACAAAAACATGAAAATAAAAATACATCTTTAAAAAAGAAATCTTGGGCTGGAGAGATGGCTCCGCAGTTAAGAGCACTAATTGCTCTTCCCAAGGTCCTGAGTTCAAATCCCAGCAACCACGGGGTGGCTCACAACCATCTGTAATGAGACCTGATGCCTTCTTCTGATGTGCCTGAAGACTGCTACAGTGTACTTAGATATGATAAATAAATAAATCTTAAAAGAAAAAAAGAAATCTTGGTTACTCCTAAGTTTCATCAATTATTGTGTGTACTTATTATGAAGATTGTGTGCAAACTTTTGTGGAGTCCTAGGTTTTCAACTCTGGGGTCAGTAAACACCAGGGAGAACCAGAGATGTTAGTGCCTACCTCTAATCCCTGTAACTCAGATAGCAGAGGCAGGAGGATTATCATGAGTTTGAGGCAAACCTGGCTTATATAGTAGTGAGGCTTTCTAAAGCAGACAACCATCACACACCAAGGAGCTTTGTTGCTAGGTAGTGTGACAGTTTGTAGCTTTATAAGATGCTGCTAAGCTGTTCTGCAGCATCACAGCATTGGAGTTTGTCACAGCATTGGGGTTCACTAGTGCTCTGCTTTTTGACCATTGCCATAGGTCATAGCTGTATATTGGAATTTGGGTATCCCTGATGTAGAGGGTACAAAGGCTGTAGAGTGGTTTCTCATGAGCTTTTTAGTCATTGTTGTTACATGTGTGTCTTTGATGAGTTGGTAAGCTGGTTCCTTACTGTTGAGTTTTGAATTGTTGGTATATTTTACCTAACAGTCCTTTCTTAGATGCTTGTATTATTTTCTTCCAGTCCAATTGTTTGCCTCCTCATTTTCTTGGCATTGCAGCATGGTAGTTTAAAAAGAACATTTTCCCCGAGACAGGTATCCAGTAGCTCTTGAAAATCAACATCAGCTTGTTTGAAGAGACTTTTAAATGAGTAGTTTAAGTTTTTTCTTTGTAAAAGTTTATTTAATTAGTGTATATGGGAGTAAGGGTCCTTGGAGGGATTGGTTCCATTGAAACAGAAGCTACAAGCACCTGTGCATTGCTGCATGGGTCCTGGGAACAGAACTCAGGTCCTTAAGAAGAGCAGCAAATGCTCTTAGCAATTGAGCCATCTCATTAGCCCCATTAAACTAGGGGCAGGTTACCACCAAGACTCTAGAGTTCAGAATAGTTAAAATTGTAACAAATTGGGCACTGTTTTGTTTAATAATTTTAATTTTAATTGTATTATTTAGAATATCATTTGCTGAACTGCATTGGAACTATTTTATCGTTTTAATTGAATTTAAACCAAGATTTATAGAAATTCCAGTTTTACAGTATAGGGGTTGTGCAAGAAAAGTACACACTGTTAACTGGTTTGAATATAAATTATTCAAAATTCAAAATATAAATTTCCATTATGAATATAAATTAACTTTTATTCCTTTCTACATATAAAATATTAGTTTCCCACTATAGTATACTAATATGATCACACTGGGCATAGTGATACATGTTTAAATTCTAGCACTTGGGAGGCAAGAGTCAGGCAGATCTCTGAGTTGAATCAGACCTGGCCTATGTAGTGAATTCCAGGCCAGTTCAGGCTATACAGTGAGAACCTATTTCAGAAACAAAAATACTACCACCGCCTGCCACTGCTGCCGCCACCGCCACCGCCACCACCACCACCACCACCAAATATTTCATAGGAACATTTTTAGAACTTTTGATACATAACATGTATATATATTACCTGCATAACAATATTATAATTTTAGGCAAAATACCTAAAATGTAAGTTCTACACATTAAAAATGAGCAAAATCCTATAAACTTAGGTGTAACTCATAATTATGTAAGGAATGTTCAATTTAATTCTAGCACGCTGACTTTTTAAAGAAATAATCATCGAGGGGCTGGAGAGATGGCTTAGTTAAAATCACTAACTACTTTTCCAGGGGACTTGGGTTCAATTACCAGCACCCACATGGAGGCTCACAACTGACCATAACTTCAGTTCCAGTGGATCTAGTGACCTCTTCTGCCTTCTGCAGGCCCCAGGCATGCATGTGGTACCCAGACATAGATGCTAACAAAACTACACACATAGAAAAGAAAAGAAAAGAAAAACCATCAAGATGAAAACATAGCATTTGATATTATCAGTTTCTGTTTAGGTTTGGTTGGTTGTTTTTGACACAAGGTCTTGCTGGCCTCAAAAATTTGACTTTCTTGCCTTAGTCTCTGGAGTACTGGAGTTACAAGTATACAGTGTAATATCCAACATCTAGAATATTCCTTTAATAAAAAACCCTTTAATATGACAAATGTTTACACTTAAGCTGTAATATTGAAGTAGCAAATAGCAGGTGTGTTTGCTTATGTACTTGTCACTGTAAGTAGAGAATGTCAGAAAGTGAGAGGAGCCAATAAAGAGTTATTATTTCTCATTTTGAAGAATAAAAATCAGTTGTATTTGTTTTAAAGTTTACCCATTCCACTCTTAGGACAAAAACATAGTAAAGCCTATTAACTGTCCTTTGGCATTAAAAGCTTTAACACACATTTTCACACTTTATATAGATGTTATACATCTCCCAACATTCTATGTTATTAGGGAGTCTGTTCAGTGCAGTGTGGTGGGACATTTCATTGTCCTGAACATCCAGGTATACATTAGGTATTTTCCCTGTAACCAAAAATGCCCAACAGAAACCACTTAAAGGAGTCAGAACTCTGCCTGTTTTCTGAGATTATAGATATTTACTCTCATCCAAGCTTGACTCTGTTGAGGCTCAAGAAGAGTTAGTCCATGATCCCTTGGCACCATGTGCTTAGACAGACATCCTGGCAGTAGGAAGCTATTCACTTCATGGTTTATAGAAAAGTAGGGGATGAAACAAGCTGTCAGGGATAATGTGCCCCCAAGAGACTTTCCCCCAATGACCTTCTTTCTTTACCTAGGCTGCACCTAAGGTTCTGCAACTTTTCAAAATGCTACTATTAACTAGGCCTTGAAGTAGAAGCCTGTATCAAGTGGGGACTTCAGTTTAATCCATAATAGAGTAGATTGTAATTTTCGTAGTTTCTTTTGGGGTCCCTCCCCTTTTTAAATGAATGAATGTATGCATGTTTGTACACACAGAGGTCAGAGGACAGCCCTCAGTTGATTCTTTCTATTCTTTGGGCTCTGGGGGTTGAACTCAGGTCATAAGGCTTAATAGCAAGCATCTTTACTCAATAGTCACCTTGCTAGCCCTGTCTGTTTAGTTTTTGAGAGAATCTCATTCTTGTAGCCTAGGCTGACTTCAAATTCAGTCCTCCTGTCTCAGTTTCCTTAAGTGTTGGTATTACAGGCATGTACCCTCCTTCTCAATTTGCATTTTATTTTGGTGAAGGGTGTAAGATCTGAGTCTATATTCATTTTTTAAAATATAAATGTTTTATAAACTTTAGAATCAATTTATTGTTAGTCACAAAATAACTTGAGATTTTGATTAAGGTTTTTAATCTGTAGATCGAATTTGGAGAAACTTGATCCTAACATAATTGAATCTTCCTGTTCATGAATATGGAAAACCTTTTTATCTATTTCTTAGATTTTATGGCTTTAGATCTTGTACATACTTTTAGATTTATACCTATAGATTTTATTTTAGGAAATACTGATGGAAATGTTTTTTATGTTTGAAATTTCATACTGTATTTGTTCATTGCTGCTTTTTTAATTATTAGATTATTTTATATGTATGTATTTATGTGTATGAATGCCTTATCTGTATGTATATACTTGGAGGCCAGAGAGCACTTTGGATCCTTATCCTTTTCCTGATCTTAACTGCAGTCTCTAGGCTGTCATCATTAATTATAATGCTAACTGTAGGGTTTTGTGTTGTTTGTTTTTTGGTAGATACTGTTTATCAAGTTGAAGAAGCTCGGTATATCTGGGCGAGTTGCTAAATTTTCTCAGGAGAGGCTTAATCTGTATTTAGAGTCCATAAACATAAAAAGGTAGGTATAGAGCTTCAGGTATTCCAAACATAGTAACAGTAAAATATTTGTTTCTGGGTTTAAATTTTGTTAAAATTATAATTGTTCATTTGCAGTAACTAGCCATATATTGCACATACTTAGTGGCTCTGATATTGGACAGTGCTTTGGGTGATCTTAGACTGGGTCAGTTGCTTTAGGATCTCCTATACGAGAGGTTCTGCCAGCCTTCTGTCTCTCAGGAAAGGCCAGTTTGCTAGGGCTCTGATTTTGCAGGAGAAATGCACTGAGTATTTTCTACAACTGTGCTTCCAATCCAGAAGCCAGCTGTTCACCCTTTCCTGAGAGTGGATTTGCAGACTGCTGGTGGTGGATAGTTTTCCAGTGGCACTGTGCAGCAGGATTGTAAATGGTGGTGGTGGTGGTGTACCTAGGGATTTAACTATTTGAGTGGCTTTCTCTTTAGTTTTAGATTAGTACCTTTCCGTGTGAGCGCTTTCTTGTAGGAATTTGTACTGATTTTCTGTCCCTTTGAAGGTCTTTCAGTGTGATTTGACCATTTCTTATTTTTGATTTGGGACTCTGCTTCCTGTGTCTGCTGATATAACTAGTCTTCCTGTGCCCTGTAATTGAGGGCACAGTGAAGCCACTGAGCTAGACCTCTGCATGGGTAGAAAGGAAGGTTCATTGGGGATCAAACTGCCAGGGCTATCTTGGGCAATGGGCAGAAAGAAGAGCAAAAGAGAGGAAAAGCAAGCAGATTTTGTATGACAGTCAACTGTGTGTGGGGTGTGTGTGTGGGGGGGTATCTTTGAGCTGATACGGGAACTAGATGCCCTTGCCTGAGGTAGTTGACCTTTGGGGCAAGATTGAGGGTGGTTCCTGATAAACAGAAACTGGCCTTTTAAGATCTCCTTTTCTGGAAAACAGAACCACCACCCGTCCTACCCCATCCTCACACTTTTAGTCTCGTTTAATCCAATAGCATTCTTCTCTAGGCCTGAGTTCTCTTGTGAACAGTGTCATCAGCACTGCCGTATTGGGGTTCCACTTTGGATCTAACATGCTCCATTTGCAGTTTTTTGTTTATTTTTTCTTGTTCCCTAGGATCTTGCAGGCACTCTTTGTTATTTACTTTCCTTCCTTCCTTCCTTCCTTCCTTCCTTCCTTCCTTCCTTCCTTCCTTTCCTTTCCTTTCCTTCCTTCCTTTTTAATATTTATTTACTTTACATATGTGCGTACACTGTAGTTGTCTTCAGACACACCAGAAGAGGGAGTTCAATCCCATTACAGATGTTTGTGAGCCACCATGTGGTTAATGGAATTGAACTCAGGACCTCTGGAAGAACAGCCAGTGCTCTTAACCACTGAGACATCTCTCCAGCCCTATTTACTTCTTTCTGGAAGGTATGTTTTCTGTAGTTTAAGAGGCCTTTAAGAATGGGAGAAATTGGGTATCTTGGCTCAGTTTGTTATCTCTTTTTGTTTTATTTTTTTCAAGCCAGGGCTTCTCTATGCAGTCCTGGCTGTCCTGGAATTTGATCAATAGACCAGGCTGGCCTCAAGCTCAATGTGTCCTGAGTGCTGGGACTAAAGGCATATGCTACCATGGCCCCAACAAGTGTGACATCTTTTACCTAAAAGTTAGTAATCTGTTCATGAACCTGATGTGCTTTGCTGTCTTAAGATTTTAGTTTAGTATGTATGTTTCCTTCCGCCTCTGTTTTTGTAGTTGAGGGTCTGAGTGGTAGTATAGTGGACTCCACGGGAAGACAGAAAGTATGATGTAGCTCTCAGGCAGGGAACAGTAAGGATTTGTAGATTTGCAGAAAGAAGACGGGGAAGATGTGAGTAAAAGCACTTAAAGCTGGGTAGATTAGAGATTGTCTAAAGGTCAGAGGGACATGGGGTACTGGGACTAAGTACAGCTTCGGTAGCCTTTCCTTTCTACCTTTCTTTTTCTCCCTCCCCCTTCCTTCTTTCTTCCCTCTTTCTCTCCCTTTCTTTCTTATTTTTTTTTTTTTGCACTGTTTTCAATCTTTTACTTCTCATGATCTAGGAATGTTTTTATCTACATCACAGACTCCATTAAAAAAAAAAAAAAAAAACCAACAACAAACCAAAAACCAAAACTAACAATTTGGGTGGGGACTGGAGAGGTGGCTCAGTGGTTACATGGAAGATTACAGCCACCTGTAAACCTCAATTCCATCGGATCTAATGCCTCTTCTGTTCTCTTCAGGCACCAGGCATACATGTGGTGCACATAACATACATACATGCAGGGCACATGCAAATTATATATAAACATTTTAAAATTAATTTAAAAAACATTGAACAAAGCCATTTCAAACACTGTGTATAGAATCTGTAAAGGGAAAACTGCTGCATCGACTAAGTATATTCCTAGGATCCTGTAGTAACAGGTTTTCATGTCAATGGCTGAACTTGCTATTTGTTTGGGTATTTATTTTATTGGGTTCAGAAATAGAATTGGTCTGTGCTGTTATTTATTTTGTTGTGTGTTGCTGCCCTCTATTGGACTTATTTGGAAACTGCAGCTTTCCTGCATGGATTCCTTTCTGTGGTTCTTACTCCAAATTGATTACTAAAACATGGGTTATTTTATTTTATTTCATTGTTTTAGTATATATTTCTTGAAACAAGGCCTCATATATTGTAGGCTGGCCTTGATTTCACTGTGTAGCCAAGGATGATGCTGAGCTCTTGATCCTCATTCTTTCATCTTCACTACAGATGTGCCTTACCATGTAAGAATTATGCGGTGGTGAGGTCAAACCCAAGGCCCTCCTGCATGCTTGGCGAGCAGCCTACCAAATGAGCACATTTTAGGCTCCCAATAATTATTTTTAAGTACTAGATATATTTCTAATGGTGCTCCAGAAAAGCAAGGGGAATGTGTATTTTCTTTCTTTGAAATTTTTGTGTATGTTTACTGCCTGTGGCAGAATTACTGGTAACAAACTAGGTAGGAGTAAGGCAGAAGAACTCAGAACACAGGTTTTGGGGCTTTGAAATCTGAAGACTTGTGTTCTAGTCCTGTGATTGATGGTTCACTGTACCTGTCTGGGTGTTGGTTTCTCATTGAGAATGAAGAGGTAGAACAGATGTGAGGGCTTTCCAAGGGTTAGTTGGCTTCTTAGGTGCCTGGCTCTACACTCAGAGAACTTGTTCATCTGGAAGCAAGTAGAGCAGCAATCACAGCAGGAGCATTGCAGCCCACTCTCAGTGCAGTGAGTCAGACAGGTGGCTGTCATTTTGGAAATACCAGGAAAGGCTCCTATCTAAGAGAAGCAGTCATCTTGCCAGCCTGCCAGAGTTAGTCCTAGAAGTACAATGTAGACTGAAGGGGGGAGCTGTCTAGGGAAAGTCTGGAGTAGTGATGCGGTGTCATCTTTTGGGCCTGTCATCAGAGGGCTAGATAACTGTGGTGAAGACAGAACTTTTTTTCATTAGTTGAGTAAGTCAAGAGTCATTTACCTTTGATAGATAGTAACAAAACCAACACACACACACACACACACACACACACACACACACACACACACACACACACATATTATGGTTGAAGTTGAGTAGGGTGAAAAAAAAAACTTCCTACCTGCCTAGCCTTAAAGCATTCAGACTTTCAAGTACCTCTCTTTGTGTGGTTACATGTAGAAGAAAATAGAAAACATCGAGTAATTATAAAGTTAACACCCATATAATCACTGTCCATGTCAAGAAGTAGAAAATCATAAACACTCCAGAGACCTTTTTGTCTTCCTCCTTGGTCATAATCTATAGTAGTCACAGGTAATCACTGTTGGGCATTTAAGATAATCCTGTGCTTTATAATCTTAAATCCCAATTAATATGGTTTTATATGTTCTTAATGTTAGTGTCAGTGAACTAACGATTCTCTATATTTGTGAGTAGTTGGAAGTTTATCCACTTTCTTTGAAGAGCTCTTTTCTATTGGACCAATATGTTCTTGGCTGCTATTTAGATTTTCTCTTCCAGGTATTATAATATATCCACACATCCTTTTGTTTCTTAAGTGCTCATTTCAGCAGGGCTGATGCTTACAGTTTCTGTGTTGAATTATAATGTACAAACATTTAATTTTACTAGATGATGTCATTTGTTTTCCTAAGTTGGCACAGTGGTTTGTGCTAACCCCAGTAAAGTATGAGCAAGCCATTGTTTCTCTATAGCTAGACAGATAGAAAAGCTGAGATCAGACCCAGAGTCTCACATATATGCTGTTTCTATCAGTATGAGCTGATATTTCATTGTGATTTTATATGCTATATAAATATATTTATATAAATATATATCTATTTATTTACAATGCTTGCTTTTTTACATAGTAGGCCAGGGCTTCACCACTGAGCATTTAATCGTATGCTCATCTCCCTTTTAAAATTCTGACACTTAGCCTACCAAGTAGCTAGCATTACAGGCTTGCACCATTAGGCCAGACTTCAGAGTGGTTTTACCTTACAGTTTACCCACCAAGACTGCTCCTTACCAGAGACTGCGCTGTGCCACACGTGTACTGGGTAGAAATCTTTTAGTGTGTGGAGGTAGCGTAGGCCTTTCTATTGATTTTTCTCTTCCTTTCTCCCTTCAACCATTTTGGTGTGTAGGAGGTTCCTCGGTATTCCACTGATCTCTTTTCCTTTTTCTTCTCCCTCCTTTTTTCTCTGTTTCCCAGACTTTGAAGCGGCTCATGGCAGATGAGGTAAGGAAATACTGTGTGGCATGTGCATGTTCTAGCTTGTTTTCTCTACTCTCAACATTCACTAGCTCTTGTAACTTTGACTTCCTTTATGATGAGAGCATGGGTTCTAGAATCGGAATCTGCAGGGTCTTCTAACTTCATTTAACCCATTGCATGCTTTACTTTCATGGTTGGGCAGTTTTTAACTACAACTCATTCTGCATTCTAGATTCTACTTACATCTTTGAGATCCTATGGTTCTTTTTTTTTTTTTTTTTGCATACAGTTACTGATATTTTCAGTGGGTTGAGCTGATGAAGCCTCTAACCCATCAGCACTAATATTTAAGGTTTGAGAACAATTTTAGTATTTGCTTAGCAGAGAAGTAGCATGTGCACCTCTAAAGTGCAGTGCATTCTTTGCAGAGTAGGTGTCATGCCAGGAGATATGAAAGGATCTGTTTTGAACTCTGGCTATTTTCATATCTCAAGTGCCATGGAACAAGCAGAAGAGAAAGAAATAGCTCTTGATTTTAAGATATTTGCTTCTTTGTACCATTTTGCTCATTTATCTTAAACTCTGTGGTTACAGATACCTCCTGAAGGGAAAGATTCTCATGTACCCTGGTCACGTTATTGGGTGGCTAGCAGGAAACAAATTTTATTGAGATAAACTTATTATACATGAGATATGTTTGGTTCTTTGCTGCTAAGAAGGCTTAGAAATGGCAGGAGAAATTGCAACAGTTTTCTTTTTAGAAAGGTTTTAAATTTTTGTTTTTTATTTTTGGAGATAGGGTCTTTCTGTGTAACCATGGCTGTTCTGGAACTCAATATGTAGACCAGGAACTCCCAGAGATCCACCTGTCTCTGCCTCTTGAGTACTAGGATTAAAGGTGTGTGCCATCACACCAGCCTAGAGAGGTTTGAAACCTTAATGTAGCATTAACTGTGTCTTATACATTATTATAGGTAGGAATAAAGTCAGTATGATATGTTAGAGCTAACAAAAAATGATTTCTTCCTTTCTTTATCATAAAAACCTTGACTGTGTAAACTAAAAATACTAAGCAGGTGCAAGAGGGTAAAGAGTTGGCTATTTGGTGTTTGGCTTAAATTGTGGATCGTGTTGTCTTAACATGTGAATTGCTGCTAATACTTCTTTCTCTTTCTTAGCTGGAGAGATTTACCAGCATGAGGATTAAGAAGGAGAAGGAAAAGCCCAATTCTGCTCATAGAAACTCCTCTGCATCATATGGAGATGACCCTACTGCTCAGTCATTGCAGGACATTTCAGACGAGCAAGTTCTCGTCCTTTTTGAGCAGATGCTGGTAAGTCACCTTCCAAGTGATGCCTCTTTCCCAGTGCACATTTATGGGCATTTTTCTGTCTGTTTGTGGTGGTGGTTTTTAAATGCATGATCTCCTAAGTTGATGTTTACTATAAAAAAAAATCTAGGCTTAATGTAAAATATTTTAATATTAACCCCATGAAATAATGTTTAAATATGCAAACACCAGTCCACAGGATTGGAATCTGTGATTTAAACTTGGGACTGTCTGACTACTGACTACTTTGTTAATGTCTTCCTGGTGGTACTCTAGCCACAAACATGTAGTATGAGTGGACCAAGCCTTGTAGTGTGGTGACCATTTTGAGGCTGTCAGAGAAGATGAAATGAGGAAGCATTTACATTGAGCTTTGTACAGAGTAAACAAATACAATACAAAGGCATTATCTGCCTGAGGTCTCTGTTTAGGAGGGAATGTGGAAAGAGAATGCTGAGGATTGTATTTGAAGTCAGTGTAGTTGTGAGGTGTATACATGGTTGTGACTTACTTTGCTGTCTTTAGTAAGAACAGGAGCACTTTAGGGGGACACTGTAGTAGCCAGAATTAGTAATTAGGGCTCAGTGTTCAATCAGATTTTTTTGTCGTTGTTTTTGTTTTTGTTTTTGTTTTTTTTTTTTTTAATGGCAGCAGTTCTCCAGTGCTGGAGAGATAAGGTCAGCCTTCAGTGCAGAAGACATTTGTGGTTTCCTTTCAGGAATATAAAAGAAAATGTTCAAATGTATTATTATTTCCTAAGGAGCCCTCAGAAGAGTGTGTGTGTGTGTATACACATATTTTAAAGTATCCAGTGGTATATACTCAGCATGCAGGCATCATACCAAGTATGGTGTCTGGAGATCTGGACTGAAATTAATTAAATTTTGTCTCTTCCCTGAAGAATTTTTATTAATTATCTTAACTTAAGCCTCTAGAAATCAAGAAAACATGTGTTTATTAATGATTTACTGTCTTCAACTCATTACTGATAATTTAGTGTTTAATAGTAAATATTAAATAGTAAATATTAAATATTAAATAGTAAATATTAAACACTAAAAACTTACAAGGGGATGAGAGGTCTCTGAGTTCAAGACATGCCTGGTCTACATAATGAGTTCAAAGATAGCCTGAACTATATAGTAAGATCCTGTCTTAAAACAAAATATAAAATGCTTATAAGGTAATT
Organism: Micromys minutus; assembly: GCF_963924665.1. NCBI lineage: Eukaryota > Metazoa > Chordata > Mammalia > Rodentia > Muridae > Micromys > Micromys minutus. The sequence goes on along the minus strand of NC_137977.1, from coordinate 25,091,933 downwards.
TTTTTTTTCTCTATCTCTTTGCTCCCTCTCTTTGCTAGTTGGATATGAACCTGAATGAGGAGAAACAGCAGCCTTTGAGAGAGAAGGACATTGTCATCAAGAGGGAGATGGTGTCCCAGTATCTGCACACTTCCAAAGCTGTAAGCTCTAGGGGCTTACTTTGCTGTTTTATAGACTGTTCTATGTCTCTGTCAGTTCTGCCCCACCCTGTTTTGTAAGCCTTCTCTTGACTGACCTTGTGGGTTGCTACTTTTCTGTACTTTTTTTTCCTTGACTTACACTTAGGTTCCTGGACTATGTTTGAGTTGTCACTTAGTTTGTCACAGTTTGGTTGTTTGTGTGATGGGTATCTGTGTGGTATCTTTTAAACTCATGACTGGGCCCAGTGTTTATTCACTTCTCTCTATGCCTCTTTCCAGGGCATGAACCAGAAAGAGAGCTCTAGGTCTGCCATGATGTATATCCAGGAGCTGAGGTCAGGCTTGCGGGATATGCACCTGCTTAGCTGCCTTGAGTCCCTTCGAGTCTCTCTCAACAATAACCCTGTCAGGTGAGAATTCTGAGAAAACTACCAGAAACCCAATGCGTAGTTCACTGATGGTGATGATCAAAGAGGCAGGGAAATGTGAGAGAGGTCTGGACTGTAGAAGGAGCTTCTAGGATAGATTTAGCAAATAGCTGTTATGATTCTAGTTGATATTTGTCTTTGGTCTATTCCTTACAGTTGGGTGCAGACATTTGGTGCTGAGGGCCTAGCCTCTTTATTGGACATCCTCAAAAGGCTCCATGATGAGAAAGAGGAGACTTCTGGGTAAGGAATTCTGGGTCTCTATATTTTCTAGGTCGAGGGCCAAGAGGGTCTTGGCTTGGATATTTGCATTAAGGAAAATAACAAGTTAAATTTAGAATTATGGACTAAGGGAATATGCTGTCGGATTAAAGAAAAGCTTATTGTAGGGGAGATTAGAGGATGAGATTATAGAGAGAGGAAGACATAGACCAATAAAGATTATTAGTCTCCAGTTCTTTTTCTGTCTGGAAAGAGGATCTGATCTTAATTTCAGCTACACTGTGATCTGGCCTGGGCCATATCACATTTGGAGATTTTTCTTGGCCATATACTTGATAATTTGGGTTTAGCTTTATAGCACTCTTCAGGGTGGGGATGAAGTCTGTGAATACCAGAAGCCATTTTAGTTTCCCATGGTGCAAAAGTGTCCACTACTCCTGGAATCTTTTCTGAGACAAAATATAGCGATTGGGTCTGTGTGAACCTAGAGAAAGTTAAGAAACTAGAGTTTAGTTTTCACATTTAACACAGTTTTTAATGTTACTGGGTTTTAAACTCAGGGTCTTGCATTTGCTGTGCAAGTATTATACAACTGAGTTATGCACTAGCCCCAAATTGGCAGATTTTTTATTTAATACTAAATTCTCAGGTTACAAGGGTAGTAGCCAGCTGATTACTTTTGTTAGTGTTTCTCAGCTAAGTACTTTGTACTGTAGGGATGTACAGCCTTTCACATCACAGTGTAATGTCATCTTTGAGTGTGCTGGGCTACATTCATAACTGCCTGTTAGATTCTACTGAGCTTCTAGGTGAAGGCATTCTTAATGTTCTTTGCAAGACTGAACCATCATTAAGAAAGATGCCTTCTAACACAAAGCGACTTTGCTGATCCTGTTTTCTGTGTGCAGAAACTACGACAGCCGGAACCAGCATGAGATTATCCGCTGTTTGAAAGCTTTCATGAACAACAAGGTGAGAGCTCAAGGCTTTGCTCTCCTTTCTATTTTGTAATGCACTTTACTGACTGCCACATATATGAACTTCCATGGAATTCTTTTCCCTAGCTCTAACTTCTGACTCAGAGAGTAGGCTAAGTATCCTTTTACTTTCCATCCTTTTGTTAATCTTGTTAGTGGCTCAACCTATAGTCGTTGTTTAGGGATGTTTGCTTTATTTCCTTCCCCATTCTCTACATTGAATCTGTCCCAGTCCAAGTTTCCCGTAAGCCTTGAATTCTTGTTGATCCTGCCTCCACCCCCGAAGTGCTGGAATTACAGGTGTGTGCCACTATGCAATTATTTCAGAACAATAATTCCTGCTTTAGAATCTCACTGCTTAGCCCTGTCTGTTTCAGAACTCCCTATGTAGACCAGGCTAGCTTCAAACAGAGTTCTCCTGCCTCTGCCTCACAAGTGCTGGGATTAAAGGTGTCCTGAATCACTCCCAATTTAGGATTCTTTTCCTTGTCCATTTTGCCTTTAGACCCAGTAAGCCTGCAGTCATTGAGCAGAAATCAACTTTCTTTTCTATTTTGTTTTGCTAGAACTAATCTTATTCTTAGGATGAGGGAAACAGTAAAAATCAAAGGATTTTAATCTATGAAGATGTCAAATTCTGTTGTGTGTCTTAAAATTTTTATTTTGTTCTAATCATTTCTATTTAGCTTTTATTGGGAAGGTATTTCCTGCTCCTGTGCTAGTTTGGAGTCCACAAAATGGGTGTCTTATACAATAGAAATGTATTGTTTCAGTTCTGAAGGATGGAGTCCAAGATCCCATGTTAGCCAGAGCTTGGTGGGATAGTGCATTCTGGGCTCCTCTCCTACGTTCTGGTAGCTCGCTGGCTCCGGCTTATAGATGGAACATTCTCATTTCTGCTTCATGATCTTGTGACATTCTCTCCGTGTGTCTGGAGGTAGATTTCTCCTGTCCATAGGGACCAGGCATACTGGGTTAAGAACCAACCTTCACTGTCATTTAGTTAATCTTAAGTGCAATGACTATATCCCAAGAGGTTACATTCTAAGGCTCTAGTGCGTTACCATTCTCACATGTATTAGGAGATGACATTCTACTCATAAAAAGTCCTGAATGTGTTCTTATATGTGTTAGTTGCCATTAAGCCTGCCTTCTTTGTCTTACCAGTTTGGAATCAAAACCATGTTGGAGACGGAAGAAGGAATACTGCTGCTGGTCAGAGCCATGGATCCTGCTGTTCCCAATATGATGATTGATGCAGCTAAGCTGCTGTCTGCCCTCTGTATCCTACCGCAGCCAGAGGACATGTATGTGCCTGGAGCTATTTCTGCATTCTTACCTTACTGTCTTTCTCTAGCACAGAGGAAAACTGAGTTATGTAGATGTCCACTTGGTCATCCACTTGGTCTTAGACACCAGGCTGTAAGGCCACTTCTTCTCAGAAGTGAATGTTAGAATCTTACAGGTAGTTATCTGATTATCCAAAATGCTCCAAATAGAAGTATTTTTTGATACCATCATGATACTCTAAGTAGAAAATTCCATACTGTGAAACTTGGTTATGTGTGTGGTATTATTAGTAATACTGTATAAAATTACTGTCAGGCTATAAGGTATTTGAAACATATATGAATTTCATGTTTAGGTTTGAATATCATCCTCAAGTTAATTCATTTTATATATGCAAATATTCTAAAATATCTGTAAAAATTAATTATAAAACATGATTTAAAGCATTTTGAACAAGGATAGTGAACCTGTACTAAGAAAAGATTGTAACTGCCAAGATGACTCTGAGGAAAGACACTTGTCTCGAAATCTTGACTATCTGTCTTAGTCAGGGTTTGTATTCCTGCACAAAACATCATAACCAAAAAGAAAGTTGGGGAGGAAAGGGTTTATTCAGCTCACACTTCCACATTGCTGTTTATCACCAAAGGAAGTCAGGACTGGAACTAAAGCAGGTCAGGAAGCAAGAGCTGATGCAGAGGCCATGGAGGGATGTTACTTACTGGCTTGCTTCCCTTGATGATGCAATAGGGTACCTCCATCAGAAAAACCACCAGCTCAATGTGGTCTACATCATGGGCAGTCACTACCTGCTGAGCCTTCCTGTTCTCCACCAAGGTGGTGACTGTATTGACTCTTGCTCAGAGGACAGGTGGTCTCTTAGTTGGGATGTCCCCTTTGCCAGCAGCTTTCTTCTCAGCACAGGCCAGTAGCCTTTGCTTCTTCTCTTGCTCTGTCTCTGGCCTGTACTTGTGGACAAGCTTAAGCAGCTGAGTAGCTGTTTGCCTGTCCAGGGCCTGGGAGAACTGGTTAATGGCAGGAGGTATTTTGAGCTGCTTATAGAGGATGATAGCTCTTTGCCTCTGCAGCCTGATGTAGTGGGGCCATTTGACGAAGCGTGTTAAATCTCTTTTGGGCTGGATATCCTGTCCAATGCCGAAGTTCTTGGGCCTTTTCTCAAAGAAAGGATTGACCGCCTTTTTGGCCTCCTGCTTCTTGACAACGGTGGGAGCTGGGGCCACTTCTTCCCCTTGGCCTTCTTTCCTTTGGACATCTTGCTCGGCTGGAGGAGAGAGCGGAAGTGTTGGTTTAAGAAAAGTAAAATAATCATTTTTTCACTCACATCCTCCACCCTCTAGGTTTTTAAAGGTAGAATTGTGGCACACATCTAGCTTCAACTTGGTTATTTTTATTTAACAGATATTGGGCATCATTCTTTTTTATTGGTACTTAATAGACTTGCCTTATTTTTAGTGCCCATGTGAAATTTTATATGTAGGTGTATAAAATACCACAAGCTGATTTTGCCTTCTAGCTCATTTATTTAACATTTCTTTGTTTCTAGACGTTAGGTATACTGAAGCAGATTCTGACCTTGCTGTGGATGATAAGAATTTTTACCATTACCAGATGATGTCAAAATAAACATCTCTACACATATTTTCTGTTACATTTATGCATTTATGTTGGATAGATTTCTAGAAGTGGGCCACATGTAATGTGCATTAGAAATTGATGGTATTATTAATATTAAATGGTCCTTAAAAAGTCAGAGTGACTTATATTTTATAGCTCAAAGATTTTAATTTTGTATTCATGAGTAGGGGTCTGGGAATGGATTTTAGGAAATTATTTTCTCAAAAGAGTCAATTGCTTTGATCAGATTCTCGTATTGGTTGGGGTTAAGAAAATCATTTGAGATCTGAAGCACTGGCGATGTCTTGTTTTCTCTCATGACTTCTCAGTGCACGGGGGCAGTTAGTTCTCCTTCTGTTTTCTTGGGCAGGAATGAACGAGTTTTAGCGGCAATGACGGAGAGAGCTGAAATGGATGAGGTCGACCGCTTCCAGCCACTTCTGGACGGATTAAAAAGTGGGACCTCTATTGCACTCAAAGTATGTATACACCCTTAAAACTCCAACAGTAGCACGGAATAGAATTCAAAGTGGAAAGACCAGAGTTCATTTATCCTTCATTTTTCTGTCTATGGGAAGTTGAATGTAGGGCTTTGCTTATGCTAGATAACTCCTTATTACTAAACTACCACTGAACAAGGAACTGGGGAGCCCTTTTTAATTTTTTTATTGCAGGATATTGTAATTTTGTTTTGTAGTCTGGACTGGCCTCAAGTTCATTATATAGTCCAGGCTAGACAAATCTGATCCTCTTTTCCTAGCCTCTCAATTGCCCAGGCTGCTCTTGGTGATCTTCCTCCCTCCTGAGGCACACAGGTCTACACCACCAGGTCTAGTGTCATTTTCTTTGTAATAGACTATATGGAGACTGGAGATGGTTCATCAGAACACTAAGTTCAGCTCTCAGCACCCATGTCAGACATCTCACATCAGAACACTAACTCAGCTCCAGGGGTATTTGCTACCTCTGGCCTCTTTGAGCACTGGCATGTATGCACGTGTACACACACTAATGCACACAAAGTTGAAAATAATACAAATGCTGTCTTTAATAAAATATGTAGTGTGTTTCTCAGCTATACTTTTTATATTTTAATTTTGTTTTTTCCTAAAGGGAAATGATTTTTTTCCACTAAAAAACAAAGAACTACTTTTCTCCTTGTGATATTGGTGGGATAAACAGCTAGCTATTCATTATTACTTTAGGACAATCGAGGTTCTATAGTAATATATTATATCATTGGATTCATTTAAATGTCTAAATTCTCCAGAGTTGTGCTCAAGAAGATTTTGTTGCTCTGGTATGAAGTTCCTCTCTATAGTTTTTATTCTGTATCGTTTATGGAGCTCCAGAATGTGTGTAAATAGCGGAGTCCTTATCCGTAAGTTGACGGCTGACATGGCTGGATTGGCTTGTTTCAGGTGGGATGCCTACAGCTGATCAATGCTCTCATCACTCCAGCTGAGGAACTTGACTTCCGAGTCCACATCCGAAGTGAGCTGATGCGCTTGGGACTGCATCAGGTGTTGCAGGTAAGAGGACCCTTTCCCTAGAAAGGACTGCTCTTCTTGTTCTACAGCCCTGATCAGCCCTGAGGTGGTTCTGGCTTTCAACTTAAACACCAGGTTGAAAGGCTTGGATTTGGGCTCCCTCACTACTCTGTTGTTGACAGGAGCTTCGAGAGATTGAAAACGATGATATGAGAGTCCAGCTGACCGTGTTCGATGAACAAGGGGATGAAGATTTCTTTGATCTGAAGGGACGACTCGATGATATCCGCATGGAGATGGAATATCCTTTTGTGACTGATGACTGAGTTCAAGACAGATGATGGATTTACTTACAGACTGAATGTATGGAATAGTGTGAAGAGCGATGACTTAGAATAAGGCGTAAGACTGGGTGCGGTGGCACATGCCTTGAATTTGTCTCCCAGCTCTCAGGAAGCAATTCAGGATCTTTTTTGAGTTTGAGGCAGGCCTGGTTTGCATAGTGAACTCCAGGCCAGCTAAGGCTACACATTGAGAGTCTGTCTTTAAAAAAATTTTTTTATATGTATATAAAGCTGGTGTCTTCATATTGCTGTTGGCTTTATTTACTTCAGCATAGACCAGAAAAGCTAGTAAAGGTGATCTTTTTAACAAAAAGGCATCTATCACCCTGGCAGTCATTGAAATGCTAAAGTAACATGTTATAGTCAGATTGCCCTCACGTTAAAGCATCCATCTAATCTCTGCACCCCTCCTACAGCATGATTAACTTCCTGAGATGTAGGGTGGTATGTGGAGCTCTTTGGACTGACAAGCAGTAATACTTATTACACAGTTGCCTACCTGCCACGGTGACTTTGAAGGGGTTCTATTTTTAGTTTCTTCAGTCTATATACTAGGAATCCTGTGTCTATGGACAATGCCACTCTTGGTTGAAGGAGCTAGTGATGTTTTAGGAACAGCTGTTTCAGTAGAAGTGGTATCTTGATACTTTCTTTTAGGTTCTGTTGGTTGAGCAAGCAGCCTGTCAGACAGCTTCTAATTACTTGATTTCCTTAGCCTGTCTTCTTTCTACTGACTTTGGTGAAGTTTTCCAGATTATTTTAAACACAGTGAAAGACTCAAAGGCAGAGCCTCACTTCCTGTCCATCCTGCAGCATCTCCTGCTGGTCCGAAATGATTATGAAGCTAGGTAAGCTCATGAGTGTGGGGAAACAGCATTCTTAAGTTCAGATTGTTCTAGAAAGGTAAAAAGAAATGGAAAAAGACTGTGGATCAGATTCATTATTCACAGATCGAAAGGAAATTGTCAACAGTTTGATTAACATCAACTGCTTTAATTCAGTTGAAAGGTACCTCTTTGAATGGGTAATTGTATATAAAGTAAAATGTCCTTAGGAGTGAGTGGGTAGGTGGGCTGAGGATGATGAAGAAGAGTTGGTAACTCATAGTTCTTTCTGCTTGCTTAGCAGTAGAAATTGGCTGTAGCATGACAGGAAGGATCATAAGCCTGGAATCAAGCCTGGGCATTGGGAAGCAGATATTAAGAGAGTATATTGGTGGATGGAGAGATGCTCAGTAGTTAAGCATGCATACTGTTCTTGCACAGGACCCAACAGTTCCCAGCACTCACGTTAGCCCCACAAATGACCTGTAATTCCGTGAAACTCGTGACCTCCATGGCACTTTTATACATGTACATACACAAATACAAAGAAAAAAATTGTGTGCATGTGTGTATGTACAAGCATGTCAGCATTTGTGTGCTTGGGGTGGAACTCAGCATGTGACTGAGCTACAGTCCAGCCTGTAAGAACTTTTGAGTCTCTGAAGTAGAAAGAATGAAAGCCGATCTAGAAGAGGAGAATTTACTGACACAGCAGTAAAGCTTCTGTTAGCTTCATCAGAGCTCTTCTTGGAATGCTTGTCCTTAATTCTTTTTATTGTCAGAATGACTAACTTGATCCAGAATACTTCTGGAAGACATGTTTTTTCTTTTTTTATTTCCCTTTGCTAAATCTTATTTTGTTTCTTTCATAGGCCACAGTACTATAAATTGATTGAAGAATGTGTTTCTCAGATAGTTCTACACAAAAATGGAACTGATCCTGACTTCAAGTGCCGACACCTGCAGATCGATATTGAGGGATTGGTTGGTAAGCGTGCTTTTCTACCTGGCTCCTCAGAATACCCAGCGCTTGTGCCCTTTGCTTTCATCTTCTAGTGAAATTTTCAGAGAAATTATCTAGTTTCTATTTTAGTTCTTCCTCAGTATGCCCACTTTGCTGGCATTACTTGGTCTCCTTAGTTTGTTTCTGCACAGTGAAAATCTTTCCCTTATACTTTTTTTACAGAGACTTCGGGTATTTTCTGACCTTGCTAGTCTTAGAATCAGAAATGTCACACAAGGCGTCCATCATGTGATTTCCTTACCTTGCACTTAAAAATCCTAGATTAAGGGCCAGCAAGGTGGCAGTAAGAAGACGTGCTTGCTTGCAGGCTTGAGGACCTGAGTTTGTGCCCCAGATTCCGTATGGTGGCAAGGAAGAACCACTCTTGATAGTTGTCATCTGACTTCTGCACGTGTGACACACACATGCCCATGCTTAGCACATACATATACACTAGATACACACAAATATGAAACAAGTATATAGAGAAAACTTAGAAGAAATTGTAAATTGCACTTAACTAAAACTCACATTTCTTGGTCTACTGCAGACCATAAAGGATAGCATCAGCAACCCAAGGATGGATGAGTGCCCTTGAGTGTGTCTGAGGCTTAGGAGCAGAGATGCCAGCCTCGGCTCTGAGACTTGACTTACTGCATTGTTTCAGATCAAATTGCCTTTTTTTTTTCAGATCAAATGATTGATAAAACAAAGGTTGAAAAATCTGAGGCCAAAGCTACAGAGCTGGAAAAAAAGGTGTGTATGAGGGCATAGGGCTGGAGGGCTTCCTCATGTGTGAAACTCAGGTTCACTCTCTAGCATCGTCCACAAATATCTGTGTATGCAGCACACATACAAGTAAATTTGGGGTGTATCTTTTTTCTTTGAAGATAATTAGGTTCTTGATATTCGAGACAGTATTTTCTATGATATTTTTGAAAGCGTTCAGAATCCGAAGATTCCTAGAGGAAAATCTTTTTGTTAGAGGAAAAGGGGGAATTGATGTGAAATGAGAAGCTAAAAGTGATCTTCTGTAGTTCTTGGGCCACCAGACAAGACAACAAAGATAGATGATATTCTGTGCAAATGCACATCTCAAGTGTTACTTCTAGGACTAAAGGAACTGGGATGGCTCAGTTCCTTTTATCATCTCAGTAGTACTTAAGGGCTCCTTTTGTGGCTGGAATTGTGCACTGTAGCTGTCCTGGTCTATATTAGGTAGAGTTGCTATTGCTATAAGACACTATGACCAAAAGCTTTTGGGGGAGGAAAGGGTTTATTTCTTTCACATTTCCATATAAATGTTAATTGTCAAAAGCAGTGAGGGCAAGAACTCATGCAGAGCAGGATCCTAGAGGCAGGAGCTGGTGCAGAGGCTATAGAGGGGTGCTGCTTATTGGTTTCTTCCCCATGGTTTGCTCAGCCTGCTTTCTTCATAGAACCCAGGACCACCAGCCTAGGAATGGTCATATCCACAATGGGCTGGCCCCTCCTACATTGATCACTAGTTAAGAAAATGCCTTATGGCTGAATCTTATGGAGGTATTTTTTCAATTGAGGCCCTCTCCTCTTTGATGACTCAAGCTTGTATCAAATTGACATAAAACTAACCAGGATATAGTTAAAGGTCTTTCACGTCTTAGGTTAGTTGGCTTAGCTTTTAGCTATAAAAGTAGAAAAACTGAAAGTGATGTCTCATCTTCTTCTTCTAACTTTGATGTTAAGCTCAAGATAGTGCTGTTCTGCTCTTCCCAAAGCATTACTTGGAAGGTGGTCAGTAAGGTCTATAGAGTAGGTGTTGGGACAAAATAATAGTAAATTATAAGGGCTAGTCCTTCTGCTCCTTACTGGGATGAAGAGTATCCTAGCTTTGTGTTGCTGTGATCAACACAGTAATTGGAGAGGGGACAGTCTGTCATTAAGGGAAGCCAAGGCTTGAGCTTGAAGCAGAAACTAGAGGAATGATACTGTCCTCTTCCCATTAGCTTGATCAATCAGCTACCTTTTTTACACATCCCAAGGATGGCACAGCCCATGGTGGACTGAACTCCTGCATCAGTTAGCAGTTAGGAAGATGCCACCATCTTAATACCACCTAACAGACAGGAACCATAGGCCAATTTGATTTGGGCAATGATTCATTTGGAGGTTCCCTCTTCCCAGATGACTCTAGGTTTGTGTTTAGTTAATAGTTGAGGCTAAGACAGAAAGCTTCCTGGGAGCCTGAGTCTTTGTTTTTTGTTTCGTTTTGTTTTTTCCCTCTCCTTTTTTAGTTGGACTCAGAACTAACAGCTCGGCATGAGTTACAAGTAGAAATGAAAAAGATGGAAAATGACTTTGAGCAGAAACTTCAGGATCTTCAAGGAGAAAAGGATGCCTTGGATTCTGAAAAGCAGCAGATCACTACACAAAAACAAGACCTGGAAGCAGAGGTGTCCAAGCTAACAGGAGAGGTAACGTCAGAGCAGGAATGGCAGCGTGCCTGCAGCTACCCTCCATAGCTTAGCTGTGCTGGTCCTGGGGCTACACTTTTATTGGTGCCTCAGGTTCCCCATGCCAGGAAAGAGCATTTATCAGATGGTGTATGTTTTTAACAGTCATTTACTGTTCTTAGTCTTGTTTTGGGAGCAAATAATATATAAGGCAAAAATTTAGAAAATACAGAAAAATGTGAAAGAATAAGTTGCTTGCAGCAGTATCCAGAAAGAATACATTTAGGGTAAACACTAAAATATTGGCTTGCTTTTGTGTCCAACTTAGTAAGAACTGGGTTGTAGTCTGTGACTTTGAGAGCACTCCGTCCACCTATAGTTAAACAGAGATTTGGGCAAGTGGTTTCTTAGGTCCTTGCAGTGGGGTCAGAAGCATTAACTTGTCTTGTGTCCTACTTCTTTAGGTTGCCAAGCTATCAAAAGAACTAGAAGATGCCAAGAAGGAAATGGCTTCTCTCTCTGCTGTGGCTGTTGCACCTTCTCTTTCTAGTAGTGCTGCTGTTCCCCCTGCCCCTCCTCTGCCTGGTGGCTCTGGCACTGTTATTCCACCTCCCCCACCCCCACTCCCTCTTCCTGGAGGTGCAGTGCCACCCCCTCCTCCTCTGCCTGCTGGTACTTTTATCCCTCCACCTCCTCCTTTACCTGGAGGTGCTTATATATCCCCTCTCCCACAATCCCTTGGCAGTACTACTATCCCCCCACCTCCCCCTTTGCCTGGGGCTGCTGCCATCCCCCCACCTCCCCCTTTGCCTGGGGCTGCTGCCATCCCCCCACCTCCTCCTTTGCCTGGGGCTGCTGCCATCCCCCCACCTCCTCCTTTGCCTGGAGGTACAAGTATGCCACCACCTCCTCCTCCTTTGCCTGGAAGTATTGGCGTTCCTCCACCCCCTCCATTGCCTGGAGGACCAGGGCTGCCTCCTCCCCCTCCCCCATTTCCTGGAGCACCTGGCATTCCCCCACCTCCACCTGGTATGGGCGTGCCTCCACCTCCCCCCTTTGGATTTGGGGTTCCTGCGGCCCCAGTTCTGCCATTTGGATTAACTCCCAAAAAAGTTTATAAGCCAGAGGTGCAGCTCCGGAGGCCAAACTGGTCCAAGGTAAGTTTTTATCCATCAGTAGATTTTAAGCTACTTTACTTGCCTTCTGTTTTGTGCATGGGTACACTAACCAGTGTTAGGGCTCATGTTTATATAGCATACATATTCCAGATGTTATTACAGAAAGATCCGTGGACCATGCATGAATATGTCTTAAATTTAACATCATTTAATAAATACATTTTCCCCTTTCTCCGATAATATGAGCACCATGGTAATTTAACAGTTATCATTTAACTAGAGTGCAATTGACTGAAATTGTGCTTGTAAACCCTGTGGTTGGGTCAGTCTTTTGTTTCTAGAAACTAAGTAAAACATAGCCAGATTGATGTGGAGACATAGAGAAGGAACA